>NW_026622941.1:28571898-29267898 GCF_023065955.2 Ursus arctos
CTTTTTATACATATGGAAATGGTTCATCTTACTGTCATCTTTAAAATAGTTGGTGACTGTGTTACCGCAAAAGTTAAAGCATTACCAGTAGTCTACTCTTGAAATGGGAGGACCACGGAAGAAATACTGTCCAGTGTTGTTACCAAAGCCAGAGCATAAGCATGACTGTCAGTTAGCTGCTGAATGATAGAACTTTCAGTGTAGTGCCAGGAGGGAAGGAGAAAATAGAGGACTAATTTTTTGTGATAGTAAGGAAACGTGTAGGGGTTGTGGTTATTACATATAAGACATTGTGTTGAGAAATTCAGATTAGAGAACTAAAGGATTTGAATGGCAATCTTAATTTCTCCTGTGATGTTTAGATACGGTATCTGTTGGGGCACAGAAAGTTACGACGTAAATATAAGTTACCTTTTCTTGAAAGGAGATAGGATATATGATAAAATAGAGTTCAGAATTCATTTTGCAAAGTATTGGTGATTTCACTTGGCTTTATAAATAGATCTTTGGAAAGTGAGGCATGGGTGTAATAAGAACATTAGAAGTAGGTGGGGGCAATGGGAATGACTCTCTGTCTCATGTGCCCTTAAGTACCTTGAGATTTGTTGTTCAGCCTAAGAGGAAGAAACATAATTCCATAATGAAGGTAAACTTTTAAAGCAGCTCCTTTTCCGTTTATGATTCGGGCGTTTGAAATGGAAGAAGGCAGTTTTCAGGCTTCTTTTAGACTTGAGTTATATGTGAATATATTATTTAATACTTTTTAAAGTCTGTTTTATGCTTATATGATTTTCCTTCATTATAGTACTAAAAGAGATATGAATGCAATTTCTAGAGATCTGAAATCAATATTTAAATAGTTTCAGGAATAAAAAGTACAAAAGAAGACTGGTTAAGAGGTGTAACTGAGGAGAAAAGGATGCCAGAAGCTAACCAAGAAATAGGTAAAATCATCATCTATTTAAGTTTTTATTTTATTTATTGGGCACTCGATTATAGTTGGATTATAGTTAATGAAACTATTGTGAAATTTGATTTTTATGCGTACTTGTAGTGATTCAATATTTGTGTGTGTGAGTGGTAGGAAGATATTTTTTGATATTTTTGTCATACTGTGGTGAGGGGAAGGAGTTCCTCTTAACAAGAAAATATTTCTTACCATGAGTTAGGTAAGGGGTTGGCATACTTTTTCTCTGTAGGACTAGATAGTAAATACTAGGTTTTGCAGATTATAAGATCTCCTAAATACTTATCTCTGACACTAGTGAGAAAATGGCAGTAGAACAATAAATGAATGAGTATGGGCTATGTTTCAATTAAACTTTACCAAATCGGATTAGAGGCTGGGCTTGGCCTGTAGGCCATGTCCTGTTTGCCAGCTCTTGAGTTGGGTTATTTACAAGTTAATCCATTTAATTCTCAAATCCAGGTAGACGGGGATGTCCCCATTTTATCAATGGGAGGTTAGATCATTTGACTGAAATTCCATGACTAGTAACTGAATAGGCACTTTAACTGGATCCCTTCTTTTGAAAGTTAATTAAGTGTGGAATTTCAATTATTTTGATGATAAGAGACTGAACCTCCTAGTTAAAATTTCATTTTGCAATGAAGGGATTTGGGCTGAGGGCCAACCAGAAAAACCAAAGCTTTCAGCATCTGATTTAATTAATAGAATGAATGGACTTTGTTTTTAGGGTTTTGCATTGAGAACTAGAAACTAGGGTTCAGGAGTTTTATCTTCCTTTTGGTTAATTGAATATGCAAAGACAAAGAGTATGGAATTCCTTGCAAATGGAGGAAGGAGAATTTCACCATGAGCAACAATAAAGAGAGGAAGTGTGACAAAGTTGAGAAGAGAGCTTAAATATTATAAGCCTGTAGAAATGAAGTCTACACATTAAAGATGCATATAGGAAAACACTAAGTTGAATCGAAGACTCAACGAAGGAAGAAATGCACTCTTAATCAGAACAGGAAAACATCTGAAAGAGGGGAAAATGAATTTTAAGAGTTGTGAGAGGAGAAAACACTTCTAAAGTTGAACACAGGAATTTGAAAATGAGAAAGATGGAAGTGGGCATGGAGATTGGGCAAGAAAGGTCCTGGGAAATAGGAGAGACATTACCTCATAGAGAAGGTCAGAGGCACGATTGGAATCTGAATCTGAAAATACGGATGTCTGCACAGATTGACCAGAGATAAGCATGAGCTAAATGAGAGACATAAAGATAGCCACAAATAGGATGAACAATAAACTGAAGTTGAATAAACATCAGTACTCAAAATCATGATGAAAAAAATACAAATTGGGGCACAAGCTCAAGGAGATCTGAAGCAGGGTAGAGAAAAGCCAAGATACAAGTCACAGCTCTGTCAAAAGTATAAGATCAAATTACCAGGTTGTACCTGAAACTAATATTGTATGTCAGTTTTATTTCAATCAAAAAGTAAAGGCAAGTAAAATTCACCTGTAATCTAAAAAAGCCTGATGAGCTTCAGGGAAAGTGTGAAAGACAGAACAAATACCAAGATGAAGAGGTGGACAACGTGAACCAGCGTGAAGAGAGAGAAAAAACAAATGTCATGAACTCCCAAACAGATGCAAAGAAACATTTTTGGATAATTATACATATAAATTTGGTAGCAAAGATTGGAGTGTAGATGGTGCAAGTTGTAAAACCATATCAAGTCAGAGTAAAGTACAGAGAAGAAGAAGTTACAGAATCCAATGGAAAATGACTTAGGGACCCATCTGGGGTATCAGTATTACATTATAAAAGAAAGCTAATGAGGATGTACAAGGATTTGAATCATGTAAAGAACCAAGAGGGCAAAATACTTGACTTGCTAGAGCAGCAGAAAAAGATAAAACAAGACTATTTCTAGGAAAGAATGGCTAGAGTGGGGATGAAAACCATGGGAATTCTAAATAGGAGGAATGGCTACCGAGAAATAGAGGCACATCTAGAAATGCAAGAAGTAGGAAAAACTGGGCCCATCAAAAAGATAATGAGGCTAATGCAATGCTTGAAATGGTCTAACAAAACAGAAAAACTACAGACATGTCTTAGAATACTTAATGTATAGCAAGGGCAGAGTGTTAAAATTGTCTTTTCCATTCAGTGGTTGGGACTGGCTGATAATATACTTTTTATTTTGCTAGTTTAGATAGCTGTTAAAAAGGTCACATCTATAATAGTGTGCAAATGGTAGTAGAACAGAATAGCCCTGGGCTGTGAAGATGGGATGAGAGTAGAAAATAGTCCCCAAAGAGAGGCAAGATACCCTGTGTATAATAGGTAAAAAGCCATAGTTTATCAAATTACTTTTTTAGTATTTTATCCCAAAGAAGAATGTAGGTTTTCCCTCTCCCTTTTAATTGATTGTAAATTGGTCACTAATACTGAGTAATAAAGTAAATAAAATTTCTATTTCCTTAGATAATAATGTTTTGGCTAATTCAAGACTCTCCAAGAGAAGCTTCAGTGCAGATGGATTTGAGACACTACAAAATCCAGTAAAAGATTCAAAAGCAATGTTTCAAACCTACAAAAAGATGTATATGGAAAAGAGAAGCAGAAGCCTTGGTAGCAGTCCTTTAAAATAACTTTGAGGCTAATTTTTTTGATGGTTCTGTAATTGGCACCAGAAATTTTCTGTTCAGAATATTTTTCTAGAAATGCTCAGAATTGCCATGGTAAAATCGCAAGAGATTTTAGTTACCACTTAGGTTATGTATATCATTGAAATTACTTAATTAAGATGGCTTGAGGACCTTACCCGTGGGTACCAGGCATAAGAAATGGATGGTATTTGTCAGGGAAACCACAAGGTATTGAATTTCAACATTATTGAACAAAGTTTACCATTGTTTATTTTGAAATGCTAACTATCCATCCTGAGAGAGGGCTGTTCTCAGTTAAGTACTTGTTTATTTTGGCTGGGACTGTAAATATGTTTTTATTTTTAAAGCTTATTAGCAAAACTTATTTTTTAAAAATGCTCACTGTGAATGTCAAAGTATATTCTGAAGTATTTTATACCTAATTGTAAACTTTGTCAGAAGTCTTGTTTTGTACTTGTTAAGCTGGACATAATTTTTGGATAATGTTTAAACATTACTTTTCATACTTGAAATAAACATTTATTTTTAAAATATATATGAAATCATAATGGTTTGTGTTTGATTTTCTACTCTCACAACAGGGCACATTTTAGAAGGGCGTGTTAAAAAGGAGAAATTTTAACAAGCTGTCAGAAGTAAATATTTTCAGATTGCATTCAGAAGAAGAACAAACATTTTCCTAGGGTCAGGAAATTGCAAGCATGGAAGGCGAAATGGTTCTGGGTTTTACTTTATGGCTACTAGGAAAGTGTTGTTATTTTCATAAAATTTCCATGCTATATGTATAGTTCATATTCATTTAAATAATATATTTCTGGGAGTAGGGAGAAATGAGGAGTTTAATGAGAGTATAGTTTCAGTTTTGCTGTTGTGTGAGTATTCTTAACACTATTGAACTGTACACTTAAAAGTCCTTAAGATAGTAACTTTTATGTGTATTTTTATTACAAGTTTAAAAACTACATTCTGAAGACTTCAGAAGACTGGACTTCTCATAAAATGCTAAGCAGCTATGCTCGTTTCTACTAATTAATGGTCTCATGTCAATAAAAGATTCAGTTAGAAAAGCAATGGTTGGGAAAACTGCTGGCACCCTAGCACCCATGAAGGCAACGGCTTCAAACTGTGATAGTCATTACATTGATCATTGTATTCTTCACTGCTGGAAACACTCAATATTTTTTTTTAACTCATAATGTCCTTGATAAAATAACGAGAGTTGTTAATATTAATAAATCTCAATCCTTTAGTATACATCTTTTAAATATCCTAAGTGAGGAAAAAGCAATGGCCATTGAGAAAAAAATAATTTTTTGACTTGTAAACTGAACTGGTCCCTTGGGACATCATTATTACTTGAAGAAATCATTAACATTTTTCTCAACTACGTCTTCCTGACATTTCAAGGAAAAGAAAAACATTTGTTAATGATAAAATTTAAGCTTCCCCCCAAAATTAGGATTTTGGAAAACTTGTATCTGCAACCAAGTTTGATAGCATCCTACTGCTAGATCTCTGAGTTCATCAGGAATATTAATGAATGTAATTATTTTAAAAATCTTTTAAGTAGGCTCCACACTGAATATGGGGCTTAAACTCAACAATCCTGAGATCAAGAGTCATATGCTCTACCAACAGCCAGCCAAGTGCCCCTGACTAATTATTGTTGGTGTTTGCTAAAGTATGTCAGTATTTGGAAGATCTGCATAACTTCGTGAACCAATATTTTCTGATGACCAATGCAAATTGATAAGAGCTCTACTCAGAATGCCAGGTAGACCAATGGATTTTAATAGAAGAATGCAAAAAGATAGCTGTTGTATCAAGCTTCCATGTTGCAACTAACCTTTTAGGAAACTGTCAGCTTTTGGTGCAGTATCGAAGAATATACGTGATCTGAAAAAGCTGGAGGAACATTCTTGTCCACATAAAAAGCCGTCTGTGTGTGAGATGGGATTTTTCTCGATATACTTGAACCAAGACATAGCTCAACAACAGGCTGAATGCACAAGTAGATAAGAGATTCGACTGAGTTCAATGAAGTTGGATCTTAAAGAGATTTGCAAAAATGAAAAAAAATGCTGGACTTTTCATGGATTTTTTTGTTTTGATATATTTTTTATTAAAATGCTATTTATATAACCATGTAATGGGTTTACTTTTAAATGAAAACACTTTAAAAATTTTTCATGGACTAAATATTGATAAATATCTCAATTCCACAGTTTTTAAGATGGTTAAAAATAAGAGTGGTTACAGTGGTGATTCAGGAGCAAGCACAATTAGATGGATATGTCCAGTCTTGCATCATTGCTGAAAAGTCAGCATTAATTTTCAAGTACTTAAATAGTATAAAGCATTTAGAGTTGCATATAAGTAGTTAACAGTGTTGAATTGGCTGCTATCATTATTCTTTAATTGTTAATGTTTTCACATTAGGTGTGGCTTTTACATGTTAAGGCTAGAACCTTATAGGTACCAATGAATATTATGACCTTGAATTTCAAAGGGTAATTTCAGGACAAGATGAGAGAAGCCTACATAGACTATGAAAATCATTTTTAAAATTTAGGGAAACCTAACTGGCTCAGTCCGTTAAGCGCCCAGCTATTTGATCTCAGCTCAGGTCTTAATGTCAAGGTTGTGAGTTCAGCCCCGCTTTGGACTCCACACTGGGCATGGAGTCTTCTAAAAAAATAATAATGAAATTAGTAAAAAATAATAAGTCTTTTAGGTGTGTGAGGTTCAGGACAGTAATATGTAACATACTCTTTATGCATAATACAATGAAAGACAGGCTCTCAATGAAAGACCAATGAAATTCCTTCAGGAAGAAGGGAATTGAAAACAGAAGTGAGATGCAAGGGTGAAAGGTCAAAGAAATCAGTGGACATTTATCTAAAGGATGACCACAGAAAGAACACATTAATAGAACAAATTTTTAAAGGAAAAATAACGGTGAAAAAATCTATCTGAATGGTAGCACTGACTAGCATGTTACATGTATCTTGTTTCCTGGACATGGAGATAATTTGCAAATAGTACCTATAATGTATGAAGCTTTGTGGGAAGTGTGGTACTACTATAGAAGCTGCAAAAATGAGTAAAACAAGTTCTTCCCTTAGGAATCTCCAATCCAGAAAATGAGAAGAAGTGTCCAAATGTGACTCAGTACTCATAAGAGGCATAAATGTTTGGGGAGATCCAGAAAATGAGAAGAAGTGTCCAAATGTGAGTCAGTACTCATAAGAGGCATAAATGTTTGGGGAGATGAAATGAGAGATAAAAAATAATTACTAAAGAAGTTTTCTTACTGACTTCGGAATGCCTTTTATTACCTTACCACAGCTAGGTTAATGCTTTCTCTTGCCCATCTATATCTAGATGAAAGTGGCCAAAACCAACTACTGGTCTTACCAACTAATTTTCATTTGAATTTCTCTTCAAGAGAAGGGTCCTGAGAAAGAAGCACAAATAACGTGTTGTTATTTTAATAGAAGCATAAATAATGTTGATTTGTTGTTACTATTTTCATGTTTGAAGGAATGCATTCAAAGTTCATTTTCTTTCAACTCTAGATATTTAAAAATAGAACTTGGAAAAGTATTTGAAACTTACTATATTAAGTTTAGACTGCAGAGCAGAGATTATAGAGTATGAATCAGGATTGCAGTGATACTATATACTTAAATGAAGACTGTCAAATCATCAAAACAGTCATCAGGCCATCAGGACTCAAAAAGCCTCTGAAATACTGAAGAAAGGTTGAGACTGACCGTCAGATTACTATGCTTCCGGTTTGGGAATGTGCCCTGAGAAGGGTGTGAGTACACCTTTAAGAAAGCATTGCAAGGGAAGGTTAAGAATGATACGAGTTGATAGCCATTTTGATAGTTCTGTAATCTTACAGATATCTGTAAAAAATTACAGATCTGTAAAAAAAAAAAAAAATTCACAGTAAACATTGCGGTAAATACAGGTAACCAGAAAGTAATTAATGAGCCTAGCTGCCAATATGGTAGCTGTTAGCCTTATGTATATGTATTGAGCACTAGAATATAAAATGTACTAGACAGTTTGGATCTATGTTCTGGAGGAAGAGCCAACAGAACTTGATGGTGGACTGGATAAGGGAGAATAGAGGGAGGAATCTTGTTTCTGGATTGTGGCGCTGAGTGGGTAGAGAGGCCTGCCTTGCCTGCATGACTAGGGAGTTGGAAGTCTTTAGGCTGACCAGGAATTGATTTCTTTAAGCATGTGGCCAGTTTCCATGGACCTTTTACCTGAAGGCCAGCCTGCAAGGCAACAGTCTTGAATAAATTAACCCACACCTTTTAGTAGTTGAGTCAACCCAGCATAGCCTCTAGAGAGGAATGGACCCCTACTCAGCACCATTTTCGCAGACATCATTATTTTCATAGCTGATATTTCAAGGTAAATTTTATGAAATAATTGAGGCCTAATTTGAAATCTTTGTAATTTCTCCCAGCTTTTGCTTTGCCTAAGTAGAATGGATTTATCTATGGGATAATAGATTTTTTTTAATTAAAAAAAATTCTTATACTCTATGCTTTTTTTTTTTTTTTTAAAGATTTTATTTATTTTTTTTACGAGAGAGAGAGAGAGCGTGAGAGGGGGGAAGGTCAGAGGGAGAAGCTGAGCAGGGAGCCCTATGTGGGACTAGAGACTCTGGGATCAGGTCCGAGCCAAAGGCAGTTGCTTAACCAACTGAGCTACTTAGGCGCCCTAGGTTTTTTTTTTTAATAGCAAGAAATAGACTGTTGACCCTGAATTGAGCATTTCCTTTTCCGAGTCTTTTTCAGTCACTTCCTACCTGTCTTCTACTATCTGATCTCTCTGTAACTCCAAATTGATAATTTGCTTGAGATTCCAAGGTATTGGAATTATGGGGACTCAATGATCAGAGAACTGCTATTGTCACTTTGGCAACATTTTAGATGCATTATATTTCATTGGTCACTGGGAATGTGCCTGCTCTGATGGCTTTGAATTATATATCCAAAATATGACTCCTACCTTGTTAAAATTTTCTGGGGTCCAGGAACTCAGTTACTTTTAAGTCCTCATATCAAATATAAATCATATACTTACTCATAACTGTGTGGGCTGAGCACAATAACTTGTCATGCATGGTGATAATTAATTCCATTGCTTTTGGATGCTTCAAAGGATCTCCTAGGAAACAAAATGTGTGGATGGTTAGGTTTTGTGCTCAGATTCAAGTATGGCCTTTATTTACCTTTACTCATTGCCTGTTGCGAATGGTTATTTATTATTCACATTAAACCAGGGAGTTATATTGCCCTCGTTATACATATGAGAAAACTGAGCTACAGAGAAATAATGTCAAACAGCTTTAAAGTAATAAAGGAGCACCTAAGAATTAATATAATCATCAAAAAAACTTCTAATTTGGGCCAAAACACCAAAATCAGTGATTGCAGTCCATTTCTCACCAAGGAACATTTCATTACATGATGTGAACATTTGTCCTTTCTCCAGTATTAGAAGTACTGGACTAATTTGCCGGAATATGTCTGCAGAGTGATCCCAGGATAGTTCTCACAGATGGCCCTTCAGCTTCCACCTCTGTTTGGCTTTGCACTTCTAAAATTCTAGTGGCCTTATGCTTTTTACCCTAATTTCTCCACCCCATATCAGTGTGACCTTAACTTTCCTTACTCTTCCCTTTTCTTCATTTGTGTTTTAGCACTCTATACCAGCTTCATAGATTTGGGACATACTATCATCATGTGCTTATCCTTTTGCAGAATGAAGCTCATTGTTAGATTGCTGCATCAGTTATTTTCACTGTGTAAGGCTTAAACATGTCACAGTTTCTAAAGGTCAGAAATCTGGGTGTGGCTGGGCTGGGTGTGGCTGGGCTGGGTTCCTCCTTAAAGTCTCTCACAAGGCTAAATCATGGTTATTGGCTAGTACTGTAGTCTCATCTGACGGCTTGACTCAGGAAGGATCCACTTCCAAGTTCATGCATGCGATTGTTGTCAGGTGTTTCAGGCTGTTAGACTGAGTGCCTCAGTTCCCTACCGGCATTAGCCAGCAGCCTCCTTCAATTCTTTGCCATGTTGGTCTCTTTATAAGGCAGTCTCCAACATGGCAGCTGACTTTCCTCAAAGCAATAGAACCTGACTGTGAGAGCAGGCTAGAGGAAAGTCAGTCTTTTTGTAACTTAATTTAAGAATTCATATCCTGTCATTTTTGCTATATTCACTTGTTAGAAGTTCAGTTCACATAGTTGCAGTTCACATTCAAGGTAAAGGGGTTAGGGGTCACTAGGAACCATCTTAGAGGCTACCTACCACAGTCTTTACTAAATTAACCCCTAAATTCTTTTGTTGTGTACAAGTGGAAGCATGACCTTTCTGATTTACGTAGCTCTGTGCTTATTCCAGGGAACCTGGAAGTCTGGCTTCTTGTCTAAAATACAGATAGAAAATGATGCAGATGGTTCAACAGTTACTTCGCCTGGGCTTAGCTCCTTGACATGGAGTATAAGACCCCTCAGTAAACTTGCGCCTTGGCATTCCCTAAGAGATTACGCTATCTTGCTCCTATGTTGGTGGTTCATAACTCCAAAGACCAAGTGTGTTCTGTGTGACTGACAAAGGGCTTTGGGAGCTGTGCCTAGAAGCCCCCGTCTCTCTGTCTGCCTGTGCTTTCTTTCTTTTCTGTACTGTATCCTTTACTTTTATTACAACCTTAACCTAAGAAAATCTTGTGGAGTCACATGAGACCTTTGAGAGATCCAGTCCCATGTAATCATTGCAGTTGGGGGGGACTGTGACCACACTGTCTGAATCCCAGCAGCGTCCAGGTGGCTGTGGAAACTCCCAGAATTAGTCAAATTACCCATGGGGCTGCAAAGAACCTCATTAAATGCCTTTCCCTAATGTCAGTTTTTCTGTGAGGGAAAGGCCTTTTTCTATCCTGCTGTCTATGCCACTCCCCTATTATTTCTTTCTTTGTACAGTACCAGCTTGCTGAATGTTTATACTGCTGCAGGAGTGCCCATCATGTTATATGACAATCTCAATTCCTAGATAAATTAGGAGCTCCTTGAATGCAGGGACCCTGCCTTAGTTACATTTGTATTCGCAGTGCCTATTGTCAAGCACAATGCTGTCCAATAGAAATGAAATGTGGGCCGCATATGTAATTGTAAGTTTTATGGTAGTCACATTAAAAGTGTAAAACTGGTGAAAATAATTTTAATAATGCATTTTATCTAACCAATGTATTTAAAATATATTGTCAACATGTAATATGAAAATTACGGAGATATCTTATATTCCTTTTCCTTTTTTTTTAATACTAAGATTTTTGAATTCTGGTGTTTATTTTATATTTACAGCACATCCTAATCAGATGCTCAATAGCCATGTGTGGCTTGTGGCCACTGAATGGGACAGCACAGCCTAGCACATAAAAGGTGTTCAGGTATCTCTAGGTACGTAAGAGGTACTCCATCTTTTTAGAATGTACCAATTGCTATGCCAGTCTGTGCTTGACACTTGGAATATACTATCTCAATACACACACAACCTTGAGAAGCAGGTATCATCATCCTCAGTGTTAAACAGAAAACCATTTGTTTTCTTCACCATTGTATACCCAATTCCTGACTTATTTTTAAAATAAATATTTATTTTATGAATAAGCGAAGGACTATCAACGAGGGAACATTTGAGCTTAAAAAAGTTTAATAACTTCTCCAAAGTGAGTCACAGAGTCAGGAGTCAACCCCAGCTCTCTGACTCGACCTCTGGGCTCTTCAGTCTCCTGCTATGCCTCCTCTATGGCCAAGTGAAGGAACTGATATGTTAACTAATAAGCAGCATATTAATAAGGACATGGAATCCTACCAAAAATACAAGAATCTAGCATGTATCACTTATGTGAAGCACTTGTTGAATAACTAAATTATCTGTCAGAAAATGTTTAAAAGTGGGATTATTTGAAAAAAATGTATTAAAAGGCACTTGTGATATGGTATGTGACCAATAAAAAATGAATTCTTATTGCAGCCAACCTTATGTATATCCTGCCACTAGAAACAGATGAGAATAAGTCTTATTTTATCTATTTTTTTAATTGAAGTATAGTTGACACACAAATTAGTTTCAGGTGTACAACATAGTGATTTGACGAGTCTATACATTATGCTGTGCTCCCCACAAGTGTAGTTGCCATCTACCACCATACAACTCTATTATAATCCCGTTCACTGTATTCCCTGTGCTGTACCTTTTATCCCCATGATGTATATGATTTATTTCACTTTATTTCATTTATTTCACCTTCTAGGTCCATTTCCCACATTGCAAGACGTCATTCTTTTTTATGGCTGAGTAAAATTGGCTCTGTGTGTGTGTGTGTGTGTGTGTGTACCACATCTTTATCCATTCCTTTACTGGTGGACACTGCTGCTTCCATAATTTGGTTATTATAAATAATGCTGCAGTTACCGTAGGGCTGCATGTATGTTTTCAAATTAGTGTTTTCATTTTCTTTGGGTAAATACCCAGTAGTGGAATTACTGGATCATATGGTAATTCTATTTTTAATTTTTTGAGGAACCTCCATGCTGTTTTCCACAGTGGCCGCACCAATTTGTATTCCCACCAACAGTGTACAAGGGTTCCTTTTTCTCCACATCCTCACCAACTCTTGTTTTTTGTGTTTTTGATTTTACCATTCTGACAGGTGTGAGGTGATATTGCCTGGTAGTTTTGATTTGTATTTCTGTGATAATGAGTGATGTTAAACATCTTTTCACATGTCTGTTGGCTAATTGTATGACTTCTTTAGAAAAATGTCTCTTCAGTTCCTCTGTCCATTTTTTAATCTAACTGGGTTTTTTTTTTTTTTTTTTTTTTGGTGTTGAGCTGTATAGTTTTTATTTTTAATTTTATGCTTTTATTTTTTTAAGATTTTATTTAAATTCAGTTAGTTAACATAAATTGTATTATTAATTTCAGGGATAGAATTTAGTGATTCATCTCTTGCATATAACACCTAGTGCTCATTGCAACAAGTGCCCTCCTTAATGCCCATCACCCACTTATCCCATCCCCACGCCCATCTCCCCTCCAGCAACCCTCAGCTTGTTCCCTGTACTTAAAAGTCTCTTATGGTTTGCCTCCCTCTCTTCTGTATCTTATTTTATTTTTCCTTCCCTTCCCCTATGTTCATCTGTTTTTCTTAAATTCCACATATGAATGAAATCATATGGTATATGTTTTTCTCTGTCTGACTTATTTCACTTAGCATAGTATATTCTAGTGTTCCATCCATGTTATTACAAATGGCAAGATTTCATTCTTTTGATTGCTGAGTAGTATTCCATTGTATATATATACCACATCTTCTTTATCCATTCATCTGTCAATGGACATCTGGGCTCTTTCCATATTTTGGCTGTTGTGGACATTGCTGTTCTAAACATTGGGGTGCATGTGCCCCTTCGAATCAGCATTTTTTGTCCTTTGGGTAAATACCTAGTAGTGTAATTGCTGGGTTATAGGGTAGTTCTATTTGTAACTTTTTGACAAACCTCCATTCTCTTTTCCAGAGTGACTGAACCAGTTTGCAATCCCCACCAACAGTGTAAGAGGGTTCCCCTTTCTTCGCATTCTCACCAACATCTGTTATTTCCTGAGTTAATAATTTTAGCCATTTTGACTGGTGTCAGGTGGTATTCTTTGTGGTTTTGATTTGTATTTCCCTGACAATGAGTCATGCTGGGCATTTTTTCATGTGTCTGTCGGCCATTTGTATGTCTTATTTGGAGAAATGTCTGTTCATGTCTTCTGCCCATTTCTTGGCAGGATTTTTTAGTTTTTGGATGTTGAGTTTGATAAATTCTTTATAGATTTTGGATACTAACCCTTTATCTGACAAGACATTTGCAAATATCTTCTCCCATTCTGTAGGTTGCCGTTTAGTTTTGTTGATTGTTTCCTTTGCTGTGCAGAAGGTTTTTATCTTGATGAAGTCACACTAGTTCATTTTTGCTTTTGTTTCCCTGCCTTTTTGGAGACATGTCTGGTAAGAAGTTGCTGTGGCCAAGGTTGAAGAGGTTGCTGCCTGTGTTCTCCTCTAGGATTTTGATGGATTCCTGACTTATATTTAGGTCTTTCATCCATTTTGAATTTATTTTTGTGTATGGTGTAAGAAAGTGATCCAGTTCATTCTTCTGCATGTTGCTGTCCAATTTTCCCAACACCATTTGTTGAAGAGGCTGGCTTTTTTCACATTGACTATTCTTTCCCCCTTTATTGAAGATGAGTTGACCATACAGTTGTAGGTCCATTTCTAGGTTCTCTGTTCTGAACCATTGATCTATGTGTTTTTTTGTGTGTGCTAGTACCATACTGTCTTGATGATTGCCTCTTTGTAATACAGCTTGAAGTCTGGAATTATGATGCCTCCAGCTTTGGTTTTCTTTTTCAACATTACTTTGGCTATTCAGGGTCTTTTCTGGTTACATACAAATTTTAGAATTGTTTGTTCCAACTCTGTGAAAAACGCTGGTGTTATCTTGATAGGGATTGCATTGAATGTATAGATTGATTTGGGTAGTTTAGATAGTTTAACAATGTTTGTTCTGATCCATGAGCATGGAATATTTTTCCATTTCTTTGTGTCTTCCTTAATTTCTTTCATCAGTGTTCTATAGTTTTCAGTGTACAGATCTTTTACCTCTTTGGTTAGGTTTATTCCTAGATATCTTATTGTTTTGGTTGCAGTTATAAATGGAATCAGCTCCTTAATTTCTCTTCCTTCTGCCTCATTATTCATGTATTGAAATGCAACAGATTGTACACTGATTTTCTATCCTGTACCTGCTGAATTCCTGTACCAGTTCTTGCAGTTTTTTGGTGGAGTCTTTTTGGTTTTCTACATAGGGTATCATGTCATCTGCAAAGAGTGAAAGTTTGACTTCTTCCTTGCTGATTTGTGCCTTCTATTTCATTTTGTTGTCTGATTGCTGAGGCTAGGACTTCTAGTACTATATTGAACAACAGTGGTGAGAATGGACTTCCCTGTCATGTTCCTGCCCTTAGGGGAAAAGCTCTCAGTTTTTCCCCATTGGGGATGCTGTTAGCTGTGGGTCTTTTGTGTAAGGCCTTTATGATGTTGAGGCATGTTCCACCTATCCCTACTTTCTTGAGCCTTTTTATCAAGAAAGGATGCTGTATTTTGTGAAATGCTTTTTTCCCATCTATTGAGAGGATCATATGGTTCTTATCCTTTCTTTTATTAATGTAGTGTATCATGTTGACTGATTTGCAGATATTGAACCACTCCGGCACCCCAGAAATAAATCTCACTTGGTCTTGGTGAATAATCCTTTTAATGTACTGTTGGATCTTTTTTTTGATGAATTTTTTGATGAATTTTTGCATCCATATTAATCAGTGTTATTGACCTATAATTCTCCTTTTTAGTGGAGTCTTTGTCTGGTTTTGGGATCAAGGTAATGCTGGCCTTACAGAATGAATTTGGAAGTTTTCTTTCCGCTTCTATTTTTAGAATGAGTTTGAGAAGAACAGGTATTAATTCTTCTTTGAATGTTTGGTAGAATTCCCGTGGGAAGCCATCCAGCCCTGGACTCTTAGTTTTGGGAGATTTTTTTTATTAACTGATTCCGTTTCTTTGCTGGTTATGGGTCTGTTCCAATTTTCTAGTTCTTCATTTCAGTTTTGGTAGTTGATATGTTTCTAGGAATGTAGCCATTTCTTCCAGTTTGCCTAATTTGTTGGCATATAATTGCTCATAATATTCTCTTATAGTTGTTTGTATTTCTGTGATGTTGGTTGTGATCTTTCCTCTTTCATTCATGATTTTATTTATTTGGATTCTTTCTTTTTTCTTTTTGATAATTCTTGCTAGGAGTTTATCAATTTGGTTAATTCTTTCAAAGAACCAGCTCCTAGTTTCATTGATCTCTTCTACTGTTTTATTTAATTTCTATATCATTTATTTCTATATCATCTAATCTTCTCCTGCTGGATTTACGCTTTATTTGCTGTTCTTTTTCTAGCTTCTTTAGGTGTAAGATTGGGTTGTTTATTTGAGACTTTACTTACTTCTTGAGGAAGGTCTGTATTGCTATATACTTCCCCCTTTGCTGCATCCTTAAGTTTTGGACTGTTGTGTTTTCATTTTCATTTGCTTCCATGTATATTTTATTTCTTCTTTAATTTCCTGGTTAGCCCATTCATTCTTTAGTAGCATGTTCTTTAACCTCCATGTATTTGTGGTCCTTTCAAATTTTTTCTTGTGGTTCAAGTTTCATACCATCATGATCTGAAACTATGCGTGGTATGATTTCAGTCTTCTTGTACTGGTTGAGGCCTGTTTTGTGACCCAGTATGTGATCTGTTCTGGAGAGTGTCCCATGTGTACTTGAAAACTACGTGTATTCTGCTGTGTTTAGGATGAAGTGTTCTGAATATACCTGGTAGGTCCATCTGGTGCAGTGTGTCATTGAAAGCCTTGTTTCCTTGTTGATCTTCTGCTTAGATGATCTGTCCATTGCTGTGAGTGGGGTGTTAGAGTCCCCTACTATTATTGTATTATTACCAATGAGTTTCTTTAAGTTTGTTATTAATTAATTTATATATTTGGCTGTTCCCAAGTTAGTGGCATAAATATATACAATTTTTAGATCGTCTTCTTGGATAGACGCCTTTGTTATGTTATAGTGTCTTTCTTCATCTCTTATTACAGTCTTTGTTTATAATCTAGTTTGTCTGATATAAGGATGGCTACTTCAGCTTTCTTCTGATGTCCATTAGCATGATAAATTGTTCTCCACCCCCTCACTTTCAATCTGGAGGTGTTTTGCAGTCTAAAATGAGTCTCTTGTAAGCAGCATATAGATGGGTCCTGTTTTTTATCCATTCTGATATGCTCTATCTTTTGATTGGAGCAGTTAGTCCATTTGCTTTCAGAGTAAGTATTGAAAGATATGAATTTAGTGCCATTGTATTATCTGTAAAGTCACTGTTCCTGGAGATTGTCTCTGCTCCTTTCTAGTCTTTGTTGCTTTTGGTCTCTCTTTCCCGCTCAATAAGTCCCCTTTAATATTTCTTGCAGAGCTGGTTTAATGTTCACAAACTCCTTTAGTTTTTGTTTGTCTTGGAAACTCTTTATCTCTCCTTCTATTCTGAATGACAGCCTTGCTAGATAAAGTATTCTTGGCTGCATATTTTTCCCATTTAGCACGTTGAATATTTCCTTCCTCTCCTTTCTGGCCTGCCAAGTTTCAGTGGACAGGTCTGCTGCTAGCTTCATGTGTCTACCTTGTAGATTAAGGACCTTTTGTCTGTATCTGCTTTTAGAATTCTCTCTTTATGTTTGTATTTTGCATGTTTCACTATGATATGTCATGGTGTTGACCTATTTTTGTTGATTTGAGGGCTGTTCTCTGTGCCTCTGGGACTTGAATGCCTGTTTTCTTCCCAATTAGAGAAGTTCTTAGCTATAATTTGTTCAAATAAACCATCTGGGCCTTTTTCCTGCTCTTCTTCTTCTGGGACTCCTGAGATATGGAGATGATTTGATTATTTTGCTTTATGGATTTGCCAGGTTCCCTAAGTCTACCTTTGTGACCTAATAGTTTTCTTTCCCTCTTCTTTTCAGCTTCATTATTTTCCATAATTTTATCTGTTCTCTCCTCTGCCTCTTCAATCCTTGTCGTGATTACATCCAGTCAGTTTTGCATCTCAGTTACAGCGTTTCTTATTTCAGCCTAACTAGTTTTTAGGTCCTTTATCTCTAGAGCAAGGGTTTCTCTGGTGTCTTCTGTGCTTTCCTCAAGCCCAACTAGTGGTATTATGACTACTAAATTATTGTTCAAAATTCTTGTTCAGATATATTGCTTATATCTGTTTTGAGCTTGTCCATGGCTATGATTTCTTCTTGAACTTTCTTTTGGGGAGCATTCCTCCATCTTGTCATTTTGGCAAAGTTCCTGTCTTTTGCATGTTATGAAAGCTTGTTATGTTTCCTGCACCTGGGTGTAATGCCATATTAAAAAGGAGTCATTCTCTGTCCAGGGCCTGGCACTTCAGGAAGTGTTTCTGTTGTATGCTGTGTGCACTCTGCTGTTGTGTTTTTTCTGCTCTTTCCCACTGGTCAGGCCTCTGCAGAGTTCCTCCTTATTTGCAATGGGGAGTATTTGGACCTTTAACTGGGTATGCTTTGATTTGTTTGTTAAAATAAGCCTGGGAAAAAAAGAGAAGAGGAGAGGAGAAGAGAGGAGGGGAAGGAAGGGGAGGGGAGAGGAGAGGAAAAGAGAGGAGAGAAAGAAAAGAGAAAAGAAAAATCCTGATCCAAAAAAAAAGATTAAAGGAAAAGGAATGAAAAAACCAGAAAATCAAAAAACTATAAGCCTGATTCCAAAGAAAAAGAAAGGAAAAAAAGAAAAAGAAAAGAAAAAAAGAATCTTCATCCAAAAAATAGACAAGGAAATGAAAAAAACTAAGAAAAAAGAAAAAACGATAAGCCTGATTTCCAAGGAAAAGAATGGAAGAAATGAAAAAGAAAAAAAGAAGCCTGATCCAGAAAAAAATAAAAGGAAATGAAAAAAACAAACTAACAAACCAAAAACTATAAGCCTGAGGAAAAAGCCAAAGGAAAAAAAGAAGGAAAAGAAAAATACAGCCTGGTCCTATTTCTACCAGAACTGAAGGTGAAACTTTGAAGCGCTCTGTGATCAGTAGACTCGGTGCACGCAGGGTGCTGCCCGTGCTGGTCTTCTGGTGGATAGGCCTGATGTGCTGGCTCAAAGTCAGTCCTGCCCCAGTAAATATCCACTTGCCAGGCACAGAGGGACGGGGTTTGCTGTAAGTAGCTCCTGCCTTCACTGGGGGATGCTCTGTTGTTCTCTGAAGCCTGACCATGTTGGTGGCGAGGGTTAAATGGTGCCACCCAACTCTTTCGTCCCTGGACAGGGGATCTCACAACTCATGTTGTTCAGGAAGCCCTCACAGAAAAGCAAGGGCCATCAGTGCACCTGGCGCCACAGCTCTCCTACATTTTATCTTTGGTGCACATCTGGGATTCAGAACTCCATATTTTAAAGGACCTGGCACCCCACAGATCTGCTCTTTCCTCTGGAGTAGAGCCTCCCCATCATGCTGTGTCTAGTGTCCTTTGTCCCAGAAAAACTTCCACACCTGTGTAGTGCGTGGAATCTATGTTGTAGCACCACAAAAAGCAGTGACCAGGTTATCCACCCTCTGCATGCACCTCTGTCCCCTGCCGATGAAAGGCTGTTTGCTGGTGCCTGCAGGGTTTTGTCCTTGCAGAGGCAATAGACCTTCTTCCAAATGTACTCCGGAAGGGGAGTGTTCTTTTCCAGTGCAATCCAGTTCTTTTCCAGTGATACCTACACCACTCTGCGTGTTCTCTGGCCTGTGCCCTCCTTCTCCCCAGGAGTGTGTGCCACAGCTCCACTCAGGCAGAAGTTGCGCACTTCCAAAACCTCAGAGTTTGAGCACCACACACTTTTTGCAAAACACCTGTGACCCTCACTTCCCATTCCTCCCCAGTCTCTGGTCCAGAGAGGTTTTCTTCTTGTGCAGACCTAACACTGTACTCTTTCAATCCTTCTCTCTTTCTCTCCCTTTTCTCTCCCCACAGAAGGGGCTCCTACCCCTCTGTGGCACAACAGGTTTTCTCTCCCCCAATTCACTTCCATACACCTTATTCCTTTAACGCTGTCTTCCTTCAACTGTGGGGATCCTTGCAATCCTCCGATCAATTTCCTGGGAGTTCCAAGTGGTCTGACCTCAATACAGCTGTATTTGAGGGGTGAGGAAAGCCCAGGGTCCCCTACTTCTTTGCCATCTTAACTCCTGATGAGTTAACTTCTTTGTATATTTTGGATATTAATCCTTTATGAGATATATCATTTGCAAATATCATCTCATATTCAATAGGTTGCCTTTTAGTTTTGTTAATGATTTGCTTTGCTGTGTGAAAGTATTTTATTTTGGTGTAGTCCCAATAGTTTGTTTTTGCTTTTGTTTACCTTGCCCAAGGAGACATATCTAGAAAAATATTGCTAAGGCTGATGTCAAAGAAATTACTGCCTATGTTTTCTTCTAGAAGTTTTATGGTTTCAGCTCTCACATTTAGATCTTTAATCCATTTTGAGTTTATTTTTGTGTATAGTATAAGAAAGTGGTCCAGTTTCATTCTTCTGCAGGTAGCTGTCTAGTCTTCTAGCAGCATTTATTGAAGTGACTGTCTTTTCCCTAAGAATAACTCTTTTGTTGTTTTTTTTTTAAGTGGGCTCTATGCCCAGCATGGAGTCCAATGCAGGGCTTGAAGTCACGATCCTCAGATTAAGACCTGAGCTGAGATCAAGAGTTGGATGCCTAACCAACCAAGCCACCAAGGTGCCCCCCCCAAAAATAACTCTTTTCTATAGCCTTTGAGTTAGTATATTCCAGCATCCTATCGACTGTTCTTTTATGAAAAAATTTTGGATATGATTAAATGTAAAGCAGACAGAGAGCACTGGTTCATTTACTTGTGTGGCAGCTACAAACCAGTGTCACCCAGACGGGGCAAAACCAGCACTAAGTGACTAGCAGAATCTGTGTTGGGATTACCCTATTTGGTTTGATAGACCTTTAGGAATCTTGCCTATTGGCCAGTTAAAGGAAGATCACCACCACTCCTACTTTGGAGTAGCAGCACTTTGTGCAGTGGCGCTGTCCAATGGTTCTGTCTCTACATGGTCTAACAGTGTAGCTGCTAGCCACCTGTGTCTACTGAGGAACTGAATTTTTAATTTTATTTAATTTTAATTATTTTAAACTTAAATAGCTAGATTTGGCTATTTGACCACATGTCCCTTCTTGGATAGTACAGTGTGAACAGAGTGGGTGGCAAATTTCCACAAGTGTATTTCTCTGTCACTGGGATCCCCATAGGCTTGTGCAAGTTATCAGTGGGACCCTGATAGAGCCTGTCTAAGGCCTTATCTGAGATCCCTTGTGGGCTGTTTTAGTACCTGGCTGCTCTCTGGCCTCCTGACCATAATTCTTTCAACCTCTAGGACATGGACATATAATAATGAATGTACTTGCTTGTAGCTCAGATATCTGCCTTTGAGCATTTTCCTTTATAGACTGAAATTTGTGATCTTGATATTTCTTAGAACATTGGCCCCTTTCTTTGATGATATTATGCTAATTGGACCTGAAAAACAGAAAAGAATAAGCATTCTATAAGATTTAATAAAACGTGCATGCCAGAGGATGGAAATAAATGTTGTAAAAAATTCAAGGACTTCCACATTAGTGGAAGTCTGACAATAGTCTGGCACGAGTTGTACCACCCAGTGCAAAGAAAAGAGGCATGGTGTTTGAAGAACCTCTGTGGGGTTTGTGGGCAACATACACCATGTATGGATATGCTGTCCTAAGGAATTTATAAAGTAATTCACATAACTCCAGATTTATACATGGCCCCAAGCAGGAGAAGGCTCTCCAGCACACGCAGGCTGTGGTGCAGCTGCCCTGAGGCCAGAGGGCCTGGGGGGCCCAGTGGTACAGGAAATTGCTGTTACATGAAGCCTTTCAAAAACCGTTCTTGTTTTTTGTTTTGTTTTGTTTTGGGGGGTTTTATTTTGTTTTGTTTTTTGTTTTTTAGGAGAATCCTAGCATCATGCCCTATGTTGCTGACAGGTATTCTCCATTTGAAAAGAAGTTCCTAAATTGCTTCTTAGGACCGAACTCTACTATGCAGCCTGAACTGTCCATCATGATGGGGTGCTCTCTGATTCACAAAACTATATAATTGGGGAGGGGGGGGCTGAGTGGTTCAGTTTGTTAAGCATCTGACTCTAGATTTCAGCTCAGGTCATGATCTCAGGGTCCTGGGATCAAGCCCTGCATCAGGCTCCTCACTCAGTGGGAAGTCTGCTGGAGATTCTCTCTCTCTGCCCTTTCCCCAATGTATGTGCGTGTGCGCACTCTCTCTCAAATAAATAGATAAATACATCTTTAAAAAAATATATATATATATTTATATAACTGGATTGGTGTGGCAGCGTTTCATTGTTAAATACATTTCATTGTTAAGTGAAAATAGTATATTCATTACAATCCAAGCAGATCTTAAGGCATAATTAAAAACATATAGTCAAGTCGCCCCAGTGTTCTGACATCCCTGGGGCTTTCTACTTCTTTGGCTTTCCTCTGTCCACACATACGGCTGCATGAGGAGTGAGCAAAAGGAAAGGAAGGTTCTGGTTTATGAGTTGGTTTGTTTAGTATGCTGACTCTAGCTGGAAATATTTGATAGCCCTACTTAGAGACGATACTAAAAGACAGTGATAAAGCCAATCTCACTGTGGCCTGCCACCAGGAACAGATGAGAATAATTCTTTTAGGCAGCTTTTGAGTTCCTTATACTGAAATAGCCCACAGCCTTTATAAGAGCAAATTCTTGGATGTGATTAAATGTGAAGTTGAGACAAAGCACTAGTTCATTCACCTTTATAGCATCTACAAACAGACTAAGTAGGCAAAAAACCCCCACAACATTAAATAACTATCAGAACATATGTACACAATGCCCTGTCTGGTTTGGTAAACCTATTAAGCAAGAACCAAAGTGACTGAGGAGCCAGTGCATCTGGTTATCAACTTTGGGCTTAGGTTGGTAGATATTCTGATGTATGAGTCAATATGGATTCATGGACAGTGGCTAATGGTCAGAAACTTCGAACAAGATTGACACATTGGTGTCAAGGAAGCCTGGGGGGAAAACATGTGGAAGACTCTCAGAATGTGCATAGTGTGACAAATCTGCAACCCATACCAATGCTCATCAGAGGGCATCCCTGCAGAGTAGGCTGTCAATAATCAGACGGACAGTATATGCAGTCCTGTGGGTCAGTCAACCTCTTTCACCAGCCACCCTCCTGTTTGCATTATTAATAGGCCCATTTATAAAGTGAGATGGCAACAGGGAAGGAGGTTCTGCATGAACTTCTCCTCGCTTCTGCCTCTGCTAGGTACCCAGGTGCTGTGGGTCAAAGCCATGCTGAGTCCCTGACAGAGCACACCATTCTCCAAGGAACTGATGAGGTACTTGGAGGCAGATTGATACATTGGACACTTTCCATAATGGAGGGAGGAGCAGTTTGTCCTCTTGGGCATAGAAACATGTTTCAGATATGGCTTTACCTTTGCTGCCCCAAACGCTTCTACCAGCACTAAACAGAAGGCCTTATTCATTGCTATTCATGTTCCATACAAATCACCTCAGACCAAGGAGCATATTTACAGCAAAGGATGGAATGCAGTGGAATTACACTCACAGAATTCGCCAGCATTACCACAGGCCCCAACAACATTTGGCTTGACAACATGGTAGAATGGCCTGCTAAAAACTCAGTTACTATATGAGCTAAAAGAAAATTACCTTACAGGACTGGGGTGCTGTTGTACAGGATGAATAACTGACTTAAATCAGCAGACAATATATGGTGACATCCTGCTCATAGCCAAATATATGAGCCCAGGGGGTAGTGGTCCAGAATAGTCCTATTCCATTTTTTCCTTGTTTTTAAAAATTTGAGATGTAATTCACATAAACATCTAACTATGTATAACTATCACTATAGTTATACATAAACTATGTATAACTATCACCACTATCTGCTTCCAGAACATTGTCATTCTCTCTAAAAAAAAGCTGGTAGCCTTAGCAGTGTCCTTCAATTTCCCCTCCCTCAAATCCCAGGTAATCTCTCATCTACTTTCTGCCTCTGGGGATTTGCCTGTTCTGGGTATTTCTTATGAACAAAATGACATAATATGTGGCCTTTATACTTGGCTCCTTTCATTTAGTAAGATGTTTTCAAAGTTCATTCATGTTTTAAAATGTATCAATACTTCATTCCTTTTAATGGCTGAATAATATTCCATTGTATGATCTTTTATTTTATTTCTATTATTATTATTTTTAAGTAATCTCTACACCCAAAACAGGGCTTCAACTCATGACCTTGATATCAAGAGTTGCATGTTCTCCAGCTGAGTCAGCCAAGCACCCCCATGGCCTTTTATTTTAATTTTACTTTTAATTTTTTTTCAAAATTTTATTTAAATTCTAGCTAATTAATGTATAGTGTAATATTGTTTTCAGGAGTAGAATTTAGTTATTCATCACTTACGTATAATACCCAGTACTCATTATAACAAGTGTCCCCCTTAATACCCATCACCCACTTAGCCCATCCCCCACCTACCTCTTCTCAGCAACCCTCAGTTTGTTCTGTATTGTACAGAGTCTCTTATGGTTTGTTTCCCTCTCTCTTTTTTTTCCTCTTCCCATCCGTTCATCTATTTTGTTTCTTAAATTCCACATATGAGTGAAATCATATGGTATTTGTCTTTCTCTGACTTATTTCATTTAGCATAATACTCTCTAGCTCCATCCACATCATTGCAAGTGGCAAGATTTTATTCCTTTTGATGGCTGAGTAATATTCCATCGTGTGTGTGTGTGTTTGTGTGTGCGTGTGCGCGCGCATTTGGGCTCTTTCCATAGTTTGGCTCTTATTGATAGGCCTTTTATTTTTAAACATAATAATCCACTTAAGGAAGATTTTCTTCCCAATCTATAACCATTGGGTTCAGTGGGTTTGAAAGTTCCAATGTCCAGTGAAAGAATGTTCCACTAGTGAACACTGACATAGTTCTGGTATTTTGGTAGCTGGTACTCCCGCCTACCATTTTAGGTTCCTCATGCCGCTTAAACGCCAAGCAGTGAAAAAGGGATCACTGGATGGGTGTTTGATCCTGGTTACCACGGGGAGGTTGGGTTGCTGCTGGCTATTGAAGGAAGGAGGTCAGTTCAAGTCGGCAACCCATGAAAATGGAAATGAGGGAACAGATTTAAGAAATGCAGAGCAGGTAATATTGTCAAGACTTTTGACTGATGAGGTGTAGGGATTGAGGACAAGGAAGGACTGCTGATTTAGTGGTTCTTTCTTTAAGTTTCTGTATCTGTTTTTAAATTTTCTATGTATTTTTCTATTAGTTACTAGGAGAAAAATGACAAAATAGCCAACAATAATTACAAAATACTCAAATTCTCTCAGTTTTTCACTTTTGTTTTCATGTCTGTTTTGAGACTCTGTTATTAGGTACACATATATGTTTGTATTGTTATGTTTTCTTGAGAAATTGATTCTTTTCGTTGTCTACTTATCTGATATACACAGCCACTCCAACTTTCTTATGACTAGCACTTGCATGGTGTAACTTTTTATGCTTTTTTAACCTATTTGAGTCTTCATTATTTTTTCTAGCATATGAACAACATACAGCAGCATATATATATTTAATATTACTTTTGTTCTTCATATATTGAGATAGTAATCCTTTGCCATACTTGCTGCAATTATTTTTTTGAACTATATTTCATTGATCTCTTGTATTAGTGAATTTTTTTTTAAAGTTTTATTTAAGTAATCTCTACATACCCTATGTGGGGTTCAAATTCATGACCCCGAGATCAAGAGTCTCATCACTTCCTACTGAGCCAACCAGGTGCCCCTTAGTGGATTTTAAAAGGAGAATTCTTTAAAGGAAAAGTGGACATTGAGACTACCTGCCTAATTTTTTTTTTGTTTAAGATTTTATTTATTTATTTGACAGAGAGAGACAGCCAGCGAGAGAGGGAACACAAGCAGGGGGAGTGGGAGAGGAAGAAGCAGGCTCCCAGCAGAGGAGCCAGATGTGGGGCTCAATCCCAGGACTCCGGGATCACGCCCTGAGCCGAAGGCAGACGCTTAACGCCTGAGCCACCCAGGTGCCCCTGCCTAATTCTTTCTTCCAGTATAATGTTGCCCAGGAACATAAAACTGTAAAGAATACATAACTTCACTATTTACCGTAGGATATGTCTGCCAGTCAGTGTATCTGGGGGATCATCTGTAGGAACAGCTCTCCGATTAAGGTAGCAGCTTGCTCAGCTGGAAAAGAGCTTGCTTCTCTGACAACAGTTTGCTTATCAAAAATGACTTTAAAATCCTCACTTTGTTGTCATAAACTTTTCCCAGTTCCAACCAGGTCTCCACTTGGAAGGACCTTCTTTAAACCAGTGGAGTCTAGACCTTCAAAGCCTAAATCCGTAACCCTTCCTTAATCCACCTACCTCACCTCCTTCTGAGTCACAGTTAAGTCAAGGTGGCACTGCTCTCTGCTGCAGTACATTTAATAAACCCAACTTTGAGTAGCTTTCTCTGGTGGTCTAGTGGGAAGTTGACAAAATTTTGAAAGCGAAATGGGCATTTTTGTACAATTTGTAGGCAAATAAAACTCTCTGTCAAACACTGAATCTATTGTCTAATCCTACTTCATTTTTTCTACTACTCACTTATCTAAACCAGATTAAAATGACAATACTTGTTTTGAGCCAACCAAAATAATGAAAATCTGTGAACATTGTTAAGATCAGATTTTTAGGGGTGCCTGGGTGGCAGACACTGAAGTGTCTGCCTTCAGTTCAGGTCATGATTCCAGCATCCTGGGATCGAGCCCCACATCGGGCTCCCTGCTCTGCTAGGAGCCTGCTTCTTCCTCTCCCACTCCCCTTGCTTGTGTTCCCTCTCTCGCTGGCTGTCTCTCTCTCTCTGTGTCAAATAAATAAATAAATAAAATCTTTAAAAAAAAAAAAGATCAGATTTTTATTTTGCCAAATACTTATTAGTAGGCTGTCAATATAAAGCGTAAATATTAGTAATCAAGATTAAGACTCATATCTTTTAAATGAAGAAACTACACAGTTACTTTTACCTCTACTTTTGCATCTACAGTATTCCTAGTTCCTTTAGCTGAATGTGGTCATTTATGGAAAATAGACTATGGTTGGGTTTCTTACACTTTGAATCTCAGAGCGGCATCTTTAGAGTACAAATCTTGTCAGCCCTCTGCATAAGATCTTCACTGACCTGGCATTGCTCCGAAGGTAATTTCAACACCCTTCATACAGGTAAAAGGCCCTGCATCCTCTGGCTCTTGCCTGCCTGTCAAGTGTCCGGTCTCAGCATTTCCATCCCTCTTGCTGTTTCCCAGCACCCAAGCTTCCCTCCTTTCTTTGAACCCTCCAGACTCCTCTGACATTGAAGGCCTTCACATTTGCAGTTCTGTTTCCTGGAACATTCCCGTCTCTGCAGCATTTCTTTCTCCTCCTCTAAGTCTAATCCTTTTGCTTTCAGCTTAGATAGCACTTCCTAGGACTCATCCCCAGGCACCCCAGTCTAGATTAAGTCTTCCTTTCATAGTTTTCTTTGCAGTGTGCCTTTTCCTTCCTGGCACAAACCTTAGTTGTAAATATATAATTACTTGCATACTTGTTCCACGTTGTCGCTCCCACTGGGCTCTAAGTTCTCCGAGGCACTTTCTTTACTGTGCAGCACAGTGTCTTTCTCCTAGGAGGCCCTCCATAGATACTTGTGGAACAGATGAGTCAATTTTTAAAACTCGCTTTTCTTCATAATTGTCCTCTCAATATAGGAAAGTATGCTAAGTAAAATAACATTTTTTCTTTTGCTAAGTTTTAGACAAATTAGTTACAGTTACAGCTTAGTTATGACTGTATCTCAGTAGGATGACTTGAAGGAGTTCCACTTTTCTGGACCTTTCGTATAAGATCAAATGCCGAAAGCGCCTCTGAGTAAGGAGATTCTTGGGTGGCTTCTTGCTTTCTTAGCTTATCACTTTCAATGAACTGCTCCCCCAACCAATGTCCTCTACTCCCTGCATGTCTGTTCATGATAAAAGGGTCCTCGTACTTCAACAGTTAGCAACTTCGTGAAACGAGGGAGGCTTATCAGTCTCAGCATGCTGGTGCCAGGACTCCTAGGAGCAGGAAAAAACAACCAAGATTTAAGTTTCTGCAACATCTGGAAATATAAGTTCTCTTCCTTCAGTTCTTCAACTATTAAAAAAAAAAGTTAAGTTTTTTTAAATTCCCTGATCCTAAAGAGATTAAGTCTATTGGAGAAAATTGGGAAAATTCTAAAGAAATTTAAAATGACCTCAAATCCCACCATCTGTAGGTGACAATGATTAATTCTTAGGTTATTTCAAATAGCTTGTGTTTAGGGCCACCTTCAGAGGCTGTTTTGGGTTTAGGGACCATCTATATAAGTTTACTTCACTCCAGTCTCAATGACTTTTTTGCAACCCTTTAAATGTTTGAAATTCTGTGCCCCAGGGCCTTTGTACTTACTGTTCTTTCTGCCTGAAACAATATCTGCTCAGATAGCTACATGGTGCACTTCCTCCCCCACCCTTTATACAGGCACTCAAATGTCACTGTGATAGTTAAAATTTATGTGTCAGTTTGACTAGATCATGGAATGCCCAGATATCTGGTTAAATGTTGTTTTTGGTTATGTCTGTGAGGGTGTTTCCAGGAGAGATTAGCATTCAAATTGGTAAACTGAGTGAAGTGGTTTGCTCTCAATGTAGATGGGTGTTATCTGTTGAGGGCCTTAGTAGAACAAAAAGTAGAAGAAAGATTGAATTGCCTTTCTGCCTGACTTTATGAGCTGGGATATTGATCTGCCTTTGGTACTCCCAGTTCTCAGGCCTTCAGAGTTGGACTGGACTCTACCATTGGCTGTTGGCTCTTAGGCTTTTGAACTATACCACCAGCTGTTGTGCATCTGCAGGTTACAGACGTCAGATCTTGGGATTTTTCAACCTCCATAATCACATGAGCTAATACCTTATAATAAATATCTCCCTCATTCTCTCTCTTTTCCTATCTACCTATCTAGCTTGCTAGCTAGATATATTTCTTCTGTTTCTCTGGAGAACCCTAATACTGTCACTTTTCAGAGACACCTTCCCAGGCCACACTATCCAAACTACACCCTCACCCTTGGGGCTGATTTATTTTTCCTCTTAGTATCTATTACAATATTTTGTTATATAATATGTTTATTAGTTTATTATTTCTCTCCCTGCTAGAATTGAAATCTCTGAGAATAGGACTTTGCTTTGTTTCTCGGTGCCTATTTTCATTTATCTAACAAAAATGTATATACCATTTCCTATGTGCTGGGCACTACCATAAATGTTTTAAAAATATGAACTCATTTTGTCCTCATGATAATGTTCTGGGGTAGGTACTATTTATCATCCTTCTTTTATAGATGAAGAAATGGAAGCACAGAGTAGTAAAGTACATTGTCGAAGGTCACACAACTAGTCAGTGGCAGAACTGGGATTTGAATCCAGGAAGTCTGGATTCTAGAGTCTGTACTTTGGCCACGATTGTCTGCTGTATAGAATAGTGCCAGGCATTGTAGTAGGTGCTCAATAAATGCTAGTTGGATAAAAAGTATTTTCCTATGATCTTTCTTTGCCCAGGTTTGAGCTAGTATTTTTAAGATTTTTTTTTTTTTTTAATTTGCCAGAGAGAGCATGTGCACAAGCAGGGGGAACAGAGGCAGAGGGAGAAGCAGTCTCCCCCTGAGCAAGGAGCCCAATGCAGGACTCAATCCCAGGACCCCGGGATCGTGACCTGAGCTGAAGGCAGACGCTTAACCAACTGAGCCACCCAGACATCACTCGAGCTGGTATTTTGTTTCAAGGTAAAAACTGCATCTTTGAATTATGTATCCCAGGGCCTACATTATCTGTCTCAGATGGGCACAACCTGACCATCAGCTGGTTGGAAGGTCAGGATGAAATCACTGCTCTCTGACTCCTACTAACGTCTAGGATCGCAGACCGTTCATTGGTGGCATCTTTCTAGTGTATGAATCAGATCAAAAGATTTGAAAAAAAAAGTTAAAATTTTTTTTTTTCCTGAAGGTAAATAAATGTAAAATGAAAACAAGCAGGAGTGAATGTCGGCACACAATGCAAATTGACACAAAAATTTAAGATAAAACTGGAGAATCTAGAACAGCGTTTTGCCTGGGGTGCACCCCATTAGCAATACTCCCACCAGTAAAGAGAAGCCCACTCACTCTCCTAGGAGTAAGACCCTAAGGAGAGGCTACTTCACTGGGAATGCTGGAAGGTGGAGGGCCTATAGGGGATGGGCAGAAAGGAAGCAAGAAAGAGTAAATAATCTGCGCCATGAAACCACGAGTTTGGGCTGTTCCAGTTCACAGTGTGAGTCTTAGCTTGTTCCCGCTCCCATAGTAGTGGCAATGGGGAGGACAGTGTAAACACTCAACCAAATGGCTGCCCCATTGTGGGTGAGTTCACACTTCTGGAAAATGAAAAATACGTGACTGTTTACTTTCCCTGTCCTTCCCTGTTCCCACCTTTAATTTTCTGCCACATCAGTGGGAATCTTTTGCTAGAGAGCTGTGCTCACTTTATAGCTTGATTTTTGTTTACGCGGGGGCCAAGGACATTCCTTCGATGTTTAAAGAGGCAGAAGACAGAAAAGAAAATGTAAGTGATTCCTTGTCCTTGAGCCTGGCTTGAAGTCTAGGCAGTGGAGCAAAATTCAGGCTTAAGGGTCTTCGGGAGAGTGCATTAATAATTAGTTTATTCAAATTACTGAATGCTAAAGCCAACAACATTTTAAAATTTTAGTCAGAAAACTACCTGCTCTCCCCATCTTACGAATGTTTTAGAGAGGTGTTAAAGAAGAACCATCCTGGCACAAACAAAGACACTTCTTGATTTAATTATATAAAGTTGAAGAAAATTGAAAGATAGTTCTCACAATGTGATTTCTTGCTTTTTCCCCCTCATATTTATGCCCCTATTTTGTGAAACATTCCATTTTACAGTAAGATTCTCATAGCAAGCTAGTATTATAATCCTAACTTATAGAGAAGGACTCTTGAGATGAAGAGGGTTTGTCCAAAAAACTCATGGATGGCGAATGGCAGAAGCAGACGTAAACGGGCATCAGGACAAAGACTGCACACACACTGCTACTTTATGTATTTCTGAGTTACGAGTGAAAACAGGTGCCTCCTAACTCGATTAATTTTTTACTCACTCTTCAGCAATCTTATACTGATGCAGGAATCAAAAAAGAGAGGCAAGAAGGTTCTAATATCATTGGCTCCATCATTATGTCTCCTGGGAAAGAAGTTCCTTCTCATTTGAATATGGCTTTTGATTTCTTTTTTTCCCTTTCTTTGTGAGTCAGTTTGCTCTTGGTTTTAAAACTTTTTATTCATATAATTCTACAGAAGAAAATAAAGGAGAAACTGTATTGTCCGAAACATTTCTGAAAAGTCCTATCAACTAATTTAGAAACAAAACAAAATCCTTTAATTTGATTATGGGTATTCAGAATATGTTTCAGAAAGGATTGCATTCCTGAGCAAACCAAGAAGTAATTTGGAGCTGGGATAAAAATGCGTCTGCTCAAAGACTGGTTGGGAATTGAGAGGCAATCTCAAGTAGAGGACTAGGCTTTGAAGCACTAACTAGAACAGGAGGAACAATCACGTGTTCACCAACCGGTGGGTAGACAAAACAGAACAAACTGTGGTAAATGTGTACTATGGGATGTTACTCAGCAGTAAAAAGAAATGAAGTGCTCATACAACCTGAAGGTACCTTGAAAACATTATGCTATGGGGCCCCTGGGTGGCTCAGTCGGTTCAGCATCTGCCTTCAGCTCGGGTCATGATCTCAGGGTCCTGGGATCTAGTCCCACATCAGACTCTGCTCAGCGGGGAGTCTGCTTCTTTCTCTCCCTCTGCCAGCCTCTTCCCCTGCTTATGCTCTCTCTCTCTATCAAATAAATAAATAAAATCTTAAGGAAAGAAAGAAAGAAAAGAAAGAAAGAAAAAACATTATGCTAAATGAACAAAGACAGTCACAAAGTACTCCACAAAGTGTGGAGGGATTGGGGGGGTCACAGGTAATGACTACATGGTTTCTATCTGAAGTAATGAAAATGTTCTATAATTGATTGTGATATGCCTGCACAACTGAATATGCTAAAACCCTTGAATTGCACATTTCAGTGGGTAAATTCGATGATACCTGAATTATACCTCAATAAAGCTGTTTAAAATGTTATTCACTATTTATTTATTTATTTATTTATTTAACTTAATCCCCTTTATCTCTTTCGTTCAGCCCTGCATCCACCACTGCTCTGGCAACCATAAGTTTGTTCTCTGTATTTAAGAGTTTTTTTTGTCTTTTTTTGTTGTTTGTTCATTTGTTTCTTAAATTCCACATATGAGTGAAATCATACGGCATTTGTCTTTCTCTGACTAAATTATTTCATTTAGCAAGTACCCTCTAGGTCCATCTGTCAGGGCTGCTTTTAGGCAACAGGCCTGAGCAATGGAAACCTGAGCAAGGCAAAAGGGCCCACAGTGACCACCAAGTTGAATATGAACAGGCTTATTAAGTGACCCACCTCAAAATAGCCATCGGCCCTAACTGGCCAATGGGCTACATACAACCAGGCACAGTTCCTAAGATTACCCAAAAAGGAAAAATTCCATATGTCCCATATATCCTTACTCCACTCTATAACTATGACCCCTCCCCCACTCCTCGTGGCTATCTCTCCTTTGCTGTCCTGCCCACTGCTCTCTTGCAGTGTATTCAATAAACTTTTATCTCTTTTGTTCTGCTTTGGGTGAATTCTTTCACCACCCGCTCTGCCAGCCCCCACCCGATCTGAGCACCCCACATTTGATTGGCTGGGGCCTCTCCCCAGATTCTCCAGGAATTTCTTGGGACTTTCCCTTGGTGGACCAACTATGGTACTCCTTGGGGAACTGATGACCTCTGGCCAAGGTTACTCAAGGTTCCCAGGGGAACCCTGCCAGACCACCCTTTCTGAAAGGGTGACGTATTTCCCCCCTTGCCTTTCAGAGGGACCCTTCCCTCCCTCTCCTTTCTCTTTTCAGCTCTTCTGTGGTTAACCCTAGCACTCCTCAGACAACTGAAGGTCTCTGGCCAGCGCAGCTCCCCGGTGTGGTTTAAAGGTCTAGGGAACAGGTTGGACTACCCATGCCTGTGTGGTCAAAGGACCACTTTCTCTCCCTCTCTCACTCCGTCTGCAGTTCATCCAGGGCAAATCTGCACACATTATAGACTCAGTTGGGACCCTTTCTTGATGCTGACTGACTCTCAGCCGCCTTGCTTTTTTCCATCCCCTTTTTCCCTTTGTCCTGTGGATCCAGCCACCATCTTGATCTATGGGCAAAAATTACGTTCCCACATGTCTGAGTGGTGAGTCCTCCCTCTCCTTTTTCCAACCCAATTTGGCCACCCTGTGTCCAGCTTTCCCTCTGTAGGGGATGCCCCAGCAGGGATTGCTATTGCCATTTGCCATGACCCTCTCCTTGATGGGACACCCCAGTAGAGTCAGCTGCACTGTATAAGGGCCAGTCATTTTTCAAGTCAGTGGAATGCCCTGACTGAAATCACAACCATGAGTCAGAGCTCCATTCTTTTTGATGGGATGTCCCTTTGGAAATCAGCAGCCAGTCTTTTCCACTATGGGACAAACCGCCTGTATTCCTTCGGACACACCCTTGGGCTGTTTTCTTAAAAACTGGGAAAAATTTGACCCCCAAGGCCTGAGATGTCTCATCCTTTTATGTAATGCTGCCTGTTCTCAGTACAAACTCCCAGATCAAGAGGTATGGCCCCTTCATGGAACCTTTGTTATAATATTACTTTCCAGCTTGACTTCTTTTGTCAGAACCCCTCCAAATGGTCAGAGTTCCTATATATGCAGGCCTTTATGCCATTGTCCCCCAGTTCCCAACCTCCACAAAAACCGTTGAATGTATCTTGCTCGGTTTCATGGCCCATCTGACCCTGCAGCCATTCTAGATGACCTCTCTTTTATATTACCCCGTCATCTTTCCCCAGCCCCTGAAGGCCCAGGGACTCCCCTGGACTTAAACCGCCCACATTAGATTTTCCCACAGGTGCCCCAGGTAAAAGTTGACAATAGCTAACAAACTGATTGACTTTTAGTGGACACAGATTCAACAGTCGGTATTAAAGCTAACTTAAGTTTGTTGGCTTAACCAATTAGATATGTCTTTAGAGTTACCAACATTAAATATAAAACTTTTATTCTACCAAGGTTTACTAAAGGTCAAATAAGCTCATGTTATCTCTGTTGCAATTCGTCAGCAAAAAGATGGCTTAAAATGATGGTTAATTTTGTCTGTCTCATAAAGTTCTCATGGGTACTTGTTAAGAGAGTTTTCAAAATCTTTGGTAACCTGAAACCTTGAAGTTTTACAAAGTTAAATGATAAATTGGGTTGAATTCATTGGATAGCTTAAGTCTTTTCCAAATAAGGTAAAATGCCAAAGCATTAATTACTAAACATAAGGTTTATCTGCTTTTGACTTTGTATTTTAGAGAAACTAAAGATACGTGGGTCTGTTGGGAAACATGCTTTGTGCCTTATTGAAAGATTGTACTATGAAAAATGCATGCCTAAAAATTACAAAATGTATTAAAAAATTTACCAGTCTATAGAATCCTGGTGTAATAGAGAGTTCACAATTGGTTACTACTTAGTTTTTCACTGGAAACTAAGGTTTCTAAGAGTTAAAATTCTGCTAAATGTGATTAAGACTGATGGAAATGATAAGTAAAGCAGCTTTGTATGTAGGAAAGCGGGAGATGTGTAAGAAAGATATAAGGAATGAGAGTACATTTTTATTGAAGGAAAATAAGGTAATTTTGTCCTAAAATGAGACTAGTTATTTAGAGAAAAAAAGGCTTAGGACAAACTCTGGTATAAGGTATAAGGTTGAATATCAATAATCACTTGATATTCTGATTATTGAAGTGTTATGTGTCACAGAAAGAATGGATTTCCTTGTCAGCTACATTATAATGAACTCTCATACCAGATCTTTAACTATGTCCATTTTTGAGGGTTTCTTTTTGTCATTTGTAGTTATTCTGATGCTTTTGCAAAATGAGTTTTGTCTTAAGGAGATTCATGAAAAGGCCTTTTTTTTTTTTTTTTAACAAATACAGGTATTTAATGTCTTTAAGATCATAAAATTGTACTAGGTAAGAATTTCCAGAACTAACGAAAAAAACTGCATCCAAACAACTAGAATTGGTAATATGGGACTGAATGAATTGAAAAAGATGATTATAGTTTTTGTGACTCTTGTTTGAAACATTGCTGGTTCTCTACTATTTGCTCTTCCACATTCAGAGTTTTCTCTTAAAATATCTATGACTTCTAGAAATATAATAAAGTATTCCTTTGTGAACAAATTGAAACATTTAACTTTTCTCCCAACCTGAACCTCTGAAATTCAGAAACTTTCATTGAGTATTCTTTCCTCCATGACAATTGTAATTATTTGCAAAAGTTCATTGAGAATCTGTTCTCCTTGTAACAGGATACCATTGGAAACATTGGTTATATTACCAAGGCCTTGACTGAAATGTACTTGAGAGAGACATGCATAGATTCAGATATGACCGAACAGCTCTAAAGAATTAAGGTTGACTTTATGGAGCTCCTTAGAAATGTTGGCCTGATACCTTGCTTAGAGATTTCCCAGCAGCCTTACCAGGTGAGTAAAGAATGTCACTTCCTAGCAGGTGCAGGAACCTCAGGATATTTTGCGGACCTCAAGAAGAGGAATTCACCCAAATCTCCAGGTATTATGGGCATGTCTGATGGCAAATATTTGGCTTGGTTCTGGCCTTGAGAGTCTATAAAAAGTTCAATCTAGAGATTCCTTTTGAAAAGTTCCAGCAAAGCAAGTTTTAAAGAATCTATATGGTCAGTTACTATTCTTACTGAGCTTACGTAAATAATTAGGCCAAGTTTGTTAAAATGGAATTGTTTTGCAAATGAATTAGTCTTGATTTGCCTATCTTCGGAAAAGAGGGTGATTTTAGAGAGAAAAATTATGTTTTGATAACATACCTTTGTAGATGTTAAATTCTAGCTCTGAATGTCTTTGAGTGTTTGTTGTTTGCCTAAGCTGGACAACTTGAGGTAGCCTTCAAAGACTTTGCCACAATAGCTTAAAAATAGATAATCTTTGTGCTTGTTATTCTGTGGGGATAATAATGGGACCCCATGGGCATATGATTATTTGAACAGTTAGAAAACAGGATGGACTCACCAACAATTGTGTACCTCAGCTATCACCTTGACCAATTCTGTGTGGCTGGGATGACAAAATCATTCCTTAAAAGCCAGAACGTACCCCACCCCATGGGGTTAACTATGGGCTTGTGATGGAAATAGTGGATGGCCCCACTTTCCTTATGATTAGATAGAGCATACACTTGGGGCATCCATATTCTCAGACAAGTCTTCTCCCACTTGCCAGTGATTCCTCATAATTAGGATATTTGTTAAGGCTAGATATTAAACAAAGAGGGCTTCTTGATGGTTTTATCCCTTAGCTTTATTTGTTCTAGGAGCTGTCTCTATTGATGTAAAATTGCAAAAGAAGCCTTAGCCAAGCATATAGTGGCCACCTTTAACCAAACCCATCATGTAGTTACCCACAAATTCAAAAGGTGGCCCTCCAAAACTGAATGGCCCTTGATATGCTGACTACAGCTCAAGGAGGAACCTATGCTTTATTAAGTGTTATATATATATTATATATACTCTAGATAACCACAAAAATGTGACAGGGTTACTAAAAGACACGAATACTCAAATTGGTGCTTTAACGATTTCTCTCTCTCCTTTAATTTGTTAAACTGCTGGACTAGAGGAAGATTTTGGTCAACTATCGAAGGTCTTCTATTCAGGCTTCTCTTTCTCATAATAGTAATAGTCTTAGTATGTTGTCTTTTCTGATGTCTCTCTGCCTGGTGTTGAGACTCCTTCAGTGCTATATCTTCAAGCTGACAGATGATCCTTTCTAATCAGGAAGATTCTTCCACGCTGTCTACCTTGGATTGGGCTGCCTCTGCCTTTTGTAATTCCTACATATAAATCCCCAACTGACCAATGGTGACCCATAGGTAAAGGACATCTTTATGCCCCTCGTTCAGCAGGAAGAAGCTACTGAAGATGAGACCTCCTCCCAAATGCCAAAGATTTGTCATTGTTGATCTGTCAGGGGGAGTGTCAGGGCTGCTTTTAGGCACCAGGCTTGAGCAGTGGAAACCTGAGCAAGGCAAAAGGGCCCACTGCTACCACTAAGCTGAATACAAACAGGCCCATCAGACGACCCATCTCAAAACAGCCATAGGCCCTAACTGACCAATAGGCTACTAACAACCAGGCACATTTCCTAAGATTACCAAAAAAGGGGAAATTCCATATTTCCCCATACTTCCTTACTCTGCTCTGTACCTGTGGACCCTCCCCATCTCCTCATGGCAGACAGCCTCTCCTTTGCTGTCCTACCCACTGCCCTCTTGCAGTGTGTTCTATAAAATTTTATCTCCCATTATGCCTTGGGTGAATTTTTTCACTGCTTGCTGGCCCCCACTGGATCGGAGTGCCCCACACCATCCATGTTGTTGTAAATGACATGTGGTATATATATATATATTGCATCTTTATCCAATTATCTATTGATGGACACTGATGCTTCCATATTTTGGTTATTGTAAATAATGCTGCAATTACCAGAAGGGTACATATATTTTTTTGAATTAGTATTTTTGTTTTCTTTGAGTAAATACCCAGCAGTGGAATTACTGGATCAAATGGTGTTTGTTTTTGTGAGTTTGTGAGGAACCTCCATACTGTTTTCCATAGTGGGTGCACCAATTCACATTGCCACTAACAGTGCACAAGGGTTCCTTTTTCTCCACATCCTCACCAACACTTGTGTCTTGTGTTTCTGATTTTAGCCATTGTGACAGGGGTGAAGTGATAGTAGTAGTTTGATTTGGTATTTGATGGTTTGATTTGTATTTCCCTGATGATGATTGATGTTAAGCATCTTTTCATGTGTCTGTTGGCCATAGGTATGACTTCTTTGGAGAAATGTCTGTTCAGGTCCTCTGCCCATTTTTTAATCAGATTGTTTGGGATTTTTTTGGTGTTGAGTTGTATAAATTCTTTACGTATTTTGGGTGTTAATCCCTTATTGGATATCTCATTTGCAAATATCTTCTCACATTCGGTAAATTGCCTGTTTGTTTTGTTTGTGGTTTCCTTTGCTCTGCAAAAGGTTTTTATTTTGGTGCAGTCCCAATAGTTTATTTTTGCTTTTATGGCCCTTCTTAGGAGGCACATCTAGAAAAATGTTTCTATGGACAATGTTAAGGAAATTACTGCCTATATTTTCTTCTAAGAGTTTTATGATTGCAGCTCTCACATTTAGCCCCTTAATTCATTTTGAGTTTGCGTGTGCGTGTGTGTGTGTGTGTGTGTGTGTGTGATGTAAGAAGGTGGTCTGGTTTCATTCTTTTGCATGTAGCCATCCAGTTTTTTCAAAACCATTTGTTGAGGACACTTTCTTTTATCCATTGCATATTCTTGCCTCTTTTGTCACAGATTGACCATGTAAGTGTGGGTTTATTTGTGAACTCTCTATTCTATTCCATTGACCTATGTGTCTATTTACGAAAATAGAAAATCCAGTACCATATTGCCTTGATTACTACAGCTTTGTAGTATATCTCGAAATCTGGGAGTGTGATACCTCCAGCTTTGTTCTTCTTTCTCAAGATAACTTTTGCTGTTTGGAGTGTTTTGTGGTTCCATACACATTTTAGCATTATTTGTTCTAGTTTTGTGGAAAAACGGTATTGGTATTCTGATAAAGATTGCAATAAATCTGTAGATTGCTTTAGGTAGTATGAACATTTTAACAATATTGGTTCTCCCAGTACATGAGCATGATGTATCTTTTCATTTACTTGTGTCATCTTCGATTTCTTTCATCAGTGTTTTATAGTTTTTGGAGTACAGGTCTTTCACTTCCTTGATTAAGTTTATTCCTAAATAGTTTATTCTTATTGATGCAGTTTTAAGCGGGATTTTTTTCTGAATTTCTCTTTCTGCTACTTCAGTATTAGAGTATAGAAATGCAACAGATTTCTGCTTATCAATTTTGTATCCTGTGGTTTTACTGAATTCATTTATCAGTTCTAATATTTTTATGTTGGAGTCTTTAGGGTTTTCTGGATATAGTATCTTGTCATCTGCAAATAGAATCATAGTTATTTTAAATTCCAGTCTGATAATTTCAACATACTGCCATGTCTGATTCTGATGTTTGCTCTGTCTCTTCAAATTGTGTGTTTTGGTTTTTAGTATGCTGTATAATTCTTTCTTGATAGCCGGACAGGATATACCAGATAAAAAGAACTGCTGTAAATAGACCTTTAGTAATGTGGTAAAAAAAGTGTGGCAATAGGGGAAGCATTCTATAGTCCTATGATTTGGTCTTAATCTTAGTAAGCTTATTTCTCTGGACTTTGAAATTCACAAGTATTTTTGTTTTTTTCTCCCTGCTTAGGTGGCACAGGATGGTTAGAGTGGGCTGGAGTTGGATATTTTCCTTCTTCCAGTTCAGTTAGGCTCTGGTTAACTAGTTACCCCTGTGGAGAGGCCTTGTTCAGAACAGAGTGCTCTGGTATATTTCAAACTGATTTCTTTTCATATCTCTCTACCAGAAGCACAAAACGATTTTTCTCTGATGTTTACTGTGAAAACCTGTTAGAGCTCCTGGAGGTATAACTCACAAAATTGTTCTGTCCTTTGTATGTCTGAGTTCTCCGGGAGGTTTTAACTCTCATATTTGTCCACATTGGGCCTCCAGCAGTTTGTCTATTACAGCTGAGATTTCCTATCCTGGCAGTTTCCCGTGGTGGTTTCCATTTGTGATTCTCTGCTCTGGTAAGCCCACTCCCTGTATTTGCGTGTATTCACCCTGTATTCACAAGATTCTCTAATCTTGGGAATAGTGGTTTGCTGTCCAAGAAAAGTTGGATCCAAGAAGAGTTATTGATTTTCCAGTCTGTTAAGCTTTCTACTTGTAAAGACAGAGTGGAGATTTCTAGGCTCCTTACCTGTAGAACCAGAAACTGGAAGTCTTCATTATTTTTTTAACTTAAAGAGTTATCAAGAGTTTGATTAAGGATGGGAGCGCCTGGGTGGCACAGCGGTTGAGCGTCTGCCTTCGGCTCAGGGCGTGATCCCGGCATTATGGGATCGAGCCCCACATCAGGCTCTTCCGCTATGAGCCTGCTTCTTCCTCTCCCACTCCCCCTGCTTGTGTTCCCTCTCTCGCTGGCTGTCTCTATCTCTGTCGAATAAATAAATAAAATCTTAAAAAAAAAAAAAAGAGTTTGATTAAGGGGCACCTGGGTGGCTCCGTGGCATCTGTCTTTGGCTCAGGTCATGATCCCAGGGTCCTGGGATCGAGCCCCACATCGGGCTTCCTGCTCAGCGGGAAGCCTGCTTCTCCCTCTCCCACTCCCTGCTTGTGTTCCCGTTCTTGCTGCCTCTCTCTCTGTCAAATAAATGAATAAAATCTTTAAAAAAAAAAAAAGAGTTTGATTAACCTTAGTCAAAGAGGACAAAGGTCTTTTTATCAGTGACCATTGATATAAAGGGCTAGGGGTGACTGGGTGGCTCAGTCGGTTAAGCGTCTGCTTTGGGCTCAGTTCATGATACCTGGGTCCTGAGATCGAGCCCCACATCGGTCTGCCTGCTCAGCAGAGAGTCTGCTTCTCCCTCTCCCCCTCCCCCTCACCCCACCCAGCTCCTGCTGTCTCTCACTTTCTCACTTGCTCGCTTTCTCACAAATAAATAAAATCTTTAAAAAAAAGACAAATGGTTACACAAATTATTACACAATTTAATTGAGTATACTTTAATTTTTAAGATTTTATTTTTAAGCAGTCTCCACATCCAATGTGGGGCTCAAAACTACAACCCCGAGATCAAGAGTCAAATGCTCTACCAACCGAGCCAGCCAGGTGCCCCTTAATATACTATTTAAGTTACTTGCTTTTAAGTTGGAAATAAGCAGTCTGTGATTTTACTTTTTTTTAAAAAAAACTATTTTATTTATTTATTTGACAGAGAGAAAGAGAGAGAGGGAACACAAGCAGGGGGAGTGGGATATACAAAGGAAACTACAAGTGTGGATCGTAGCATTATCTACCTAAGTCCTGTTTATCTTTCAGTAACTCATGTTCTGGCTTTGTTATAAGAATATACATATTTAACTTCTCCTTTATTCAACTAAATAATTATTAGACGTCTTCTATGTACCTATCGCTGTATTAGAAGTACTGTATTAGGGTACAATAGCAAATAAGACAATGATCACGATCTTAGAGAAGCTAAAATTTGGCAGGAGACACAGGCGGTGTTTTTTTTTAATTTAAATCACATCATTCTCAACGCCACATCATTCTCCCCCCCAACAAGGTGGCAATGTGAAGTGGTGGGTATGTTAATTGATTGATTGTTGTAATTATTCCATAATGCATATATATCAAAGCAGGATATTGTACACTCTAAATATTTATAATTTTTATTTGTCAATTATACTTCAATAAAGCTGGGGAAAAATCACATTATAGTTTAAAAATCACATTATAGTTTAAAAAACATTACAGTTTAGGGGCGCCTGGGTGGCTCAGTCGTTAAGCGTCTGCCTTTGGCTCAGGGCGTGATCCTGGCGTTCTGGGATCGAGCCCCATGTCAGGCTCATCCTCTGGGAGCCTGCTTCTTCCTCTCCCACTCCCCCTGCTTGTGTTTCCCCTCTCACTGGCTGTCTCTCTGTCAAATAAATAAATAAAATCTTTAAAAATAAATAAAAAATAAATAAATAAAAAACATTATAGTTTAAAAATTATTTTAAAAACCACATTTTTATGGGAAAATATGAAATCCTCTGAATTCCATTTTTGATTTTAAACTCTTCTTCTAGGGGCACCTGGCTGGCTTAGTTGGAAGAGCATGCAACTCTTGATCTTGAGGTTGTAAGTTTGAGCCCCAAGTTGGGTATAGAGATTGCTTAAAAAAATAAACTTTTCTTCTGAAGCCTCTTATTTTTTTAAATGTATTTAATACTAAGGTATTAATACAGTTTTCCAGACATTTAAATACAAAAACCCCTTTCATGGGGAAAAATGGCTTATGTGCTAAATATAATGAAGTTTGCTTATAGGTAAAAGCAGTATAGGAAAGTAGACAACATTTTTGAGAAATTGTCCATGAATAGTATCTTTTTCTTCTAATTTGAAAAAAAAAATACAGAAATACAAAGACTAATATAACAAACACCTGTTGGGGAAATATAATTAAAAATAAAATCTCCCATCCCAATAAACCTCTCTACAGAGGTAGAAGAGAAAGAGAATAGTTTTATTATTTGCATAAGCATTAAACTAGAATGTGATATTCATCACAGGCAATCTGCTAACAGATTACAGAGAAATAAATCTTACTGTTTTATACAGCCAGGTAGATACAACCTACTGTATATATATCTTCAAGATAAACAATAATCCTAGTCCTCAAGTAGGAGGACTTGAGAACATCATTTGTCACATACTGAATTTGCTTGGAAATAGGAGTAGCCATGAGTGTTAGTTGGCTTTATAATGAAGGAAAAAACCAACTTCTCATATCTTCATGAGAGCAGGTAGTTTTGCAATTTGGAAGCAAGTTACCCACCAAAATTAGGCACTTCCTCTCTGCAGGACCTGGGAAATAGGGATGCTCTGTCTCTTGACATTTACATTTCAAGGGCATGTCCCCCAGCTCCTTGAGAGAAAAACATTCATGGGCTATAAATCTGGCAAAAAAAAAGGCTTTAAAAAGATTTACATACATCTCGAACATACAAGTTTTTTAAAGAAAATGCTCTAAGGGAGGAGAGAATCTCTTCCTTCATTTTTTAAAAAAAAGATTTTATTTATTTGAGAGAGAGAGAGCGCACGAGTGAGGGGGAGGGACAGAGGGAGAAGAAGAAACAGGCTTCCCACTGAACAGGGAGTCCAACATGGGGCTCGATCCCAGGACCCTGGGATCATGACCTGAGCCAAAGGCAGACGTTTAACTGACTGAGTCACCCAGGTGCCCTCTTCCTTCATTTTCAGCAGGGAGAATTAAGCCTCTTATTTTTAATTTTTATTTGCCCTTACACACCCAAATCCTGCCACATACAATTAAGAAGTATTAACATTTAGTTATGTTTGCTTCAAACGTTTTTAATAAAAGAAAAAATATGGAAGTTAAAGTTCCTTTTTACCTTCCCCACCCTCAGTCTCTCTTGAAGCTGCCCCTACTCTATATTGGTGTGCTGCCTTCCAATTGTGGTAGTAATAATGTGTTTCATTTACTCTTAGAGTTTACTCTCTGTTCAAATATTTAGATTCTCAGGTGAGATCATGAAGTGTTTTTCCCTCTGTGTCTAGCCTCTTTCACTTAGTATACTGTCTCCAGGTTCATCATATTGTTACAAATGGCAGTATTTCCTCATTATTAAGGCTGAATAATATTCCACTGTAAATACACACCACGCATTCTTTATTAATTCATCCACTGACAGATACTTAGGTTTCTTACATGTCTTGGCTATTGTGATAATGCTGCAATGAATATGGGTGCATAGGTAGCTCTTTAAGCTACTGACTTTATTTCCTTTGGATATCTATCTGGAAGCTGGATTGCTGGATTATACGGTAGTTCCATTTTTAGTCTTATGAGGGGCAGGGAGGTAGGGGAAATGGGGAGATGTTGATCCAAGGGTACAAAGTTGCAGTACATAGGATGGAATGAATAAGTATAGAGATCCAGTGCAGTGACCGCAGTTAATATTTATTGAATACTAGAAAGCTGCTAGAGAGTAGATTTCAGGTGCTCTCATCACACACAAAAATGATAACTGCGAGGATCTGATATTTTAATAGCTTGACTGTAATGGTGCTTTTATTCTGTGTATGTATGCCAAATCATCTTGTATATCTTAAATATATGCAATGTTTATTTTAAAAAGAAAAAGAAAATATGTCTCTCTTTTGTAATGAAAAATATGGAATATAAACAGTATCACTTCCCTATTGCCCGGCCTGGATTCAAAAGAACAATAGATGAAGTGCCTGACAAAGAGGAACTCTCCCTGGTTTTAATATGGCTGTGCTTTGCATATGTGCTGTGCCACAATGTTTTTTTAAAGATTTTATTTATTTATTTGACAGAGAGGGAGTGAGAGAGAGCGCACGCGAGTGAACACACAAGAAGGGGGAGCAGCAGGCAGAGGGAGAAAGAGAAGCAGGCTTTCTGCTGAGCAGGGAACACAGCGTGGGGCTTGATCTCAGGACCCCAGGATCATGACCCGAGCCGAAGGCAGACACTTAACCAACTGAGCCACCCAGATGCCCCAAGATTTTATTTTTATTTATTTGACAGAGAGAGAGAGAGAGTGCACAAGCATGGGGAGCTGCAGAGGGAGAGAGAGAAACAGACTCCCCACCAAGCAGGGAGCCCAATGTGGGGCTCGATCCCAGGACCCTGGGATCATGACCCAAGTCCAAGGCAGATGCTTAACAGACTGAGCTACCCAGGTGCCCCTCCAAATTTTTGTTCTGAGCTGATAAAGAAGCTTGACTCACCAGCGATCCAAACAAAGAAATGTGGTCAACTGACGCATCAAGGTGCAGCTAAGTGCTAAGTCATGTGAGAATTGGTTATGCTCTGAAGACTGGGCCTAGGTCAGGTCTGTGCTGATTGCTAGCATATCTCCCCTGCCCCCTTCCCCTGAGCCTCTGTGCTTCGGAAGCTGGAAAGTCCCTATCCTTGGGCACAGGGTGCATGTACAGCAGCAATAAATAGCAATAGGAAGAATATGAACAACAGGTGCTGGAGACTTGTCAATTAGCAACAGGGTGTTACTTCCACATAAGGGTATCATGACATGGCTCCCCAGGTTAGAAAGATGCCAAAGACCAAAACCAAAAAGACTGGGTGCCTCAACACCTACCTGTGGTGTAAGCATGTTCAGTGGAGTGCATACTCTTCGCTACCAGATTTGTGTATCTTTTAATGCAACAGTTTTTCCAGTGTAGTCCCCACGCCCTGGAGATGCCCCAGATCCTTTCAGCAATTCTACAAGGTCAAAACTTTTCAAAATAATACTAAGCCGTCTTTTGGTTTGTTTTCATTTTCATTCTCTCATATACATAAAATAGATTTTCCACAGACTACATGGCATGTGGTGTCATAACAGATTGAATCTATAGCAGATACGAGAATCCAGCTGTCTTCTAGTTGGCTGGATATCAAAGGGATTTGCAAAAATGTAAAACAATGCCTCTCTTCTTGGAGAAAATTGTTTTGGGGTTTTTTTTTTTTTTAATGTGTTATTCATGATTATTACTGCTATTTTAAAAATGGATTATGTAATTTTTAAGTGCTTAGTTTTATTTTGTAATGCAGTAAATATTGACAAATTATGAATAACATGGGTTTTAACTGTGTGGGTCCACTTGTGTGCTGACTTTTTATAGTATAGTACTGTAAATGATTTTTTTCTTGTGCTTTTCTTTTCTCTAGCTTACTTTATTACAAGAATACAGTATGTAATACTTCTACAAAATGTATGTTAATCAACTGTAAATGTCAACAGTAGGCTTTTAATAGCTTTTTAAAAGTCGACTTGGAGAGTCAAAAGTTATATGCATGCCATTTGCAACAATGTGGGGGGAACTAGAGTGTATTATGCTAAGCAAAATAAGTCAGAGAAAGACAAATAACATATGATTTCACTCATATGTGGAATTTAAGAAATAAAACAGATGAACATGTGGGAAGGGAAAAAAAGAGAGAGAGGGAAGGAAACCATAAGAGACTCTTAATGACAGAGAGCAAACTGGGCATTGATGGAGGGAGGTGGGTGGGGGATGGGTAAAATGGATGATGGGTACTGAAGAGGGCACTTTTATTTATTTTTTTAAAGATCTTATTTATTTATTTGAAAGAGAGAGTGCACCAGATGGGGGAGGATCAGAGGGAGAGGGAGACTCCCCGCTAAGCAGGGAACCCGATGCGGCACTCGATCCTGGGACTCGAGGATCATGACCTGAGCCAAAGGCAGTCACTTAACAAACTGAGCCACCCAGGTGCCCAAAGAGGGCACTTTTATGATGAGCACTATATGTTATATGTAAGTGATGAATCTCTGAATTCTACTCCTGAAACCAATATATGTTAACTAGCTAGAATTTAAATAAAAATTTGAAGAAAAGAAAAATAGAAAAGTTAGATGCAGATTTTTGACTGTGGCAGGTGTTGGTGTCCCTAACCCCCACCACTGTGAGCAACTGTAGCTTAATCCTGCTGGGAAACTCTGGGGGTCAGTGTAGAAAGCATACCTCCCATCATCCCACCAGAGAAGTGAAGGAACTGGGGTGTTTATAACAGCTGCCTTCAATCATTGGTGGTGGACTGCTGGCGGAGTGTTTAAATTCAGGCCTCTGGAGAAAACCAACAGAATTGGAAGTCAGCCAAGCACACTGCAGTGTCAGGATCATGGATGGGGCACTGACAGTGGCAGCTACAAACCCAATGCAAACATTTTCATCATAAACACTTTATTGGGTCATGTGTTTTGGAAGATTTCGGTAATTGGTGTTGATTCATATTGTTGGAGAAGGTATGAGTGGAAGAGGAAGGCTTGAGGTGATCCAGATGGCAGCTTAGACTTGATTGTGTGGTATTAAACAAAGACCACCTGAATGAGAACAAGCAAAGTCTATTTATTTGGAGCTTGCGAAAGCAAGGGAGCCAGCTGCTATCACATTTTAACAGAGACTTAAAGCGGGCAGAAGATTGGGAAAGCTTGATGGTGGAAAATGGAAGTCTTCAGGTATGCTCAACTGAAGGTTGTTGGCATGGGGAAGCTGGTAGGCTGACTGGAAATGGAACCTCCTATGTGTTGGTTAGGGGAGCATATTTGGCTATCTCTGGTTGGTCCCTAGTTGGAAGCCAGGGCAAACATTAGGGAAGCTGGCAGTTATAAACCAAAGCCTGGACATTGGGGCATATGGTTGGTCTTTTGATTTATCTTTATTTCCACAGACCAAATTATTTTTACTTTTACCCCATGTTCCCATCTTATATTTTCTTTGTGCCAGCCACAGTAAACTTTTCACTTTTCCCAAATAAACACACCAGCCTTTGGCATGTAGGAGCTGGCTGCGTTTGCTCATATTATATGTCTCCTTGTTGAAGGTGGAGGAGGGATAGTAAAGTATCCTCCAGACTGAGAATGCATTTCAAGATGGAAGATGAAGCAAGCCAGTCCATACTGTTTACAGAGTTTTATTCAGGGTATCTTACTTTTTTTTTTTTTTTATTAGGGGCAGCTAAGTCGATTAAGCATCCAACTCTTTTTTTTTTTTTAATTTTATTTATTTGACAGAGAGAGACAGCCAGCAAGAGAGGGAACACAAACAGGGGGAGGGGGAGAGGAAGAAGCAGGCTCCCAGCGGAGGAGCCTGATGCAGAGCTCGATCCCAGAAAACGCCAGGATCGCGCTATTCAGGGTATCTTACTGACAGGGATCGGGGAGTGGGGCGTTAGGGGTTAGGTGGGCAACAATCCAGGCACTGCACAGCTATTCTCTGCCAAGTCTGGACCTTACTTCACAGCTTTTATAGAGCAAGGAGATCATTGTGGTGCGATCAAAGGGTAGTTATCTACAGTGGCACCATCCGTGTACCAGTCATCTCTCCTAGTTATCTAAAATGGTGTCTTCGGTGCACCGCTTTAGGGAGAATCAGAACCAGCCTCCCTGCATTCCAGTCAGGGCACACGTTAATCTCCACGGGACCTGGAACACGTAGCCCCAAGGGAGGCCATTGTGTGGGCATGAGCAAGATGGAGGGCCAAAGATGGAATCAGTGTGGTCAGTACCTCTATACTCCTCTATCTAGAACATCCTTTCACTGCTTCTCCAGTTAATGGAACAGATCCTACTCATTCTACTCCTAATCCCAGCTCAGATATCACCTCATCTGTGAAGTATTTCCTGACTCTTTCAGGGAGAATCATTTGAGCCCCACTTCTGAGATTTTTATTACAGTTTACTCATGCTGTTAGCATAACCTTTCATACCTTATTAGAGCCATAGATTATCAGGCAGTGTCTGTATCCCCAGAGAAAGTGGGAGCCCCTTTGGGTAGACTGCATCAGTTCATCTCTTTATGTGGCTCTTCACACTTAGAAAATGTTCAGTAAATGTTTCTAAAATGAAGTTGAATTAAATTCCTACTCCAAACCTCATTTTGGTTATAATCCTTAAAACCAAGGTAAAGGGAAGGGGTGATTGTTTGTTGTTTTACTAGCTTAACACTTACTTTGAGCCTTGAAATATGTGTTTTATTTAGTTTTTAATCTGTCTCATTTGAAAACGTATTCAAACTCAACAAGTCTGTTATTGGCTCCTCACCCTTTCAAGGACCTTTTTCATTGAAAAAGAATTCATTTGGTTGGTCTATGTTTTCTCCCCTTCTGTAGGTTGCCTTTTCATTTTGTTGATTATGTTCTTTTCTGGGTAAAACCTTTTGATGTAGTTTGATGTAGTCTCGCTTGTTTATTTTTGCTTGTGTTGCCTGTGCTTTTGGTATCAAATCCAAAAAATCATTGCCAAGACCAGTGTCAAGGAGCTCTTCCTCTACATTTTCTTCTAGGAGCTTTGTAGTTTTGGGTCTTATGTTTAAGTTGTTAACATATTTTGAGTTGATTTTCATGTATGGTAGATGTGGATATTCAGTTTTCTCAACATAATTTATCAAAGACGCTACCTTTCCCCACTGGGTATTATTGGTGCCTTTGGTGAAAATTAGTGCACTGTGTATTTGTGAATGGGTTTATTTCTGGGCTCTCTATTCTGTTCCATTATTCTGTATGTCTGTTTTTATGCCAGTACCGTGCTGGTTTTGATTATTACAGCTTTGTAATATAGTTTAAAGTCAGGAAGTGTAATGTCACAGAAGACTTTTGTTGCTCAAGATCGCTTTGGCCATTCTGGGTCTTTTGTGGCTCCATATGAATTTTAGGATTATTTTTTCTATTTTGGTGAAAATGCCATTGAAATTTTGGTAGACATTGCATTGAATCTATAGAAGATCACTTTGGGTAAAATGAATATCTGATAAGGGGTTAACTTCCAAAACATATAAGGAACTCATACAAATCAATAGCAAGAAACCAAATAATCTAAATTTTAAAATGAGCAGAAGACCTGAATGGACATTTTTCTAAAGAAGACATGCAAATGACCAACAGGCACATGAAAAGATGCTCACCATCACTAATCATCAAGAAATGTAAATCAAAACCACAATGTGCTATAATCGCACACTTGTTAGGAGGGCTATTATCAAAAAGTCAACAGGGGAGCCTCGCTGGCTCACTCGGTAGAGCCTCTGACTTGCCATAGAGCTTACTCTAAAAAAAATGAAAGTCTTAAAAAAAAAAGTCAACAGATAACAAGTGCTGGGAGGGATGTGGAGAAAAAGGAATGCTTGTGTACTGTGTGTGTATGTGTGTTGTATGTGTGTATATATATATATATATACACACACACACACATATATATATTGAATATTCTTTAAAAAGAAGGAAATGCTGCCATTTGCAATAACTGGAGGACATTATGTTAAATAAAATAAGTCAGACACAAAAAGACAAACATTTATGATCTCACTTACATGTGGAATCTGAAAAAAAAAAAAAAGGTTCATAGTAACAGAGTAGAATGGTAGTTACCAGAGGCTGGAGGGTTTGTAAAAAGGGGAAATTCTGGTAAAGAATACAAGGTTTCAATTATGAGTAAGTTCTGGAGACCTAATGTGCAGCATGGTGACTATAGTTAATAGCAATGTATTGTGATACTTGAAATTTGCTAAGAGAGTAGAGTTTAAGTGTTCTCACTGCATACAAAAAAAGGTGACTATGTGATGTAATGGATATATTCATAACTTTGTTAGTAATGATCATTTCACAATGTATATATATATCAAAACATAATGGGGGCGCCCGGCAGGCTCAGTTGGTAGAGCATGAGAATCTTGATCTCAAGGTCATGAGTTTGAGCCCCACATTGGGTTTTTTTTTTTTTTAAAGGTATGTTGTACACCTTAAATATATACAGTTTTGTCAAGCATATCTTGAAAAAGAAACAAAGAGTAAAATATAATTAAAAACCATTGTTGAGACAACCTAATATAATAAACATAAATTGCCCTCTTTCAACATTCACAAAGAATACTGAAAATTAGTTACCTTCCTTTTCATGATGGAAGTATTATAGGAAGAAATTATTAGATTTGCCAAAGGGAGAGGTAAATATTTTGAGAATCAGTGTTAATACCAGGGGTGGAGGCAGAAACACAACACTGGTTATTTAGTCCACCATCAAACCAATATTGTTTAAATATGTGTTCAACATTTGTTTGAAGGAAATGTATTTGGAAAACCCAAATTCACTCAACCAAATATATGGCTCATTTAAGCCATGGCAAATTTTTGCTCCTTAGAGACTAGTTAGGGTTATTTGAATATGATCCTTGGGGGACCTTATTACCCTGTCACCTCAAGCAGTTCAGAGAAGATGACTTCTAACCCAACAGGATATCCTTAAGAGATCTGATAAATAAATTGTCCTCCATGTTCTCTTCCATAGGTCCCTGGAAGTTTGCACTGGAAAGGCATAGCTCACCCTTATCCCATTTTAAAAAACAAATTTAGGGACACCTGGGTGGCTCAGTCGGTTGAGCGTCTGCCTTCAGCTCAGGTCACAATCCCAAGGTCTTGGGTCTGAGTCCCAAATCTGGCTCCTTGCTCAGCAGGGAGCCTGCTTCTCCCTCTCCCTCTGCCTCCTGCTCCCCCGCTTGTGCTCTCTCTCTCTCTGTGTGTCAAATAAATAAATAAATAAAATATTTAAAAATTTTTTTAAATAAATAGATAATAAAAAATAAAAAGTGCAATATCTCCCAATGTAAATAAAAACTATAATTATAAAAATTTATAATTTTTTATATGCACAGATTAAAGTACCAAATTTTGGTGAAACTAATTTGAATTTAAATAAGAACTATTATTATTAAATTTTAAAAATATCTGAGCCTTGGGGCACCTGGGTGGCTCAGTCTGTTAAGTGTCCAACTCTTGATTTCGGCTCAGTTCATGATATTGGAGTCCTGAGATCAGCCCTGCATTGGGCTTCAGTGGGGAGTCCACTTCTCTCCTTCTTCCTCTAACCCTCCCCCCACTTGCACTCTCTCTCTCTCTAAAATAAGTAAATAAATCTTTATAAAATATCTGAGCCTCAGAAGAACTACTTTCTAAGTAAACCTGTATCCTATAATGGCATTGAACCTTTTTGTGTATAAATGAAATAGAAACCTTTAATCAAAGAATTTAAGAAATGGAGTGCCACCCCAAATTCAGCTACCAAAGGTTTTAGCAACTTGTAATTATTGAGTACAAAATTTGCATGCACCTGCTCCCTCTCTCTATTTCTCAAAAAAAAAAAAAAAAAAGAAAAGACAAGACAAGACAAGAAAAGAAAGAAAGAAAGAAAGAAAGAAAGAAAGAAAGAAAAGAAAAATGTCATTCAAGTCCTCTGCTCATTTTTTAAATCAGATTGTTTGTTTCTTTGGTGTTGAGTTTTATGAGCTCTTTATATATATTGGATATTAACTTTTATCAGGTATGTCATTTATAAATACCTTCATTCAGTAGATTGCCTGTTTGTTTTGTTGGTGGTTACCGTCACTGTGTAAAAGCTTTTTATTTTAGTGTAGTCCCAATTGTTTATTTTTGCTTTTGTTGTCCTTGCCTGAGGAGACAGATCCGAAAACATGTTGCTAATCAGACCAATGTCTAAGAGATTACTACCTATGTTTTCTTTTAAGGGTTTTATAGTTTCATGTCTTACATTTAGGTCTTTAATCCATTTTGAGTTTATTTTTATATGTGGTGTGAGAAAGTTGAATTTTATTCTTTTACAGGTAGCTGTCCAGTTTTCCCTGTACTATTTATTACTGTCTTTTCACCATAGTATATTCTTGCTTCCTTTTTGATAGACTAAGTGACCATATCATGGTTTTCTTTCTTTCTTTTTTTTTAAGATTGTATTTATTTATTTGGCAGAGAGACAGCCAGTGAGAGAGGGAACACAAGCAGGGGGAGTGGGAGAAGAAGAAGCAGGCTCCCAGTGGAGGAGCCCAATGCAGGGCTCGATCCAGGACTCTGGGATCACGCCCTGAGCCGAAGGCAGACGCTTAACAACTGAGCCACCCAGGTGCCCCCATGGGTTTATTTCTGTATTCTGTTCAATTGATCTATATATTTTTGTGCCAATACCATGCTGTTTTAATTACTGTAGCTTTGTAGTATAGTTTGAAATCTGGAGTGTAATACCTCCAGCTTTGTTCTTCTTTCTCAACATTGCTTTGACTCTCTGGGGTCCTTTGTGGTTCCATCAGATTCTGGTATTATTTGTTTTAGTTTTGTGAAAAATGCTGTTGGTATTTTGATAGGGATTGCATTAAATCTGTAGATTGCTTTGGGTAGTATGGATATTTTAACATTAATTCTTCTAATCCATGGGCATGAAATATCTTTCCATTTATTTCTGTCTTCAGTTTCTTTCATCGTTGTTTTATAGTTTTCAGAATACAGGTCTTTCACCTCCTGGGTTAAGTTTATTCTTGGTAGGTATGTTATTCCTTTTGATACAATTGTAAATGAGGTTGTTTTCTGAATTTCTCTTTCTGCTGGTTCATTATTAGTATATAGATACACAACAGATTTCTATAATTTACAAAATTTCTAATTTTGTATTCCACAACTTACTGAATTATTCTATAAATTTTTTCGTGGAGTCTATAGGGTTTTCTATGTATAGTATCATGTCATCTGCCAGTAGTGATAGTCTTACTTCTTTCTTACCAGAATTGGATGTCTTTTATTTCTTTGTATTTTCTGATTGCTGTAGCTCATATATCTAGTATTATGTTGAATAAAAGTGAGCATCGTTGTTTTGTTCCTGATCTTAGAGAAAGGCTTTCAGCCTTTCAGTCAAGTATGATGTTAGCTGTGGGTTTGTCATATGTGGCCTTTATTATGTTGATGTATGTTCCCTCAATACCCGTTTTGTTGAGAGTTTTTATCATGAATGGATGTTGAATTTGTCAAATACTTTTTCTCCATCTTTTAAGATGATCATATGATTTTTATCTTTTATTCTGTTAATGTGGCGTATCACTGATTAATTTGCAGATATTGAACTATCCTTGCTTCTCTGGAATAAATCTTACTTGATCATAGTGAATGATCCTTTTAAAGTATTATAGAATTCAGCTTCCTAATATTTTGTTCAGGATTTTTACATCTATGTTCCTCAGGTATATTGGCCTATAATTTTCTTTTTTGTAGTCTTTGTCTGTTTTTGGTATCAGGTAATGAATTACTTCATAGAACAAATTTGGAAGCTTTTGTTCCTCTTCAATTTTGGATAGTTTGAGAAGGATAGGTATTAATCCTTCTTTAAATGTTTTGTAGGATTCACGTGTGAAGCCATTTGGTCCTGGACTTCTGTTTGTTGGGAGTTTTTTGATTACTGATTAAATTTCATTACCAGTAATTTGTCCAGCTTTGCTATTTCTTCCTGAATTGGTCTTGGAAGATTGTATGTTTCTAGGAATTTATTAATTTCTTATAGGTTGTCCAATTTGTGGGCATAACATTTTTCATGATAATCTCTCATAATCCTTTGTATTTCTGTGGTGTTGGTTGTAACTTCTTTTTCATTTCTGATTTTATTTATTTGAGTCATCTTTTTCTTTCTTGATAAGTCTAGCTAAAGGCTTATCAATTTTGTTAATCTTTTCAGAGAACAAGCTCCTAGTTGTATTGACCTTTTCAATTGCTTTTTCACTCTCTATTTCACTTATTTCCACTGTGATCTTTATTATTTCCTTGCTTCTACTAATTTTGAGCTTTACTTGTTCTTTTTCTAGTTCCTTTAGGTATAAGGTTAGATTTTTTTTATTTGAGATTTTTCTTGTTTTTTTGGGTAGGCCTGTATCACTACAAATTTCCTTTTTAGAACTACTTTTGCTGTGTCCCAAAGATATGGGGACATTGTGTTTCCATTTTCATTTGTCTCAAGGTATTTTTTTTATTTCACTTTGATTTCTTCATTTACCCATTGGTTGTTTAGTAGCATGACATTTAGCCTTTACAGGTTTTTGTTTTTTCCTTGTTATAGATTTCTATTTCCATATTGTAATCAGAAAAGACGCTTGATACTATTTCATTCTTCTTAAATTTATTGAGACATGTTTTATGTCCTGATCTATTCTGAAGAATGTTCCATGTGCATTTGAAAAGAGTGGGTATTCCACTATTTTTAGATGGATTATTCTGCATGAATCTGTTAAGTCCATCTGGTCTAACATGTCATTCAAAGCCAGTGTTTCCTATTGATTTTCTGTCTGTATGATCTATCCATTGATGTCAGTGGGGTGTTAAAGTTCTCTATTTTTATTGTACTATTGTCAGTTTCTCCCTTTATGTCTGTCACATTGCTATATATATTTAGGTGCTCCTTTGTTGGGTGTATAAATATTTACAATTGTTATATTCTCTAGTTGGATTGATCCTTTTGTCATTGTGTAATATCCTTTTTTGTCTCTTATTATAGTCTTTGTTTTAAAGTATTTTATCTGATGTGTTGTTACTCCACCTTTCTTTTTGTTTCCATTTACATGGAATGTCTTTTTCTATCCCTTTACTTGGAGTCTGTATGTGTCCTTAGGTCTGAAGTCAGTGTCTTATACGCAGCATATAGATGTGTCTTGTTTTATTATCCATTCAGTTATCCTACATCTTTTGAGTTAAGCCTTGAGTCCATTTACATTTAAAGGAATTATTGATAGGTATGTACTTTTTGCCACTTTGTTCATTATTTTTGGTTGTTTTTGTAGTTCTCTCTTGTTTTCTCTCACTCTCTTCCCTTGTGATTTGATGACTTTCTTTAGTGTTGTGCTTACATTCTTCTCTCTTTATTTTTTGTGTATCTATTATAGTTTTTTGGTTTTCAGTTACCATGAGGTTCATATGTAACACCCTATACCTATAGCAGTCTATTTTAAGTTGATGGTTGCTTAAGTTTGAACATATTCTAAAAGCACTACGTTTTTATTCACTCCCTCCCAATCCCGCCCCAACCCCAAATTTATGTATTTGACATCATACTGTAAGCATGTGAGGTAATGGAAGTGTTAAATAACCTGATTGCGGTAATCATTTCACAAAGCATATGTATGTCAAATCAGCACATTGTACACTTTAAATATAAATTTTATTTATCAGTTATACCTCAATAAAGGTGAAAAAAAGAAACTAGTTAAAGTATCTGAATATGTACCTAAAATAATTATTTTTCTATATTATTTTTTAATATTTGTCTAATCAACATAAAGGTTTTAAATTTCACTTTAATATATGCACATATATCTTGTTTTTATTTTCTTAGAATATTATTTTTTAAATGGTTTTGCAATTAAATTATTTTATAGATCCACCAAAATAATAAAACCAATTTGTTGGTCAATAAACAAATATATCAAAAATTCTAGAATTATGATTACTTTTGGCACCTCCTTTGGATCTAAAATTTTACCATTTGGAAGACAATTATATGGTAATCCTCCCTACTCACAGATTTGTGCCCTGGGATTTTGCCTAACTGGCTCTCCACTGTATCTGGCTAAGGATAAAGCACCAGAAATAGCACAAACAAATACATCACAAGTTATTAAAAGAAGATGTTTTACAAGGGAGGTGCAGGGAGGATGAGAACAGGGAAGAAGAGCAGGAGCAGGAACTTATTGCAGAATGAACTTAAAGATTTTCAAGAGATCCTATTCCCTAGGTCATTCTTTTTTTTTTTTTTTTTTTTAAAGATTTTATTTATTTATTTGACAGACAGAGAGAAAGCCAGCAAGAGGGGGAACACAGGCAGGGGGAGTAGGAGAGGAAGAAGCAGGCTCCCAGCGGAGGAGCCCGATGTGGGGCTCGATCCCAGGACTCTGGGATCACGCCCTGAGCCGAAGGCAGACACTTAACAACTGAGCCACCCAGGCGCCCCTCCACAGGTCGTTCTTAAGCCACAATAGCATGCCAGGCTGAATCAGAGTATATTCCACTTCCTTGCACATCTGTGGATGTTACGTCTTTCCTCAATTTTATTAAAAATCATTTTTCACTTTTTTACTGTATCTTGTGACTTTTACAAACTAATTGTCATTTAAAAATATTAGTATAAACAGTAGGTGTCCTGCAGGATAGTCCAGGGGTATACCATGCGGGCTAAATTAATTAGAAAGACGATAGTATAGAAGTGGCCACCACAAAGCTTGAGTCATCTTTATTTTTTCAAGATTTATTTATTTATTTTAGAGAAAGAGAGAGAGCAGGGGAGGGCAGAGAGAGAGGGAGAGAAAATCTTTCAGCAGAATGTGCACGAGCATGGATCCTAACTCAGGGCTCGATCCCACGACCCTGGGATCACAACCTGAGCTGAAACTAAGAGTCCAACATTCAACCAACTGTGCCACCACCCAGGCACCCTGGCTTGAGTCATCTTTACTTCTGAAACCCCAGAAGCTTTACAAATTATCAAAATGAATGTTAGAAATGGGTGTTTGTGGATGAAATTAGCAGTATTCAAGAAGTATGGATTGGCTGAAAGACTTTAGAAATGCTTGCATTCTTGCATGAACAGGGTTAAAGAATTCAGAGTTCTGGAAGCCTATAGTCCTAGGGATGGCATCCGGATCATGACCGCTAAACAACTTGCATCCTGTCATGGGTTTGCAGGCTTTGGAGTCAGTCTCTAAGGCTGACTCCCTTCCCAATTAATGGAGTGAGCATGTTAGATGAGGTGTGTTCCAAAGGGACAGATGGCAGGTCTTTGTTGAACCCACAAAGCAGGGTTTCTGAATTGTTTTGTATCTATTAGCAAATGAATGTGTGCTGCAGACCTGCTTTCACTGTAACCTGGTAGGGAGGGTGCAGGTGAGTGGCTAACCCTTACAAACCTCTAACTTTGAAAGATGACTACTTCTGCCAAAAAGAACTGCATACTTGGGCATGACCTGTCCCTCAATCCGGTCCTGATATAGTTTTTTGAATGTGAGGTTGGTGGGTTCTGGAGCTGACGGCCAAGAAAGAATTCTTGAGACGTCTTTGGTGCAAAAAGGTGGTTTTATTAAAGCACAGGGACAGGACCCGTTGGCAGAAAGAGCAGCTGCCTCAGCTGCCGGTAGCCTCCTGGGGCTCCCTGGGGCTCCCAGATCGTGAGGAGCAGCTGATTGTCTTCCTTGGGGTTGGGGGAAGTAAAGATCAGGGAAGTTCCAAAAGGACTTTCATATGCTAAAGAAGACCACCGGATACCAGAGGCCTTGCTATTGTTAAACCAAGATTGTTTTTCCCTCTAGCAAGGCTTAACATTCAGACTGTTGGGAGCTTCCTGGAGGAAGGTTATACTCTGCCTACCTCAAGTATTTGTCAATGGGCTGCCAGTTGTAAGGACAGTTAATTTTACCTACATTTCCTTCTGCCTTTGTTTCCGAGTCCCATTTCATTTTTCCTGGTCTCCAGGATCTAGATCAGGGGTTCTCAAAGTGCAGTCTCCAAGATAGCATGCCAGCATCATCCAGGAACTTGTCGGAAATGCAAACTCTCAAACCCCACCTTGAAACAGCCAAATCAGAAGCCCTGGAGTTGTTTTAACAAGTTTTGCACGTGATCCTTGTGTATGAATGTTTGAGAAGCACTGGACCAGATCACATTTGCCGTCTATCTTTTCTTGATTGCCTCTTTTGTTACTTCATTTATTGGTCATTGTGCCTTATCTGAACTCTTTACATTGTTTATTTCTTAGTATTGTGTTTGTAAAAGGTTCTCCATAAATCAAGACCCAGGTGTAACTTTTAATTAGAATTCCTCGCTAATCAAGTGCTTAGAAAAACTTTTTGTATTAAGTTGATTTTATAAACAACACAGTTTCAGAAACTCATATTCATCTGTGATACAGCAGCAATAGTGCAATGATTATCAAACTCTGTTCTTTGGAACCCTAGGCATTTCTTTGAGTGCCCTACTGGGACACCTGGAAAGCTGGAAAAGGAGGAATAAAACTTTCTCTCCTTGCATTTAAAGAAGGCCAACATTTGGGGCACCTGGGTGACTCACTCCGTTAAACGTCTGACTCTTGGTTTAGGCTCAGGTCATGATCTTGATGAGGTTGTGGGATATAGGTGAGATTCAGTGAAGTGGTGTCCAGAGCCCACGACCAACAAAGAATTCTTGAGACGTCTTTGGTGCAAAATGGTGGTTTATTAAAGCACGGGGACAGGAGCCGTGGGCAGAAAGAGCTGCTGCCCTGGGGTTGTGAGGGGTGACTGATTATATACCATGGGGTTGGGGGAGGTAAGGAAAAAGGAAGGTTGAGAAAGTACTTCTATATGTTAAAGAAGACTTGCAGGATGCTGGAGGCCTTGCCATTGTCAAGTTAAGGTTGTTTACCCCTCTAGAAGGTATTAACAGTAAGGTGGTTGCGAGCTTCCTGGGAGAATGTTACTTTCCTCCTATCACATGTCCTTATCAATGGGCTGCAGTTTTAAAAGAAATTCCATTTTATTTACATTTCCTTCTGCCTCAGCCTCTCAGTTTTATGGAGGGGATGGTAATGTTAGGGCTTCAGGAAACTGAATTATGGGTCTCTGGAAGTTAGGCTATTGATAAGAAAGCTGCTTCCTTGTAAATCACTAGGACGTGTAAACTGAGGGAGACTCAGGTCTTGCAGGATTGTGATCTCTGTCAGTTAACTCTTTGTTTTTCCTTTCCTTAGCTTTAGGGCAGCCAGGGGTGCCTGAGGAATGTCACGTACATCCCATGGGGTGGGGGTTGCAGGGTGTCAGTTTCTGCTTTGTCCTCAGCTTGCCTTCTGTTCCCTCATCAATCTCATGGGTTATGAGATTGAGCCCTGCCTTGGGCTCCGAGCTCAGCCAGGAGTCTGCTTGAGAGTCTCTTCCTCTTTTCTCTTCTTCCCACTCGCTCTCTCTCTGTTGAATAAATAAATATTAAAAAAAAAAAAAGCCAACATTTGTTAAGCACTTACTATGAGCCAAGCATAGTTCTGAGTACTTCACATGCTAAGGCATTCATGTAGGAGTGTTCTGTTCACCTTTTTGATCAGAGAACTTGTGCCCTCATCTGTTTTACTTACCAGGCTGCAATACGCTTTTCTTCAAGGAAAGAGGATTGAAGCTAAAGAGAAAGCAACCTACATCCTTTACTCACTAAGCTCCCTGTATCCAGGCCTCTCTCCAGTCCTGGAGTACACAGGTTCTTTCCTATCCCGAGATTTTACATGCTTTTCCCTCTTCCTGAAGCTTCTCCTTCAACCAACCATAGTAGACTTTCTCCTTGAATGTCATCTCTTCTAAGAGACCTTTCTTAACCACCCAGACTGTTTTAGATAGTCCTTTTATTCTCTCTCATAGTAGCTTGTTGTTTTTTTCTTTATAGCATTTTTTGGCGTTTGTTGGGACCTGTTTTCCTTGTTCAGTTTCTGTGGTTTGTTTCCCCACTGGCCGGTAAGTTTGGCAAGGGCTGGGACCTTATCTTGTTCCTCTTGTCTTCCCAGGACCTAGTAGTGTCTAGCACAAAGCTGGTGCTTATAAATATTTGGTGACCAATGACCGAAGTGATGACATGTGAGTTCTCTTGGAGGCTCTTTCATTCACTGAAAGAATTTCATCCTTAAATGAAGGTTGAATGGGATGCTGTGTGAGATGATTTCTGCTTCCACATCATCTGGCTCAAAATTAACTTTTAATTTTAAAACCTGTTTATGCTTCTGGTGGGCAGGTGTTTTGTATCTTAACTTCATTGCCCGTTGTGTACGGGAAAAACTTATATTAATATCTCAAATGAACACCTTTTTAGATGGGTTAAAATAAATACAAAATGGAGACCAGACTTGAAAATTCCTTGAACCCCCAGAACAAGTTAAGCCACATAAGCAGAACTTAATATAACTTATTCTGCAACATAAGCAAAACAACTTGGATTGTTTCTGGTAAATGCCTCTGAAAATCATAAATAAAACCTAAATTGTTTTCCAAAAGTGGCATAAGAATGACTTTTAACCAATTCCCTGTCTTTTGGAAAACCCCAATGCTGTAACCAATCATAAATGATATAGCTTCTGTGTTTTTACTCTATTAGCTGCCTGTAACATGTCTCTAGGCTTCAAGTCACTGTTGCTTTGAAGACTCCCAGTTTGCAAACTGTTCTTCTGTGCACAATAAACTCTTACTAAATACAATTTGTTGACCTGATTTTATTTTTAACAGTCTCTGGATTTTGACGGGAGCCACCTGCCAACTTTACTTTGGATTGGCCATAAATATTGGAATCTGAATTCTGCACAGTCATGCTGCACAAAACATTCATTGTAAAGAGAGATGTAGAAAAACTTTGATTTGGGCCAAAAAAAGGGAGGAGTGTTGGAAATGATGTGTTGAACTTATTTAAAATGAATTCAGATTTACTTATTATCTTATAAAATTACATATTTATTAATCCAGTTAAAAATGGGCAGAAGGGGGCGCCTGGGTGGCTTAGATGTTAAGTGGCTGCCTTCAGCTCGGGTCATGATCTCCAGGTCCTGGCATCGATCCCCACATGGGGCTCCCAGCTCAGCGGGAGCCTGCTTCTCCCTATCCCTCTGGCTCTCCCCCTGCTTGTGCTCTCTCTCTCTGTCTCTGTCTCTCTCTCAAATGAATAAATAAAATCTTTAACAAAAAAAAAAAAATGGGCAGAAGATCTGAATAGATATTATTCTAGAGAAGACACAGAAATGACCAAGAGTACACAAAAAGGTACTCAACATCACTAATCATCAGGGAAATGCAAATCAAAACTACAGTGATATCACCTCATTCTTGTTGTAATGGCTATTGAAAAGAAGACAAGAGATGACAAGTGTTGGCAAGGATGTGGAGAAAAGGGAACCCTTGTGCCCTGTTAATGGGAATGTAAAATTGGTAGGTGCAGTATGGGAAACAGTATAGAGATTCTTCAAAAAATTAGAAATAGAACTACCATATGATCCAACAATCCCATTTCTGAGTATATATAAAAGGAAATGAAAACAGAATACTGAAGAGATGTCTGCACTCCCATTTTCATTACAGCACTGTTCACAATAGCCAAAATATGAAACAACCTAAGTGTGCATCAACAGACAAATAGATAAAGATGGTATATACATATAATGGAATATTATTCAGCCACGAGAAAGAAAGCAATCCTGACATTTGTGACAACATGGGTGGAGTTTGAGGGCTTTTATGCTAAGTGAAATAAACCAGATAAAGAAAGACAAACACTGTATGGTATCACTTATATGGAAAAAAAAAAATTTTTTTAAGTGGTTTCCATGCCCAGGGTGGAACCCAACGCAGGGCTTGAACTCAAGACCTGAGATCAAGACCTGAGCTGAGATCAAGAATTGAATACCTTATCAACTGAGCCACCCAGATGCCCCACTTATATATGGAATCTTAAAAGAAAAAGTCAAACTCAGAAAAAGAGAGTAGAACAGTGGTTGCTGCAGGTTGGGAGAAAGCTTGGTAAAAGGTACAAACTTTCAGCTATAAGATGCATAAGGTCTGAGGATCTAAAGTTAAATATTGTGACTATGGTTGATAACACTGTATTATATAATTGTAAGTTGCCAAGGGAGTAGAACTTAAATGTTCTCACGAAAAATGTATATATGAGGATGGATGTGTTCATTAACTAGATGGTGGGAATCCCATTAACTAGATGGTGGGAATCCCTTCACAGTTAAAAAATAATAATGCAATGAGATGCAAAAAATGACAGAAACTTTCCCAGAATTTCACTAGGCCTTTCACATTGTAGAATTTTGTCTTGGAATTCAGGGTAAGAAAAGTCTTCTTTTCTTCAATTCTGCCTTATTGAGTCATAACTAGAAATTTTTATTTATTTAGAAAATTTTTAAGTTTCAAACCACTTGTATTAGTTGTGTTTTATTTTCTCGTTGGGTGTTTTAATAAGCTGTAGATAAAATTTCCATTAGTCATGGGGCACCCGGGTGGCTTAAGTTAAGTGGTTAAGTCGGTTAAGTGTGCGATTCTTGGTTTTGATTCAGGTCATGATCTCATGGGTCACGGGGTCAAGCCCCCGCATCAGGCTCCATTCTTAGCAGGGAGTCTGCTTGAAGATTCTCTCCCTCTGCCCCTACCCTGCTCATGCACGCTCTCTTTCTCTCTCTCAAATTAACAAATAAATCTTTAAACAAAAAATTTCCATCAGTCATCAGTAAGCTAGAGATACAGAAACTCACTATTCAGAAGACTCCTGGTAGTTACCACCCTCCAGCCCCACTTAAATAACTGCTGTATGATTAGTGGCATCAAACCTCAAATTAGTGGACTTGGAGTCCTCCCTCATGACACTTTGACTCCAGGTAAATTGAAGAAGAATGGAGAGGAATGCCGGCTACATTCACCACTGCTTGCTGTGTTCCAGACCATCCAGTATGCAGACTCTTAAGTAAAGTGTAATGAAAACATATCATACCTGAGTACTGTGAACACACCTCCCCGTCAGCAGGCATGGAGTTCGCAGGGAGAACCCAGGTTGGAAAATTTGAAGACCAAGTTTCTTGCTCTAAATCTATCACTAAGTTGCTCTGTGACTTCAAGTAAATCACCTCATGTCAATGGCATTAACTTTTTCTCATTTGTAAAAATGATGGAGCTTGATTTAAGATGTTCTCTACAATCCCTTGAGATTATTTTTGTTTGTCCTTATCTAGCTATTTACAGAAACAAGATTGATATGATTTTTTTTTTTAATTTTGTCTGCCCAGTTTGTTTCTTACTGGCCTACCAGAAGTGAGTGAAAGAGGCTGCTTGCCAGGAGGTTAGAGAAACCAGAGGACGATGGTAATGCAATGGGTTTTGGGTTTCAAATGCCAAACTTCGGACAGCTGAAAATTCCTTGAGTGATTTGGACTACCAGTAATATCTGTTGGCAGGTGAATTGGTAGAATGGGACCAACCAGATCTCAAATCCTAGCCCATTGATGTCTAAGACATTTAGTATTAGTTGACTCCTTTTCCTTTTCTTTCCAGTAACTACTGGAGACTTCCTAGAACAGTTCTCAAAGGAATGCACCTTACATTATGACCTAAGACACATATACATACACACACACATACCTACATGTATACATACATATATACATACCTACCCAACTGAATTAATACTTAGCCTTACATCACCTAATGCATTGTTTATTTTCTATTCTATTGTGTATGTTTTTGTTTTTTAATTCTTGGCTGCCAACAGCAATTTAAAAGCATTGTCTTGGGGTAGAGGGAATATGGCTAGCAGCTGTCTCCTCCTTGGGTCTGTGTTGTAGATTTTAGAACAGATGTTTGTTATTCACTCCCAAGCTTTCTAGGCAGTGTGCCAGTGGGACTGTCCTGCTGTTGATCTTTGAGTTGATGGCCCATCTGTCCTGGATCTTGATGAGAGTGGGGGTAGAAGTGGGGGATGCAGGGAGAAAGCTCATTAAACATGGCCTTGTTCTAGGATTTAGAATGTGGTGGGTCTGCACTGAATCACTCTGTCAGACAGGTGGTTCTTTAAAAGAAATTTGGCTCTATGATTCAAAAATGTCAAAAAAAATTTAAATAATTTAGAAATGTAGTCATCTTCTGCTATCCATCAGTAATCTGTTACTGAAGACCAGTTGTTCTGCATGCAAATGCTAATCTGCTATTTCTCATTTATTTTAAGTAGGAAAACTTACATTATGTCAACCGTAAGCCCTCAACCAATTTCTTAAACAGGCAACTAAAGTATGGTAATATACCTATATATAATGTTTAAAAATCCAAACTATCTTGTTAGGTGTGAGATGCTTAAAATATTGTTTCTCTGTCACCAAATAATTAATATAATCAGTAACACACAGCAGATTTTGTACAGTCAAAGGCCACTGACCAAGATGGTTTAATGTTCTCTTCAGCTTGACTTCAGTTAAACAGGCTTCTTCCTGACTCTAGGCCCCTGTGCTCCCTTTTCTTAGAATTTACTTTAGAAAACTTTAAAATTCTTCCTTTACCCCTTTGAGATGTAAATCTATTAAAAAGTGTCTGGTCCGTTTTACAACCCAGGGAAGTCTCAAGAACCTGGGGACCATCTCTTTGAAATTTAATCAGCAAAGGAGATAGCACCCCTCTCTGTCATCTTCCACAGGAGGGTAGGAGCCAACTCCAAGTTCCTTGCTCCAAGTTACAAAACTGTTTCATGTCGTAAAGATAAGAGAAATTTATTTTTTCTTTGGATAAAGTCAGCAAACACAGATGGCCCATGCCACCCCGCTGACATCCTCTGGTACTTTTCCACTAGCTCACCCCAGCCTTGGAGAAGCCCTGGTCCCTCTGCTGCAGTGCAGTTGAGTTTAGACTTTGTGCTGGCCTCTCTCCTATTGCAGTAGCCTCAGATAAAGTCTCCTTTGCTGGTTTAACTTGGTCCAGTGCAATTTTTGCTTTAACACCACCAATGGACCCATACTGCATCCCTTTTCTGGACGATCAATTCCACAATTTTCAAAAATTTGAATGAGGACTCTATTCGCTTCCTAGGGCTGCTACAACAAAGCACCTTAAATCAAAAGGCTTAGAGAACCCCAGAAATTTATCCTTTCACAAATCTGGAGGCCAGAAGCCCCAAATCAAAGGGATTAACAGAGCCCTTTCTGAAGGCTCTAAGAAAGAATCTATTCCATGCTTTTCTCTTAGCTTCTGGAGTTGCCATTAATCCTTGGTGTTTCTTGATTTGCAGAGGCACCATTCTAATCACTGCTTACATTGTCACATGGCATTCTCTCAGTGTACGTCTGTCTCTCTGTCTTTTCTTATAAAGATACCAGTCATATCGGATCAGGGGCCCATACTACTTGAGTATGACCTCATCTTAACGGACATTTTAATTGCATCTGCAAAGACCCTGTTTCCAAATAAGGTCATATTTGAGGGGGAGGGGGCACACAATGCAACCCATAATTAACTCTGAAGAAACATCAATAGTATTTAGAATGAAAGACTTTTTTCTATTTTATTTTATTAAAAATGTTGTATTTTGTTTAAGAGGTTATTGAAAGTTTTCTGTATAAATGTTAGTTGGAAATATTATATTGAGAGATACAGATGTTCTGTGAAGCTTGGGTATTGACGTAGATGGGCCAGGTCTGAGGACCCAGAGGGGGTCCTGCAGAACCAACCAAGAGGGTCGTTGGCTTTGCGTGGGATAGAAATCAAATGCAAGCCAAGAGGAAGTGAGAGCAGAGTTTAATGAATAGTGTAAGTGACAGAGTATAGCAGATGGAGGTTCTGGGAGACTCAGGAAAGTGAGTCTCCCTGTCGCTTGGGATGAGGGGTTTATACTGGAAGGGGATCCAGGGTATGAGTTCCTTCAGGAGTCTAGGATGGGGTACAATCAAAGATGAGTGTCAGGTGAACAATAGTTGTTATTCCCTAAATCACCAAAGTAGGGAATATTGATGCCAGTGTCCACCAAGTTTTGTTCGAAGCGAATGTCCTAGAAAATGCTTGGGAACCAGTTCTTTTTAGATGTCATCGGGTGTTTGGGGGCCTAGGATGAAACTCAGAGAATGATTAACTTTTTGGCTTCCCCCTTGAGAGTGGGAACATAGATTCTTTGGTTTACTCAGATGCAAAATACAGAACACGAGTAAATGGGATTTAGCAGAGAAACAGCAGAAATAGAGCCTTTCTAAAATGGAGTCCCTTCAGGTTCCCTATCTTAGTATTAAAAATGAAGAGGCGTTTATCTCTTTTGGGAGAAGATTTATCTAGGAGACATTGCGCAGAGTCGAGAGTAATCTGTCTGCCAGATGGCAGGCTTAGGTTTGGTGAGGGTGAAGCTTTCTCCAGGAGGAATCGGTGGATGTGTCAAAGTCAAAGCCAGACAAGTAAGAAGATTGCTTTCTTTGGGCTATTGTGATAAGGAGAACCACCTAGATGCAAAGATCAGGGTACATCTGCCGGGAGGTTTTGCCTTAGATTTACGTAGGGAGGGGTAAACAGACTATGGCTGGGATGATTTAGAGTTGGGCTTTTTTAAAGCAGAAGTCTCTGTCAGGTAGCTGAACAGGAAATATTTTTCTCCATGGTTAGCCAGTTTCAGGGGAACAAACAGTTTTAATCTTAGCTTATCAGTTATATCAAAGAATGGGAAGTTGGAGGGTCTAGGTGTGCTTTTGTCATCACGTTCCGAAAAGGGGGGGGGATCTGCAGTTGGCCTGGTCACAGGTAAACAGAGGAATCATCTGTGAGAGCTCTGGGAGTCATAGAGTGGACAGTGAGGTTTATCTAAGTCAATGGCAAAGGGCACCTCTTTGAGTAAGCCCTTTCCTAGAACACAAAGGAATGGGGAAGATTTGGGGAAGACAAAAGGGTGGGGGAGGTGGTCTTTACCATACTGCTTTCCAGAAGCACAGGGTTCAGGTAAACTAACAGTGTCAACAGTCAAGAGGAAGGGCCCGTGTCAGGCTGAGTGCATATTGCTACTGCTTGCCCTTAACTATTTACACGTAATCTTTTAGAAAAGGTTTATCCCTGCAAAACAGATCCCACAGTTGTGGGACACCGCTGCCACCAAGTGGTGGTACGAATTAGCGACTGCCAAACCCCAGACTTGAAAAGTTAACATCTCTTTTTCAGACTCCAGTGGACTCTGTGTACTCTAGGAGAATGCAAGAAAACCCACTGAGATGCAGGAAGGAAAAAAAAAAAAAATTCTGCTTCATTTTATTTTTATGAAAAAAGCAAGCAAGAATTTAAACTCAGTACTGATATTTAACATACCAGTTTACACTGGGTTTCTCACCCTGAATTTATTCTCATGTGAATTTATGTCACATATTACCTTCTCAGGGAACAACAGAAGCTTCACAGAGTGGTAACTTGCTTCTCTGAACCCCTTCAGGGCGTAGTAACATATTGCAGATGATGAGCACCTGATTAAGTGCAGATAATATCTAGTTTCAATTAAACTTGTCCTTACACATGAACAAGTGGCTTTAAAAGACTCCTACTTGAGAACCCTCAATACATAGTTTATCTGTTTCCATTATCTTCAGATAGGTCTTTCAGTTCAAATTCCCTGTGTTTTATTTTATTTTTCCCTTCACATTGTTCTAGATATTTATTTTCTCTTATATTGCTTTATTAGTTACAAGTAATTCAGAGGGCATTTATTTTTATCCTTCTAAATGAACTGCAAGATTTCTTTTTTTTTTTTTTTAAGATTTTATATATTTATTTGAGAAAATGAGAGAGAACATGAGAGGGGGGAGGGTCAAAGGGAGAAGTAGACTTCCTGCTGAGCAGGGAGCCAGATGCATGCCAGACTCCATCCTGGGACTCCAGGATCATGACCCGAGCTGAAGGCATCGCTTAACCAACTGAGCCCCCAGACGCCCCGAACTGCAACATTTCTTAAAGTATAAAATTTTGCATTTTTACTGTGAAGTTTAATTGACCACATCATGATATATATTGTTGTAGTTGTTAATTTCATTTTCTTGGAGTATAATGAGACTACCCATCTGCACATCCATGTCTTCAGTGACATTTTCTTTCATATCCAATATTATCTTTAACATTTCATTTGGTGTGCTTTCTTAAATTTCCTCTAATCATCACTAAGTATTCCATGGTCTACTTTTCATTTCTCTCGTTGTTTCCTTCAGTCACCTTATGCATCTCTTTTGTAATCAATGTACTTTTCACAAGCCTCTTCCCCAGGTTATAGCTTTTTACAGTGTCCCTTTCGTTTGGGTAATCAAAATGTGTTCAGTAACAGCATGAACTTTTATCTCAGTTTATAAACCTAGCTCCATCAGCTCCTTTTTTTTCTTTTTGTCTCATGTTGTTTTCTTCACTCATTCTTAAGCAAATATTTGTGTGCATGTATTCTTTAATGTTTTTTTTTTTTCTTTAATGTTTTAGATTACCGGTATATTGTGAAAGGGTCTAACTCAGAAACTGCCTGATGGAAGAGATACACAGGGCAAGGTATGTGGGAAAGTGTGCAGTGCTGCCATGTTCTCTGTGTGTACCACTCTCCCTGAATCTCCACATGTTCATCAGCCTGGAAACTCCAAATTCCCTACGTTTTAATCTAACTGATGTTTATTGAGCACGTATTATGTGTCAGATACTGCAACGAATTGAACCTAGCCCGGTCACTTTCACAATTTAGTTAGGAAGTCAAATGTGGGGGCGCCTGGGTGGCACAGCGGTTAAGCATCTGCCTTCGGCTCAGTGCGTGATCCCGGTGTTGTGGGATCGAGCCCCACATCAGGCTCCTTTGCTATGAGCCTGCTTCTTCCTCTCCCACTCCCCCTGCTTGTGTTCCCTCTCTCGCTGGCTGTCTCTGTCGAATAAATAAATAAAAAATCTTAAAAAAAAAAAAAAAGGAAGTCAAATGTGTAATGGTAAAGAGGTTTTCTCTAAGACGTGAAGTCTGAGTCCAGTCTGAGAAGGATGTCCTAGATATGTGGAGCCTGAAGGCAGGGGAAAAAAATAAATGAGATACAGTTAATGGTTGCTAGAGGACTTTGGGATGTCATTGATTTTAAAAAACTATGTCAAGGGGCCTTTCAAGTATGGGAAAGTAAAATTAAAGCCCTATTTGGGGGAGCTAAGATAGCAGCATAGCAGGAGGATGCTGCTGTCCTCATCCCTCAAACAAATCATTCTGAATACCTAAGAAATTGACCTGAGGACTGACAGAACAAACTGCACAACTAGAGGGAGAGGAGAGGCCACATTGAGGAAGATAGGAAGTGTGGAGATGTGGTTTGTGGAAGAAACAGATTGCAGGTGCTGCTGCGAGGCGGGAACCCTGGTCACAGAGAAAGGTGAGAGTGGAGCACATAGGGATACACACAAGGAGAACACTTGCCCAAAACCACTGGCTTCGAAAATGAGAGCAGATGATTTTTATGAGTTCTTTCAACCTAAGGAGCTTAAACACTTGAGTTTTAAAGGTCTGTGGGCTTGGCTGGGATAGAGCTCTGAGGGCGCTGCCCTACTCCTGGTTAGAAGGCAGGCAAGCCAACACAGGGGCAGAGGGCATGATCTGCGGATAACCTAACATGCATGGGCAGAGACGGTTCACTCTTCTTGGAGTGCATCTGTGAGAGGTGGCATTCACGGAGTCGCCTTTCTGGGGACAAAAGAGCCATCAGACACCATTTTCCTCCCGCAGCCCTTGTCATAGGCACCTGCTGAAGGCAGGTAACCCAGACACTGACTGTCTAGCCTGCTTTGCTCCTAATCTCATACCTCTGTGCTCTGGTGAGACCGTCCTTCTCAGTCAAACCTGCATTGGTCCCAGCATAGTGAGACCCTCCCCCAGAAGACCAGTGCAGGCCCCTGCTGTAGCATATCTCTGAAGTTTGGAGTTATTAAAGTCAGCAGGCTTGGCTCTGATAGAGCTCAAAGTATACTGCACTGCTTCAGGCAGGCAGGCAACCTGGAGACAGCATGAAAACAGAGATCTGAAAAACACCTGGGAAGCACAAGGGGAAATTATTCACTCTTCTGGAAGGGCTTCCCTGAGAGCAGTAAGCACAGACTTCCCTCTGCAGAGACAAAGGATCTGGCTGGTGCCATTTCCCTCTACTGCCCCTCAGTATAAACCAATTTCAGTAAACAGCACAGAGCCAACGCTGGCTGCCTAACCTGCTTATACGGAATCCTGCCCTCTCAGGAACAGGAAACATAACAGGATTTTCTAACACAGAAAAGAAGACACAGACCTAGACAAAATGCCAAGTCAGAGGAATATATCCCAAAAGAAAGAACAAGAAAAGGTCACAGCCAGAGATCTAATTGCAACAGATATTAGTAATATGCCTGATGGAGGGGCTCCTGGGTGGCTCAGTCATTAAGCGTCTGCCTTCAGCTCAGGGTGTGATCCCGGAGACCTGGGATCAAGCCCCACATTGGGCTCCCTATTCCGCTGGGAGCCTGCTTCTTCCTCTCCCACTCCCCCTGCCTGTGTTTCCTCTCACTGGCTGTCTCTATCACTGTCAAATAAATAAATAAAATCTTAAAAAAAAAAAAAAGGTAATATACCTGATGGAGAATTTAAAGCACAGTCACATGGATACTCGCTGGCCTCGAGAAAAGCATGGAGACATCAGGGAGACCCATACGACAGAGATCATAGAGCTAAAAAACAATCAGGCAGAAATGAAAAATACAGTAACAGATTCAAAACTGTCCAGATATAATGACCACAAGATGGAAGAAGTAGAGGAATGAATAAGTAATATAGAAGATAGAATAATGGATAATAATGAAGCTGAACAAAAGAGAGAAAGAACTGTGGATCATGAGAACAGACTTAAGGAACTCAGGGACTCCATAAAATATAATAACATTCATATCATAGGAGTCCCAGAAGAAGAGAGAGAAAAGGGGACAGAATGTTTATTTGAGGAAATAATTGCTGAAAACTTCCCTAATCTGGGGAAGGAAACAGACATCCAAATCTAGGAGGCACAGACAACTCCCATCAAAATCAACAAAAGCAGGCCAACACCAAGGCATATTGTAGTTAAATTTGCAAAATATGGTGATAAAAAAATTCTAAAAGCAGCAAGACAAAAGAAGTCCCTAACTTACAAAGGAAGAACCATAAGGCTAGCTGCAGATCTCTTCACAGAAACTTGGCAAGCCAGAAGAGAGTGACATGATATATTCCACATGCTAAAGGGGAAAAATCTGCAGCCAAGATACTCTATCCATCAGGGCTACCATTTAGAATAGAAGGAGAGAGAAAGATTTTCCCAGACAAACAAAAACTAAAGACAGTCATGACCACTAAACCAGCCCTGCAAGAAATATTAAAGGGGACTCTTCGACTCAGAAAGGAAGACTAGAAGTGGCAAAGACTAGAAAAGAACAGAGAAAATCTGCATAAAAATGACAAAACAAGTAATAAGATGTCACTAAATACTATATCTATCAATAATTACTCAGAATGAACTGGACTAAACACCCCAATCAAAAGACATAGGAAGTCAGAATGGATAAAAAAACCAACACCCATCTATATGCTGTCTATACGAGACTCATTTTATACCTAAAGACAGCTGCAGATGGAAAGTAAGGGGTTGGAGAAAAATTTATCATGCAAAAGAAAGTCAAAAGAAAAGTCGGAGTAGCAATATTTATATCAGACAAAATAGATTTTAAACCGAAGACTGTAACAAGAGATGAAGAAGGGCATGGTGTCAAAATAAAGGGGTCTAGCCAACAAGAAGATTTAACAATTATAAACATTTATCCCCCCATACGGGAGCACTGAAATATATAAAACAATTAATAACAAACATAAAGGAACTCATTGATAATAATACAGTAATAAGGGACTTTAACACCCCACTTAACATCAATGGACAGATCATCTAAACAGAAAATCAACAAAGCAACAATGGTTTTGAATGACACACTGCACCAGAGGGACTTAACAGATATATTCAGAGCATTTCATCCTAAAGCAACAGAATATACATTCTTTTCAAGTGCACATGGAACAAACTCCAGAGTAGATCACACACTAGGTCACAAATCAGGCCCCAGGTACAAAAAGATTGAGATCATGTCATGCATAGTTCTGACCACAATGTTATGAAACTTGAAGTCAACCACAAGAAAAAATTTGGAAAGACCACAAACACATGGAGGTTAAAGAACATGCTACTAACAGGGCACCTGGGTGGTTCAGTCAGTTATGCATCTGCCTCCAGCTCAGGTCATGATCCCAGGGGTCCTGGGATTGAGCCTCACCTCAGCTCCCTGCTCAGTGGGGAGTCTGCTTCTCCCTCTCCCTCTGCCCCTCCACGTGCTTGTGCTCTCTTTCTCTCTCTCTAATAAATAAATAAATAAAATGTTAAAAAAGAAAGAAAGAACAAGCTACTAAAGAATGAATGGGTAAACTAGGAAATCAAAGAAGAAATAAAAAAAATTCAAGGAAACAAACGAAAATGAAAATACAGCCGTCCAAAACCTTTGAGATGCAGCAAAAGTGGTCATAAGAGGGAAGTATATAGCAATACAGGCCTACTTAAAGAGATAAGAAAAGTCTCAAACTAACAATCTAACCTTATACCTACAGGACCTAGAGGAAGAATACCAAGTGAAGCGTAAAGACTCAGAAGGAAGGAAATAATAAAGATTAGAGCAGAAATAAATGATATAGAAATTTAAAAAACAGGGGCGCCTGGGTGGCACAGTGGTGAAGCGTCTGCCTTCGGCTCAGGGCGTGATCCCGGCGTTATGGGATCGAGCCCCACATCAGGCTCTTCCGCTATGAGCCTGCTCCTTCCTCTCCCACTCTCCCTGCTTGTGTTCCCTCTCTCGCTGGCTGTCTCTATCTCTGTCGAGTAAATAAATAAAAAATCTTTAAAAAAAAAAAAAAAAAGAAAGAAATTTAAAAAACAATAGAAGATCAATGAAAGTTGGAGCTGGTTCTTTGAAAAAATTTATAAAATTGATAAACCCTTAGCCAGACTTATCAAAAAGAAAAGAGAAAAGGAGGTGCTTGGGTGGCTCAGTCAGTGGAGCATCTGACTGGCTCAGGTCACGATCTCAGGGTCCTGGATTCAAGCCCCATGTCAGGTTCCCAGCTCACCAGGGAGTCTGTCTGTCCCTCTCCCTCACCTCCCCCTATTCATGCTCTCTCTCTTTCTCTGAAATAAATAAAATCTTAAAAAAAAAAGAAGGAAAAGAAAAGAAAAGAGGAAGGACCCAAATAAATAAAATCACAATTGAGAGAGGAGAAATAACAACCAACACCACAGAAATACCAACAATAATAATATAAAAAATTATATGCCAACAGATCGGGCAATCTGGAAGAAATGGATAAATTCCTAGAAATATATAAGCTACCAAAACTGAAACAGTAAAAAATAGAAAACTTGAACAGAGAGATAACCAGCAAAGAAATTGTGTCAGTAATCAAAAATATCCCAACAAACACAACTCCAGGGCCAGATGGCTTCCCAGGGGAATTCTACCAAACATTTAAGAGTTAATACCTATCCTTCTCAAACTTCTACAAAAAATAGAAATGGAAGGAAAACTTCCAAACTCATTCTACAAGGCTAGCATTCCTGATTCCAAAACCAGACAAAGACTCCACTAAAAAAGAGAATTACAGGCCATATTCCTGATGACCAAGGATGCAAAAATTCTCAACAAAAAACTAGCAAATCCAATCCAATAGTACATTAAAGGAATCATTCACCATGATAAAAGTGGGGTTTATTCCTGGGCTGCACGGGCATTTCAATATTTGCAAATCAATCAATGTGATACACCACATTAATAGAAAAAAGGATAAATCTATACAATCCTCTCAATAGATGCAAAAAAAACCCCATTTGACGAAGTACAACATCTAGTCATGATAAAAAACCCTCAACAAAGTAGGGATAGAGGGAACATACCACAACATCATTATGGCCATATATGAAAAACCCACAGCTCATATCATCCCGTGGGGAAAAACTGAGAGCTTTGCTTCTATGGTCAGGAACAAGACAGGGATGTCCATTCTCACCACTGTTATTTAACATAGTACTGGAAGTCCTAGCCTCAGCAATCAGACAACAAAAAGAAATAAAAGGCATCCGAATCAGCAAGGAGGAAGTCAAACTTTCACTATTTGCTGATGACATGATACTGTATACGGAAAATCCGAAAGACTCCACCAAAAAATTGCTAGAATTGATACAGAAATTTAGCAAAGTCTCAGGATACAAAATCAACATCCAGAAATGTGTTGCATTTCTATATTTCTGTAATAAAGTAGTAGAAAAAGAAATCAAGGAATTGATCCCATTTACAATTGCACCAAAAACCATAAGATACCTAGGAAGAAACCTACACAAGAGGTGAAAGATCTGTACTATGAAAACTACAGAAAACTGATGAAAGAAATTGAAAATGACACAAAGAAATGGAAAAACATTCCATGCTCGTAGATTGGAAGAACAAATATTTTTAAAATGTCTATACTACCCAAAGCAATCTACACATTATGCAATCCCTATCAAAATATCACCAGCATTTTTCACAAAGTTAGAACAAACAATCCTAAAATTTGTATGGAACCAGAGAAGACCGCAAATAGCCAAAACAATCTTGAAAAGGAAAAGCAAAGCTGGAGACATCACAGTTCTGGACTTCAACTTATAGTGCAAAGCTGTAGTCATCAAGACAGTATGGTGCTGGCATAAGAACAGATGCATAGATCAATGGAAAAGAATAGAAAACTCAGAGGTGCCTGGGTGACTCAGCCAGTTGAGTGTCTGCCTTTGACTCAGGTCATGATTCCTGGGTCCTGGGATCGAACACTGTGTCAGGCTCCTGCTTGACAGGGAGTCTGCTTCTCCCTCTCCCTCTATCTGCAGCTCCCCCTGCTTGTGTGCATGCGTGCAGTCTGTCTTTCTCACAAATAAATAAATAAAATCCTTAAAGATAGGAAAAAGAAAAAGAAAATCCAGAAATGGATCTGCAACTATGTGGTCAATTAATCTTCAACAAAGCAGGAAAGAATATCCAATGGAAAAAAGACAGTCTGTTCAACAAATGGTGTTGGGAAAACTGGACAGCAACATGCAGAAGAATGAAACTGGACCACTTTCTTATACCACACACTAAAATAAATTCAAAATGGATGAAAGACCTAAATATGAGACAGGAAACCATCAAAATCTTAGGTGAGAACACAGGCAGTAATCTCTTTGACATCAGCCATAGCACCTTCTCACTAGATATGTCTCCTGAGGCAAGGAGAGCAAAAGTAAAAATGAACTATTGGGACTTCATCAAGATAAAAAGCTTCTGTACAGCAAAGGAAACAATCAACAAAACTAAAAGGCAACCTACAGAATGGGAGAAGATATTTACAAATGACACATCTGAAAAGAGTTAGTATCCAAAATATATAAAGAACTGATTAAAGTTAACAAATAATCCAGTTAAAAAATGGACAGAAGACATGAATAGACATTTTTCCAAGAAGACATACAGATGGCCAACAAACACATGAAAAAATTGCTCAACATATTATCAGGGAAATACAAATCAAAACTACAATGAGATACCACCTCACACCAGTCAGAATGGCTAAAATTAACAACACAGGAAATAACAGATGTTGGTGAGGATGTAGAGAAAGGGGAATCCTCTTACACTGTTAGTGGGAGTGCAACTGGTGCAGCCACTCTGGAAAACAGTATGGAGGTTCCTCAGAAAGTTGTGAATAGAACTACTCTATGATCCAGCAAGCATTACTGGGTGTTTGCCCAAAGAATATAAAAATACTGGGGCACTTGGGTGGCTCAGTCAGTTAAGCAGCCAACTCTTGATTTCTGCTCAGGTCACAATCTCAGGGTTGTGAGATGGAGCCCCACATCAGACTCAGCACTGGCCGTGGAATCTGCTTAAGGTTCTCTCTCTCCTTCCCCCTCTGCCCCTCCCCCATCTCTCTCCATTCATTTAAAAAAAAGAAAAAGAAAAAAAAACAAAAATACTAATTCGGGGTGCCTGGGTGGCTCAGTCATTAAGTGTCTGCCTTCGGCTCAGGGCATGATCCTGGCGTTATGGGTTCGAGCCCCGCATCAGGCTCCTCCTCTGGGAGCCTGCTTCTTCCTCTCCCACTCCCCCTGCTTGTGTTCCCTCTCTCACTGACTGTCTCTCTCTCCGTCAAATAAATAAATAAATAAAATCTTTAAAAAAAAAAATACTAATTCAGGGGCGCCTGGGTGGCACAGTGGTTAAGCGTCTGCCTTCAGCTCAGGGCGTGGTCCCGGCGTTGTGGGATCGAGCCCCACGTCAGGCTCCTCTGCTATGGGCCTGCTTCTTCCTCTCCCACTCCCCCTGCTTGTGTTCCCTCTCTCGCTGGCTGTCTCTGTCTCTGTCAAATAAATAAATAAAATCTTAAAAAAATAAAATAAAATAAAATAAAATAAATAAAAAAATAAAAAAAAATACTAATTCAAAAGGATGCATGCACCCCAATGTTTATAGCAACATTATCTACCATAGCCAAATTATGGAAACAGCCCAAATATCCATTGACTGATGAATGAATAAAGAAGAGAATAAAGAATGAATACACAACGGAATATTGTGTGTGTGTGTGTGTGTGTGTGTGTGTGTGTATCATCTACACACACACACACACACAACAGAATATTACTCAGCCATAAAAAACGAAATCTTGTCATTTGCAATGACATGGCTAGAGCTAGAGAGTATTGTGCTAAGCAAAATAATTCAGAGAAAGACAAATACCATATGATTTTACTCATCTGTGGAATTTAAGAAACAAAAGAGATGAACAGAGGGTGGGGTAGAGAGGCAAACCGGGAAACAGACTCTTAACTCTAGAGAACAGACTGAGGGTTACTGGAGGGGATGTAGGAGGGGATGGGTTAAATAGATGATGGATATTAAGGAGGGCAGGTGTTGGCGTGAGCACTGGGTATTGTATATAAGTGATGAATCACTTCTACACCTGAAACTGCTATTACACTGCATATTAACTAGCTGGAATTTAAATAAAAACTTGAAGAAGAAAAAAAGAAAAAAGAAAGTTCTATTTTGGGATAGAGATGTGTCAGGCATTAGAGAGATAGGGTGCTTTGCTCATTATTGTAAAATGTCTTCTTATCTGTCTTTCAGTAATAAATACGTTGTAATATCATTTTTACTAAACATCTACTTATGTGTACAATTTTTAAAAATCGATTTAATGCTCAAATTGATACATACGGGAGTGGTAAAAAAATTCTTATAAAAATAACATATGGTTAACCTGTAAATGTTTGGTATGGTCGCACTAGAAAGCATAACGAATAGTGAGATGCTTGGGCCTGTATGTAGAAAAATGAGAAACTGATGGATACAAATGCATGTAGAAACAGTTATGATATTTTCTGGAGAACACTTTTCCTCTACTTTTCAGAGTTTCTTCTGGCTGGCCTAAGAATTAAATCGACATGAGACAGATTCACAGGGGAAAATCAAATTTAATTTTGCACGTGAGAACTCTACATACATGAGAGGTTCAAAGACAAAGAGGTAAAATGAGGCGTCTGTGACATTCTGAGCTAAGAAAGGGGGGATAGGGGCCTGGGGCTTCAAAGGGGGAGGGCAATTCACAGGCAATAAGAAGAGCAGATGTTTGGTAATTAGATGTGTGCCCTGCCATACAGATGGGACATTCATCTAAAATTAATCTCTGGTAATAACTCTTATTTGGGAAAGCCTCCTGATTTATATTCTTCAAGTAGTTAAGGGAAGGCAAAAAAATTTTTTAAGCCTGCAGTGTCTCAGTCGTGTTCAGCTCAAAATAGTACACCTGCCAAAATTTTGGCATATTTTGGGGAGACTGTTCTGAACCACTTCAATGTATCACCAACTCAACTACTATAACCAAAGTTGGCTTCGAAGAAATGATTTTCCAAAATCTTAAGTAACTCAATAAAATCCTGGGCCGAGTAAAGTACAGTCTTTCCTAGATTTACACAATGGTTGTATTCCTGGTAAATTCTAGTAAAATCATACAAAAATTTTGTGTTTATATACAAAACAAAGTTAGGTTTAAGCTCAGATAATTATGAACAAGTTTTTAACCTCTATAAATGTGTGGAGGGATTAGACAGTCCCTGAGGAACAATTTTGCATTACGAGATTACTCCACACATTGTTGTGTCCCTGGTCCCTACTTACTAAATCACATCAGTGCCCATAAAAGTCCCTCCACTCACAGATCCCATTGAGACAATCAAGAAGACTTTCAGAAATTTCCAAATTGACCTCTAGGGGGCAGTCTGATTCCTGTGGAGAATCACTGAACTGGGAAAAACTCTGTTTTCTTCCCCTTGACTGTGGGGTTAGGTAGGGTGGCATTATTTTTGTTGCCTGGGAGGCTGGCTTGGGGTGGGAATGAGTGGTGGAAACAAAGGAATATTTTTCCCTCTTGTTAGCCACCAAGGGAGGCTGCAATACTGGGGCTTTTATATAAATGAATGGCTAGGTAACTTTTGACACCTTTCTCCTGCATTTTAAGTTTTCCTTGATCACTTTGCCTTGCCCAGAAAGCTGGAGTCTAAAACCCCTCCCTATAAAAATGATAGAATAAATGGAGAGATATCTGTATGTATGTATACGAATGTACATATATGTGTATATTGCCTGTGTACACACACACATTCACCATGTCACTGCTTGCTTGTACTGTAGAAAAAGTAGAGGCAGTAAACAAATGTCCACAACCAGAAGAGTGGATTTAAAAAAAAAAGAAAAAGCAAACCCATGTCATCTCCATAAAATGGAATGACATTGTAGCCATTTTTTAAAAATGAGGTAGGTCAGTTCATTGGCCTTGAAGAATGTCCTCAAGAGCAGCAAAACTGTAAATTTGATGTGCACAGAAACAGAATTGAAAGGATATAAATTAAAATGTTATTAGCGGTTATTCTGGAATCTGAAAATTACAGGGAGTAGAACTTTTATAGTAGGATGAACTACTAAGTCATGAGCACAACCCGCAGAAAGCCATGTGTGGTATCAGATTTCAATTAGGTATCTTTTTTTCTCTTTTTTCTCCTTCCAGTGTTGTTAAAACTTACGTGACCATGAAACCTGTTCACCTTTCAGAGACGGTGGTATTTGAAGAAACTGATATACAGCATAATAAATGTAAGTGTATGAATTTTCTTGTGAAATTATACTAACAGGCACATAGAACTCTAATTATGTGCTAGGTATCATTCTAGTGCTTTACAAGTATTTGCTCATCTAATATTCATGACAAGTCTCCGTGGTGAGTTATTCTCATGGTCTTAGATAAGTCCAAATGAAGTGTTGGAACTGGGATTTGAACCTGGGTGGTCTGGCTCCAGAATCTACCCTACCTGATGATATTCAGCCTGTTTCTCTATCTAGTCTAGAAATGCTCAGGCAGACTCAAGATACGCTGTATAGCTGAATTTGCCCTGTTCTCTATCAACCCAGTAACCTTAGCAAAACTGAGAATTTTGTTAGTTCTACATTACTTCAATTCACATCCCCAACCTAGCTGGTCTTCCTACCTTCTGTATTCTTCACTCCATTTCTTAAAACTTCCAGGACTTTTAGGATACAGCTGAAATCCCTTACTTTTGCTTACAAGGCTGTAGATGATCTAGCCTACTACATGTTCCAATCTCATCTCTTACTTCCTCACACGGTCTCTTCCCATCCTGCTGAGTAAGGAACAGGCCAGGAGAGGTAGGGAGAGATAGGTAAGGGGCTACGGGATCAGGATCACAAAAATCACAACAATGGGAGGTGTAAGGAAACCAGAGATACAAGGAAAACACCAGACCACGCTGCCCTAGGTGTCAGAGGTGGGGTCTTGTTAAAACAGCTACTTATGACCAACAAAGAATTACCAGACCCTAAAAAGGAAGTAAGCCATTGAAGGTGTTATCACCAATCCTTACTCAGTGGTGCTATCAACAGAGTTGTTAAAAGGATTTAAGTTCCCTGGTTAGCCTTCAATGAAAGACCAACCTTAAAAGCCCACAGTGGGAACCCCATCAGGACCCCTCTGGCTCCTGAGAGATTTTCTTTCTGTACCCCTGCTTAATAAACTTCTATCCCTTTACTCACTCTCCTTTGTCTGCAAGATTCATTCTTTAACTCCATGAGACAAGAACCTCCCTCTCCTGCGTCATTGCCACCCTCCTCCCCACTTCCACACACAGAGGCATTCTCTCTCTCTATTCATACTTGACTTCCTTCCTTTATTCCAGTAGGAGAAGCTCTGTTCATGCTGTTGTTTCCACCTGAAACTGCCTCCCCTCAAATCCACACATATTTCTGGCTAACTTCCTCACAGCCTTCAGGTACCCGCTGCTAATTTCTTTAGGAAGGCTTTCCCCAGATCTCAGATGCTCAGGAACTTCTCTGGTGTCTCCAGTCCTCCGCACACGAGGCACCCTGTACTTCCCATCTGTCCTGAGCACGCTCTGAAGACACACACGCGAGTTGTGTCTTTCTACAATGTCAGCTTGATTCAATCTTAAAGCAAGGTTAACACAATTATCAAGCAGGTCCAGGATTCTAAACTCATTGACATTTCACCACGTGTTTAACTTGGCTTCTTCCACGGCACATAAAACAAAGCACAAGACAAGTCACACAACAAACAAGATAGAACAGGGGGTAGGAAGTTAGCGTGCCAAACCCAATGTCAGTCTGTATGCGTGGAGTTGAGATAAGGCCTCGTCTAGTCCCATCAGCTCTCGGCTCTTACTGCTTATTAACTTCTAGCATTGAAGGATCTCAGCTCAGTTGGGAGATGAATCGGCAGAACCTTTGGCGGCAGCTACCTTCTTGAAGTGCTCTGACATAGAGGGGGTAGGCGTCTGAGGAGTCTGACAATGCTGCAAAAATCCTCCCTCTTTAATGGGATTTAACCGTCTTAGGCCCCTGCAGGCCTTCTCTGCTTCTGCGTGTTATCAGTTCTGGGGTGTCGTCAGCTGGTGGTGGTCTCGGCTGTGTCTGGTAGCTGCAGGCCCCTCAGTTGTTTGTGTCGCTGCTTGACACAGGCCCCTGCTTGACACGAGTGACTCCATTTTGCTCTCACAGTTTGGGTCAACTTTTTGGGTTTTTGTTTTGTTTTGTTTCCATGCTATATATGTATTATATGGGTTTTAAAAGACTTCTTTACTTTTACTGTTCATTATTATTATTTTCTAAGTGAGTTATAATTGATATAGAATATTATATTAGTTTTAGGCATATGACATAATGGTTTGATGTATGTATAGATTACAAAGCAGTTACCACAGTAAGTTTAGTTAACATCTACCACCACATAAGCTACAGAGATTTTTTCTGTGTTGAGAACTTTTGAGACTTTCTTGTGAGGAGAATTTTTGAGATCTACTCTCTTAGCAGCTATCAAAATACGACACAGTATTGTTAACTGTAGTCACCATGCTGAATACTCATCCCTAGAACTTATTTCTCTTATAACTGAAGTTTGTATGGTTTTCCTCCCCACTCCACACTACCCCCTGCCTCTGGCAACCACCCATCTGTTCTCTGTATCTGTGAGTTTGGGTTTGAGTTATTGTTCCTGTTTTGGTTTGGTTTTGTGATATGATATAGAGATATAGTTATGTGTCTCACTCATCTTTGTCTGACTTACTTCACTTAGCATAACACCCTCAAGATCCATCCATGTTGTCACGAATGGCAGTATTTCCTTCTTTTTCACGGTGAACGATATTCCATTGTGTGCGTGTGTATCTTCATCCATTTGTCTGTTGATGAGCACTCAAATTGTTTCCATATCTTGGCTCTTATATATCTGCAGTGAACATGGGAATGCAGACATCTGTCTGAGATAGTGACTTCATTTCCTTTGGATAAATACCTAGAAGTGAAATTGCTGGATTATATGGTAGTTCTATTTTGAATTTTTTGAGGAAACTTCATACTGTTTTCCTTAGTGGCTGCACCAATTTAGATGCCCAACAGCAGTGCACAAGGGTCCCCTTTTCTCCACATCCTTGCCAGCACTTGGGATCTGTTTTCTTTGATAAAAGCCATCCTAACATGTGTGAGGTGACAGCTCTTTGTGGTTTTGATTTGCATTTCCCTGATAATTAGTGATGTTGAGCCCCTTTTCGTGTACCTGCTGGCAATTTGTGTCTTCTTTGGAAAAACATCTATCAGATTCTCTGCCTATTTTTTAATGGAATGGTTTGTTTTTTTGCTATTGAGTTGTATGAGTTCTTATATATTTTCGGTATTAGCCCCTTATCAGACATATGATTTACAAATATATTCTCCCATTCTATAGTTTGCCTTTTCATTTTGTTGATGGTTTCCTTTGCTGTATGGAAGCTTTTTAATTTGATGTAGTTCTACTTATTTATTTTTGCTTTTCTTACCTATACTTTTGATGTCAAATCCCAAAACTCATTTCCAAGACTGATGTTAAGGAGCTTATCCCTTATGTTTTCTTCTAAGAGTTTTGTAATTTCAGGTCTTATGTTTAAGTCTTTAACCCATTTCGAGTTTATTTTTGTGTATGGTATAAGATAGTGTTCCAGTTTCATTCTTTTGCATGTGGCTATCTAGTTTTCCCAACACCATTTATTGAAGAGACTATCCTTTCCCCATTGTGTATTCTTGGCTTTCTTGTTGTTAATTAATTGACCACATGCATGGGTTTCTCATCTCTCTGTTCTGTTCCATTGATTTACGTGCCTGTTTTTATGCCAATACCATACTGTTTTGATCACTATAGCTTTGTAATATAGTTTGAAATCAGGCAATGTGATGGCTCCACTTTTTTTCTTTCTCAAGATCACTTTGACTATTCAGGGTCTAGATACATTTTTTATTAGTTTTTACTTTTTATAGTGAAAATAAATTCAATTTATTTTTTCTATTTCATTTAACAACTTTTTTTCTGTTAAGGATAGTCTGCAACTTGAAAATAAAGCAAAATTATGGCATGTATCCTCTCAAAGTCATACTAGAGGAAGTTCTGCGAAGTATTATATAATTTTCTAGGGCAATGATTCTCCAACTTGTTGGCCTTAGAACCCCCATACATTTTAAAAATTATTGAGGACCTCGAAGAACTTTTGTTTAGGTGGGTAATATCGATCAATATTTAATATATTAGAGGGGCGCCTGGATGGCTCAGTCGGTTAGGTGTCTGCCTTCAGCTCAGGTCCTGATCCCAGAGTCCTGGGATGGAGCCCCGCATTAGGCTCCCTGCTCAGCAGGGATCCTGCTTCTCCCACTCCGCTCCCCCTGCTTGCACTCTCTCTTTCTCTGTCGAATAAATAAATAAAATATATTTTTAAAAATTTAATATATTAGAGGGGTGCTTGGGTGGCTCAGTTGGTTAAGCATCTGCTTTTTGGCTCAGGTCATGATCCCAGGTTCCTGGGATCGAGCCCCATATCAGGCTCCCTGCTTAGCAAAAAGCCTGCTTCTCCCTCTGCCCCCCTCTTTTGTTCTCACTCTCTATCTCAGATAAAATAAATAAACTTTTTAAAAAAATATTTAATGTATTAGAAATTATGATAAAAATTTAAAAATATGTATTAGCTCATTTAAAAATAATAGTAACTCATTACATATGAACATAAATAATATATATTTTAAAGACAACTATATTTTCCAAAGATAAATTAGTAAGTAGAATGGCATTGTTTTAAAGTTTTGGAAATCTCTTTAATCTCTAGCTTAATAGAAGACACGTGGATTCTCATGTCTGTTTCTGTAGTCAATCTGTTGCAATATCACATGTAGGCTCTGGAAAACTCCACCATACACTCATGGAAGGATGAAAAAAGCAAATATATTTACCTTAGTATTATTATAAAAATCATTTGACCTTGCACACCTCTTAAAAAGGATTTTAGCTGCCTTTCCCTGCTTCCTCGCCCCCAAGAGTCTCCAGACAGCACTTTAAGAGCCTTGCCCTAGGAGACTGTACAATCAACTAGGACCCAGACTCTGAAGTTAAATGTTAAATGGATGGATAATTTTCAAATGATATTTTTTTCAGTACAATGTAAATGGTTTCTGTCCAGTAGAAAAGATAACTCCAAAGGTTATAATTTTTATTTCAATTTAAGCAGTTTTATATGTAATTTAGCAAATACACGCTGGCATTTTCTTTTTTCCCCAGTGATTGTATATATCCAGTCACTCAAATTCTCCTTTGAACCAGTTTTTCCACCCTGTTGGTCCCTTTCATTAATAAATAAACCTTTAATCTAGATTCACCTTTAGTACTTTCTCACTTTGTATTAATCTGATTTCATGTTTCTAAGTATTTGAATACCTTCATATTTATTTTTATCTTGAAAAATTTCAAACCTATAAAAAAGTTGCACAACTACAGTGAACACCCGTATGCCACTTACTAGATTCAATCATTAAATTTTTACCACATTTACTTTAACTTTCTCTCTCTCCATCCATCCTTGTAAGAATAAATTTTTAAAATGAATTTCCGCAATTGCCAAGAAGGAAAGGAAAGAAACCTTTCCTTATTCCCCTTCTTAGATCATTTCTGTGAGAAAACTTAGTGATTGTGAATCCTTTCTCTAACTTTTTTTTTTTTAAATAAACATTTTGCTTTACATGCTAAGTCTGAGGGTATTACATCTAGATGTAATGATCCCACTCAGAAAACAGAATTTAGGGGCACCTGGCTGGCTCAGTCAGTAGAGCATGCAGCTCTTGATTTTGGGGTCATGAGTTTGAGCCCCTGTTGGGTATAGAGATTACTTTAAAAAATAGAAAAAATTTATACAGTAAGCTATCCTAGTTTCTAATATATGATCCGTTTTCAAATTTCCCCAGTAGTCCTAATAATGTCCTTTATGGTTTTCTTTTTTCTCTTTTCTTCTAGATTCAGTCAAGGATTACACATTCCTTCTTTAGGAATTTGGACCTTCTATTGGTTATTTGAAAGGTTACATTTTTAACCTTTCTTCCCTTAGAGTTTCTGTTTCTTTTCTGTATGTAAGAAGTAAACAGGTAGATAATAGCATGATTCACTGGATTCAGATCTTTATACTTGTAAATTATTTAATTTTCCTAAACCTCAGGGAATCAGTTAGGATGCTTTTGGTTGCAAGTAGTAGAATATCCAAAATAAAAATGATTTAAACAATTACATTTAATATCTTAACTAAAAATAAGTCTAGAATTAGAACAGCTGCTCAGTGACATTGTCACTATTCTTGGGGCACCCGGGCAGCTCAGTCAGTTAAGTGTCCAACTCTTGATTTTGGCTCAGGTCATGATTTCAGGGATGTGGGATTGAGCCCTGCATTGGGAATCCATGCTCAGTGGGGAGTCTGCTGGAGACTCTCTCCCTCCCCCTCCCTGCTGCCAGCTCCTGCTCTTTCTTTCTCTCTAAAATAAATAAATAAATCTTGAAAAAAAAAGAAAGAAACCAGTTCTTTCTATATTTCCATTATGCCATTCTTAACATATGCTGTGCTGCCTTAGGCTGGCTTCCTATGTGATTCCAAGATGGCTGCCACAGTTTCATGGTCACACATGAATGATAATGTTCAGAGGTAGAAAATGATAGATCTCTTCTTGACTCTTTTTAAGAGTGAAGATAACCTTCCTAAAGCATCACCCCACCCCCTTCATTGCCTAAAATTTCATTTCATGTTCCTGCTCGAAGCTGCTCATCTGGGCAAGCAAGACAACAACTCTGTGATTGCTCAGGCCAGTTAAAATGTATCCCCTAGTCTAAGAGGGCACTGAGACTCCTCTGAAGGATTTGTCTGCATAATGAACATAATCTGGTTTGGGGAAGATGACAACAGTGTCTGCTATACTCAGTTTTTTTCTCTTATCAAAAGGAGGATGATATCATTTATGGAATATTGCTATGAATATAAAATGAAATAATATATGTGAAGTCCCCCTACCAGTGCCTGGAGTAAAATTTCTTCCCTTGCTTGCTTCTTCTTCTTCTTTTTTTTTTTTTTAATTTCATTTATTTATTTGTGAGAGAGGGAGAGAGAGAGGGAGAGAGCTTGAGTTGGGGGGAAAAGGAGGAGAAGAGGCAGAGGGAGAAGCGGGCTCCCTGCCAAGCAAGGAACCCAATTTAGGACTCGATCCCAGGACCCTGAGATCATGACCTGAGCCAAAGGCAGGTGCTTAACTGACTGAGCCAACTAGGCACCCCTTCTTCTTTTTTAAAAAAGATTTATTTACTTTTTTAGAGAGAGAAAGAGGGTGTGCATGTGAGTGGGGGGTGGGGGAGCAGAGGAAGAGGAAGAGGGAATCTCAAGCAGACTCCATGCTGAGCATGGAGCCTGATACAGGGCTCAATCCCACAACCCTGAGATCATGACCCTGAGATCATGACCTGAGCCTAAATCAAAAGTTAGATGCTCAACTGACTGAGCCACCCAGGCACCCCTTCCTTGCTTTCTACTTATGGTTTACTACTGTTGTTCAACCAAAAGATGGCAGCAAAGGGAAAAATCTTCAATTTAATATTTTCTTCTCACATCTACCTCACAGAGAATATTAGTTCACCTAGTCCACCACTTTATCTATGTTAGAATTTATCGGACTCTTTAAGTACTCTGAATTTTAATATTACTAGCAGAATAATTTTTAATAGATCACAGCTTGTATTATTAATGTTATAATAGCTGTTCTTGAAATCACATAGTTTTCACTCATATCAGTCAATTCAGAAGAAGGGAACATATTGGAATTACAATTCTTAGCTGACAGAACAATTAAATAGACTAGGAAACATGCTGTTCAAACCAATTGACTCTCCAATTATTTTTATTTGAGGGGCAAATCATTTCATAATTTTGCAATGCCTATATCAAATATATTTAATTAACCACTGATGAATACTCACATCTCCCAGTAGAATTTGAACTTCAGTTCAGTTCAGCAAATATTTGTTAAGCACCTGTTATATGCTAAGCTCTGTGCTGTGCTGTCTTAGAAGAGTCTATCGGGTTGGACAAAGACACGGATAGAAATTCCAACAAATAAGGTAAGTGCTGAGGTAAAGGTATGTACAGGTGCCACAGGAGCAATGAGAAGTGCACTATACCCTGTCTGGGAGACGAGGGTAGACGAGGCCTGAGCTGCAGTACAATGAATGAGCTGGATTTAGATGACCAAGAGTTGGCTGAGCAAAGAAACTTGGGAAGACATTCCAAGGTGGAAACAATCACAAGCCATAGCAGGAATCCCAAACTTACAGTGGAATGTTGGGAGAATGGGGACCTGTGAGCAGGGTTTGCTAGCAATTAAGTATTACCTGAGAGTAAGGTTTATTATAGGGAGAAGAAGAAGATGAAACTGGGGCCTAGGGAGCCCAGTTCTTTGAAGACTTTTCAGACCAACTAAGAATGAATTCTAATGAATGAACTGTAGGCCCTCAAGCGCTGTCTAAAGAATTTTAGGCAAAGAAGTAATATGGTAAAAATTTCCTGTTTAGGTATATCATTAGTTTTAATTTAGTTTTAATTTCTTTTTTTTTTTTTAAGATTTTATTTATTTATTTGACAGAGAGAGAGACAGCCAGCGAGAGAGGGAACACAAGCGGGGGAGCGGGAGAGGGAGAAGCAGGCTCCCAGCGGAGGAGCCTGATGCGGGGCTCGATCCCAGAACGCCAGGATCACACCCTGAGCTGAAGGCAGACACTTAATGACTGAGCCACCCAGGTGCCCCTAGTTTTAATTTCTTAAAAATGTTTTGAGGGGTGCCCGGGTGGCTCAGTTGGCTAAGAGTCTGACTCTTGGTTTCAGCTCAGGTCATGATCTCAGGGTCGTGAAACTGAGCCCCAAGTCAGACTCTATGCTGGGCGTGGAACCTGCTTAAGATTCTCTTTCTCCCTCTCCCTTGACCCCTCCCCCCTTAAAAAATGCTATTGACTTGATTACAAAGCCAGGTTAATTGTCCCACAGAAAGTCCCAAATTCTGGTTTTGACTGAATATTCCTCTTACTGTTACTTAACTTTTTCCTATATCCTCCATGTTTCCTGTAGACTTCAGGCTTGATTAGATTTAGGTCCGAGGTTTGTTTGTTTATTTGTTTTTTAAGGACTTTTTCATAGGTGGCAATGTGTACTTCATATTGTATCATATGCAAAAGCATGTACTATCTGGTTTTCTTACCTTTACTGAACGCTAAGACTGATCAGTGAGTCCAACCTGCTCCATTTATTGGAAAGTTTCCCATTAATCTTTTATCTAATGATTTTGTGATCCCTTGCTAACCATTTCATTAGGAGTTGCAAAATGTTGATTTTCTAATTCAAATATAGAACTCTTATCTATTAGAGCTATTAAATTTCCAGGAAATTCTGTTCATACTAGAAAAGCAAAATAAATTCTCATTTCTTTCCTTTTAGTTATCAATTTTTAGAGTAATGAGTTGGTGCTCAGCAACCTTTAATTGTATCCATACATTCTTGTATTTTCTTTACTCTTTTTTTTTTAAAGATGTCTTTTTAAAAAAATTCATTTTAATCATTTGGAATTATAATTCTTTTGATGATCAAATCATCTAATCTTTGACCAGTGGGAACCTCTTCCAGCTGGCTCATGGTTTTTTGTTTTTTGATGTGTTCCCATTATTAGGTTTAGATAACATCTTTGCTTTCTGGTACAACAAGCTGTTCCAAGCTCATCTTGTATATTTTCTGCCTCACACATGGTTTAGGCTTGGTGCCTCGGAATGAGAAATGGTATTTAATTTTAGCTATTCTAATGGGTGTATAATAGTATTTCATTGTGGTTTTAACTTGCATTTCACTGATAACTAATGATTGTGAGCATCTTTTTGTGTGCTGATTGACCATCTATCTTTGGTGAAAGTGTCTGTTCAAATCTTTCACCCATTTAAAAAAAGTTGGGTTGTGTTTTTATTACTAAGTTGTAAAGGTTTCTTTTTTATATATATTCTGAATTCAAGTCTTTTGCCAGATATATGTATTGTGAATATTTCTCCCAGTTTGTGGCTTGCCATTTAATTTCCCTATTGTGTTTTTCAAAGAGCAGAAGTTTTATGTTTTCATAAAGTCCAAATTATCAGTTATTTCTTTTAAGGCTTCTGCTTTTTTATGTCTGAAGATACCTTTCACTATCCCAAAGTTGTAAAGATTTTTCCCCCTGTTTTCTAAATAATTTATGGTTTTAGCTATTTTCTTTAGGTCTATGATCCAGTTTGAGTTAATTTTTGTGTATGGTGTGAGGTAAAAATGAGTTTCATTTTTTTCCTGTTCTCACACCATTTGTTTAAAAGACTGTGTTTTTCCCTCATTGGATTACCTTGGCACCATTTTTGAAAATCAGTTGGCCACATATGCGTGGGTCTATCTCTGGACTTTATTCCGTTGCACTGATCTCTAGGTACATCCTTACGCTAATAAAAAAATTGCCTTGATTATGCCCACTTTATGGGAAATCTTGAAATGAAGTAGTGTAAGTTTTTGATCTTAGTTTTTCTTTTTCAAAATTGTTAGGTTCTTTGAATATCCATATTAGTTTTAGCTTATCGATATCTACAAAAGAGACTCCTGAAATTCTTACTGGAATTGCACTGAATCTGTAGATCAACTTGGGAAGCATTGACGTTTTAACGATATTGATTGTTTCCATCTATAAGCATGGTGTACCTTTCCATTTATTTAGATCTTTAATTTCTCTCAGCAATGTTTTGTTGTGGTTTCAGTGTACAGGTAGATTTCATACATATTTTGTTAAAATAAGTATTTTCATGTTTTGGATATTGCTGTAAATGGTATTTTAAATTTCAGTTTCCAGTTGTTTATTAGTAATATATAGAAATACAATTGACTTTTGTATAATAGCCTGATATCCTATGACTTTGCCAAACTAACTTATTAGCTTCAGTTACTTTCCTACAGATAAGGAATGATATTTGAAGACCACAATCTAGATTTTAGGAATGTTCACTGCTGCTGGGTTGTCATCGTTTCTAGGGCTTTTCATTGGATAGCACCAGGAAGAAATCATGAGGATATATTGATATCATTGGTTTTAGATGACTGGAGTTTTACTTAAAACCTTTGGTTTAATTTAATTGTATGTCTTTTCTCATGTTAAGAATCCTGGTTCTTAAAAAAAAAAAAAAAAAAAAAAGAATCCTGGTTCTTAACATTATTAGCATAATTGCTTGTTTTAGCTAACAATATAAATATATTTGTATCGAAATATCAATCTTCATGTCATTACTAATAAGATAGAATGAAGTTCAAGATTTATTTATTTATTTTTTTTTTGCAGTTCTTTTTATCCTTAGAGTATCCCACTGAGGATATTCAGTGAAGATCCTATATAACATATTAGATTAATTTGCTTTCATTTATTTTAAATTTCTAAATGTTTAATTTCATTTATTATTATATAAACATTTTTATTATTCAAGGTTAAGACTAAACTGCATTCAGACAAGTCTTATTTCCATCACTGTCCCATCCATCCTATTCCCTCATGGGTAGTTTTTTACATCAGTATTTCATTGGTTCATTCTGCAAATACAAGCAAAAATAGCAATTTTTTTGTTTATTTACATTTGTATCTTTGAGATAGACTACTAGAAATGGGAATATTGGGCCAAAAGATAAATACATTTGTAACTTTGTTAACTATCAATAAATTTGCCCATATAAAGACTGAACTATTTTGTATTCATATCAGAATTGTATGAGAGCCTAGTTTTTCCAAAATCTTACTAACAGAGTATATTGTCAAAGTTTGAAGTTTTGCCAACAAATAGGTGAGAGATGTTATTTCAATAAGGATTTTAATTTATATTTTATAATATATTTTTAATGATTATTTTTTTCTGGAATATTACTAATGCTACAGATTATTGCCTTTTAACAGATACTGCTGATCCTTGAAAATGGAAATGATTTTATTGTATGAATTTGACATTGGTTATCTTCTCTGTTGAATTCTTGATCAATAATCAATGACATCTGAATTACATATTCATTTATATAAATTCAGGGACAGGTTATCTATATCATGTATTAGCTAAACCCTTATTTCCTTTCCTCCTTTTTTTGCCGTATGATCTATGACTACTTGACCAATAATTAATACTTTCCTTGTTAGCTGACTAGGCAGTCAGTATAAAACATAATGGTAACGTAACTAAATCTGTCAGTGTTACTATTTGCTAGTCATTCAGCATTACAATTAGTTATATAGTAAATTTCTCCCTGGATTGTTGATTTTATTTTATTTTATTTTTTAAAGATTTTATTTATTTATTTGACAGAGCAAGAGCAAGCACAAGCATGGGGAGCAGCAGAGGGAGAGGGAGAAGCAGACTTCCCACCCAGCAGGGAGCCCAACACGGGCCTTGATCCCAGAACCCCAGGATCATGACCCAAGCCCAAGGCAGATGCTTAACCGACTGAGCCACCTAGGCGCCCCTGGATTGTTGATTTTAATAACCCATGTTAATTCTCTACCACCTTGGAAAACTGAGCATTGTCTGAAAGTGAATGTACACTGATAACATATGCTAACATACCTGGTAAGTGGAATGAGAAAGTGGTGGTTTGTGTAAGTGAGTCTGCATTTCTCAGCTGTTTTTCATGCCTCTGTTCATACTTGTAATTGAGATTATCAGGTTAGTAAGGCAAACAATCACTATAAGGAAAGCGTTTTTCAGGCATGTGGGAGGTAACTTGGACAAAGAGCAAAGCCCCAATCACAACTGTTGGAAACTGTCATTTTACTGTCATTTTCATGATGGTTTTCTTATTAATGACATTTATTACCAACTCTCTTGTTTCTGATGTACATTAATGATCCATTAACCAGATAATGCCCACCATTTGCCAGAGGAATATCAGACTCTGAAAACCTACCTGGTAAGATGCAAAGGTTGAGGTCAGGTGGTATGTGTAGGGTGCTCCCACTGGCTTTCACTGTGCTGGAGTAAGGGGAGCTCTAGTTGTAGCCCTTGCTTATGTGAAATGGTAGGAGCACTCTCTGAGAGGCAGGGGCACTGGTTTCCTGAAGCTGTCATGGTCTAAATGTTAGCTGTTATATCTCTTTAGAAGTTTGGAAGAGTCTCCTCATTAAAAATTTTCCTTTAGACTGTCAGGGCTTGAAGACAGAGATCATATCTTGCATACCTTTAATATCTACATTTGACTCATATTTCTTCCCAGATCAAGAGATGCTGAAGCCTTGGAATTTCTGTGCCCTTGACCAGTAGTTATTTTTCCTCCCACAATTGTTTGGAGGAGAAACAGTGCACTCCATGTGGGCAGGAATTTGTCCTGTGCCCTGGCTGTCTGAACCCACAGTGGTGCCATGATTTTAACAGCGAGTTAAAATCCAGTACCCATTGACTCTTATACTGAGGTCCCTGTCTATCAGAATGGATTCCTTAATACTGATGCCATCCTGGATCAGACATGAATCAGTGCCCTCCCAAAACACACACACAGAGACACACACACACACACACACACATACACACACACACACACACACACACACACACACACACACACACACACTTTTGGACTTACATTTTAAAATACTGTCTCCACTTTGGGGATGGTTCTATTACAAATATGCTATCTTAGTCACAGCTCATTCATTCCTAGGGCTTACATTCATCTCTCTGCCAGTTCACTGTTGGATTCCCAGCAGATCTGAAGGCCAAGACTATATATGGTTACAAGAAAAGCTCCTTTCTTTGGCAGTGCCCAAGGAGGATAAGTAGAAAAAAAGCTAGCCTGAGTTTATTGCTTAAGTTCACCCTTATCTGCTCACTTCTTTGAAGCAGGAGTGTCTTGCTTTCCCTTTCTAAGCCACACAACTTACGTATTATTAAAAATAAAGTGTGCCTATGATTTCGTTCCATTGGCTAGTAATTTATTTAAAGTGGATCCATGAGCCAGTTCTGGCAAATGAGATGGAAGTGGAACTGACCTGTGAGGGGTTCCTTTCCCGGAAAACAAGACAAAGGCCCCAAAGGAAAAAGCTCTTGCTCCCTGCCCCTTTTTATTGGCTTGAACTGGGGGCATTTCCAGAGCAGCGGAAACAGCCCTCCTGCAAACTTGAGACAATAAGCGTGAGGACAAGAACCAACACACTAAGCACAGCAGAGCAACAGGAGAGCTGAGTCCCTTTTGCATCATTTTGCACCTGAACGGATGCCAGCAACAACCTACCTCTGGGCTTGTTCTATGGGAAAATTGATCTATTATTTGTTTAAGCCTGAAGTTGGGTTTTCTTTTACTTGCAAAAGCATGAATTCTAACTTGGAGTTAATTTTTTCTTAGAACATCAGACTGGTCTTATTTCTAGGTATTATCTCATCTGACACTTACTGTGACCTCACATTCATGCATTCCTGGCCCATCCCTCTCTTGGAATTTTATTTTTCTTTGTGTCCCAGTTGTATACTTTTCCCGTCCACCACTGGATGTCCCCCTACACTTTTCTCTAAAGGCTAAATAAGACTATTCTACTCCAGGGGCACCTGGGTGGCTCAGTCAGTTAAGCAGCTGCCTTTGGATCTGGTCATGATCCGAGGGTCCTGGGATTGAGCCCCTCTTCGAGTTCTCTGCTCCATGGGAAGCCTGCTTCTCCTGCTGCCTGCTGCTCTCCCTGCTTGTGCTCTCTCTCTTTCTCTGTCAAATAAATAAAATAAAAGACTATTTTAATCCAACGTAAATATTCTATTTTTTAACTGTAGGAAACAATGATATATGGAGGATCTACTGCGTGTCGGGCAGCAAACCAGGTATGTTAGACTTACCAATTCCCTCACCGATTCTTCTGAGAGCTGCAAACAGAGTAAAGCACTCTAGCTCTTTAAGCCGAAAGAGATTGATTGCTTTCATGGTACAGGGTAGCTTACAGAATTTCCAAGAGTGCCAGTGACCAGGCTTAAGTGCTGCACAGCTTACTTAAAGAAACACTCAACCACACCGGACTGTCAGCACACACCGCCCCCACCCCCACCCCCCCACAGGGCTGCTGGTGCGTGAGAGCCCTGGGCACCTGGGACACTAGGGCGTGGTCAGCGGAATTCTGCCACAGCAGCCCTGTAGGAATCATGTGCCGGCACCGCCAGAGCCCACGGGTCCCAGGGCAGCTGCCTCCTCATGGGAGTTTTTTTCACCTTCCAAGTCTCCCAAGCTTGCTTGACCAAACTTGGCCATCTATGTAACTGTGGCTACAGGGGAGTCTAAAAAAGCTGGGTTCTTCGTTTTCCAGCATCTCAAGTGTGGGATGGCAAGCTAGAAAGGTTTGCAACTGGCACTGAATGAGCCAATAGAAGGATCTGACCCTGGCTTCCTTAAAGATCTTTCTTTACAGGGGAGTTATTTAACTGGTTAATTGCCACAAGGCAGAGCGAACAGATGGATTGCAATTCGGTGGCATCTCGAAGAGGAGTAGTGTTGGAATGATTGAGGTGGAATTCCAGGAATGAGGGCCGTGGTGAATGAAGGATGCCTCTGCTGGCTGAGGAGGAAATAGTGGCTTCTTGCCCTAGGTTAAGGAGTTATTCCTGAAATTTCTTTCAGGTAGCTCCATAGGTAAACATTAAAATATTCACATATTTCTTTAAATAAGACGATGACCTACTTTAAATAAATTAAATCCTTAAAATTTTTGTTTTAACCTGTTTTTAATTTACTTCTGGAGGTAAACGTCTCCTCCTTTCTGTTCCTATGTGAGTATACGGGAAAGCCAACCTGTGGGATGTCCTTGCTCTGGTGCTGTGATCTTATATGAAATGTTGAATAGGGGCGCCTGGGTAGTGCAGTTGTTAAGCGTCTGCCTTCGGCTCAGGGCGTGATCCCGGCGTTCTGGGATCGAGCCCCACATCAGGCTCCTCCGCTATGAGCCTGCTTCTTCCTCTCCCACTCCCCTGCTGTGTTCCCTCTCTCACTGGCTGTTTCTCTGTCACATAAATTAAAAAATCTTTAAAAAAGAAAAAAAAAGAAATGTTGAATAAAAGCCCTTCTAGCTGCTTATGAAAAGTCTTAATGAACTGAGAGGGTGGAGGAATCTTTCCAACTGCTCCTATACTCATTACCTTAGTAATGGACATATTTTAACGTCTGAAAAATAAGAAAGTTTCTTCATTGATTATTCTGTACTAAACTGTTAGGGTTTTTTTCCTTTCAAGAGCACCGTTCATTAATTTAGTACCACCAGCTAGCTGACAGGTTGTCCCACAGGCTGTCAAGGGCATTGACAAGTGACACAGATATTGTTTTTCCTGAAGGATTCCGGGGGCCTTTTCACCCCCACTCACAGGGTACTGACAGCAGAGAATGTCAATCCACTGGCAAGGAGTCTCCAACTAGCAGATTGAACATTTCCTGCTGCTGCCAGAAACCCAATACCATGGAGTGAAGCTCTTCTTTGCAGTCAGCACCCCCCACCCCCATTCATTTTCAGAGCCTGTTTTTCCTTTGACAACACCTCTCAGAACTGTGACTAGTGTACAAATGAACTGTCTATCCCTACTCTGCTGTACAGCAACATGTCTACTGTCTTAAATCCTCAAACACAGCAGCCTCTAGTTCATTTTCTTGATGTATTCATTCTGGTAGCTGTACCGGAGGTTATCAAATTAAATTTTCGTTAGCAAATATCTCAAAAGACGAAGTGTATCTCTCGGCAGGATTGTCTAGCTTTCATAAAGTTTACTACGAAGTTACTTTAAAATGAATCATGCTTTTCTTATTAACATCATCTTACAAATGGGGAATTTCATACTTATAAAAAAACTAGTCTCAATATGTGAGAAAGCAGCAAATTAGGGACAAAAATTTGAAGGAAAACGGAACATCACTAATAATTTTAGCACATTTCAGCACAGATATCAGATTCAGTGTTTGTTGGATGAAAACTCATATTATTTGAACACTAATCTTCCTGGGTTATTAGGCCTAGTAAATAGTAAACCCTTTGAAAATGTCAAGTCTATGGCTTTTAGCCATTTGTTGCAAAAGTGTTTTGCTGTTTCCTCTTCAATTTAGTTTATTTTGTAAAGACTTCTGTTTGATAGTAGGTCTCACTTCCTTCAGAATATCTGATAGATAAGAGGCTCAACACTGGTATTTGAGTTTTATCCTCTTGTTTGTGAGCCTGGGACTGAATCTTATCTCCAGAACCAGGCCTTCTGCCTGAGCCATAATACTTGGACAGCGCCTGAATGAGTTAACCCTGATGCCCACATGAGGTGAAAGTAGTCACTGCCCTAATTTTTTTTTTAATTTCTGTAAGTTTGTCATCATAGGAGGTTTAAGTAAATGAAATAATATATAGAAATTAACAGTAAAAGATGAGGTGAAAGTAAGGAAAAAGAAGAAAGCAGTTCATTAAGAAGAAAGAAATGTATAGAAGTTTGAATAACAAGAATGTTTGATTGAACACTTACTAGTTGAGGACTGGTTTAGCTTAGAGCAGGGGTTAGCAAACTGGATTGTTGGCCAAATGTGGCCCAATACGTGTTTCTATACAGCTCATGAATCAAGAGTGGTTTTTATTATATTGTAATGGTTGGGAAAAAAAATAAAAGAAGTCCATTTTGTGACATGTGAAAATTATAAGAAATTCAAATTTCGGTGTCCATGAATAAGGTTTTATTGGAACATGGCTGCTCTCTAAGTATTGTTTGTGGCTGCTTTCACACTATTATGGCCAAGTTGAGTAGTTATGACAGAGATCATGTAGTCTACAAAATACATACTATCTGGCCTTTTACAGCAAAAGGTTGTTCACCCCAGACTAGATTTCTAAGTTTAATTTTTTTTTAAGATTTCATTTATTTTATTTTGAGAGACAGAGAACACAGAGGAGAGGGAGAGGGGGAAGCAGACTCCCCGCTGAGCAGGGAGCCCTACAACAGGGCTCGATCCCATGGCCCTGAGATCATGACCTGAGCTAAAGGCAGACATTTAAACAACTGAGCCACCCAGGTGCCCCAATTTCTAAGTTTAATATTTGATACTTCACTCTTCCTTGCTTCTCCTGTCCTACACCCCTCCTTTTCTATGCATATGTTAGGAAGCTTCAATCTGAGCTCAGAGAAATGGGGTTAAAGTGAGGGTCTTGATTTATACCTAAGTCTGAAGTAGAAGAGGCCCAGAAGGAGTAGAGCACTTAATAGAGACAGGCTTGGGTTTGGACTCCGGCTCTGCTGGTTGTGCATCTTCTCTGGATGGAGCATTGCTTTTGTCATCTGTGCAGTGGGGAGAATCAGACGTGAGTAGTGTGTAGTTACAAAAACTGAATATGCACAGTGCCTGATCTATACCTTCCTTTCCAGTTTCCTAAGGAACAGTGCTCTCTGCTTGAGGTTGTTTGCTTAAATTCGGAGCTGCTTTGGGGAGAGGGAAGTCCTCGTGTAGAGTAGTTTCTTCCTCTGGGTGCTCTCCTGATGGCGTGATTTAAAGCAACTTCCCTGAGCTCAGGTGGGCTTTCTCTCGAGACTGCGTTAGAGCCCCTTTCCCCTGAGCTCTGAGGAGGCCTGCCTTGCACGAGTAATATTGTGGCTGATAGGAAGAATCTGGGCTTCTATGTGACTTTTCATTGTTTTATTGAAGTTTATCAACTTTGTTTTCATTTCCATTTAGCTCTCTTTTCCTCTAAACAATGTATGTCTAGATTTACTTAGAATGAATCACATTATCCTATAGTATTTCTTCTTGGGTTGAGCCCTAAAACTTTATGATCCTGACCAATCTGTACTTTTTTTTTTTTTACCAAAATGCTCTTAAATATTTTGATGAGATGCTCTTAAAGATACCCTGCAAACACCGAACTGTGTTTTTAAAAGTCACTTTTTTTCTCTACAAAATGAAGGTACTCATTAAAGTTCTCACTCTTAAAATGCCTCCATGATTATTATTATATCTCAACTTTGTTTTTGGTCTGGATAGAAGCCACAGTGATGACTCAGTTCATTCCATGAACCTTCAGTCTATTTTGCTAAAATAGACAACAGCTGAGCCATATTTATGTCATAATCTAATGAACCAACAGTGTACATAGTAACATTATAAATCTTTACTTTTTTGAGAAGGAAATTAACTTAAAATAAAATTTCCTTCTATATTTATCTAAAACAGGCACCATATGATTTAAATATATATTTATGTGTGTGTGTGTATTTTTTTTTTCTTACTTGATCTCTACAGGTACATATTAAGTTTTGGAAAAGCTTAGAGTTTTTGCTAAATAGAGTCAGTCCTGTTTTCAAATCTAGGCTTTGACAATTAAGACAAACCTTGCTTTTTCATCGTCTGTAAATTGGAGATAACTTCAATGCCACATTCTTAATCCTGAGATTATATTTGCGTAAAAGAGGAGCTAATTGCTGAAAAGAAGGAACTCTTCAAGTTTGCAAGGAGCTTGTTCCCTCAAAAACTGGCACAGAAAATAGATCTGCTCCCTGACAATACCCTGGAGGTGGGAGGGGTGTTGATGAGGCTGGTGAGAGGTAACTGGCTTGAGTGCCATGGTGTGGGACATGGGTAGGTCCCAGACCTATAGGTCCATCCTAGACATCTGTTATCCTCTGTTCCACAGGTGTGATGGTTGGGGACAGACTGAGCTGAGCCAGGGCGAGTAGCTGATTCTTGCCTTTTGCCTGACTGGGCTGAGGACCCAAAAGGATGATGATCTTATATAGAACTCCACATAAGCTATTCCCACTGATGGATTTTTTCCTTGACACTAGCGGCGTCAGGATAAGGCCACTTGCTTCATTCCTAAATCTATGTGGATTGGGTATGTTGCTTGACCCATGAGTGACAGCCACTGGGCCTTGTTTCACAACTGGGTGAAGCTGAATTATCAAAGGTCTCAAGTGTGGAGATTTTTGGTCTCTTTTTCCCTCTCTCCTTTTCTAGCCCCATGAAGGCAGCCACTAGCTGTATGTATCAGCTCTGCTGTCCCCAACTTGCCGTTAGGTGGACTATTCTAAGGGCTAGACTGGAGAATGGGGAGTTAACACAATTGTTTTATTTTCCACACAAAGCTTCATCTTCCAAACTATACTTTATCAGTACTTAAAGTAATAATTGAGTTTCCGTCTGCCTTATTCCTATGTAGTATTTCTCAATTGGTTCAGAAGCCAGGTAGGAAGAGAGGTACTATTTATGGGTTGCTCTCAAAGACTGGATCAAGAATGACCCCTGGAATCTCACCAAAATACCATGACTTTGCACAAAGGAGGGGAAGTGAAATGAATATTGGTCATAGTTGTTAAATGACATACAACAATTTGGACTTACATCATTTTTTTAAGTTATTTTTTTTAAAGACCCTGGGGGGCTCAGTTGGTTAAGCACCTTCCTTCAGCTCAGGTCAAGATCCCAGGGTCCTGGGATCGAGCCCCGCATCCAGCTCTCTGCTCAATGGGGAGCCTGCTTCTCCTTCTGCCTCTCCCTCTGCCTGCCTCTCTGCCTACTTGTGATCTCCCTCTCTCCCCTGTCAAATAAATAAATTTTTTAAAAATCTTTAAAAAAAAATAAAGATTTTTATTTATTTGAGAGAGAGTGCATGCATAGGAGGACACTGGAATGGGGGGGGGGGAGCAGAGGGAGAAGCAGGCTCCCCACTGAGCAGGAAGCCCAGTGCAGAGCTTGATCCCAGGACCCAGGATCATGACCTGAGCAGCCACTTACCCAACTGAGCCACCCAGTTGCCCCTTAAGTTATTTTTGATAGATATTGTAACTGCCCTCAGTGAGAGATGGGTCAGGGCTAAGCTAATCCCCATCCCTCACTACCAGGTTATAATGAAAGCGAATTTCAGGCAAAATCAGGCCGCCCATATAGATATTTATCGAGCACGCACTTAGCAGCAAGAGGGCACGCAGCAGTCCATATGATCTGTTCTATTTGGTTTGATGAAGTCCCAGTGTGTTTCCTTAGGTGCTAGAGCACATCTTTCAGAAAAGGTTCATCCTGAGACATGGGTATCAGTGTTCTGGAGACAGGATGTGGTTAATTTCATCACTAAATCCCATGAATCAGTGGCTGGACATGGGAGGTTTAGAGGTCAGGATCTGGGTGCTGTCCAGAGGGCACCTGTTCTGGAGCAGGCTCCAGAACATACCAGATTCTTACACTCTGTTCCCGCCAAGAGTGGCTGAACACTTAGCTAATCCACATACCTCCATCACCCCAGTTTTACCAAGGAAAGCTCTTTTCTAACATAATGATGCTAATTGGTAAAGTCTCCTTGCTTATTAAAGATAAGCATTTGTAGGGTGGGCTTTCTTATCTTTTTTTAAAGACTTATTTATTGATTTTAGACAGAGCACACACGAACAGGGTGAGGGGCAGAGGGAGAGGAAGAGGGGGAATCCTCAGGCAGACTCCCGCTGAGCACAGAGCCTGACGTGGGGCTAGATCCCAGGACCCTGAGATCATGACCTGAGCTGAAACCAAGAGTCAGTTGCTTAACCCACTGAGCCACCCAGGTGCCCCGAGGCATGCTGATTAGCCTGCTGGCCAGCCCTTGAGGGGATGTGGGAGTTCCCAAGAAGAGCATCTGACCCGCCTACCTCACCTGCACTACAGAGCATACAGCCTCTGCAAAGGACTTCTTCATTATCTTTGTAGTCTCATTGATAGAGGTGAAAGAGTTCAGGACATGCCACCTGAAATAATCATTTTGAGCTGAAGACACTTGAAAATCAGCAAATGCTGGAAGAGGCTTTTCTTGAACTCCTCTTATCTGCCTAAAGACAGATCCTTCCAAAGAAATAGGAATGCAGTTGTTAGAGGTGCCCTCTCCTGGAGTTTCATCAACCAGGGAAGATTGAGTCTTACCACAAGAAGGAGACTAGAGGTCAACACCACATCCAGACAAACTTTGTCACAAACTATCATATCTCCCATCTATTTTCCTAAGGCCCATTCATTTTTTTTCCAAAAAAATCACGTAGTCTCTCCTAAGTGGCCTACACCCTCTATTCCTTTGCCCTATTGAGACTATAAAGCTTTCAGATTTCACAACTTTTTTGGGGTATTCACTCCCCCCCCCAGGTACATAATGTTAAAAATTAACAAATTTTTATACCTTTTCTCCTGTTAATCCAGACTCAGATATAGTACCTAGAAGGGTAGGGGGAAAGTCTTTCTCCCCCTACAGAGGTTTATAGCCTTTTATATGCCCATATATAGAGGAGAAACACAATAGTAAGTTTCCTATTTCCATACATATTTGAACTCTCTAATGAGGAGAAAGTGTGAAATTTGTAAAAAAATTTTCCATTTATTATTTGATCAGTTATATTATTCTTTTTGTCTTCCCTTTGTATGTTTGAACATGTTCCTTATTATATGCTGTAAATTGCATGATTTAGGATTTCTTTAATTCCTCCCCCTGTGCCCCCCTTCTGTAATTTTGTAATTTTTCCTCAAGTCAACGGTGGTCACAGTTCAGTTTCCCACTGGAGGCTTGGTTGGATATCATTATTATCGTAACTATCATCCCAAAGTTTCCCCTAACCCAAATTACTCCGTGTCCCATGTCTTTCCTAGGTTTTGAACAGGTTTTGAAGGTGATAACCTGTGTCCCCCAAAATGAGTAATCTGTAGGACCCCAAGTTATGAACTGGTGAGCTCAATGAAGACATAATGGGAATAATTCCCTTTGATCTCAAAAGTGTTCTGTTAAGGATTGGTTGTCTTTATAGTGTTTCTTTTTCTTTTTTCTTTTTTTTTTTTGAAGATTTTATTTATTTATTTGACAGAGAGAGAGACAGCCAGCGAGAGAGGGAACACAAGCAGGGGGAGTGGGAGAGGAAGAAGCAGGCTCCCAGTGGAGAAGCCTGATGTGGGGCTCGATCCCAGAACGCCAGGATCACTCCCTGAGCTGAAGGCAGACGTTTAACAACTGCGCCACCCAGGCGCCCCTATAGTGTTTATTTTTCAGAATCCATCCTGAGGAGCCAAGTATGGTATAGCCTCAGTTATGAAGTAAACAGCTATCGATATGGTTTGGTGGATTAATAATGTAGCCCTCACTCAACAGCCTTTGTTACAGGCTGTGGATATATTTGGAAGATTGCTCAGGGAGCATTCTCGTTAGGGTAAAAGGACATAGCGTGGCCTGATCCTCCTGATGACTTGAATTTCTTCTGCCTACTTCCTCCACTAGGACTACTTCTTAGTCCATACCCTTGGTCTTGCAGAAAAACATGGCTTTGAGTGCTCCTCTACCTCCATCTATTCCTAGCCACATTTGAAGGGTGCAAGAAGGATATTACAATGGACAATGCCCTCCATGGAGTAAGATGGATACTGAACGCATCAGACCTGCTTGCCTTAGCCACATACTTGATGGAGACAACCTTACGTGTTTATCTCATCAGGATCGATCTGTCACCTTCAGGTAAACAATCAAAAGTACTTAGGGTTTCTTTATTTTTCATCTTGAGGATGAATAATAGAATTTCTGGTCCTGGGGCGCCTGGGTGGCTCAGTCGTTGGGTATCTGCCTTTGGCTCAGGGTATGATCCCGGTGTTCTGGGATCGAGCCCCGCATTAGGCTCCTCTAATGGGAGCCTGCTTCTCTCTCTCCACTCCCCCTGCTTGTGTTCCCTCTCTGCTGGCTGTCTCTCTCTCTCTCTGTCAAATAAATAAATAAAATCTTCAAAAAAAAACAAAAAAAACCAAAACGAATTTCTGGTCCTGAAATGAAAAAAATGGTTCTTAAAAGTTAGCTGAATGTGCTGTGATAGGACTCCTGTCCTCCATCCCCACCCCTGTTCCTGTCCACATCCCTCAACATGTCCTCCATGTTGGTTCCTCACGTGCAGCTTCAATATATGCCCTCATAGTCTGCAAAGCCTGCCCCTCCCACTCCCGAGATCTGTCGTGTGTAGCAGTTGCTTCACTGACACGCCTCAATTTCCAGTTGTACTAATTGCTTCAGGAGTGATGTTTGGAACGTGAACAAAAATCATCAATGATGTTGTAACCAAACTAATGTGAGTTCGCTCCTTGATGAGTCACAGCTGAAGACTACACCAGGTGGACTTGTCACACAAGGGAAACTATTTGCAGCAAATCTGGAGATCATGGGGAGTAATTTCCAAAGCCGTGACTCCCTGAGCAGGGGTGATTAGGTTCTTTTTATTTAGGGTTAGGACGAACATTCAGAAAGGGGAGCTTTGTCATCGCGTGTAAAGCTGGGCATAAGGTTGTGCAGGCGCTTGGAAAACAGGCCTCTATACATATCCTATGTAACGTTCATGAAGCCTGTGCTCCTCCTGCAGGGGAGACTTTAGCATAATGAAGCAGAGGTAACTGTCAGAGCAGGGGTGGGGCTACGAGCATGCTCCTGGAGCTGGTATAAGCTACAGGGGGTCTTGGGTGCCTTATCTCAGGGAAGGAGTGCAAGTCCTTGCTTACTTTTGAAACAGCACTCAGAGTTTTAATATTTATTTATTGTCTCTGAACCGGGTAGGCTATTTCCTGGCCTGCTAGAGACTGTTAGTGTTTGCATTCCCTTTGTTCCCAGAAAATCCTTAGCTACTGAGGTTTTTGCATTTCTTTGTAATTCCAACACCTCCTAGGAAGTTCTGCAAGAAGTGTGCTCCAGCAAGCAGGGTACAGATCATGGAAAATAGCTGGGGGCCTACAATAACTTCTCTTTTGTCAGGAGAGCTAGGTCTTGTCTTTCTTTTCTGAGAACCCCTAGCCCTTTCTGCTTACAGTGTTTCACTTGATTCATTGTGCATTGCTTAAGGCTTGAAACAAAGTTTAAAGTTTTGTGGACAATCCCAGTTTCTAGTCCAATGAGAGAGGAAAACTGACTTAGAAGAAAATCTTGTATTTACAGTCGATGAACATCATTTGCCAGTTGTGGGATCTTGCACAAGGTATATAATTTTTCTGTGCCTTCATTTCCTCATCTGTCAAGTAGGAATATAATCTGGGGTTGTTGTGAGGGGTCAATTCATTGTGAAACACTTAGAACAGGGCCTGGCATAGAGTAGCATTCAGGACGTGTTATCTTTAAAGAAAGAGTTTAAAGAAAAGGACGAGGGGCTAGGATGAAATCACATCTGTTTACCACATTGAACATCAAAAGCTTGCAGTTGGGTTTTCCTTAATCACCCTGAGAATGCACTTGCACGTGAGATAAACTGGTGATGAGGTTTGTGTAGCTCTGTCTAGCATGTGGCCGTGGGCTGGGTACGGAGCATCTTTGAATCTCTCAGTATCATGAAAAGAGGTTGGTATATCCAGGAACCTTATTAAGAGAAATCAGAAGAGAGATGAGAGAATTTTTATGGCATGTGCTTTGTACTTATTAAAATGTTTTTAAAAGAACAGAAAAAGCTAAAATTGTCAAAAAAGAGATGCTAAGAAGTTGAGCAGCTCATGTAACACAGTGCCAAACCATCTAACTTCCCTCTACTAGCAACGAGAGAAAGCACTTCTAAAAAGAAATGATTTTGGTAGATATATGATTTGTTTGACTTGGTTCACTAAAAATTGTTTGTGGAAGCTAGGTATGTAGTCATGGCATCAGCTGGGTTTCCATGGCTACAAAAATAATCACTCTTCTACAAACAGTCTTTGCAACAGACAAGTGTTTGACTGTGATCTTAAAATTACTTTGTAATTCAAGGAATTTTTTTTCAACTGAAAGAACAAAAACGTAATGTTTAAAAACCTATTTTTCGGGGCACCTGGGTAGCTCAGTTGGTTGAGCGGCTGCCTTTGGCTTGGGTCATGATCCCAGGGTTCTGGGATGGAGCCCTGCACCAGGCTCCTTGCTCAGGGGAACCTGCTTCTCCCTCTCCTTCTGCCTGCTGCTCCCTCTGCTTGTGCTCTCTCTCTCTCTCTCTGTGTGTCAAATAAATAAAATCTTAAATATATGTATATAAATACAAACTTATTTTTCTGAAATTGGGCATGTTTTAAAAGAACAAAAGGAGAGAGATTATGGAAATGATCTATTAACTGTGTTTCAGATATTTTGCTTTTAAAGCTATGCATCCATCCTCAGTTCACTCTGCAGGACCACCATGCTGACCTGAGCATGCTTCATGTGTTCCTGGTCACCCCTTGTCTATTCCCTGTGACTCTTCCTCAAGCCTCTATTACGCTGTCTCCCTTCTCTCAGCAGATGACTGGAGACAGAGAAAATAGGGTCCCTTATCTTATTTAAATAGATAAAAGGAAAAACACAAAGACCTAATAGAAAAATTGCAAAAGATGGAAAGAGAGAAGAAATGTAAATGATTAATAGAAGGAATGCAGTGATTTTGGTCAGAAGGCTCAGTCTCATTGGTTATCGACAAAATGTAGATTGAAACGACAAGATAATACTCCTCTTTTGCCTGTCAAGTCAGCAACGATTTTTAAAAGAACTCAGCACGGATAAAGGCATGATAAGACAGGAGCTCCTTCCGTGCCAGTTGATGGGAAAATTAGTACACAGCCTTCAAAACATGTATGGTCTTTGCCCAGTCATTCCAACTGGGGTAAGTCCTACACAAGATAAAACTCCAACCATAGAAACATAACAATGATTTCTTTTAATTATTTTAAAACTTCTTTTAAGCGCTTAACTGTGAGCTAAGCACAAATCTGAGGCCTTCACATGTATTTTGTCAGTTAATCCTCATCAAAACTCTATGAGGCAGATACCATTATTCCCTTTTATACAAAGGAAGAAACTGAGGTACAGAGGAAGTAAGTAACTTACTTGCCCAAGGACACACAGACAGGAAGTGGCTCCAACTCCAGAGCCAGGCCCTGAACCACTATGCTCTATTGCCTAGTTCTAGAAAAGACGAAGGCAGCAGGCAGGGCTCTGTGAAACACAGGATAATTTCAAGAATTCTGTAGAAGAAGGAAAAAACAATGATGGGGACACAAAACAGGAATGAGGCAAAAAAATACATATTATTCGACCTATATCCTTGCTGAAAGATCACAGATTTGCTTAGAAGCTTTCTAGCAGCCCGTGGATAAAGGGAAATCTGATCAGTTATACAATTAACAGTGCTCATGTTATAAAAGCAGACCAATTACTCTGGAGAAGGCCAACTATTCTTGGTAGTAAGATCAGATACAGATTTATTCCACAGAATACAGAAGGTTCTCATAAAAAGATATTAGGTGAGGTCATGGCTAATGACCTCAACAGCATCCTTGTGTAGACCCTTGCTGGGTTGAGTATCCCAACTTTTCTCATAGGGCCTCATGATCCAATATCAAAACATGGTAGTGGGCAAGCAGGATGTGGGCCAGGCACGTCATTCTGTACTGGGCTAGAGATTATAGAGTGCCTGGGAGCGAGTGAGCTGATGTCCTTTAGATAATTCTCCCTTTGATAAATGTTGTGGGGCATGAGGTTGAGATTGGGCTTTTCAACAAGTACCTAGAATTCAGCTTTTGTATTTTGTCAGTTTCATGTGCACTAAGGACCATTGGATTGGATGGAGGTAGGAATGATTTAAAAAATTATAGCATGAAGTAGTCAATTATGCAGCTATTAAAGATGATGCTTAGGAAGTATTTTGATAACATGAAAAATGTCTCAGACTACAATATTAAATAAATAAAGCTGGATATAAAACTATATATAGCATATGATCTTAACTATGTTGAGAACATATATGTAGCAAGATATGAATCTTCAGTTTTTCTTAATGTAGAATCTTATTTTTTTCTTTTTTTTAAGATTTTATTTATTTATGTGTTTGGAAGAAAGAGAGTGAGTGCGAGAGCACAGCAGGGGATGGGGGCGGCAGAGGGAGAGGGAGAAGCAGACTCCTCACTGAGCAGGGAGCCCAATACGGGGCTTGATCCCAGGACCTCAGGATCATGACCTGAGCCAAAGGCAGACACCTAACAGATTAGCCACCCAGGTGCCCCAAATCTTTTTTTTTTTCTTTCTTTCTGTTATTTACTGCAATAGGAGAATGGAAGGCACTTTCAGGATCAATTGGAATATCCTAGAAAGAGGAATCAGTTTTCAATTACTGATTGCTTGGATTCTAGGTTTGATTTCACAATCCAACCAAGGGGGAAAGAAGAAGAAAGATTTTGTTTTGATTTGGTTTGGGGGGCAAGAATATTTGGGGGGGGTAGGTATAAAGACAGTGTAGGGGTAACAAATTGGGAAGGATAACAATGAGGAGGGTTTCCAGGGGCCTTCAGAAACCTTAAAGCTGATCACTGGAGTTGCCCATGAAGGGAGGGAGTCCAGGACTAGGAGATTTCAGTGCCCAGGAGAGAGCTGAGCCCTTCTATCCTATTGGATACACCTACACTTGAATAGTAATATGCCCATCACCAGTGTCCCAGGGTCTACTGTTGTTTCTTCTCACAGATATGGGGAGGGACATGCTCCTTCCTAAACTTGCATTAAGCTGATCCCACAAGACTGTGGGATCCTTCATTCAGTACCCCATATGAGCATCTTCATATGCCCTAGGTTGTAAGTGCATGGTAGGTGGGGGACAGGAAGCTTCTGTATGTAGAGAAAAGAGGTTGAATTTGACAAGTTTGAGATAATTTTAATAGTGTGCCCATGTGTGCATGCACGGGCACACCCACACGTACTGGAGAAAACTACCTCCTTCAGGGATCCTATTCTGCCTCCCTTACCTGCCTCTTAAATATGGGTGTTGCCCAGGATCCATTCTCAGTCCTCCTTCTCTTCATTCTAGGTATATTTCCTGGGCTGTTTCAACTTCCACACAAATTCTGATGCATGTACGTTAAATGTGAACTCTCCAGCGTTAAGTCTCCTTCAGTGACGGTCTAATGACATCCAAAACAGCTTCCACCCTGGAAACATGCCTAGTTTCTCATCTATAAGCTTTTTATCTTTGTTTTTGTCTTTATTCCTTAACCCCTAAATCCTTGATGAATGTTGTTCCATCGTAAACAGGAGGGTCCTGGGAAGGAGAAAGAAATTAGTACTCAGAATCCTCACAACCACTTGTGAAGTAGCTGTACTCCTATTTATAGACGAGGAAATTGAGCTTGGAGCAGGTAAGTGACTTGTATAAGATCAAACAGCTTGGAAGTAGGATGACTAAGGTTTAAAGTCAGATTTACCTATCTCCCTAAGGAAAGGCTGGTGGCTCTTGTGGGGAATCAAACTTCTTGTCCCCAGGATATTGGAGACTTTGCCAACCAGGCAACAACTAATTCTTCCTCCAGGACATGTTAGTGTATGAGGTGTTTTGTAAGTCACCACTGCCTTTTAACCTCAGTTTTATTTGAGAATCCTGAGTACATGCTGTGACTTTCTAGCTTCATCGACCTTCTGATATTACCTGTGACCTCAGCCTGTTTGGCAGAAAGGTACATTAGGGGATGCACACCGTAAAGAATAAAACATCCCTCCTGCCGTGTGTCTCCTTTACTCTCACGCTGCACTCCTGACCCCAGACGTGGGGGTTTTCCACACATCAGGCAATTCTGGGACACCAGCTGGGTGTCCTACAATTTAACTCAGTTGTGACACTCCCTACCCGGAGTCAGTTCAGATCCCACAGGTTGAGGACTCAGTCTCACGAAACTGCCCTGCACCCCCTCCGTCAGACACAGATTGAAAGTCAAAGTTGTTACCTGTGCTTCTGACCAACTGGCCATGAATGAGAGGTTTCCACACCCCAGTCCTTGGGTGTGATTAATTTACTAGAGCAACTCGCAAAACTCAGGAAAATAGTTTACTTACTAGATTACCAGTGTATAATAAAGGATACAGATAAATAGCTGGCTGAAGACATACAGAGGACAAAGTCCAGAAGGGTCTTGAGTGCAGGAGCTCTGTCCTCATGGAGTTGGGCTGTGCCACCATCCCAGCACACGGATGTGCTCACCAACCCAGAAGCTCTCTGAACTCCACCCTTTTGGGTTTTTATGGAGGCTTTCTTACGTGGGCATGATTGATTAAATCTTCGGCCATTGGTGATTGATTCAACCTCCTCCCAGACGTGGGGGGTGGGACTGAAATTTACAACAATATACAATATGCAATATGATTCTATTTATATGAAGTGTCCAGAATTGGGAAATCTATAGAGACAAAAAGATTAGTGGTTGGGGTGGGGTGGAGATACTTGGATGATAGCTAAAGGATACAGGGTTTGTTTGTTTGTTTGTTTATAATTTAAAAAACTTAAGTAATCTCTACACCCGATGTGGGTCTTGAACTCACAACCCTGAGATCAAGGGTCACATGCTCTACTGACTGAGCCAGCCAGGCACCCCACAGGGTTTCTTTTTGAGGTAATGAAATTTTTCCAAAATTGACTGTAGGGATAGCTGCACAGTTCTGTGAACATATTAAAATCCATTGAGTTGTATACTTTAAATGGGTGAATTCTAGGGTATGTGACCCATATCTCAAAAAGGCTGTTTAAAAAAAAAAAAAAAGGTGGACCAGAATAGATGATTTCTAATTTTGCTCTTCTTAGGTGCTCCTTGCAGTCAGGAAGGAGGAACAAGAACTAAGCTGATTTTCTCAAGATCTTTATTTTTTCTAACTTAAAAAAGAGTCACTTTACTTGTGTGTTGAGTTTGGAACATCAAAGCTGGATATCTCACCAATTCTCCTGTTAAGATTTAAGGACCGAGGCACCTTCTATCCTGTTGCTCAGTCTACATGACTTTCATTATCGAAGTTATTTCATGGGCCAGGATGGCTCCTGGAGCTGCAGTCATTCTGTTTGCATTCCAGCCAGCAGGAAAGCAAAAGGGGAGATGGGGACACCTCCTCATGTTGAGGACAGTTACGGAGCTGTACCTGCCACTTCTTAAATCCAATTTGCCGGATCCTAGTCACTGGCAAGTAACTGAATGTATTAACTTAAATAAATAGCAGATTTATCACATGACCAATCACACAGCAAAAAATTGGGGACGCAATTATCATAGAAGCAAAGAAATGTTGAGAGACACCTAGCAGTTGCCCATTTTCCACAATTTAATGCACCAGCTACCTTTTCATCAATATTCTCAATTTCCTTGTCTCCTGTTCCCCCTACACACTCACCGACAAAATCCTAAGCCTGGACGGATACATCTACCCACCATCTCCACTCTTACACCCGATCCTCTGGAAGAAGCTATACAACTCTATGGCTTTTAGTGTTTCTATAAATCTGTGATATTTAACTACAGTTGAGCTCTTAACTCAGCTGGGTGACAAAAATTTGTTCAAAACAATCTTTATATATTTTAATCCATAGCACCTTGTAAGACCTTGGATCTATCTATCACTTTAGCTGCTAGCATGTAGTTTTGCTCACTGAAGTGATCCTCAAAATAAGCTTTATAAAAAAGGAGTTGGTCTTCTGAAACAGATGACTTAGAACATTGCTTCAGATCAAGAAAATCAAGGCAGGGATGCCTGGGTGGCTCAGTCGGTTAAGTGTCTGCCTTCAGCTCAGGTCATGATCCCAGGGGCCTGGGATCAAGTCCCACACTGGGCTCCTTGCTCAGAGGGGAGCCTGCTTCTCCCTCTGCCTGCAGCTCCCCCTGCTTGTGCTCTCTCTGACAAATAAATAAATAAATCTTAAAAAAAAAAAAAAAAAGAAAAAGATAAGAAAATCAAGGCAAGTCAGTGAACAAATTCTAAAGAAATATTATCTGGCAGTCAGAATTTTTTAGTCTTCTTTTAAAGAAAGAATAAGTTGTATTAGCTTGTGTAGTACAGTGTGCAAACTCTTGTGGTTTTCAGCCAAAATACATGGGAGATGGATTTAATAATGAAGAAAGAATTAATGAAATGAGATTGCCCCCCAAATAGGCAAATGCTGATGGCAAAAATGGTGAAATCAAGAGTTTTGAAGAAAATATCATTTAGAAAGTAAAGCAAAACACGGATAGAGAATGTAATCCCAACGAAAATTAAATCAGTGCCTTTCTGGTGGAAAGATGACAAGGATGTAGGCTGTGGCTAAGAAACAAGCCCAGAGAGTCTGGTAGTCACTGATTTCGAAGATGTAGAACAGGAGAGAACAGCTATGTGCCGCCTCCCCCCCATACAAAATACTCCAGCTTTTATTCATTAGCATCTTGCATCTTAGAGGAGAAGACAGACAGATGAGGTAGCAGAGTTGGGAGAGCTCCCTGAATAAGCACCCAAAAGAGAATAGCTGGGGCTCAGGAAGCCACGTGAGCAGAGGGAGGCAGCACCTTCTGGGAGTGGGCCTGGACCCAGGGGTGCTCCCGCATCTGGCCAGAGGCAGCTGCTCAGAGGGCTAGTGTCTGAGCGGCTTGGAGATCATGTTCTGGCCTCAAAAGGCACCGATGGGGGGAACCTCACTCCTACCTTCAGGGTGCATTTGGAGGTCTCAGTGTGAAACGCTCTTGAAGGGTGGATTTCCCACCAGCTGTTCACGGCTGAGATTCCAATCAGATCCACCTTCTCATTGTATGTCATCCCCTCCACTCTTTCTGGGGACGCGGAGTTGTCAGCTCAGGCTGTTTCCACATCTTAAACTTCTCTTCATGTTTCAATCACCTATATTCTGGTTTTTACACCTCTCTGTCCTGAACAAACTACTCTTGTCAAGAGTACCCATTTGCATGTTGCTAAATATGGTGACATTTCTGTGTCCTCATCTTACTTGACTTTGACCTCTCAATGGCATTGACTTGGTCCTCATTCCTTCACTCTTCAAATGCTTTCTTTTGTTCCCTTCAGATATTTCTCTCCTGATTTTCCTCCTAACCACACTGAATGGTCCTTCTTCACTTTCTTTTTCTTTTTCTTTTTTTCAAGTTTTTATTTAAATTCCAGTTAATTAACATACACTGTAATATTAGTTTCAGGTGTACAATATAGTGATTCAACACTTATATACAACACCTGGTGCTCATCACAACAAGTGCACTCCTTACTCCCCGTCACCTATTTAACTCATTCCCCCACCCACCTCCCTTAGTTTGTTCTCTATAGTTACCTCTTAACTATTATTGTTGGCTTTTCCTCTTCAACCAAACCTTTAGTAGTGGTCCTCAGGGACCCCCTTCTCTTCTCTATTTGTACTCTTTTCCTAGATAATACCATCCATTTCCTTCGCTTGAAATCCATATAATGCTGGAATGGCTGGCTGGCTCAGACAGAAGAGCATGTGACTCTTGATCTCCTGGTCATGAGTTCCAGCCCCCTATTGGGTGTAGAGTTCACTTTAAAAAAAAAAAAAAACCCACAAAACGTCTAATGCTAATGGTTTCCAGAGGAAAATTGTTGTACCTCCCAAGAGGTCTCTTCTTAATTCTGGTCTTATATACAATTGTCTGCTTAACATTTCTAGTCAAATGTCTCCAAAGTGTCTTACACTTAGTATGTCCAAAATAGAACTCATAATTTCCTGAAACTTCCTCAAAGCCTTCCCCAACCTACTAATGGCAAACCATTTTCCTAATTGTTTTTTTTCTTTCTATGCCACATCCAATCCCCAAACAATTCTTGAGACTTCTATCTCACCTTCCCCTCCCCCAATATATTAGGAATCCATTCATTTCTTTTCCCTACTGCTACCACCTCAGTCCAGGAAACCATCTTCTTCTAGACAATCACAACAGCTTCCTAACTAGAGACGATGATGATTCTTCTTCGAGATTTATTATTTATTTATTTGAGAGAGAGAGAGAGAAAGCATGTGTGAGTGAGGGGAGGGGCAGAGGGACAGAATCTTCAAGCAGACTCCCTGCTGAGTGCAGTGCCCAATGCAGGGCTTGATTCGGGCTTGATGTGGGACTCTGTCCCATGACTCGTGAGATCATGACCTGAGCCAAACCCAAGAGTCTTGATGTTCAACCAGCTGAGCCATCCAGGTACCCCCTTTTCTTCCTTCCTCCCTTTCTTTCTCTTTCTTTTTTTCTTCCTTTCTTTCTTTCTTTCTTTCTTTCTTTCTTTCTTTCTTTCTTTCTTTCTTTCTTTCTCTTTCATAAACTCTACCTGCAATGTGAGCCACCCCCCCACCTTCTATCTTTTGATACCACCAATCTTTTTTGTGTGTAGTCGTGATGTTCTTATAATATAAATAAAATCATTTCATTTCCTGACTAAATAATCAAGTATCCCACTGCACTGAGAATAAAACTCAAATTCCTTATTCTTCTCTTTATCTTTTCTTTCTTTTCTTTTTTTTTAGGCTGTTGGGTGAAGGAATGTTTCTTACAGGTTCAGAATCTTTATGTAAATTCTAGGGCCATCAAAAAACCAAGAGAAGGGAACGTATTTTGGCAGAAGGAAGCATATTAAGAAATTTTGTTCAAATCTTGAAGAGCTGAATGCAAGGCCAGCCTTAGGCACAGATATGAATTAGATAATGTTTGTCTGCGGTGTTCCCAGCCTCCACTTCTTCAGCCATTCAGTTCCTTCCTTGGGGTATCTCTTTACCAGAATCAGGAAAAAATATAAAGCAAATATAAGTGTAAATTTAAGTTTAATAACCTTTTGCATTTCAAAGTTATTTTTAATTATGAGATGATAGACATCTTTCTTTATTACCAAAGGAGTTTCTTTTTTTTTTTTTTTTAAAGATTTTATTTATTTATTTAACAGAGATAGAGACAGCCAGCGAGAGAGGGAACACAAGCAGGGGGAGTGGGAGAGGAAGAAGCAGGCTCATAGCAGAGGAGCCTGATGTGGGGCTCGAACCCAGAACGCTGGGATCACGCCCTGAGCCGAAGGCAGACGCTTAACCACTGTGCCACCCAGGCGCCCCACCAAAGGAGTTTCTGACATCATTTTGAGGGGGATTCGAAAGAAGAGCAGAGGATTTAAAAGTCCTTTCTGGCAGGCTTAAAATCCCAGTTTACAACCTACCAGCTATTCTGACTTTAAGGCTAATTCAGTTAGGGTTATTTAAAATTTTTTCTAGGGGTGCCTGGATGGCTCAGTTTGTTAAGAGTCTGCCTTCAGCTCAGGGTCTGGGGCTCAAGCCCCAGATGGGGCTCTCTGCTCAGCAGGAAGTCTGCTTCTATCTCTTCCTCTCCCCCTGGCTTGTGCTCTCTCTCTCTCACTCACTCTCTCAAATAAAGAAATAAAATCTTAAAAAAATTTTTTTTTCCCTAAAGCATGCTAAGAAGCAAAATAGAAGTATTTTGTCTCTTCTTATTCTTATGTGGTGTGAAACTCATTTGCCTTGGAAAGTTTTTTACTCTGCAAATGTTTGCGATTTGAAAGACCATATTCTTTTTTTTTCTTTTTTAAAAATTGGGATATAATTGACATATATTATATTAGTTTCAGGTGTTCAACATCAAAATTAGCCCAACCTGCAAAGCAGGCATGATCTGAGTGTGCCTTCAGTGTTGCCTGTCTTTCTAGTGCGGTGGTAGGTCATCTACCCTTGGTTTATAAGCCTTAGCTTCTGATTTTTATTCTTTGTACTCATCAGGCTCTTTTCTGCCTTAGGCCTTTACACATGCCCTTCCCTCCTGGAAAGCTCTTCCTCCACATTTAGCATATCCAGTTCCTCCAGGTACCTTGACAAAGTTGAATTTGACCCAAGCAGATTAGCCTCTGCTCTTTTCTTTTTTTTTTTTTTTAAGATTTTATTTATTCATTTGACAGAGAGAAAGACAGCCAGTGAGAGAGGGAACACAAGCAGGGGGAGTGGGAGAGAAAGAAGCAGGCTCCTAGAGGAGGAGCCCCATGCGGGGCTCAATCCCAGGACTCTGGGATCACGCCCTGAGCTGAAGGCAGACACTTAACGACTGAGCCACCCAGGCGCCCTTAGCCTCTGCTCTTAACCACTATGCTGTATCCTGCTTATCAGTGTCACAATTTGGAATTTTTGTATTAATTTATCCTTTTTGTTGTCTGATGTTTTTTTTTTTAAAGATTTATTTATTTATTTATTTATTTATTTATTTATTTATTTCTTTTAGAGAGAGGAGGAGCATGAAGGGGAGGAGAAGCAGAAGGGGAGGGAGAGGAAGAAGGAAAGAATCTCAAGCAGACTCCGTGCTGGGTGCAGAGCCCACTGTGGGGCTTAATCTCATGACCCAGAGATCATGACCTGAGCCGAAAACCAAGAGTCAGAGGGTTAACCAACCGAGCCACCCATGCATCCCTGTTGTTGTCTGTTTTTGGTCTGTTTTGTTGTGTATTTGTTTGTTGGTCCCTCCCAGAACATAAGCTCCATGAATTCAAGGACCACTGACCTCTGACATCTTACTGGTCATTGATTTCACAATGCCTACTATCTTTCCTAGGACATAAGGGGTACTTAGTAAATATCTTGTTTAAGAAGTGAATGAATGATGAATGAGAGCAAGAGAAAACGATATTCATGCAAAGTTGGTGAGAGGTTGGTTTGAGGTACTAAGTCACAAAATATAATTTTTCCTAAATATTTGTGTTTTTAAAAATGTTTATTTAAGTAATCTCTAGAACCAATGTGGGGCTCAAACTTTTGACCCTGAGATCAAGAGTTGCACAGTTTTCTGATTGAGCCAGCCAGGCACCCCTAATTTTTCCTAAATATTTGTAAGTAAGAAAGTTCTCTAAGTATTGAAGGCTGCTAATTTAAAGAAATATGAGGGAACCCTACTTCCAAGAATGGTTTAAGAAATTCTTTTCTAGGGGCACCTGGGTGGCTCAGTCATTAAGCATCTGCCTTCGGCTCAGGTCATAATCCCAGGGTCCTGGGATCAAGCCCTGCATGGAGCCCCACATTGGGCTCCCTGCTCAGTGGGAAGCCTGCTTCTCCCTCTCCCACTCCCCCTGCTTGTGTTCCCTCTCTTGCTGTCTCTCTCTCTGTCAAATAAATAAAATCTTAAAAAAAAAAGAAATTATTTTCTAGACACTTGTCCGTGATCTACAGCTATATGTATCCATATCTATGTCTGTACCTAGATATACATGCTATGTGTGACATGTAGGTGAAGAGAAATGTAACTGTGCAGTACTGGAAGAATGTGGTATGTAAGGGAAAAAGCTGATTTTCTTCAAGTTAAATACCAACATATGAAGGATCAAAGTTGTAATAAGCAAAATCTTGTAATGTTAAAATAGTGTAATGTCTGAATGAAGTCAGACATTAACACATTAACAAAAGTGGATCAATCAGAAAAAATGGGGCAGGACAGGGCATAGGGAATGGGTGGCGAAGCAAACTTAGAAGGAAAGTCACAGAGGCAAACTCCATTCTTAGTTCTACCCAAAGAAAAGATAGTAACAGGCAATCTTCCCCACGTGTTATGATTCCTTTGGAAGGGCTCTACTTACACTTTGCAGAGTGACGAAAGGCCAGGGGCATACTGGGAAGTTTAGCTACCCACAATTACAGCTTTCATCTCTTCTTGCAGCAGTTCATGATCATTCATCATTGTGATAGAGGATGGGCGCTCCAGGAGCACACAGGAGGAGCTTCTCCATTGGAGTGTGATATCCACGCAGTATAAGTGGAATGATGTGGTCATTATCACCCCTGCTTCCCTGCCAGGTGGAATTCATGGTTAGTGGCGTGTTTCAAGTGTTTCTCCTTTTATTTATTTATAGATCAGATAATCACAAGAGAATATTCTGTTGTAATTGTCAGCATCTGGAAGGAATCTTTTTTTTGTCTGTTTTCGGAGGCAGTGAAAATCACATCCAGACTGCCTATTAGTCAAGGCTTTGTAAGAGCATTGTTGTTTGTTTGCTCTTCCTCCCACACCATCAGCAACTGTCATTTTTTTCTTTACCATCTACAAAAGGAAGGGGAGCATTGAGTCCCGCTTTCTAAATCAGAAAGTTCGTGTGTGTGTTGAACACCTCTTGGCCACTGAAAAACAGCTCTCTAAATAGAGGCACCCAATAGAAGAGAAAGAAGGAACTGGTAAGACCTTTGGTCTATTCATCTCAGAGCCTCCCTTCCATTTTCACAGAAATCATTCCTTTTCTGCTCCCATTTCTCCCTTTCCTCTAGGTTCTCCATTCTCATCTCTCCTCCATTTTTGGTCTTTTACTCTGACTTTGCCTTTGTCTCCTTTTGTGACTCTTCATATTGATCAAAGTGGTCATTTTACGAGCATATAATATTTAGTTGCTGGGTGTGGATTATTGAGTGGTGAGGCCAATATAATGATCCAGTTTAGGGCTCTGGATTTAGGATTAAATTTTGGCTTCACCACTTAAGAGTTGCCTGATTTGGACAAATCCCTCAATTTCCTGTGCCTTCCTTCCGTCACTTTTAAGTTGGCGGTAACGGTTCCTACCTCCAAGCGTGGTCTTTAGGACTAGAGAGAACGCACATACCATACTCAGGAGAATGGCCGGCACGTGGTCTCAAGAACTATTAGCTCTTACTATTTTAAAAATGTTTATTGTAGGGTATCGTTGATACCATATATAGGGAATTTCATGCAGTTTTCCTTTATTGAAGAATGTGTAGAGTAGAACTACTGAGGCAAGAAACAATAGTACCTAGAGGCTTACTGGGTGCAAGCATTTTTCGGAGCAGATCCCAATCCTGTGGCAAGCTGGGCGCAGAACGCTGTGCCAGGGCAAGCAACTTTCGTGAAGACTGCCCTGAGGGGTAATAAGGTTATTTGGTGACAGTGTGAGGTGAACCCGGCCAAGCTAGCGAGGGGAAGGGAGGGGAGGCGGAAGGAGGGGGGGAAGCGCGCGCCTTGGGGCGCTTCTGGCAGGCTTTGGAAGCACAGCGTTGGTTTGGGTGCAGGAGGCTGGGAAGGAGGCTGCGAGCCCAGGGGGCTAGAAGGATGCGCGGGCCCCGAGCGCGTTAGTTACTGTTTGCTTTTCTTCGGGAAAGGCGCCGATTCCAGGCAGTTCTTGAGCTCGGGCTCCCGTCGCAGCGGTAGAGCAGGGGCGTCCCCTCCACTCCGGGGGGCTGCGACGTCCGTGGGGCAAAGTCCCGGGGAACTCCCGCCCGCGACGAGCCGGCCAGGGCGGAGGTTCCCCCGGCGCGCGTCCCGCCGCCTCCGCCTCGGCCTCCCTCCCGCGCGCCCCCCGGTGCAACCGGCGGCGGCTGCCCCGCGCGCCCGGCGGGAGGCGCCTCGGGATGTTTCCGTCGGTTCCTTCCCTCCCCCCGCGCTGACTCCATCCGCCTCCCCGCCCCCTGCTCGGAGCCCGGGCCAGGCGCAAAGGGAGGGAGCGGGCCCGAGACTGCATCATTCCGCACCGGCTGCAGCACAGCCAGAGGGAGCAGGTGGAGCGAGCGAGCGAGACGCGAGCCGGAGCGCGCCAGGCCCCGGGGAGACTGCAGTGACGCTGCCCGGGAGACATGGCGGCCGGGCGCCTCTGAATAAGCAGAATCCGGAGCCCCTCGTCGTCTCCGGCCGCCGCAGCCCAGGCCATGCCGCACGGCTGCTGACCGCACGCAGGGGCCGGCCCAGAGGACACTTGCGGCAGCGGCTGCCGCCTCGCCCCTGATCCTCTCCCTGCGTTCTCCATGTTGCATTTCTCCTCAGTTTCTCCGGCAGTGTAGCCGCTGCTCTGCCCATTCACCCAGCCACACTTTTCTTTCCCATTTTTACCCTTCCCTCCCCAGCTCCTTCACCCTTCCCCCGCCTGCTTTGCATCCATCTCCCCACCCCGACACCCCCTCCTGCCTCCATCCACCGGGGCTATGGCCGCAGAAGAGGTATTGCAGACTGTGGACCATTATAAGACTGAGATAGAGAGGCTGACCAAGGAGCTCACAGAGACGACCCACGAGAAGATCCAGGCTGCCGAGTACGGGCTGGTGGTACTGGAAGAGAAGCTGACCCTCAAACAGCAGTATGACGAGCTGGAGGCTGAGTACGACAGCCTCAAACAGGAGCTGGAGCAGCTGAAAGAGGTGAGTTGTCTGTCACCTCATCCCTCCTCGGCCCCCGTCCCCCCATCCCCAACGCCCACTCGTCTTTGTAAAGAAGTCGGAAAGGATGCGATTGAAAGGAATGTTTCTTCATCTTAGAGTCCTTTGTTGATAAGAGAACACTGAAAGAGTCCATTGTTTCCCCCCAAGAGAAAAATTGCCCAGGAAATGAATGTATAAGCTGGAATTTGAGAGGCACTGGCTGTTTAGGCTGTGGGGGAGGGAGATTCAGAAGTCTTCAAGTCTCAGCACTCTCAGGCGACATTCAGCTCGGTTGGAATGTGTAAATCCAACTTCTCAAAACTGCTGTTAGTTCAAACCCAGGTTCCAGCGACAATCCCATAATCCACAAGGGCGATGAGTAGGTTTGTGCCGAGGGACCCACAATTTCAGGAGGTAGGACCTATGGTCCCTCAGCCTTCTGAATGTAACCACTCCTTGATGCGGGAGCGAACTGTTATTAGAACTCTCCGCCAATCCCATCCGACAAAGTCTGGGCACTCTTCGTTCTCCTTGGCTTTAGTTATTCTTGTCACGGGGCTCCCTGAGAAAAACAACTCTGCTGGGTGATCCCACTGCCTCGATTTCACCTCTGAGCGAGGCAGAGCCATGCCCAAGTCATATAAGGTCACCCTGACCAGGGAAAATTTAACTCCCCTACACATAGTCTGAATGGTATATATCAAGTACAGGGGTAGCCGTCCCTATCAAATGAGGCTCTTCTGTTTGAAATGACTGTGTGTATAAAACCAGAATATCACAAATGGGCCATGTATAACACTGGTCCTCTTTAGTCTTTCGGTATTTGGCTTCTCTTAAAGACTGGCTAATGTTTTGGAAGAAAATAATGGATATGCTTTGATTTCCTATCAAGCACTCACAAGAATATACATGCTGTTGAAGGAAATCAGTCTATTTTACCTGATTCCTGAAGCACTATGGGTAACAAGTCACCAGTTATAAATTTAAATGTATACACTGCTTTTCTTTGTGACAAGTCTTTATTTTTAGGTGCATATTGGCTTTTAAGTGTTAATTCTAAAGTTGGTATATATTATTATCAAACATGTTTTTCTTACTCAGTTTTTTGGAGGGTGTCTGTTTTATGCTGCTACGGTTAAAAAACATGATTTATGACCTCTCCAATCAATTTGCCTTCTAATGTAGTACATGATATGGTAAACACACTTTCAGGTGTATCTTATTTTTATTCTGGTGTCTAAATGCCAACAAATAAACATACGGTAAAAATCCCAACTAAAAATCTGATTTTCTTGTATTAGGCTGTAAATTTTAAGTTCATGTTTTTCTTACCATGTACATGTCTGTTCTTGACAACAGCTGGACTCACTGGTATTTTCCAACTGAGATTAGGTCAGGTATGTTTTAATTCAGTGATGCTAAACCTTGTGAAGTCAGGAAACAGAATAGTGATTGTAATTCTCAGAGATGTCTTGATGTTTAAACCTGTCAACACTGCTTGGCCAAGGTGAGGAAGTACAAACCCAGCAGTGGTAAGCCATCACCTCCTTGATAAAGGAGGTAGACTTAATTTAATGAAATGGAGTATTACTGTTAACTGACCTTCCTGCTTGATTTAAACAACGTTCTAGGGGTATATCTGTGTCATTTGCACTTACCCTGCAGAGTAAACGATAATGCAATTGTCTTTTGCCTTTACTAGACCGTGAGCTCTTAAGGAAAGGAATCTGTCTTCATTACTTTGCATCCAAAGCCTTTAACACAAAGCCTAACACATAGTAAGTGTATAATAAATATTTTATTAAAGAGTGAATTTATACTGGCAGAAGGGACACCTTTATCAAACATTCACTAGTCAATATTGGTTAGTGTCAGAGAAAGACTAAGAAAATTAGGACGTATAGGAAATGACTAGTATTGAAATGTCATCAGCAATAATGGGAAGAATGAGAAAAAACATTTTGTGAGAGTAGCACAACTGTAGTTTCTTAACAGAATAATGCAGATAGCAGTTATAAATTTTTTCTTTAAAAATTTGAGGCATATTTTGTTCTGTATAGCCGGAGGTTAATAAAAAATTTATCAGGATTATTTTTACCAAATGGGACTCATTTACATATGTATTTTGAGTTGCACTTAGCATAAATTAATTCAGTTTTTTATTCCGAATGAACTATCTTAAGCAATTACATAAAAATGTATTTAAGAGTAATAAAATAATCACTATATTTGATCATTTGATAGTGTAGCCCTTATTTTTATTTTTTAAATGTAATGTATACTTTAGTTGGGAGTATTATTTAAATGTGCTAAATCAGTCCCAATAATATTTCTTGTTTGAAAAGTAAATCCAGAATAATTGGGCAAACTAAGATATCCCAATGATGATATCATATAGAAGCCATTTTTGAAAGACATGTTTTGTGAGTGCTCTGATTTTTACAAGGGAAGTTTTGTTCATTTGCAGGTACATATAGTAAACAATGTTGCATTTTATCTATAAAGCCAAGTATAAAATCTTGGGCTTATTTCTAGGCTCTTTCAACAAATGTGATTCATTTAAAAGTAATTGGTCCAGTTTATGGGAATGTCAACAGAAAATGACTGTGGTAAGTCCAAGTTGAACACTGGTAATTTGCAGTGTTGCAACATGGCTCAGTCTTTACAGGTCATTTTGTTTTCAAGAGTCAGCACCCAGCAATGTTGCTGCCCTCCTTCCCAGGCTGATTACTGCTATGACAATAATGCAAGTGAGCCGTGCTACCTGAAGATGTGCAAAATCAAGATGATGAATTCGTTAATTTTTTCCCTAGTTATTTCTTCCCTAAGTCTAGATCGCTTTTTGACCTGGCTTCACAACATTTAGGGCTCTGCTCTGTGCCTATATCACTGTCTACATGACCCAGAAGAACACACTTGAAAGAAAAGTACTAATGATATGAAAAAAGAATAACTTCTGCCATCATCATAATCTTCTTCTTTTAATTATCTTTGGGGAGCTGGACAAAGCAACATGTCTGCCAGAATGCTTGACCATGATTTTATGCTTGCTTTTCAGTGACCTGAGGGGCAAGCATGCCCAGTTATGTTCAGGTCCTGGGTGATTGTATGTTTGGGTGTGTGTAAATCAGCACTGTGAACGTCATTCAGGCCAAAAGAGTGTTTGAGGAAGAGTCATAGTTCTAAAATAATTTTTTTTTAAAGATTTTATTTATTTATTTGACAGAGACAGCCAGTGAGAGAGGGAACACAAGCAGGGGGAGTGGGAGAGGAAGAAGCAGGCTTAGAGCGGAGGAGCCTGATGTGGGGCTCGATCCCAGAACGCTGGGATCACACCCTGAGCCGAAGGCAGACGCTTAACGACTGAGCCACCCAGGCACCCCTAAAATAATTTTAAAACTAAAAATATACATACATTATAAAAAACCTCCTAGACTTTAAATTTGTTTGTGTTTTTTTTTTTTGTTTTTTACTTTAAAAGTCTTTGAAATTTAAAAAGTAGTAAAGTTGAAAAAGATCCCCATAGAGGGGAATGATTCAGCATTCCTGGTAGCATTTTAGAAAACATATCCATGTGACAACTTCAGAAAAGTTTTGCAGCTAGGTTACAGTAGACTCTGTACTAAGAATCTTCAACTCATTTTTTTTGCTCCTATTCTTAACCCTGACACCAAGGATAGATACCATTTGCTAAAGAAGCACTTTGTGGACAATGAGCACCTTTCTTCCTGGAGCCAATTTTATGTTTTTTCAGGGCTATCGTTAAATCATTCAAGGAATAAACATTGAACTTACACACTTTTTAGAGACTGTCACATTGGGGACCTGATGAAAGCCATTTAATTATTTGGATTCATCTTTAAACAGAAATTATTTTTTCTTCATATGCTTGGAAAGATTGTTAGTTTTGTATATGCTAAATCATGAAATCATAGTGTGGGGGGAACCCCTAGATTTCGTTTCCAATCTATGAATAAACATAGAGAATGTGAATAATTTATTTACCTAGGCTAGTATTTTCTCTCTCACTGTTTTGAAAGGGAAATGTTTCTATTTATCATCATATTTATTACCAAATTAATTAAAACATCTAAAACATATCAACATATGCTTTTGGAAAGAATTTGTGAAGTATTTACAAACAACCTCAACAAACAAACACAATCACTTTTAATCATATATATATATATATATATATTTTTTTTTTTTTTGACCCAGTCACTCTAACCTGCACAATTCCTTCTTTTTATTTCAACTCAAAATTTCATCTCTGGCAAAGTTATTTCTCAGATATCATACAACAAGGTGTTATATCTTTCATCACCTTCATTTTTTTTTTTTTTAAAGATTTTATTTATTTATTCGACAGAGACAGACAGCCAGCGAGAGAGGGAACACAAGCAGGGGGAGTGGGAGAGGAAGAAGCAGGCTTAGAGCGGAGGAGCCCGATGTGGGGCTCGATCCCACAACGCTGGGATCACGCCCTGAGCTGAAGGCAGACGCCTAACCGCTGTGCCACCCAGGCGCCCCTTTCATCACCTTCATTATGTTTGCATGAACATGTACAGTAACCATGGTTTGATGATTTTTTTCAGATTTTCATGCTTATGAATATTCTATTCTGCTATATCATCCCCTTCAGTACACTTGATGGATATTGCATTCCAAATTTGAAAATAAGATAATTACTCGCATGTTGAGATATATATAATAAAAGACTTTCTCACACATAATGTTATACCTGTAAATATGGCTTTGATGGAGAGGAAGGCATGAAGAGATGCAGCTTACTATTAAATAATTCATTATGCTAAAGAAGACATGTGAAGTCAAGTGGCAGGAGATGATATTGGGAAAGTGGCAGTAGCCGCATTTTGCCTTGGGGATAGGGGGACCATTAAAAGGAAATGAAAAGAAGCAGTAACACTGTGTTTGGTGCCTTACATCTTATTTAATCTTCAGAGTAATTCAGAGACTTACTGCTCATTTTTACAGATAAGAAAATAATAAAAATAATAAAGCATTTAACTTTGTATAAAGCTCCATTTAGGACTAGGCATTTTGCATGCCTTATCTCTCATCCTTATAAGAATCCTTTTATAAGGTAGATATTACTTGAATTATGCAGAAGAGGAAAATAGGTCTTAGGTTAAGGATTCTTTTCAAGGCTGCAAAACTAAGTGGTAGAACGTGGTTTAGGAAGAAGCCCATTTTCTTCTCACTGCACCATACTACCTGGGAGGGTGAACACCTCAGTCACAAGTTGGTTTAGAAAGTCCCGGTGTTGGTTACAGAGAGTGAACTGGAGCTGTACAGGGACAGTAGGAATGATGAGGAGGGGTCAAACCTAACAGCTATTTAGAGGGTGTAGGGTGGAACATGATGTTGGGTGACTGGATGGAAAGTAAGGAAAAAAGTACAGGAGTAGAGTTGAGAATTTTCTCAGGATGTGTAGAAGGTGGCTTCATTCACAAAGGAAGATACTATGGGCAAGAGCCCTTTTAGAGGGTAGGTTGATGGCCAGGTTATATGAGTCCTTTTAATTCATGTTTTCTTTGAGGGGAGGAATAAGTTGCATCAGAAATATAAATATTCAACTCTCAATTTAATAAAACAAATGAATAATTTGTGCAATTCATTGACATTTTATTCAAACCTAATCTCCAGAACATAGAAGATATGAACAACTCAATAATGTTTTCACCAGTTAGTTTGATTGCATTTTGAATTAGGAGATGTGCAAATTAATAAGCAATGGGCAAAGAAGCTGGGCTGGCACAGTGAGGACCCAAAGGTCAGCCTAAGTGGAAAACTGGCCCTTCTTGACCTAGCTTAGAGGGGCCTGGGAGAAACAGCACACACCTTTTGCTAACAGATAACTTGAAATTGCATTAGTGCTTTTAATTTAAATTTTTTTCTTTCCTTTTTTGGTCATAATAGTTTGCTTTTTAAAAATTATGATTCTAGGGACACCTGGGTGGCCTAGTTGTTAAGCGTCTGCCTTCGGCTCAGGGCGTAATCCCGGTGTTCTGGGATCGAGCCCCACATCAGGCTCCTCCGCTGGGAGCCTGCTTCTTCCTCTCCCACTCCCCCTGCTTGTGTTCCCTCTCTCACTGGCTGACTCTCTCTCTCTGTCAAATAAATAAATAAAATCTTAAAAAAATATATAAAATAAAAATTATGATTCTATAATTACAATTTATGGCAACAAGCCAAGTTAGAATCATATGCAAATTAGTTGTTTCTCCTTTCTTTCTTCTTGATTGTCTGTATTCTTATACTTTGGTGAGTATTCTCTTATACTTCTTTTAAATGTCTTTAAACATATGAATCCATTGACAAGGTTTTTTTTTGTTCCTGTTCTTTTATTTTTATAAAAATTGGGTCATGTTATATATATATATTACTCTGCAACATGGTATTTTTCATTTAATACTATTTCCTTTTAAAATGCAGATAATTCTAGGGTGCCTGGGTGGCTCTGTCGGTTAAGCGTTGGACTCTTCGTTTCTGCTCAGGTCATGATCTCGGGATCCTGGATCAAGCCCTGTGTCAGGCTCCATGCTCTGTGTGGAGTCTGCTTGTCCCTCTCCGTCCCTGCCCCTCTGCCGCTCCCCTCTAAAAATAAATAAATAAAATCTTTAAAATTTTTTTGAAAATGCAGATATTTCTAGTGCAGGGCTAACTTTTCTCTTTAAGATTTTATTTACGGGGTGCCTAGGTGGCTCAGTCGGTTGAGCCTCTACCTTCGGCTCGGGTCATGATCCCAGGATCCTGGGATTGAGTCCCATATCAGGCTCCCTGCTCAGTGGGGAGCCTGCTTCTCCCTCTCGTGCTCCCCCTCCCCCTGTTCATGCTCGGTCTCTCTCTCCAAAATAAATAAATAAAATATTTTTAAAAACTTTTATTTACTTATTTGAGAGAGAGAGGGAGAGAGAGAGAGAGAGAGAGAGAGCAAGTGAGCATGCTGGGGGAGGGCGGTAGAGAAAGGGGCACAGGGAGAAGCAGACTTACCACTGAGATCGGTCCTGGGCCTCCATCCCAGGACCCTGAGATCATGACCTGAGCTGAAGGCAGCTGCTTAACTGACTGAGCCACCCAGGAGCCCTGCAGGGCTTCCTTTTTAAGGTACTCGTGTTTCAAGTGTGAGGAAAATGAGACTGAGTAGAGAAGAAAACCAGAGAATCGCAGAGAGTGTGGGTGACCCTGGGAGTTTGGAGGGAGCAGGTGGCCTTGTGTGATAATACCAAAGAAAAAGATGGAAAGTTTTGTACGTGAATTAGCAGCAGTTTTGATTCTTGTCTTCTTGGCTGGTGATGGGGCTACGTGTATCAGTATGGCTAGATTCCTTGGCCAGTGAGAGCTGGTCCTGCAGTGTGGCCACATCCTGTCCATACTGGGTCTTGGTGAGAAGCCAAGATGATTCAGGCAGTTGGGCCTCATTATGTTATTCCATCTCTGCCCTGTGATAGTTGAGTTTTGAGATAGCTGGTTAGGGTCTTATACGGAATCTCAGACTCAGCATGTTATGTAGGCGATGGGGATCAGTGGCTACAAGACAGGAAATTGTTTGGCAGAAGTGTTCTTCCTTAAAACAATGAAAAGAAATATAAGAGTGGCAATTAATACCTTTTCTACTAGGATTTAATTATTTTATCTATAAAATTAAGAGATTGGGATAGATAATTTCTATGATTTTTTTCAGCTCTAAATTTCTGTGATGCTCTCTTTTGCGTTAACTGGTCTACTTATTTTATCTACTTGTCCTTTACTTTTCAAATTCATTCAAATTTTGTTTTTTTTTTTACAAAATACGGAATAATCTTGTTCAATTACCATAATTTTTACTTAGCCTTCAGGGGTGTGCATCAACTGTTTTCTGTCTATTTCCTCCTGTCTATTTCCACTCTGGTTACTCACCTCCAGCCAGGATAATCCACCTGTTTTCACACTTGTATTCTGTCCCTTGACAGTTTGTTTGTTTGTTTGTTTATTTTTAACAGATCATTGTTCTCTTTTCCTTTGAGCGCCTGGTCCAAACTTATTTCCATTCTGGATTCACTTTACTTCTTTAATCATACCTATATTGTTGTAGAACTGACTCATTGAGTTTGTTTCACTGACGTATTTGTACTTGGCTTCAGAGAGCAGAACAAGGTCCATTGGGTCCATGGGAGCCAGATTTTGAGTCAAAATCAAGAACTAACAAGTATAGGTGTCCAATAATGAAACAAGGCAGGTTTCTTTAGAAGTAGTTGAGTTCCCTGTCACCAAAAAAAAAAATTTAAGAAAAGGCTAGCCAACCACATGCTAGGAATAGTCTGGATGGCTCATGCTTAGAAAGGAGTTTATATAAAATGATCGCTAAAGTTTCCCACACCCTGATCTGAGTTTTTTTGATTTTATCTTTTCAGGTGTTCCAAGTAATTCATATTGTTAATGTTTTTTAATACTCCCATTCTCACCACTAGATCACAGTGTTTCCAGAATGGTTACGTTTTTCTGTTTTAATGTTTAGCATTTTGCAGTATTTATGACTTTTGAATATTTGGGATGTTTTCAAAGTATGATCAAAAATTTATCTTAATTTTGATTATGTTTTGCTTGATTTTCCGAAGAAAACTGATGCTAAATATGGAATTTAAGATGATTACATCTGTACATTTGGGGAAGTTTCCATGAAACTTTGTACAGTTTGAAGCAATATGGTTATACTGAGGGGGTCTATAGCCTGCAGAATATTTGTGTTCATACACACACACACACACACACACAAAACACACACACACACACACACACACACACATACACGATGATGTATTTTGTCTTTTGCCCTTAGTTCAATATTTTATAATTGGCACCATCAACTATTTACATTTATATAGCAATCTGAGTTTGGGTTTTGCTTTAGATTGCTCATGCCTCTTGTTCTGCTTCATTTATCTATTCAAATGTTTGTATTGAGTGGCTACTGTGTTGGGCACTGTGCCACTTGCTGAAGATAGAGTGTTGAGCAGACAAGATGGAGACTGTCTGAATGGAGCCGATGTGTTAGACCTAGGAGATCATCAGCAAGCACACATGCATTTAGGACGTGAGGAATGCCGTGAGCGAAGAGGTGGAGCCTGGTTGGGAAACGTGTGATCAGGAAACCCTGTCTGGGAGGTGACATTTGAGCTTGGACCTGAATGATGAGTCACATGGAGACTGGGGGAAGTGAATTTTAGGAAGAGGTGCAACTACAAAGATCTTGGAGCTCTGTAGTTGTTAGCAGAAATGATGGGTCACCATGCCCTGTAAAAATAACCATTCATATTTGAAAAATGACCATCTATAAAGTACTATATTACCTTTAGAGTTTTTGGATGAGATTTTGGGTCTCAGCATAGGAAGTGTTTAAAGCAAAGCCTAAATACCCACCCTGGATCTTCTTTTGGAAGAGCTGGGTCAGAATCAGTGACTTTCTATACAGACTACTCATTAGGGTCACCTGGGTGATTTACAAAAACACTGCTGCCTTGACCCCACTCAGGATAGTTCAGAGTCATTAGGTGGAGCTGGGGCTTTATTATGTTAACCCTTCTTCCCTCATAGGTACAGTTTGGGCTGAGAACCTCTTCTAGAAACTTACAACTCTAGGAGTAAATGACTCCACAGGAATAGAAGGTTTTGTTGTTGTTGTTGTTGTTGTTTTTTGAGATTTATTTGTTATTTATTTTGGGGGGGAGGGGCGGAGGGTGAGGAGAGAGAGAGAATCCTAAGTAGGCTGCGTGCCCAGCGTGGAGCCCAATGAAGGGCCGATTTCGTGATCCTGAGATCATGACCTGAGCTAAAATCAAGAGTCAGATGCTTAACCGACTGAGCCACTCAGGTGCCCCAGGAATAGAAGTGTTTTGGAGACCAAAGCTGGGAAGTTAGAGCTAATATGGAAACCTTAATTGCACTGTCTTTTTACTTCTCCATTTTCTAGAAATTAAAATGCTGTAAAGTCTTTCAGAAAACCAACAAATATCAAAATCTTGACTGCATTAGACAGAGATGTATGTTAAATGAGACTGTGCTTATTTTTATATCCTCCAGGGTTGTTTAAAGTTTCTTTTGAAAGTTGTCTCCTTTATTCAGTCTGTTTTGTGGCTTTACTCTGTTTGCAGTAGCTTATGCAAACTTTACAAGTTTATAAATAGGATATTAAAAAAGAATTGCTTTGATACATTGATCGTTAACTTCAGGGGTTACTTTCAATTGCTCTTTGGTTATACATGCTTATTGTTTTCAAACAGTATTTTATGGAGAAAAAACACTCTTCTACAATGTAATATTTAACTGCTGTGTTTCTATCTTTAAATTTAGAATTGAAAATAAGAAACCTGTTTACATTTATGGGAAGTACACAATAACAGCAATTTCCTTAAGAATGTTTTGTTGCAGTTTGGCGTGGGTCTGTAATGGAAGGTTCAGAATGATGGGTCTTTGTTTTTCTCTTGCATACTGCAGACTAATGTGGAATCAAATACCACTGCTGAAGAGCCCTTACCCATCAATTTTTAAAATTGAAAGAGGTTTATATTATAACATGGATGTGCGTTGTTGATAAGCTGTACTGATTGCCATTCTCTTGAAGGCTTTAGGAGATTTTTTTTTTTTTTTTTTAAGTTGACCTCGGTGTGAGGTAACTAGATGGAGACAGGACTATCCATGACTTCTCTCGTTGAGCTGAAGATACTATCATCTTGCACATTATCTCCTTGGCATATACAACCATTTTTTCCCCCTTTAAATCACAATCTGGCTTGCTTTCTGCTAATGCTAGTGTGTGTGCCAAGCTTTTAAACTCAAAATCTCAAGTAAATACAATTAGGAAGGAAAAGCAACCATTAGAGAGGCAGAAGGAAAGGGATCTATTGCACTTCAAAACGAATCCTAAATATCTTTTGAATTGTTGGCTCTTTGAATTGTTTTTAAAAAATTTATACAGGTTCTTAAGTAGTATTGGTAATTCAGAATTAACTATGGTTTAATGATCTGACCATTAAAACTAAAACTAAAAGATCCTCTTTTAGTTAATATTTTAAAATAATTTAAAGAACCCTTTCCTAAGAGAGTCCTCAGGTCATTAATCTTAATCACTGTAATTATTTCCCATCAAGTTATATGTGCTTGTTTCTCATTTTAGCAAAATAAATAATATACCTTGCAGGTCACTTGAAGTGTTTTGGATAATATGAACTACTATTTGCTAGAATTGAGACCAGGATCTCAAAGCCACAATTACATTTTTATTTATTTTTTATTTTTTTATTTTTTAAAGATTTTATTTATTTATTCGACAGAGATAGAGACAGCCAGCGAGAGAGGGAACACAAGCAGGGGGAGTGGGAGAGGAAGAAGCAGGCTCACAACGGAGGAGCCTGATGTGGGGCTCAATCCCATAACGCCGGGATCACGCCCTGAGCCGAAGGCAGATGCTTAACTGCTGCACCACCCAGGCGCCCCCACAATTACATTTTTAGACAATGGTCCTACTAAGACATTTCAGGAAAAGACAATGAAAAGAACTCTGTACCCATGAGGTTTCTGTCATTGATCAGTTCCAAGTGAAAAAGAAAAAATTAAAAAGATTTATTTATATATTTCAGAGAGAGCAAGAGAGAGTGCAAGGGGCAGGTGGTGCAGAGGGAGAGGGAGAGGGGAAGCAGACTCCCTGCTGAGTGCTGAGCCCAACATGGGGATCAGTCTCCTGACACGGAGATCATGACCTGAGCCGAAACCAAGAGTCAGTTGCTTAACTGACTGAGCCACCCAGGCGCCCTCCAAGTGAGAAAATTTTAAGTTACATTTTAATTTGTGGTGGCCATGTGATTTAGAAATTTGGAAAATGGACATCAAAGTAAATACTGTGAGTAGATAAATCATTGCATAAAGCTAGATAATGGTTCATTCATTCTTCCCTACAATAATGATCTTTTTAGCACCTCTTATGTGTTAGGCATAGATCTGTATGCTGAGGATACAGCAGAGAACAAATCCAACAGAAATCTTGGTGATGGCGGGCAGGGGGAGGGTAGTGTGAGCAGAATAAACAAATGAATAAGTAAAATAGAATGTTAGGTGGTCCTAAATGGTACAGAGAAAAATAGAACAGGGAAGACGGTGGTGGGCTAGTGGGAAAGGTTACTATTTTCTTTTTCTTTTCTTTTTTTTAAAGATTTTATTTATTTATTTGAGAGAGAGAGAGAGATCTCAGGCATGCCTGAGTGGGGAAAGGAGCCAAGGAGGAGGGAGAGAGACAGGCAGACTGCACTGAGCCTGATTTGGGCTCCATCCCACAACTCTGATCCTGACCTGAGCCAAAACCAGGAGTTTGACGCTTAGCAAACTGAGCCACCCAGGTGCCCCTATTTCAATAATGTGGTCAGAGAAAGGCTCCTAGAGAGGGATGACAAAGAGGTCACCTGAATGAGGGGGTGAATAGTAAATGAGTCACAGAGAGAATGGGGGTTAAATGATGAAGCAGCTTTTAGGTTGTAACCAGGACTTTGCCTTTTGTTCTGAGTAAGATGGGGAAACTTGTGGAGGGTTTGGAGCAAGGGACTCACAGTGTCTGCACTCCTTTTTCCCCTAGTGAGATAACGCGTGCATACATTCAAGCAAGACTTCTTTCCAGGAAAAGGAGTTTAAATTAAACTGGTAGCTCAAGAGACATGATGCATTCTTTTTTTTTAAAACTCTTCCCTCATAGCAAGTATGTAATAGATGTTTATGGTATTACATTGATTTAGGCTAGAAAAAAAGATGAAGTTATTAAGATAGCCAGTTATTTTATTTTTTAAAAATATTTATTTATCTAAGTAATCTCTGTACCCAGCATGGCAAACTCACGATCCAAGATCAAGAGTCACATGCTGGGGCGCCTGGGTGGCACAGCGGTTGAGTGTCTGCCTTCGGCTCAGGGCGTGATCCCGGCGTTATGGGATCGAGCCCCACATCAGGCTCTTCCGCCATGAGCCTGCTTCTTCCTCTCCCACTCCCCCTGCTTGTGTTCCCTCTCTCGCTGGCTGTCTCTATCCTGTCGAATAAATAAATAAAATCTTTGAAAACAAATAACCATTTGTTAGATTAAATCAGTTTACTAAAAAGACACTGTGTTGGCTTTTCTGGGTTTTTTGTACCTGAATCTTTAACTCTCTTTTATTCCCTGTCTCTTACTCTGGACCATCTGAGCCATCCAGTAGATCCTAGTCTAAGGTGACATAAAGACATTGTACTATGGATTCTGTGCTGTCATTCATATTCTAGTTTCTGAGGGACTGGAATGGATGCTAGTCATTATTTCATTCATTTATGTATCAAATTTTTTTACTGAAGTGTAGTTGACATACAATATTGTATAGTTTCAGGTACATAACATAGTGATTCAACATTTATATACTTTCTGACATGATTATCATGATAAATCTGGCCACTGTCTGTTACCATACCATGAAGTTGTTACGTATTTTTATGTACATTCTATACTGTACATTGTATCCTCATGTCTTGTTTATTTTATAATGAAGTTTTTACTGTATTAAATATTTAAAGAACATCAGTTATATGCTAAGCATTATGCTTGTTATACAAAAATGAGGAAGACATGGTCTTTATTTTTAAGTTATTTACTGTTGGGGGCAACAGACATGAACAAAGGTGATTATTTTATTGGAAAGATCATGGGCTTTTGAGTCAGAATGAACTATATTTGAATCCTTTTAGTGCTTATACTTAAAACTCTATGAACTTCACTTTCCTCCTCTGTAAAATAGAGGAAAATAATAACTATGGGCATTAAAGAGAAATCCATGTGGGGCATTTAATAGAGTCCTTGATACGTAGTAAACACCTGATAAATGATGGATGTGATGGTAATAATAATAATAAAATAATAAAACCAATAATGTATTGACTGTGCTTGATAGGACTTGAAAGTGGAAGGCAGCAAAGCTATCTTTAAAAAATCAGAGAAAAAAAAAATCAGAGAAAACTTCCTGATCAAGGCACCTGGGAGTGGGCACTGAAGAACAAGTAGGGATCTTCCATGCAGCTGAGAAGGCAGTCATTCAGGAAGAGGGAAACAGCCTGGGAAGGAGTGAAGATTGGAGGGATTGTTGCTTGTCAGCAGCTGTGTGGTTGCAGCTGAAATGAGATAAGAGGTGGGAGGTAAGCCTAGAGAGATGGTTTGGGGCCAGATGGTGAAAGGTCTTGTAAGGAGGTTGTCAGTCCCCACCAGCCAAGACCTCAGTATAGCTGACTCTAACATCTGCCATGGGAAGGCTTTGCCAGTGAGAGGAGGCCCAGTGACACTTGGAGGAGGGTGCCTGTAATGAATCTGGGGTCTGGAAATACCTGCTATTCCTCTGTGCCCTGTTTGGTTTGTTTTAGGGTTTGTTTTAGCCTCATGGCTTTCTCTGAATTTCTCCAAGAGTGGCAGCTACCCAGTCTTCCTGCCATTGTGACCAAGTTGCCCAATTGCCCATTCCTTATAGCTGGAAGGGGTCTTCATTGCCCACTGTCCTTTCATGGTGTTGGGCTGGTGCTGCTTCTTGTGGTCCTCACCCCCATTGGATTCTTGACTCTCAGCTCTGAGAGCCTCTAGTGCCCTGTAGTCTTGACTCCGATTCGAACATGTTGATCAAGCCTTTGGCTATGTTAAGCTTTGTCCATGCTAAACTTGAATATTCTCTGCAATTGGCTTTGCTGATTAAGATTAATCGCCATTTTCCTCCTCTCTCTTGTCTTTTCTCTCAGTTGCCATTGATTTGGGTTCAACCTTCCTTTTGCTTCTCTTCTGGGAGAGTCTTATGGCTCCAGAACAGGAGCAGGTCACTTATGGGAATGCGAAGGAGCTTCAACTTTTTTCAACTTTATTCTAATGCTATGGGACAAGCATTGAAAACTTCAAAACTTCAAAGCAGAAAAATAATATAATTAGCTTTCTGTTTCAAAACCATGGTTTTTGGCTTTTGATTCTGGCAGTACAGTGGTCTAGGACCTCTGACTAACTCTTCTGCTGGAAACAATTAAAAATGCTGGATAAAATATAACACTACCCCTTAGAATGCACAAATGAATTGGCTACTTAGTGAGGATTCTCAGAGGCTAAAACTGAATTAAAGCAGAAACCTTAGAACTAAACAGTGCATCGAAGCTGACTTTTGCCTTGAGTGCATTTGCTGAATCAGGTAAAATGAGCATTGTTTCTATGGACCACTTAGGGTAGAGGAAATAGGAGAGAGACAAAACCTAGGCTCCTTCTCAGTTTGGGCCCCAAAGGACTTCACACTCAGTATAAAGGAGAATAGGATATACCATCCTTCCCTACTTCCAGTACCTGACTACCTGAAAAATCGGGCCTCTCTCCTCAGACTTCATACCCCCCACCACTGGCTTTCACCAAAGATTGCAGACAGTGAATGTGTGTGGGGGGGATGAAATCCAAAACACCTTAAGGTCTTAAAGTCAGAATTTAGTTTCGAGTGATTCCAGGTTGGTCATGCCTGCAGACATCTGTCAGAAGTAAATGCAGACCTGCTTTAAAGAAACCTCTGTGGTGGTAGACTAGAAAGAATCAACACAGGTAATATTCTAAAAATTATGAGCCCATGGTGAAAAAAAATATTGCAAAATATGCAAGGAACAAGGCACCATTGACTCCACATTCTTGTCATTACTTTGTATTGTTAAACTTTAGGACCTTTGCCGCACTGGTAGATGTGAAAGTGTGTTTCATTGTACCTTTAGTTTGCATTTTTGGGACTGTTAATAAGGTTAAGCATGTTCTTAAATGTTTACGGGCATTTATGTGTCCTCTTCATTGAAATGGTTTTTTTGTGTGTCTTTTGCCCATTTTTCTATTGGGTTTGTTTTTATTTTTCTTACTGATTTTAGGAGTATATCTGTATTCTGTAGACTAAGCCTTCTTAGTTCCATGTGTTAGAAATCTCTTCCTAGTTTGTGGCTTGTTTTTTGACTCTTTCTGGGGTGTCCTTTGATGAAGAGAACTTCATAATTTTAATTTGGTTGATTTATCACTCCTTTATATTTATAGATTGTGTGTTTTGATTCTTGTTTAAGAAACCCTTCCTTACTATGAGGTCATAAAAATACTCACCCTTCAATTATTTTCTGAATATATTATGTTTTGCCTTTTCTATTTAAAACTTTAATTCTTCCTGGAGTTGATCTATGTGTTTAATGTGAAATAGAAATCTAATTTAATTTTTTCCCATAATTTTCCCCTAAAATTGGATAGCACTTCTCTCAACACCACCAGTTATTGAACAGCCCTTCTTTCCTCCACTAATCTTCAAAGTTGCTTTGTCATAAATCAAGTTTCTATATATGCATAGGTCTATTTCTGGACGATTCTGTTCCACTGGCTGTTGGTTTATTCCTGTGCAAATATCACATTGTCTTACTGTTATAGTTTTATAATAACATTCTTTTTTAAAAAAAGATTTTATTTATTTGAAAGAATGAGAGAGAGAGAGAGAGCACAAGTAGGGGGAGCGGCAGGCAGAGGGAGAGGGAGAAACAGGTTCCCCGCTGAGCAGGGAGCCTAATGGGGGGCTCGATCCCAGGACCCTGGGATCATGACCTGAGCCGAAGGCAGACGCTTAACCAACTGAGCCACCCAGGTGCCCCTATAATAACGTTCTTGATAGATGGTGGACTATTCCTTCCTATTTTTCTCTTCTTTAGGACACATTGGTTTCAGGAGTCATCTTCTTTGCTGTCATTGACTCTTTGCTTTGATAAGCTTTCAAGATTTACAAGGAAACAGCAAGTGAATGAGGGCAGAACACACAGTTTATTTCTATCTCCCCAGTGTGTGTTACGGAAAAGGATGCCAAGTGTTTGGTTGTGGTTGTTGTAGACTTTGCATACATTTTTATAAGCAAAGCAGGCAAGCTCCAACAAAGGAACTTAATTGTCTAATTAGATGTTATTGGAAACCCTAATGGGATCTGTGCTCTACTTCTTAAGAAGTTACTTTGGAGAAAAATGTTATTTGAGGACTTTTCATAAAATATTAAAAAATATAAGGTCTCATCTCAAAAGTACATTGGTTTTGGCTTTTGAGCAAGCACATACATATTTCTAATAAGCGTCTGGAATATCTTATTACCTGTGGCTCTGTAAAAATTCTTCCTTTAGTTATTTTCTTCTTATGACAGTTGTTGAAAAAACAAATCTATTGACTAATTCCCAATTTACATATAAATAACATTGTAATATCATAAAATTTAAAACTTTTATGGAAAAGGTTCAGATGAAGTATTACCTAAGTAGGAATTAACTTTTTTTTAATCATTTTACATTATTTTACTTTTAGTATTTTGAAAATTGTAATTGTTCCTCTTCTTACTTCAAAAAAATTTATAGGATTATTTGTGCTCAGATAGTTTTAAGCCAGTAATTTTCCCTTATAATTATACTTATGTAATTAAAGCTTAATTACATTTTCAGGTCAAAATGCTTGAGTTTTTTCCCCTTCATAATATCCATCATATGGAGAGGAAAATTCAGCAATGGAGAGTCACATGGAAACTTCCTCTTTAACATTAAAAAATAAGACTTCTCCAGTCCCTTTTCTCTACCTGTATACTTTTCTTTCTTATCCTCACTTATCCCCTCTCTCCATTAATGTTACACTAGAATTTTGAGGATTTAATGGATTGTTAAAGAATGAACTCTAATTAGGAGAAAATTCCTGAGAATATTTATTAAATGTCAGTGTGGGGGAAGTATTCCCAAGCAAGAGATGAAACTTGCAATCAAAAGGCAAGACTGACACATTTGGTTACATAGAAATTTAAAAAAAAAAATGTGATAGATACCATAAACTAAAGTCAAAAACAAGGGCACCTGGGTGGCTCAGTTGGTTAAGCATCTGCCTTCGGCTCAAGTCATGATCCCAGGGTCCTAGGATCGAGCCCTGCATTGGGCTCCTTGCTCAGCTGGGAGCCTGCTTCTCCCTGTCCCTCCCTGCTGCTCCCCTGCTTGTGCTCTCTCTGTCAAATAAACAAAATCTTAAAAAAAAAAAAAAAAAAAAAAAAGTAAAAAACAAGCAGCAAACTGGAAAAAAAATAATGCAGCATGGCTGACTTACATAGACTATTATTCCTAAAGTACAGCTTCTACAGGTTGACTGAAAACAATAATGCAGTAGAAAAGAAGGGCAAAGACTAAATAGACAAACAGAGGAGGATTTGCAAATAATCACTAAACATCTGAAAAGATGCACAATCTTATGCACAATCTTAGTAGTCAGTGAATGCAAATTAATAATAGTGATTTTGGGGGCGCCTGGGTGGCTCAGTCGTTAAGCGTCTGCCTTCACTTAGGGCGTGATCCCGGCATTCTGGGATCGAGCCCCGCATCAGGCTCCTATGCTGGAAGCCTGCTTCTTCCTCTCCCCCTCCCCCTGCTTGTGTTCCCTCTCTCGCTGGCTGTCTCTCTCTCTCTCTGTCAAATAAATAAATAAAATCTTAAAAAAAAATAATAGTGATTTTTTACTTTCTCATCAATCAACTTACAAAAAGTGAAAATATTGGTATGTACAGTGTTGGAAAGTGTATGGAAGTGTGAGCACCATAGGGTGCTTATTGGAGCATGAATTGCTATGAGTTTTGAGGATGGCATCTGGCGGTCTATATTGTGACATGAGATACAGTACTTGGGCCCAAGAATCTCACACTAATCATAGGTCACTGTATACCAGACTCCCAGTATCACTCATCGAGGAAAAGCACTTAGCATTTAGTATCTAGTCTACACTCTATCCAAGTATAGGTTGTTCATGCGTGGGACATAGAAGGAATCAAATGATACTCTTATCTTTAACAGACTTCTATATGTTGAAATAAATAATGCTTTTATGTATTTCATAAATTCATAGTATAAAATCTAAATGTAATCCTGCATATCCCCACTTATCCCTTCTCCCTTAGCCGATTTCATAGACCTGGCTTGAAACTTTAGATTTAGTGCTCTCAAAGTGTGTTTGAAAAATAATTTTTTTAACATTGCATTATATTTCAACTCCTCTTGGTCTTGAAAATATGTTTTGTAAGCATTTTGGCAAAAGGTGATTCTCATTCTCTCTTCTGGTGGTTTCAGGAGTTGCTCCCGTCAAAGTAAAGGGGACTACCATCACCTGTGTTTACTTTTGCCCTTGGAAGTACTTCTACCCTTGCTCTACTGACCATGTTAGCCAGAAGAAGGGACACATTTACTGTGAGGTTCACAGAAACATGGTGCTCATAAAAAAACCCTCTTTCACATTCTCTGAAAGAGCTAAGTGGTGACTTAGAACATTTAAAATTTACCATTACCTCTCTGTGCTGTGGGATGATGGGTAGGTGACACTGTACAACAAAATCAAGTTTTATTCATTCCTAATCCTAAATAAGAGAAGTTATTATAGGTATTTATTCATCTCACAGATGATTGATTATTGAAGAACTGCTCTATCCCAGGCATTGCTAGGTGCTAGCGGTACAAATTCCCTCAAGGGGTTGACACACCAGTGAGGGAGAAAAGCAATATAAGAGTAAACAAATAAATTAAAAAAATTTTGCATGGTGATGTGTTCTAAAAAGTAAATAAAGGAGGGTAAAAAAATAACACTGGCAGTGATGCTGGTAGGGAAGGCTATTTTAAAAATGAGGGCTGGTCCATCTTCAAAGGAGATGGCATCCCAAGTGGTGAGAAGGAGCAAGCCGGGAAAGATTTCACAGTGTCCTGCCCTGAAAGTAACTGCAAATGCAAAGACCCCGAGGTGGGAACGAGCTTGGTGTTTGTGAAAATGGCATGGATAGGGGTGCCTGGGTTGCAAAATTAGTTGGGCAGCTGCCTTTGGCTCAGGTCATGGTCCCAGGGTCCTGAGATCAAGCCCCACATCGGGCTCCTTGCTCAGTGGGGAGTCTGCTTCTCCCTCTCCCCCTGCTGATCCCCCTGCTTGTGCTCTCTTGCTCATGCTCTCTTTCTCAAATAGATAAATAAAATCTTAAAAAAAAAAAAAAAGAAAAAAGAAAATGACACAGATATTCCTGGCATGTGGGTGCCGTGATCCTTTGTAGTGTAGAACTGGGCTGTGGTGGGGCAATGGGTTCTTTGGTGTGATGTTTCACATCCCTGGCCCGCTGCCTACTAAATGCCAGTGGTGCCCCCTCCCAAGTCATTGTCCTTACAAGAGTGCACTCACTGTATGCCATGGTGACTATAGTTAACAGTCTTGTATTGCATATTTGAAACTTGGTAAGAGAGTAGATCTTAAAAGTTCTTATCACAAGAAAAAAATTGTAACTATGTGCGGTGATGGATGTTAACTAAAATTTTCATGGTAATCATTTTGTGGTATATATATGTATACCAACTCATTGTGTTGTACACCTAAAACTAATACATTGTTATTTGTCAGTTGTATCTCCATTAAAAAAATAAGTAAATACAAAGAAAAGAAACACAAAACAAGAAGCATCCTCACATATTTTGAACACTCCTTCTCCCCACGCAGGATGCCAGTCCTGCCCTCAACCGAGAATCTCTGAAAGCTGGGGCTGAAGGAGTTGGGGTTGGGATGTTAGAAAGGAGTATAGAGAGGTGGACAGCAACAAGGTCCTTGAGCCCTGGCAAGAAATCTGCGTTTTATTTTAAGCATAACGGGCAGCCACTCGAGTGATGTGATCTGATAAATGTTTTAAAAAGATGACTCTGGCTCTTCCCCTTACAGACTGTGGACAGAATGAGATACGTTAGGAGGGCTGTGGCTCCTGTTCCCATATTAGATGGTGGTGGCTTGGACTGGGGAGAATCTCCTTGGGGAAGGGGATGATCTAATTCAGGATGCTGAAGGATTCACTAATTAATTGGATGTGAGAGCAAAAGAAAGAGAAATTAGAATGGCTCCTGGTTTGGGTTTTTTTTTAAATAAGAAGTTAAAAAGAATATAAAGAAATCATATGATAAGGGGATATGAAAATGAGGAATATGATAATATTTCACAGTTCAATTTAGGAGATAGCATACTCCACATTTATTTGAATTTTCAAATTTTTATGGACCCCAGTTTTGATGTTCTTTTACCTTTTATTTTATTTTTTTAAAGATTTTATGTATTTATTTGACAGAGAGAGAGAAAGCATAAGCAGAGGGAGCGGGAAGCAGAGGCAGAGGGACAAGCAGGCTCCCCACTGAGCAGGGAGCCCAATGCAGGGCTTGATCCCTGGACCCTGAGATCATGACCTGAGCCGAAGGCAGATGCTTAACTGATTGAACCACCCAGGTGCCCCAATGTTCTTTTTTTTTTTTTTTTTGTAAGGATTTATTTATCTGAGAGACAGAGAACGGACATGAGCACACACACATGGGGGGGGGCAGAGGAAGAGGGAGAGAAAGTCTTAAGCAGACTCCAGGCTGAGCACAGAGCTCCACAGTGCTCAGTCTTACCACCCTGAGATCATGACCTGAGCCAAAACCAAGAGCTGGACGCTTAACAGACTGCGCCACACAGGTACCACCCAATTTTGATGTTCTGTTTAAAAGAGAAATTTCTAAAATGTGTCTGCCAAAAGCATTTAACATTTGGAAAGGATTCATGACTTCGACAGATAAACAAGCATCATCCTATAGTTATTATGCTCTATGATCTAATTTACTGGACTTAAGTTGGCTGCATTTCATGATACACATTGCGTGTATAGCCATATTTCTTAGTTTTCATTTAAAAGCTAAACTGTTAAGTCATTTTCTTCCTATGAAATCAAACACTTTTTTAATATTCTATGAAGCCAACCTCATCTGGTTATTAAAATGGATGTATTTTTATTTTTTTATTTTATTTTATTTTTTTTAAGATTTTATTTATTTATTTGACAGGATGGAGACAGCCAGCGAGAGAGGGATCACAAGCAGGGGGAGTGGGAGAGGAAGAAGCAGGCTCATAGCGGAGGAGCCTGATGTGGGGCTCGATCCCACAACGCCGGGATCACGCCCTGAGCCGAAGGCAGATGCTTAACCGCTGTGCCACCCAGGCGCCCCTGTATTTTTATTTTTTAAAAATTATTTACTTGGGGCGCCTGGGTGGCTCAGTCGTTAAGTGTCTGCCTTCGGCTCAGGGCATGATCCCGGCGTTCTGGGATCGAGCCCCACATCGGGCTCCTCTGCTGGGAACCTGCTTCTTCCTCTCCCACTCCCCCTGCTTGTGTTCCCTCTCTCGCTGGCTCTCTCTGTGTCAAATAAATAAATAAAATCTTTAAAAAAAAGATATTTATTTACTTGAGAGAGAAAGAGAAAGCACAAGCAGGGGGAGGGGGAGAGGGAGAAGCAGGCTCCCCGTTGAGCAGGGAGCCCAATGTGGGGCTTGATCCCAGGACCCTGAGATCATGACCCACGCCTAAGACAGATGCTTAACCAACTGAGCCACCCAGGCACCCCTGGATGTATTTTTAAAACTAGAGTTAAAAAGTTATTTATAGGCTGTAATGTGTGTATTCTAGATTAGGAACATGGATATTAGGGCATAAATACATCCTTAAACTGGAATTAAAGTAAAAATACATGAGTGGTAGAAAGAGCAGCTCTCTTTCCCCTCCACTGTGGATCTTTGTTGACTTACTTGCATTGCTAGATCATTCCATAGTCCCAAGGGGTGAGGGAGGCAAGTGTACTAGACTCATGAAACATTGTCCGGGCTGTGATGGCAAATGTAAGTCCATCCACCTGGAATATCATGCTCTTGGTATGATGATCCAGGAACAAATAGGTGGCAGGTGCAAGGATATGGAGCTCAGCTTAATATGAAGAAGGACTTCCATATGGGTAAGACTAAGAGCAGAGTGAAAATTAGCAGGCCTTCTGAGGAGAGAGACTTCCTTGTTGGCTAATGGAGATATTTAAGCAGAAGCCAAAAAGCTACTTGCTAAGGGATGTCCAGGAAGTGAGGCAGGCACTTGATGGACTTTGGAACAGATGATGTCTAAGTTGTTTTCATAACTGTGCTTCTGTCATTAAATATGACTGTCCCATTCATACTGCAGAATTAGAATAAAATCCTGATAACAACAGTTGCACCAGTCCTGTGGCTTGCTTTGCAATGACTGCTTGGTTGTTCAATTCTAGGGGTGAAATACCACAGTGATGGAGAGCAATGCCATCAGATTGGCCGCCTGTTATCTAGAGCAGAGATTACGAACTGCTATACCATAGGCAGAATTCAGCTCAGTGATTAGGAAACATTTGATTTAGGGGCCTTCTTTAAAAAAATAAAAAATAAAGAGAGTTATATAAAAATACTAGATTTCAGACCTCTCTCAAAAAATTGGAAGATTTCACAAAGTTCTGGGCCCACATCCTGCATGACATCAGAGCTAAGTGAGTCTCCTTCAGAAAGGGCATGAACCCCCAATTAGCCACAGTCCCCACCATATCATTTATATCCTCTTACTGTCTATTTTCCTCATTTACATCATCTGCCACTTCCCGACTGACATTTGAGTTTTGACTTCTGATCTAGATGCTGACACTCCCTAGCCCTTCTAGGGAAAAAATAAAGGAGAAGGGCAAGTCAAAAATGAGAAAATAGAGGAGGTGGAGAAGCATCATAGTGCCTTACAGAGAGCCCTGGACTTGCATTAAGCCCCAATTTCATTCTCAGTTCTACTTCTTGCATGTTGAAGCCTCCATTTCTTCATCTTCTGATCAGGCACAATAAATAGGACTGATGTTTATGTTCGAATGAGATGGTATATACAAGAGCACCTGGTGTATAACTTTGCCCAAAGTATACGTTCTGGTTAGCTGGTTAGCTGATGTCTGTGTTGTCCTGTAAAACCTAAGGTAATTATAATGTTCCCCTGTTCTGCGACGGCTGATTTTGTTTGTTTTCTCTGCTAGATTCTTTGTGTCTTATTCAACTTTATGTCACCAAGCACTGAACTTGACATTTTGATGAATAAATGAATTTATTTATTTATAAGTGAATTTTGAGAGTGGAGAAAAACAGAATAGAGAAAAGGGAATAACTGGTCACCTCCTGCCTTCCCCTACTTCAGATTCCCCCTTCTCCTCCAGACCCTCAGGTTCCTAGTATTGCTGTGAATCCTCATCTCTCTAGAAGAATGTCCAGCCATATTGACTTGCACCATTCTGTGCCCCAGGTTGTACATTCTTAAGAAAATAAGGACGTGGTTAGACATACCCCAGTTCCTTATTTAGAAGCTTTATTATCAGCTTTGCTTATGGCTCCAGACATAGCCGTTGCTGTCGGCAGCTAGAGCACTGTTTTAGTTTATCAAGACTCTGATTTTCACTGAATACTTAGTATTTTAAAGTTAGTTACTGTATTAACAAGTTATTTTGCTGTTGTGACCTGAAGTAATACTATCAAGTATTTACTGTAGTGATTTATTCCTTGGATATTTATTTTCTCTATATTTTTCAAAAAGGAAAAAGTCACAGCAGAAAAAAAGAGAACAAGCTAGTCAGTCTGGTTGTGTTTGCCCTACTGGGGTATCTGACCTGATTATATTACCTACTATAAAGCCTTTGGTACTTAGTATCACCCAATACACAGTGTGACCAATGTTACTTTTTGCTACTGTATCATAAATAATACTTAATTGTATCTATTCAATTAAATGGCCTCTTTTGTATGTTTTCTAGCAGCGTGGCTCTAGAAGGTGCTCTGAACTTTATCAGGAAACCTGGGTTTTTAATTCACATCCCCCATTTACTGCCTAGGAGACCAAGGCCAAACATTTAAACTGTACAAATTACTGAATTGTGTTAGCCATCTACCAAACACTGAGTATTGTGCTAAATACTTAATACTTATTTTAATACTCTCAGTAGCCTAGGAAGTATTTATTTTTATTATTACTTGCATTATATGAGTGAGAAAATTAAGGCACAGATAGATTAACTCGTGATGGAACCAAAATTTGAGTCAGGCAGTGTGACTTCAAAACCTGCATTCTTAAATAATAATAATAATATCAGTAACAACAATAATAATACTGTTATGGTAGGGATGATAGCTTGGACTTACATAGTGCTGGTTATGTGTCAAGCAGTTCTCCAAGTTCTTTACATATATTTATTCAAACTCATTGGGCTGTGTTTTTTTTTTAATTTCATAAAGTTGTTAGGAGTATTAAATATGAATATGTGTGCATATTTACTTATGTTTATACACATGCTATGGAAATTACAAATTAACTGTAAATTTCTTACATGGCATTATTGTACATTCACACATAAGAATGAAGAATTTTGTGATTTTTATTAATTCATAGAATTTAAAGTAACCAGGAAGGTAGGCTGCATGGAGGAAAGCTGCCTGTTCATTAATTTCATAAAACAGTATGACAGTGATAACTTGGTCTTCCCATTTTCTTGAAAACTTTTTACAAGAGAATTTACTTAGTGGTCTTATCTAGAAACTGTATGACAACTTCATAATTGGGGGAACTAATCTGTCCTATGCCCTGTGGTTGTAAAGGTAACTGCTTTTAACAACAGTGTTACCTTTGCTACTGAATTAGGTTTTGCTGTACCACCCGTGGTTAATGTCATGTTTTCTAATGTAGACCCATGTGTTTATTGTTATCTCAAAAATTTTAAGGCAGTGCTTGTAGGGCCTTTTCTCTTTTTGTGTGCAGATGATGAAAAAAAAATTCAAAAGCTCTTAAATTAAATCAGAGTTTAATCTATGTCCTTAAACTAGATGGTAAGCTGCTTTAGACCTATTCCTATCCCTTTACATCCGGTCATGGCTCAGTAAATACTTGCTGATTGATTCTGAAGCTAAGGATTATTTTTATAGTAGCATATGGTAGACTTTAAAAAAATCGGTAGTGGAAAACTTGTTGGCATGTATCCATTTTCAGATTTTTCTAGAAGGTCTTCTACCAGATGAAAAGCAGCAGAACCATCTGTCCCAGTACTTTGGACAGATCTTAGCAGTCCTCCTTCGGGTTGCACTGTTTGTAGTGGATTGCCTTGCTGCACTGTAATTAAGTCAGCCGGTGGGAGTCCCTGTATTGAAGGGGCCCTTCCCTGCTGGATAAGTACCACTGCCTTTGTGTTACATGCCATGTTATTGTGGAGTGGGTAATTTTTTTTCCTGCATGGGTCTTGATTTAACAGCAGGATTCTCTGGGCTGCTTCCAAGCAGCATCATGTTTCCCTGAAAATAAATGGTGGATGGATTCTTCCTCTAGAATTTGAAAAACTGGTAAATGAAAGTTTTTCTTTTTCTCATGTTCAAAACAATGCTAAATGTTTATAATTATATTCACGATGAGTTACTTGGTTCACTGGCTTCCTTCCTGTTCTGGCAAAGATGGATTTTTTTTTTTAATATGACAGAGAAATTTTATAAAGATGTAATATTTTAAAAATGCCTAAAAGTCAAGAATATAACATTTTTACACGCCTCTCATTGTGGTCTAATAAAAGAGAGGCTATAAATGAGCCTGTTATAATTGGATTTAAATATCCTTTCTTCATTTTTTCTCTTATTCTTACCTTCTTAAAGCCTTGTGTTTCCTCCTTTAGCCAAGCCTCTTTCTGCTCACCCATTCTCTTATTCTGCATACCCCCTAGACCCTGCCTGCTTACTTACTATCTGCTATCCTTCTCCATGGCAAGCAAACTTTCTTGTACCTTAATCTCTTCCTGGAATATTCTTTCCATCTCCTCTTCTTGGCCTTACTTGTCTTCCCCTGCAGCCCTTTGGAAAAGATACTGCTCATTTTCTCCCATATCCTATAAACCTAAGAATCCAGAGACAACGGCATATTCTTTTTTTTTCTTCCTTATTGCAACATACAGATCATTATTCCTCTATTATTACCTCTACTTTTGCTATATATCCTTGCCTGTAGTCTATTTGGACTGAATAGTTCAGTGAAAAAGAATAGACTCAAGGAAAGAGGTGAAATGGGGAGACGTAAGTGGGAAGTTCATCAGCAAATATGCTGTGATATGATGCTGTTACTTTTTTTTTAAGATTAAAAAAAATATTTTATTTATCAATTTGAGAGAGAGAGAGAGCACAAGTGGGGGGAAGAGGGAGAGGGACAAGCAGACTCCCCACTGAGCAGGGAGCCTGACACTGGGCTTGATCCCAGGACCCCAAGACCTCGACCTGAGCCAAAGGCAGCTGTTTAACCGACCGAGCCACCCAGGCTGCCCCGATGCTGTTACTTCTTTATGAAAACTTATAACCTCATTCACAAGCACTCAATTCTGACTACATGGCTACGTACAAAGCAGCTCTAAGAATGATTATAAAGTTTGAGTATTTAATTTGGAGGGTAGAAATAACATTATTCCATTGGTAAGATGTATAATTTCACAATGAAATGTCTGGTAAAAGAAGTCAAAATGGCCCTCAGTTTTCCAAGAAGCATTTCATGGTGCATTCATTTCTTGCAGGAAATCTCCTCAGGCATGACATTTGATGTCTGTTACTGCTCTGAGGATGTATTAATAGGAACAAACATGTGATTAGAAATGTAAGTTACGAAAAATGCTGGAATTGTGGTAACAAGTGTTATTGACCTGTACACATAGGAAACAGAAATCTATGCCTCCCCCCCCCCCCAAATCCATACTCATTGGGGGGAAACCCCTACTTATTAGATAGGTAAAACATGGTATGCCATACATAGCATTTTGTATTTTTAAATTATTAATACAGGTAAACAACTTTCCTTCATGTTGTTTAACCATTTAAAATTCCTCTTCTGTCAGGTTGTTTTTGGTGTGTGTGTCCTCACCTTCTTATCAAACCACATGTCAATGCCTCCATTGAAAGAAGTGCCATAGTTTGAGAGGATATTTATTTTCTAAGAAAACTGTTCCTTTGAATCAATGTTATAAGAATCAGATCTACAAATAAAAAGCAAAATATTGGATATTAGTTTATTTGAATGAATAAAATTTTACATGTATTTCCTCCTTCTTACAAGGTTACATCCTTGAGTGTGTATAGGTTTGGTATTTGAGAGCAGAACTGAAAAAAAAGGGTGTTTATAACCACATCAACAGCATGCTATATAGCAAAAGAAATGTAGTGACTTAAACTCACTGGAAACTCAAAATTCTTCAGTGTCATTGAAATCTTCCTTTGAATGTACATGTTTCCTTGACTCAGAAAGGAAAACATGCTAGAGATATTTACACTAGTTACCTTCTGTTTCTGTAAAAGTCTCTGAAATTCAAAGTCTCTTACCTTTGGAGGGATAAAAGTTTAGAACCATGGTTCTCTCTTTTGCTTCTTTGCCTTTGGCCAAGTGGTTACCTTTTCTGAGCCCTTGGCTTTCCATCTGTGAACATAAGGCGCTCCATCTGCTGTTTTAAAGTGAAGATTTATAATTCAAATAAGACACTGTTTGATCTTACACTCCTGTTTTATAAGATTCCAACTTAAAATTAAGAAAGTGGAATTATTCAAGACCTATTATCTCATTTGTAGCTCATTCACAATTTATATTTTTTATTTATTTTGTCCTGATATCTGCTTTTGACCAGTTTGTTGTGTTTTTGTTATAGCTTAAAAGTGTATGAAATGATATCTCAAAACAAAATCCTGTATTTGTAATGCCCAATGAGAAATCTGATTTAGACACTTCCTCCCATGGACAAACTTCAGTAACATTTACCGTAGTATCCTGTACATGTTGGTTTTCTAACCTTTTTTCCTCCTGTTATCTCTGAGCTTCATAAGTCAGTGATCTTTGTTTTTTTTGTTTTTTTTTTTTGTATCTCCCTAGGCACTAGCATATGGTATATGATCAAACAAATGTTTGTTGAATGTATGAACTAAATCATAGTCTAGTTTTTAAAAAAAGGTATAAACCTCATCAATGTTTTTGATATTGCTGAACGGAAGATAGTGGCTTCCTTTTAAATAGAGAGGAAAAGTTACAATGGAAAACACACATTTCTGCATAATGGCCAACTCTTCAAGCACTGGGAGGCAGGACTGTCATAAACAGGACATAGCTTAGACAGCGGGGGTCACATGTTAGGACAAATTGTATGAAACTACTTTTTTTTTTAGATCAAAAATGATAGGTTGAACCATGTGGAATTGCAATATTGTAATATATTGAACAGGAAGGTGTGAGTGTGAGGGCTTAAAATTTAATCCATTTTGAGAACCTTTGTTATCTGCAAACACCTGACATATGGAAAAAAGTCAATTCACTTAAAAATTGAGAACAACACTTCATAGTAAATAGGAAAAGAAAAAGGACTGGAATTCTTTCTTGAAATATATAAACATATGAAAATGTTGATAAAAATAATCAACTAATTCTTCAAATTAAAAATGAATGGCTTATTGTTATTTATGACATACAGCCTTAACTTCACATCTCAGATTAAATTTGAAGACTTAATTAACCTTTTCAAGGCTTTAATAAACGCTTTAATATTAAAATGTTCATATGAAGCATCCAAAATTTAGGCTGCCTTTTAATATTACTTTCTTCAATTGTTAATAGTCTAACACTTCCAGATCCTTATCTATTAGGGACTTTAGGTATAATTGGAACCATCTTTTTTTTTTTTTAAGATTTTATTTATTTGTCGGGGGTGAGTAGAGAGCACAAGCAGGGAGAGTGGCAGGCAGAAGGAGAAACAGTCTCCCCACTGAGCAAGGAGCCCAATGCGGGACTCAATCCCAGGACCCTGGGAACATGACCTAAGCTGAAGGCAGATGCTTATCGACTGAGCCACGTGGGCGTCCGTGGAACCATCTTTTATGGACTTTATGAAATCTTGCATGTGGCACAATTTGAAATTTTATTGTGCATTCAATTTGCATTGCCCTTATTGTGTCCACAGCAGCACTCCATATTTAGCTGTGAGGACACTGATTTTGCAGGCTATAAACAGTTCTCTCTATTCAACCGACTCCCCTTATCCTGCTTTATATTTCTTCATGGCACGTGTTCTCTACTGATGATATATTTTTTTAAAGATTTTATTTATTTATTTTTGCGTGTGTGCGCGCGGGTGCAAAAGAGAGAGAGAGGGGGGCGCCTGGGTGGCGCAGTCGTTAGGCATCTGCCTTCAGCTCAGGGCGTGATCTCAGCGTTCTGGGATCAAGCCCCACATCAGGCTCCTCCGCTGGGAGCCTGCTTCTTCCTCTGCCACTCCCCCTGCTTGTGTTCCCTCTCTCGCTGACTGTCTCTGTCAAATAAATAAATAAAATATTTTTTAAAAAAAAGAGTGAGAGAGAACGAGCAGGGCGAGGGATAGAAAGAGAGGGAGAAGCAGGCTACCTGCTGCGCAGGAAGTCCAATGCGGGATTCAGTCCAAGGACCCCGGGATCATGACCCAAGGTGAAGGCAGACGCTGAAATGACTGAGCCTCCCAGGTGCCCCAATGATATTTTTTGTTTGTCCTTTGTTTCCTCCCATCCAGTTTCTGGAACATCTAGTCTTATACGTCTGCATAACCTTTTTAAAAAACATCTTTAACTGTGAAATATACCATTATATACAGAAAAAGTACACAAATAGGAAGCACAGTTTAAACAAATAATATAAAGCTGCTCTTCTTGTAGCCACCACACAGGCAAAGGGAATAGAATATTGTGAGCACCCCAGAATCTCCCTTCATGCCCCTCCTCTATTGCACTCCTCCCACCCCAGGTAATCCATAATTTTGTCATAATAATTATCTTGATTTTTGTTATAGTTTTGTTACATGTGGTTTAGTTTTTATCTGTTTTTGAACTTTATGTGAATGGAATCATATGGTATATATTCTTTCATACCATATTATTTCGTTTGACGTTTCTTGTGCTATTCTCCTGGTTGTTGCATGCAACAGTAGTTATTTCGTTTACTTACTATATAGTACCCCAGTATCCTATTTATCCACTCTTTGGTTGTTGGACTTTTGGGTTACTTTCATTCTTTGGGTGATAATGCAGAGTGTTGCTATGAATATTTTGCACATATAATCCCATATACAAGTTTGTGAATTTCTATGAGTGTAATTTCTGTGGCATAGAATATGCCTATCTTCAACCTCATCGTATTTTCCAAAGTGATGGTACTGATTTATATACCTACCAGCAGTGTGTGAGAATTCTCACATTATTGGATATTGTCAGATTTTAAAGTTTTGCTAATCTGGTGAGTGTAGAGTGGTATCCCATTGTAGTTATAATTTGCATTTTCCTAATTACTAAAGAGACTGAACAACTTTTCAACTTTTCAAATGTTCATTTGAATTTCCTATTTTATGAAATGCCTATTTACATCTTTAGCCATTTAAAATGTTAGGTTATCTGTCTTTTTATACTGGTGTATAGGAGTTTTTTTTATATATATTCTGGGTCCTCTTTCTTTATCATTTACATGTGTGGCAAGTATTTTTTCCTACACAGTGGCTTGTCTTTTCATTTTTTTTTTGTGATATCCTTTGATAAAATTACTAACTTTAATTAATGTAATTGAATTTATCAGTTTTTCCCCCTTTGTTGTTCATGTATTTTTGTGTCTTCTTAAAATCTTCCCTATCCTGAGATCTTACATATAATTTTTGTCTTCCACAATTAGTTCTTTAATCTTAAATTATTGTAAGTGTAAATAAATTTTGACCATCTCTGAATCTGCAGTAGTTGAACTGCATCTATAGAAGCTTGAGTTCATAAATGATTCTTTCCAGGGTGAGTATTAGCATATCATATTAGGACAATGCCTTTTTGCTAGTAAAATCCCATATTCTCCTTACCCACTCACAAAAACATGTTTGCTAAGCTAGAAATGAATGTACAAAGATAGAAATCTGTAGTAGATGGGAACACCAAAAATTATGATTTAAACCAGCAAAATACACCTTCTGAGATACAAGAAACATTTTCTCAAATAGCCCCTGGCTTCATCTGGGCTAAATGAAGAATCACCCGGAGATGTTACATAGTGAAATTAATCCACTTGTGGTAACAGCACTTGGTAATTCCTTTCATTAATCAAGGCACGTTAATTTCTATGTACTTGCATAACAATGTAAAAAAATCTATTATCTACTGAAACCTTTTATATAGCAAGTTAAGCTCTTATTTCTTTCATAAAGATTAAAGATTAAATATTAATCCAAACTACTCAGAATCACTTTTTTCCCCTCACCTTTCCAATACCTGTACCCACTCCCCTATGAGGGAGGCCAAATTGCATTATCAGTCATCTTAAAGTCTTTTTTTATATCCAATACCAGGCTATTGGTTTAAAAAAAAAGTTTTTTTTAGTGGAAAGATACCAACAGCATTAGTATGGGTGGGGGTAAGCATCATTGTCTCTTACCTAGGAAAAGAGTTGGCTCTTTCCTGATGGTTGAGTAATACACATAGACAAAGAGAGACCTATGTTTTCTTGAGAGCAGTATTCTTTAATTCTTGTCAATGTTTTAATCAGTACCACTATGCATATATTATTTCTGCATATTTTAGCACTTGATGTTGAACTCCATATTTGTTCTTTGTTTCTGCTCAGGGACCGAGTAAGAGAGAAACAAGGAAGTAAAGGAGCCTTAATGCCAAGTGCAGTGCCCATAGCTCCACATCATTGAAATTGCGAGGAAGGCTCTGTGACACAAGTTAATGGTCATATGAGATGACAAAAAGATGAGAGGAAAAGGCCATGGAGAGGTACAAAGTAGGAAAGATAAAAAGATTCATTTTTGCTATCAAAATCCTTTGTCTGTATTCCCAAATCTCTTTTCTTCTTTTAAAGACAATGATTTATTGGATACCAATTAAATTACCAGGGCTATGTGAAGCCCATTTATTACACAGGAGGTCCTGAAAATTTTTAAGTAGTTCCTGGTCTTAGAAGAGGGAAGGAGGAGGGAGATGCCAAAATAATCATAGTACATAATAATTTGCAGAGTGCATTGGAAGCACAAAAAGCAAAGTGGTTTTGAGCTGGATCTTAGAGTGCCAGGTTGTTAGGATTGGATGGTCAGTTAGATTGAGGGGCTAGGGAGAGTGAGTTTGTTGTTTGTTTGATTGAAGGCTGGAGTGAATATTATGTCTACAAATATAGGGCTCTAAGGAGAAAGACTTAGGACAAAGTGCCAGAAGACAGCAGATTTCTATTTTCTGTATATTTATATATCAGGATAGTTCATGAACAGACATAGGTACTGATCCTTGTGAATAGATTGTTCACATCATATTTACCTTTTACCTGGTCTGAATTGTCAGCTTTTGTCATAGAGAATATGGAGCCAGCTTCTCCTTCAGTCGGTGTTTGGGTAGAATGTTTTCAAAGAAGTTCCTCCTCTTGGTTCTTTTTTTTTTTTTTTTTTTTTTTCCTGATCTTGATTGGACCTCTCTGCTTCTCTCATACCTTCCTGATCAATTGATGCCTAAGAAATTTGATATCAGACATTCTAGACTTGTTTAATCATTAAAAGGGGCTTTTAAAATGATAAATGACCCTCAAGGCCAGTTTAGTTTTGCTGAGGTGAAAATCCCTATCATAATCAGAGTTTTTGATTTAGTGAAAAAGAGAAATTTCTAATTAAGTAATGAACTGAAGACTCAAGAGATATGCTGAGAAATTTTATTCATCCCACTAGACAGTTTTTAGTTTCTGTGGTGGTATTAAGCTGATACTGTCTATTGACATTCGGTGAGTCTGCTTTGATTTTGGTAGACAAACCAAAGCAGAACTCAATTGTGTTTTCAGCTGATTGTTTTAGCAACGATGTATCCAGCAAGTGTTTTCTAAGCATCTACTATATGTGGAGCCCTGTACTTAGGTGTTTGCCATATAGAGATAAGCAAAACAGGCATGGGTGTTGCCCTCTTAGAACTTAAAAATGAGTGGGAAAAATGGAAATAGTTAATTTTCCATATTTATAATTACAAATAAAGATCTCTCATAACCCATTCATTATTCCTTTCCACTCTTCTTCCTAATTATACCGTCTGCGCAAGTTAACAGTCATTTGTCAGGCTTATTTAGCAACTAGCTTTGCAATTTTCTCTTGCATCTTTTTGTTAACAATTATTGTTACACAGTCACTCTTACATATTAGCCAAAATGCCTCACAACCATGGTGGCTTCTAGGTTTTCAATTTGGGAAAGCAGGTGGATGGAAAGGGCAAAACTGAAATAGAGAACATAGGAGAGAAAATTTGAGACAAGGAAAAAATATTCTGAATGCAGAGTTTAAGGGAACTATGAGACAGCGGAGGGGAGATACAGAATAGGCTGGTGCAAATGCACTTCAGAATGTCAGGACTGACTAGTGATAAAACAAAATTAACAATGAGGAACCCATCCCATGTGTCTGGCTCATGTATATAAGTCATTCTTGAAGTCACAGAGTGAATGAGATGAAAGTAGAGCAAGAAGGACAAGGACTGTGAGTGGAGCCCTGGGAATCACAGTCCTTCTGGGCAGGCAGAGAAAGAGGCTGCCGTGAGAGCCTGAGAAGTATGGTGGGAGAGCTATGAACGTGACCAGGAGAGCAGACAGATGGAAGCCAGCACGGGAAACATTTTGAGAACCAGAGACCAGCGCTGCACAGAGTCCAAGACAGACGGGCACTGGAGAGCCGCTGGATTGGGCAGTTCACAAAAACAAGGGTGGAGAATCCTGAATTCTGAAATCCACAGCTCTCATTTCACAGAAAAGACAGCTGGGTGGTGGTTTCTTTTGTTTTCCTTAACCACCATTTTGGATATTTGATTAATTATCAGAAGGCTAAACTTCCAACTTCTTGGCAGTTAAGATTTACCAAGAAGAATTTCTACATTATTTAGAGTTAAATGACTTGTGATTAAAATCATTCAAGTTCATTGTTCACCGCACAGCTCATTCAATTTCTTTGTTTTGTTTTGTGTTTTAACATCTGCTTCAAGTCTACTCTCTTTGGAGTCTCTATGGTGATAATTTTTAAAAAGCTTTCAAGTTTTCTAGAAACATGCATAAGTACACAATAACTTAGTGAATGTGGGCAGTCAGTTCAGGGGTGTGGTGGTCAAGTGCCTGCTGTGAACTTAGAAATAAGGAATAACATAAACAATTAAAGGGCTAGAGTAGAGAAGGAAAATCTCAGAGACAGAATGGCTCTAGATCAGCAAGCTTTGTCTACAGTCGTGAGAACAAACATCCTAATACTTTATCAAGACTGCAGCAATCAGAGGTAGGGTTGTTTAAAAAGGGAAGCAGAGAACAAAGAGAACCAGAGAAGCAGATGTTGGCAGGGTGCACTGAGCAGGGATAGGCACCCTGCCTAGCCCCTGTAGCTGTCAGTTCTGCCGATAGGCCTGTGCTGTGGAGACAGACATAGTGAGTTTTCGGGGCCTGATGCAATTACATTTGAATCAGGCAAATCTCATGTTGACTTTGAGTCCATGTTCCTCCAACCGGTGCCTGGTTAACTGGTTGCTGGAGAGCTTGCCTTTGAGGAGGGAATATGATTTTCCTGCCCATGTCCTCTGACCTCTTGGCAGTTATGTAGCTTATATTGTAAAATAAATGTCTATTCTGGTTTTGTGTATCAATCTCCTGAGGGTTTAATGCACATGTGAGAGCATCCATGAGCCTGAATGAGTCTGGAATGGGATCAGGTTTCCTGATCCATGGCTCATGACCTGAATCATGTCAGATTAAAGTCTGTTAAAGTCTCTTGGCAGGCGGGCAGGCAGGCAGACGGGCTCTTTCTTGGTGAAACTCCTCTATTTCAACATACGGCCTTCCTCTGGGAGTTTTCACAGATTACCATTATTTTTCTAAAAATGGTAAAATTTAATGTAGTAAGACTTAATTCTGTTGTAAAGATATGGAACAGATATTATCTACTGTGAAATGAATAACTGGTCATTTGCAAGCACATCATGATTGTTCCCATATTGCATTATATCTCCTGGTGCTCAACTGCATGGGCCAGGCCATTTGTAGAAAGCCTGGTCACCTGAATAAGGAACTATGATGCCCGTAAACATGTATTAAATATAGATCTTGGGTAATATTGGAGACATTGATGGCCATCAATCAAGATTGTTCTCTGGGGTGATGGGTTGGTCTCTTAGGAATGATAGCATTATACATCTATATATTCTTTATGTTAAAATTCATGTAACTTTATAACAAGTTACATAAGTCACACAACTTAATCTGCCTTTTATGCGTTTCAGTATGTATTAAATGAGAAACCATTTTTTTCTTTTTTGAAGATTTTATTTATTTGAGAGAGAGAGAGCATGCACATGGGGAGGGGAGGGGCAGAGGGAGAAGCAGACTCCCTGCTGAGCAGGGAGCCCGATGTGGGGCTTGATCCCAGGACCCTGAGATCATGACCTGAGCTGAAGGCAGACGCTTAACCGACCGATCACCCAGGCGCCCCAGAAACCATTTTTTTTCTGAAGTCAAAAATATTGTTTCATGCTGCCGAATTTGTATGCTTTGTCAAAAAGACTTTCAGAAAATGAGCTGAAGTCTAGAACAATGAAGTTGGGGCTTTAAGATGTTTTAAGTGAACCAAGGAAAAGAAGGCTTGTGTCAGAGTTGAGAGGATGCAAAATAAGAATAAAGACAAAACACTGACCCTGTCTGACTTGGGAGAATTCTGGTCATGTGATCTTAAGAACAAGTAACCAGTTTAGGCTTTTCCTGCTAGTCCTGGTAGATCATTTTGGCCTCTCTGAAGGTTTTATCTAGGGAAATAAGAGAAATTGCATACGTTTCCTCCTGACGTTGAGCGTTTACCCTGGCTTTGCTGTGTACAAACAGGAAGATCCTAGGAGATGCTGGTTCAGTTTTAGAGAGGCATGTGGATAAAGGTAGGGATTGCAAGAACTGGGCTTGGTGGCTGGGCAGAGAGAATGATATAATCTGAAAGGACACCCAGGTCAGATGCTTCTCTAGCTGTACAAATACATTGCTTGTTAACATCACTGAATTCACATCCTTGCTTTTCTGTGCTATAGACAGGTAATTTCCAGGGCTGCTGTGTTGCACAACTTTGAGGAGTAGGGATAGAAATGGCACCCCTGAAGCTATGCTATGCAGGTCTGCACAGCGTGGCTGGGGTGCCTCGGGTTGGTCTGTAACAGCAGTAAGTGTGTGACACTGATAACCCGCCAGAGCAGAGGCACTCTGCTATCTTATGAAATAGATGAGATATGCAGACAGTTGCTCAGAGATAGTAGTCTAAAGAGTTAGAACGCTTCCCATAGTTAGAGAAGCCTGGCAAGATTCCCAGTAAAGTCATTGACTCTTCCTGATAATTCTAGCCCTTCCTTGTAATCTTAATATAAACTGTATACTGTGTTTCTCAGCAATTCTGGTAAATCTTTGTATTTCAGAGTATTTTATATTCCAAAAAGTGTACGGTCTATTGGCTTATGTCTTCTGTGTAGGCATCAAAACAGATGATGGTGACATTGTTGAAATGATGGTATCAGACACAGTTGCTTAGAGATATTAGATTTCCTTGCTGTGAAAAATAGTGAGATATAAGTGACTGGAAATTTCTGCGCAAGGTGGGTGACAGCGTAGCATGTTTTGAGACGGAAGTGCATGGTCCAGCTCCCCCAGAGCCCCACCCACAGCGGTACAGCGGCTGCTCATGGAAACTGCACAGATTCTGTCAGTGGACAGACACTCTTTCTTAGGCAGTCTTTTTACCCTGACAGCCCTTCTGAATCTTCTGGAGCCTCAGGCTGTCTGCCTGCCTGCCTGCCTGCCTGCTCAGCACGTATAGCTTGTTAAGGACTTGTGTACAACACGATTATTGGATTATGGTACAGTTTTGCTTAAATCATTTACATTTTTCATTTTTATTAATTTGGAGAAATGCATATGCCAACCCCAACATAATGAGTTGCACGGTATTTATCGCAAGACTCGATGAATTGGAGGTCATGTTTCCAGGCATCCCTAGGCTTGGTAACTGTACATTATGGTTACTTCGTATTGGGTGATGACGAATCAGACTCGATCAGATTGTAAGAGTTTGGGAGACAGGGAAAAAGGAACAGAAATACCAGTGGTGGAAGTAGGCAGCAGAAAGAAGAGGAGCAGAGCCTGAAAGCAACTGAGAGTGCACTGAGTCACGGAGCAAGGAATATCCAAGTAGACTCTGACGTGGAAGCATCCTACCTCTGTCTGCACATTTACTTCTCTCTTCCCTGCCTCTGGTTTTCCTTTTGCTGTTTCCCGATGGCTGTGGTGGAAGATGGGTGCTCCCCAGTTCCTGAGATTACATGTCTTGAGTTCAAGCAGTCAGCAGAGACAGGTGTTTTTAAATCCCAATTCTACCTGCTTGGAGGGGGAAATTGGTGTACCTGGGATTATGTGCTCACAGCTGGTCTATTATGCTGTAGCCAAGGAGACAGGTTTGTGTGTATAAACATGGCTGCTGAGGCCCAGCCCCAGGAAAACAGAGATACGAGCTGGTGAGAATAAGTTCTCCTGTTTAAGGGGTTATATCTATAGGCATATAACATAAACTTTTGTTTGTTTGTTTATTCATTTGAAGAAATCAAACCCACTTAATATAGTAGTAACATAGTCAAAGAAATACACAGCCACATCTGGTTAGATTTGGTTGCTCATCTGGATCTGTGAGGATTGTTGTTATGTTTAAGAGGTTCAGTGGAAAAACTGCTCTTAGCAAGTGAGTAAATAAGGCTGCCCTAACAGAAGAGGAAATTAAAGAACATTAAATCAATTAAGATGTTTATCATATTCCCATTGTCTGAAATCAGAGAGTGGATTTAAGACTTACCCAATTCAAGGATTTTTTTGTGGGCTTCTTCAAGTTCATTGTAGACCTTATTTTAAACAAGTCAATAATTTTTTTTCAATGAATATGTTGAACCTAATGCTTTTTTAAAAGAAAGATTTTATTTGGGGCGCCTGGGTGGCTCAGTCGGTTAAGCATCTGCCTTCTGCTCAGGTCATGATCCCAGGGTCCTGGATCGAGCCCCACATCGGGCTCCCTGCTCAGTGGGGAGTCTGCTTGTCCCTCTCCCTCTGCTGCTCCTGTTGCTTGTGCTCTCTCTCTGTCTCTCTCTCTGTCAAACAAATTTAAAAAAAATTTTTAGAAAGATTTTATTTGTTTATTTGAAATAGAGAGACAGCATGTGCGAGTGGGTTTAGGGGAAGGGACAGGAGAGAATCTCAAGCAGATTCCCCTCCTGAGCATAGAGGCTGATGTGGGGATCGATCTTATGACCCTGAGATCATGACTTGAGCCAAAATCAAGAGTTGGCTGCCTAACCAACTGAGCCGCCCAGGTTCCCTGGACCTAATGCTTTTTAATGACTTTCCTTCCTGGGACTTCCATGACCCTATTCTCATTTTTCCAGTGTTTTGTGCCAATGAGGCATGTTTCTACCCCAACCCCTCACATCACTATTTCTTTGTAAACACAGTTGCCAATTGAGTGACAACTCAGTGACTTCATGTCCCATAATTGGTAACTTTCCCCTAATTTTGTCTGTTTCACCAAAATTCTCCCATTTACGTAGGCTTAATACCATGAGCTCATCTTTGACAGCATTTCCTTCTCCATTGTCTTTGCTATGACCACAGACCAGATTCTCATTGGAATACCTTCAATATTTTCCTAAGAGGGTTTTTTTCCCCTTTATTTTTAACTTTTTGGCTTTTGTTTCTCTCTTTTTTAAAAAACTTCTCCACTTAGTGGTTTACAACCAGAAATCACACCAAGAATTACTTGAAGAATATTTCTTAAATATATACCCTCTGATCTCCATTACAATCACAATTTCTGGAGTGATCTGAAAATCTCAAAAAACAAAGACAAGTTCTAGTGTAGAAAGTTTCCCAGGTGATTCTGATGTGTACCCTTGGTTAAGGATTACTGCTCTGGTCTACCATAGCTCCAGTCCATTTCACTACTGTCAGATCAGTTCTTTAAACACCACTTAAATCCTTCCTTTTGGCAGCAGCCTCCTCATGCCTGTCAGGTCAAGGTCAATGTCAAGATCCTTAGTCTGATGTTCAGTGCTCACCGGTGATTCCTCTATGTGAGCCCTGAACTTGGAGTAACCGGTGTTCCCTTTATCTACCATGTACATATTCAATCTGTAATTTTCCTGGTCTCATTAAAGTAGTTCTGCCTTAACTTCTCTCAAGAACCACCTTCTCCACCAAGCATTCCCAATGAATGCAGCTCATGTTGTTCTTTCCTTTCCCCAGATTCCTGTGGTCTTATTGTCTGGACTGCTTATAACCCCATACTTGATTATGTACTGTCTTGTATGCATGAAATCTTTTCTATCAAAGTAGATTTTCCATTTCCTAAGAGTAGGAAAGTCTTTGATATCCTGTGTACAGTCTAGGATAGTCTGGTACTTTGAGTCAACTTAATCATACACTAAATAATATGCATACTGATGCATTGTGGGTAAACTTCCTGCTTTATCCTATATCCAGTTAAAATGATCTCATTTCAGGTTTTCCTCTAATTCAAGTATTTTACCCCATATTGTTTCTGCAATTAGGTGGAAAGATGAGCATCTGTGAAATTAACCTTTTTGCTTTTTTTACTCTGAAATGTGATTTTTAAAAACAAGCTCTGATTTTCTCAAAATCCAGTATCTTGAATGACATTTATTATTTTTTTTTTTTGGTAACATATTTTAAAATTTCTTTAAAATTTTTTTAATCCACAGTGCAGACAGGGTCCGAAAAGCAAATGTAGACTTTGTCCACAGATGTACCCTATCAGCCACTAACACTCTGATTGCATTGTTTCAAAGGCAGAGCAATCATTTACACTCTTTATTACCCAGGGGCATTTCAAACTGTTACTGAAATGCATCCATCCCTGGAGTAACCATCTGTGAATGTTGACGCCATAAGGTAGAACGATGAGAACTAAATCTAATTGATATGCAAGAAGGAGAATTTCAGTTGTCCAGCTATGGAGATTAAAATTCAACAATGAACTAAAGTTTTTACATAGTATCTAGTTCAAGAACTCATTGTATTAAGGTTCTCAGGTAGAAATATAGCCCTTTTCTCCATTCAGATAAGAACATCTCAAAGTAAAAGTATTGTCTTTAGTACATGTTTATTGTAAAAGATTCAAACTCTACAAAGAAAGGAAGTTCTTATGAAGGGAAGGAGATTGCTATTGTTGCTGTAGGATACCACAGTAGAAATACATTTCCTTCTCACATTTGCTTGCCCTCCAGAAACAAAAAAACAAAAAAGAAAACAAATGCCTTATTTTAATATTTCAGTTATATTAAAATAAACTATTGGACGCCACATTGGTTAAGATATTAAGGTATATCCACTTATATTAAGATATATCCGCTTGTATTAAATTGGTTTTTTAACAATGGCTTAAAAATCTTTGAAAATTTTCTCTCCCTTTATCATGAAATGTAATCCTGAAAGGGTCACTTAAATTAGCTGTCTGGCTAGATGTACCAAGCCTTCATTGTGCAACCAGTTCACTTGGAATTATCTAGAAATCCTATAGACCAGCTCATCCTTCAGAAAAGATGTTCTGTGGTGATTTATATGTCTGTGCAGACAAATAACACCTTTAAAAGGCAGTGAGGTCTTGAACTAGCCCTGCTGTTGCTGTTCATTGAGAGATCACTATTCTCCTGAGGTCTCTCCCCTAACGGCTGGAGGGAAAATAGCAGCTCCTGTCAGTCTGTGACAGGAGTGTATGAGCAGACATTTGTAAAGAGACAACAGTAGACTCAAGCCTTTCTGCAATTAAATTGCACTTAAAAATGATTGCTACTCCAGGGTCTTTGTATGCGGTCTTGCAGCAGGCACAGCTCTCTCTGAATGGCAGGACAAGCATGTCTCTGTGTGTGAAGTGCCTGCACTTGTCTTGCCTTTGCCAGGGAGGACACAATGGCATCTTCTCTTCTCCCCAGCACAGCTCAGTCCTGGCTCCTGGGACGAATTAATACAGGGATATGGCCAAGGGCAGCCTTAGCTAGGGCTCAGGTTCTCAGCTATCGTATTGCTGAAATCTAAGGATAGGCTTAAAGTAATTGAAGGAAAGCACAGTGGGATTTTATTGGCTCAAGATGAGGCACTCTGAGAGAGGTCTGTTAACAGCATTTGGGGAGTTATTTGGCACTGGAAATCTAGATCATGTCCCCTAAAATTGCAATATTTTTTGGTATTCTGGGCTCCAGATACTTACCATTCTTTTCTAAAGAGCTGTTCCCTGCATGTCAGTTCACATGATTACATTTTGAAATAATGCCATGAGGACATCCCTAAGCTGTCTTGGTATTATTTACCCACAGCAGGGTATGTATGTATTTCAGAACACACGTGTTTAGATCAACCAGGAGATGTGCTTGTGACACAATCCTAGAAGCAGTCAAGACTGCTTTTTATATTCTTAATAAGTTATTCAGAAATTATTTGTATTCAGGAAAAATTCTAACTATTTGGATTCTTCTCTCCAAAGAGGACAAATTCTGCAAAATTGTTTTAAGTATGTATGTATGTATGTATAAATATATGTAGACACACATGTGTGTATGGGACTTATTCAGTGTTACATAGTGTGTAATACTGTGTTTTGTGTGTGTGAAGTGCTGTGTTTATTAATGTGTGTGTGATTTTGTCTTTATTATCATAAGATTTGACAGTATTGTCACTACACCATGTGACCTAAGAATAAATCAGGAAATCCTTAAATTTTGACTCTCAAAACAATTTCTCAAACATGGTGTACTATTTTATACTGAGTAAATGCTGGTTATTATAAAAACAATAGTTTTAGCATTTACATATTAAGTAATATTTTTATAGTAAAGCTAATTCTCTGATTTGCAGTCTTCTTATTTGTAAAATGTGTATTTTTTTTAACATTCTATGCTCATGATGGGGCTTGAACTCATGACCTCGAGATCAAGAGTCGCATGTGCTACTGACTGAGCCAGCCAGGTGCCTCATGTAAAATGTATTTGTTAATAATAGCACCTATCTTGAAGGATTTTATGTATTTATCTATCTTTGCATATTTATCTATGTATGCATTTATACATCATTCCCGCCGAAACCAAATATGTGTGATAGAGATGTACACATACACACACACACCCTCCAGATGTATATGCATCTACAGAATGAGTTAGCATATGTTAGTGGCTGTTAACTGGGAGTAATTTTGCCCTCTCTTCATCCCCACCTCAGGGGACATTTGGCAATGTCTGGAGACATTTTTGGTTATCACAATTAGGAGTTGCTACCTGCATCTGTATGGAGGCCTGGATACTGCTAAATGTTCTACAATGCACAAGACACCCCCCAAAACAAAGAATTATCTGATCCAAATGGCAATACTGCTGAGGTTGATAATCCCTGGATTAACATAAATTAAATATTGTTGACTTGGATACATTCTCATGTGTGTGATAGATGTATGCATGTATGTATATGTATGTATATATATATATGTATATATACATATAATATGTATGCATGTATACATATACATATGTACAATGTGTCATATATATATACACACTCTATATATATAAGAAGAGAGAGACGGAGACAGACAGAGACAGATACATAAACATACACTAAATGAGTTAGTAAATATAAAACACTTTGAACTGTTGCCTAAAAGGTAACTGCTGGTATGTATGTGTACATTATAATTATTTTTCTAAATCAAAGGTCTGGTTTTCACAGGCTTAAGACCCAATAAAGTTGGATGTCAATTAGCATGTTTTAAAAATATTAGATACTGATTTGGGTAATTAAATTCTTTAGAAATGGCTCTTGTCTATTATAATTATTTTGAGTCTAGAGTCTTATTTTCAGAGATAAGGACTTGATCCCAGCCTTTGCGTGTCAATTTGAGTTTCACTTTTTATGCATATGCCTTTTTATAGTACTCTTTATGTACAGATGCAGACGTTAATGGAGGACCCAGGCCCACTCTGATGATGCTAGGGAGTTTACCTTCTCTAGAAGAGATGAAATATTGGTAGGACAGACCTCTTTGCTTCAGAGCAAATGCAGGTGTGTTGTTACTCTTTCTGGATAGTTTGTATTAACAGATTTTTCAGACCCACCCCTAAACATTTGGGGGGGGGCTGGGAAAAAAGGGCAAATGGAAGCCCATACATGCTATGTCTAAATATTAAAAGTGGTAAATCAAGGGTGCTCTCCATGTTTTTTTGCTTCTTCTGGAAGCAACCAAGATTCCTCAGTGCTCAAGGCTGCCTATTGGATGGTGCCAGGAGCCATCTGATCCCAAATCTCCTTGCCACATTTCTTTATTCTCTCCTCATGACCGTTCATTTCCTAGGTGTTTTCTCAATCTCTCTCCTTTTTTTTTTTTTCCCTGTCTTTATTGGCCATAGCTTAGTGAATTTCACCTTAGAGATTTACTTTTTCACCTATTCACATTTAAAAAAAATTTCCCCCCATATTCACTGTGGTATCATGAGTAAGAGTGCGGGTTCTGGAGCCCAAATGCCTGGGCCAAATCCTCCATCTGCTCTGGACTGGGTATGTGATCTTGGGCAGGTTACCTCCCTGTGTGTCAGTCCCTTCATCTGCAAAATGGGGATATTAATAATAACTTAAAGGGTTGTTTTGAAGACAAATGAGAACTTACATAGAGAGGTAATAAGCGCTTGATAAAAGTTACTGTTTTTACTTAAGGGAAAGTAAAATAATTCTTGCCTTTACCTAAAATTTTTGTCTGACCAGAAGCTCCTTTTTGGATTTTGATATTTTGATTCTGGTGTTACGAAGGTCTGATATTTTAACAGCATTATGGATTAAATTAAGTTTTGGTGAGTAGATAGGACATTTTGCTCCGTTTAGTAATATTTGAGGAATTATTTTCAGAATACAAGCCTATAGATTAACATTGGGAACATGGCTGGTTTGTAAATTGGGATTTTACTTGCTCCCTGAATTGACAATGGACTGATGTCTTGTTATCTGGGATCACTAGGGTGGCCTCCCTTATATCTGCACCTTCACAGCCTGAAAAGAAGCCAAGGCCTTTAGCCAAATATAACATGTCCCACAGGTTATTTAATTTTAATTTGGCCATTAATTATTGGGCACTTTACTATGTGCAAAGGGTTGGGGCAATAATATAGTTAAGTGGTTAAGGTGTGGGCTTTGGAATTAGCTTGGTTTTACTTATTTAATTTTTATTTTTAAAGATTTTATTTATTTGACAGAGAGAGACACAGTGAGAGAGGGAACACAAGCAGGGGGAGTGGGAGAGGGAAAAGCAGGCTTCCTCCTGAGCAGGGAGCCCAACGCGGAGCTCGATCCCAGGACTCTGGGAAGGCAGACACTTAATGACTGAGCCACCCAGGCGCCCCTAGCTGTATGGCCTTGGCACATTACTTACCTTCTCCACAGCTCAGTTTCCAGAAGTAAAAGGAAGATAAAAACGATAGCTACATGTTAAGGTTGTAAGAACGACATGAGTTAATGTGTGGGAAGAACACCTCTGACCCATAGTAAGCACTCAACAGGTATTAGCCATTCATCTTTTACGTTCTGTAGGTGGCGGGCTTGGTCCCTGTTGTTGTATGGTGGAGAAGCTCATGCCGTGGATTTGTGAACAGCCGTCCACGACTCTCGTGATGGCTTGCTTCCATTTCTGTGCGACTTTCACACTTGTGCAAAGCTCTGTAATGGTCTCTGCGACATCGTGCAGCCTCATGCTTGTATTCCCTGCCCTCCATCCCCACTGGTTTATGAGCTCGTGGAACGCAGGAACGTGCGCGGTCTTTGGTATTCTTTTCAAAGGGCCTGCACAATGCCTGCCACTCTTGATTAAAAATGCTTAAGAAATGTTTGTTGAGTGAGTGAATGAAAGAATGTGACCAATGATTTGTGTGTAATTGGTACCCCATCAAACAAGTTTGGTTTACCAGTTTCCTAGTGTCTAGATGAGCTGGTAAGATATGTGTTTTTGGAGAGGCCGGATGAGGAGAAGAAGGGAAACAGGAGTTGCTGGTCAGGCATAGTGACAATGAAAAGTGAGTACTAGTAGGCTAGCAGGGAGGGGAGAGAGGAAAACTATGACAAGTCTGGTGGTCCCCAGCTATTTCATGTAGATGCAGAGTGCTACACAGCTCGGTAGCCCTCTCTGGCATTCCTGTAACGTCGAGGTGCAATTACCAAAGTGCCAACTGTGTCCTCCCTGTCCTCCTAGCTTCAGCCATCACTGTCCTTCTGTTAGTGCAGCACCAGCCACTTGGTCCCAAAAGCCAGTCCTGGCAAGGAGTGTTCAGGGAGAATCAGTTCACCAGCATGTGGGACTCTGGAATTGTCTTGCTGCCAAAGACCCACTATATGATGTGTGTCTGTCATTGCTGGGTGTGTGTGTCCCCAAATCCAAGCCACCATACCAACCATTCCCTTGACAGGACTCTGGCTTGCACCCTGCCTGTTTACTTGGTGCTTTGACATTCTTCCCAGCTTATTTTACCATTCCTGCTCCCACAGAGGAAATAGGGCAATTAGTTTCTGCCTGCAGTTTGGGGTTCTCTTTCAGGAGAAGCCACACAGTTGCCCACTTTGAACACAGACCTTTCCTTGGATAGAATGGGTTGGACCCCACAGGCTGAGTTTCCGAATCTAGGTTCTACCTTTCCTAGTTGTGAACTCTCTGAGCCTCCGATTTTTCACCCACAAAATGGGAATGATAATGCCCAGTTGTTACAAATTTAGATAACATGTATGTATGTTATCTAACACATACTCAGCATGTGGTTTTGTCTGGCACATACTTTGTAGTCAACAAATGGTAGGTATTATCCCTCCCACTGCCATGTCCCAACCACTGGCTTAGCTCACTCTAGATATTATCCTCTTCTGAAACCAAGCCTATCTTTACCAGGAACTCTGGTGAATCCCCTAGAGGTGGACCCCTCAGCAGGAAGAATCTCTCCCAGCATGCCTTACAGGGCCTCTTTTGACAAGAGGTTTATAAATACCCTTTGTAGTTAAGAAAAAGTTTTATTGTTAAAAAGCTAAGCTGATGCAAGCTATCTTTTAAAAACTTATATGAAATATTTCCATAAATATGGTTAAAATAAAAGTAACCACTCTTACTGAAGTTATATTTTATCTGAAAATAGAAGTGCCTTACTTTAAAAAAAAACAAAAAAAGCCTTACTACAGATTTTGGAAAATCAGGAAGTATAAGTTTTTAATATCAATTCTGGGTAATAAGAGCTAAATCAAATTAATTTTAATCCTTATAATCTAGGATGAAAAATCTTGAATTCATTTTGAAATTCAGTGGTGACAATTAAAACTGCTTTTGTGTTTCATATTCATGCATTCATGCAACAATTTGGGTAATAGATAGTGGGAAATAGGTAATGAGATGGGTAGATGCTCCTGTTTGTTAATGGTAAAACATATTTTTGTATAATTAAATGTCAGATATCTCTTGCACACATACATACATATATACATATACATATTGTTTCCCTTTTTCTTATGTAATTAAAAGTTAAAAAAGTGAAAGTCGTTTCAGTTGTGCTTAAGCTCTATCTAAATCTGCTTTATTTGCAGTAAGACTGACACAACTTTATAAGTATCTAACATGTATTTTTTTAAAAAACCATTTTAATGGCATAGGTTGACTCTGACTCTATGAGCAATATCTTTATCTTTTGTCTATGAGTCTTAATGATATAGTAATAGTCAATGATACAGTAATTGCTCATAATCTGTTCAGATCCAGAAAGAAAAATGACATGAATGTCATTATGTCTTCAGACTTAAAATTCAATCTTTTACATGACTTACTGAGCCCCCCATATGGTAAAAGATCTGAGCCTGAAGACACCCACTGCCAAATCATTAGCCATCATAATGCTGAGTAGTGATCCTTCCAAGCTGAGAGAAAGCATGCTGTATAACAAATGAAAGGGAGCTGACACTAGAAAGAACATTAGTGAAATCAATATTATTCAACCAGAGACATACACTCCATTAACAGTATGTCAATATGACCAATTATTTTCTACAGCACTGACATCATGATTGTATTTTTTTTCTCTTTGTCTTTAGCAGAGAATAGTTTTGCTTACCGTAATTGTTGATTTGTAGCCATTTGCCAGAAGAAGGTCTTCTTGGAAGTTTTGCATTGTCATCATTACTGGTTCAATTTGTCTTTCTTTGGTATCTAAACCCCTGATTATATCTTACCCTAGTTTGAAGGTTGAAAGCAATAAACTAGACTAAACATTCAGTAAGTCAATCTGAATTCTAGAAATTTCTGATGATATTCACTACCTAGGGACTAGGATAAAGTGAAAGCAGGCAGAACTTTGAGTAATTAGAGTTTGTAAATAAATATTTATTTGTAATAATTATTTTTGTTAATTTCTGCTTTTGCAACTAGGCTGTAAGTTCCCTCACTGTAGGGATGTGTATATTTTGCTTCTCGTTATGTTCCCACCACCGAGTACAGATATAGTGTCTGTCAAATGGAAGCCTCCTGGTGAATATTTTTTAATGCATTTCTAATGTTTCATGGATTTTTGTTTAATTTTTTGATTTTGGGAAGACATCAGCTTCAGAGCTATACCTCCAACTACCGTAGTAAGGAAATCACTATAATTAGGAGGTTCCAGAACCATGCCATGCTTGTTACAGTATGCACCAGCAAATGGATGCACCTCATTGTATCCTTCAACTCCCATGAGGTGAGGGAATAATCTTTGGTAGCACTGTCACAGAGAAGGAAGATACCTCCATGACCATGGTTGATGGCAGAAACAGCTGTGACCTCAGCCTCACTTCCCCCTTCTAAATCCCAAGTGAGTATGTCTGTGGTAGATCTTAAATCACACTCAAAAACCTAGCCACAAAGGAATCTAGAAAATGCAATTTTAATATTCCAGCCTCTGCTGGAAAGAAGGGTCATTAGAAAGAAGTTGGAATGGATGTTAAGCACAATCTACTGTATCTACTCTATCTCCTTAAGAATCTATATTCCATGAGCAATCTTGGGAAGAATGTAAATGTAGGTGAGGATTTTTCAGTGCCAAAAAATAATTGACAGGTAGAAGGTAGTGGTCAGGGTATGGTGTCCAGAGTGGTGCTATCTGAAGTCAAATCCTCTTTCCACTCCGTGTGCTCCAATTTCCAAATCTGTAAATCAGTATAATCTTGTTTCAAGGTATGAGTTTGAGGAATACATGAGATAAAAAATGTGATATACTTAGCACAGTGCCTGACTAATGGTAACTGACCCGATAAATGTCACCTATTATAATTCTAACCCTCATTCATCAAATTTTTGTTTTCTAATAGGAAATGGAGATTCTTTTATTAATAAGTAAAATTTCAATTTTCCATTATAGTAAGTTTGTTGTGTAAGAGTGACAAATCTTGTTTAATTCTTCCTGTTTCCTTTTCATTCATTCATGCAGCAATTGAGGGTTTATTAATACGCAAGGTCCTGAGGTGGACTGTATTCTACTTTTATTGGATTGATACAAATTCTTTTTTTTTTTGTTTTGTTTTGTTTTAGTACATGTCCTGCCGAAGCGAGCATGGATTTATATAAATTCTTTTTTTTTTTAAGATTTATTTATTTTTTTTTTTTTGAGAGAGAGAGCATGGGGTGAGGGGCAGAAGGAGAGAGGAATTTTAGCAGACCCCACTCCAAGCACAGAGCCTGATGTGGGCTCAGTCTCAGGACCTCAAGATCACAAGCTGAGCAGAAACCAAGAATCAGATGCTCAACTGACTGTGCCACCTGGACACCCCTGATATAAATTCTTAATACGTGGTTATTGTATTTGGCCATGGTATTAGAGATTTTGGCAATAAGGAAGTACACAGAGAATAACATTAGATTACCGTAATCATACTCTACAGAGATAACTGTTGGTAACAAAGTGGTATTTTCCTCTAGCTTTTAATTTTAATAGCTTGTAATATTTTATTATGTGAAATGTAAAAATTGCCATTTCCAGCAATGGAAATATATCTTTTTTCACTAAAGATTTTATTAAGTAATCTCTATACCCAACATGGGGCTCAAACGTACAACCCCGAGATCAAGAGCTGCACGTTGTACCAACTGAGCCAGCCAGGCGCCCTGGAAATATATCTTTTGAACATGGATTTTTAGTGCTCACCGAATACTCCATTATGCCCCTTATATTTCTTAGCTTCCCTTATTAGTCATGATAGGATCCTCAGACTAGTTTAGACAATGATCTGTGAACAGAATTCACTAGTGGCACTTCTAGGCCAAGGCAGTTAAGAGCCAGTGTGTTTCTTTTATCCCTTTCTTCCTCTGCGGAAATGAACCTGGGGCTAGTATATTCCAGATGGCACACCTGAGGAAAGCTGCCCAATCTACTTTGGACTTTACCTGAGTGAAAAGTGAACACTTGTTGAGTTAAACCATTGAAATTTACAGATTTGTCTATTGTAGCAGCTTCTGATAATTGTCCTAATAATTTATAGAATTTATCTTGTTTACCAGTGGTATTGATGTACTATTGTACCTTCCCCCCCTCAGTTTTAATGGACTAGGCTATTATACACCAGTTTTCTTCAGTGCACTTAACAGTTGGTTCTTTCTACCATGTAAGCTGAAGATAAATCAGAATATGCGGTTCCCAAGTGCAAGACTAAAGAAAGCTTACTACCATGTAATCTTTTTTTTGTGTGTGTGTGGTTTTTTTTTGTTTCCATTTTTAATTAACTTTATTGAGGTATATAAAACACACATAACTACCATGTAATCTATTTTTGTCTCCTTTCTCTTCTTTTATTGACATCGAACCAGTCAGTGTTTTATTTATTTATTTAAAAAATTTTTTTTAAAGATTTTATTTATATATTTGACAGAGAGAGAGACAGCCAGTGAGAGAGGGAACACAAGCAGGGGGAGTGGGAGAGGAAGAAGCAGGCTCCCCGCGGAGGAGCCCAATGCGAGCTCAATCCCAGGACTCTGGGATCACGCCCTGAGCCAAAGGCAGACTCTTTTTTTTTTTTTTTTTTCCAAAGGCAGACTCTTAACGACTGAGCCACCCAGGCACCCCCAGTCAGTGTTTTAGACTACAAAATTTGTATTGCACAGGGGAGAGTAAAATTGGTCGAGAAAGTCCCTATTGTTAAATGAAACTTTATGGTATTTGTTGTAGAGACAATTAAGGTAATTAGAGAAATACAAATATAACTGTCTTTCTGTCTTAGTTCCTTAGTTATGAGGTCAAAGGAGGAACATTGCAGCCTGGGTTCAGAAATCCCTTTCAGAGGCGCCTGGGTGGCTCAGGGCGTGATCCCAGCATTCTGGGATCGAGCTCCACATCGGGCTCCTCTGCTGGGAGCCTGCTTCTTCCTCTCCCACTCCCCCTGCTTGTTTCTCTCTCTCTGGCTGTCTCTGTGTCACATAAATAAATAAAGACTTTAAAAAAAAAAGAAAGAAATCCCTTTCAATAGCATATTGATAGTTAAAAGAAAAAGTTTACTCTTCAAGGACCTGAAAGGACAAAAGTGAATCCATTAACACTATAGAAAACAATCTGACCACTGTGGGAAAAAAATCAAGAGGCAAAATGGATTTCAGAAGGTCATAGAAGCTAACTGTCAGTATTTAGGCCCCTCATCAAAATTATTTTTTTTTATTTTTTATTTTTTATTAATAATGATTTTTTATTATATTATGTTAGTCACCATACAGTACATCCCCGGTTTTCGATGTAAGGCTCGATGATTCACTAGTTGTGTACAACACCCAGTGCACCATGCAATATGTGCCCTCCCCACTACCCATCACCGGTCTATCCCATTCCCCCACCCCCCTCCCCTCTGTAGCCCTCAGTTTGTTTCTCATAGTCCATAGTCTCTCATGTTTCATTCCCCCTTCTGATTACCCCCCCTTTCTTTATCCCTTTCTTCCCCTACTGATCATTCTAGTTCTTATGTTCCATAGATGAGAGAAATCATATGATAGTTGTCTTTCTCTGCTTGACTTATTTCACTAAGCATTATCTCCTCCAGTGCCGTCCATGTTGTAGCAAATGTTGAGAACTCATTCTTTCTGATTGCTGAGTAATATTCCATTGTATATATGGACCACAACTTCTTAATCCAGTCATCTGTTGAAGGGCATCTCGGCTCCTTCCACGATTTAGCTATTGTGGACATTGCTGCTATGAACATTGGGGTGCATATGGCCCTTCTCTTCACTACGTCTGTATCTTTGGGGTAAACACCCAGTAGTGCAATGGCTGGATCATAGGGTAGCTCAATTTTTAACTTTTTATCATCAAAATTATTTTTGATGAGCTCCCTGATAGCTGTGCATCCTGACAGTGTAGGTGAAATGGCAAGTCTAGGATCATAGGGACATGCTTAGCTGACGCTACCCTGCTTTTGCTGAACTACAGGGACATCTCCCCTTGAGAAAGATCTAGAGGGGACCATGGCAAGTTAGATAAAGCATTCGGTGAGAGCTTGAATTTCACATCAGAGCTCAGAGGAACTGCAATAAGGATGAATTGGGTTCCTAAGTATAGGATAGAATATAATGAGAAGAAAGAATAGAATTACTGGAAGAAATATCTGAAAAGAGACTCCAGGATTGACAGTTAAGATTTGTGTAAAATTATTTGAGGAGATGCTCTGTCAAAATTCATTTGTCAAGAGGATTTGGCAATTAGCCTCAAGGTGAACACTATGAAACAATGCAGATACCTACAAACTGCAAAGAAGTACCTGTGGACCATTCAAGAATTGTGAAGGGGCTCTTTATAAAGGAAATCTGTAGATCATCTTTATTGAGTTGTTTCTGTGAAAAAGGTCTTAGTTAACGGGCTGTATCTTGTGAGTTTCCCAAGATTGTTACAGAGTTTATTAAACTGCAGTTCTCAAGTAGGGGCAATTTTGCCTTCACCTCTCCCTCCACAATGGAGGCATTTTTGGTTGTCACGACTAGGGGAACACTACTGGCATCTAGTGGGTAGAGCCAGGGATGCTGCTAGACACCCAAATATCCTACACTGCACAGGACGGTCCCCACAACAAAGTATCATTCAGCCAACAATGTCATTTTTGCTTAAACTGAGAAACCTTGAGTTAATAAACCAGGAAACTTGTATTTAAATGAAAAACGGAGGGGCCCCTGGGGTGGCTCAGTTGGTTAAGCATCTGCCTTCAGCTCAGGTCATGATCTCAGGGTTCTGGGATCAAGCCCCGCATTGGGCTCTCTGCTCAGTGGGGAGTCTGCTTCTCCCTCTCCCTCTGCTTGCTGCTCCCTCTGCATGTGCTCTCTCTCTGTATCAAATAAATAAATAAAAAAAACGTTAAAAAAAATCTCTTCACCTTTAAAAAGAATAAATGAAAAGAGGGATAGAACTGGAGGAAGTGTAAACTAACCATATTTGTTAAACCTCTACCCACACTGTGCCTGAGGAGGGATTATAGATGGGGTACCTGCCTCACTGAGATCCACGGATTAGTAATCCGTCTAGTACTAGGTTGGAATCTTGGCTGAGGGTAAGTTTCTAGACCTCTCTAAGCCTCAGTTACCAAAAAAGTAGGAATAATAATAATAGTACTTGCCTTGTAGGTTTTTGTGAAAATTAAACAAGAAACATAAGTGCTTGGCACAGTGTCTGACAATCTTTATATGCCCAGTAAACGTAGATAGTATTGGCACAGAAATAAAATTGAATGGATGTATACCACAGTGTACGTATTGGTTATCACTGGGCCATGAGTTTTAACTTAGATTGTATTTTAAAATTTTCTACCATAACATGCTTATTTTTATGAGAAAATAGGATACTTGTTTTAAATCAGTTCAAAAGGAAGCTTCAGATTCCGCATCATAAATTCTAAATATTCTCTTCTCCTTTCCAGAGTCAAGTCTAGGTTATCTAGATCGCAAAATAGATATTTTCAGCTACTGTCTAAATCATGAGTGTGTAGAAAACTTTGTTATTGGAATGAAATAAAACAGTTGTCAGTATTCTGTGATAGCAAAAGCAGCGTGTGTTTATGGCAGATGGGAGAATGGATGACAGGATTTGGTTTTGTTCAAGTTATTCACATATATTTGTGTTTTGCTTAGACTTTAAAAATTATTTCTCTTTCTATGGGCACATAGCAATTACAGGGAAGGACCTGAGAGTCATTTTTATTTGGCATGGATTTTCCTAATGCCGGGTCATATGTGATGAAGGGAAACCTAGAGTCTTGTGGAGTGATTAAGAACACAGACCCTGGGGGTGCCTGGGTGGCTCAGTCGGTTAAGCATCTGCCTTCAGGTGGGTCATGATCCCAGGGTCCTCGGTTGGAGCCCTGAATCGGGCTCCCTGCTCAGCGGGAAGCCTGCTTCTCCCTCTCCCACTTTCCCTGCTTGGGTTCCCTCTCTCGCTAACTCTCTCTCTGTCAAATAAATAAATAAAATCTTAAAAAAAAAAAAAAAAAACCCACAGACCATGCAGCTTGGCTTCCTTGCATCCAATCCCAGCCCTATCATTCATTAGCTTTTTGATCTTGGGGAAGTAACTGAACTTCCTTGTGACTTAGTTTCCTCACCTTTAAAAAGGAAATAATAATGTTTTTATAATATGATGGTCAAAAAAAGATGGTATATCATTTGATTTCTATTTATTGATTGTTGGTTATGGTTCTATCCATACCTATCTAAAAAATTTCAATTTTTTTTAACCTACTGCGAACACATACAACACTAACTTTGATAAAACAAAGGTAATTTTGATAGACATTCTTCAGTAGGTAAATAATAGGTATCAGACTGCACCGAATTAATTAGTTCACTTACATTGGATTGCATTCTCTGGCTTCTTCAGGCTCTCAGTTACATTGGAAGATCATATTATTTAGAACTCGCTACTAATGCAGGACTGAAATTTCCAAGTTGTAGTTCTTGGCCAAACACCTTCCTCACCTTTCTGTCTTTCTCAAGGAGGGCCTCTCATTTTTGTTCAAATCATGAGATAAAATCTGAGAACGCACACTATTGTGTTCTTGGTGAGAGAGTGAAGGATTCAAGGTCCCTTTCTCCTGGTGCAGCTTCTTGTTCCTTGTATTCTACTTACGTGGTAAGGCTTGGCCTCTGTGAGCCTTCTGCTTTGAAGGGCCCCAGGGTAGGACTGAGGAACGAGGCCAGGTGAGGGTCCAGGGGCAAGGAATGGAAGCCAGGAGCTCAGTGGGTGGTTCCTGGACCTTAAGGAAAAAGGATGGGAGGCAGGGTCGGACAGTCTTTAAGATTGGTGAGAACAGTTACTGGCATTTGGCGGACAGGAGCCAGAAAGTTGTAACAAAAGTTGATCACTGGTAACATTTGTGCTAAAAGATTTTTAGGCTCCAACTGCCTCAGCGATGCTTAGCAGGGTAGAAACTTTGGATGTGGACCAAGCACTAGGTCAGGTTCTGAGTGGATCCAAAATGGATATACAAGAAGAATCCCGATTATGTGTCTATCTGTTGTGAGGAGATAAAACAGTGTTGCACCTACATGTGAATCCTGGTCAGAAGCTTTCATTTCCATAATAGAAGTGGGCTTAATGATGAGGTCTTCTAAATGTACAGATCTGGGCTCAATCCACGTGGCATCATTTTTCAGACAAACTGAGCCCCAGAGAGGTTGTCTTGTCCATCAAATATAAGATTTAAAATATAATCACCCAAATTTATTCTTAAAATGGTGACACGATGAGACTTTTCACTTTGAGACTGAGATCAAGATCAAGATATCTGTTCTCAAAAACTGAGTGCCCTCCCCGAGGGTACCTCTCTGTAGGAGGACATACATTCCTGCCCTGCTGAAGTCAAACATGGCTACTTGAGTTGTTTGGGCCTGTGAACTAGGAGCAGAAGCAACATGCCACTTTCACACAGAAGCCTTGGGAGTGCTTGCGTGGTGGGCCCTTTCACTCTTGCCTTCGTCAGCATGATTGGCAATGGTCCAGGTGTGGTGGGTCTGTTAGCCTGGTCTCAGTCGCAACTGCCCCTTGATGGGATTGTGGTGGGAACTAGAAATAAGCCTTTACTGTTGTTTTCAAAACATAGTCACCTTAGGAAGTGTGATATAGAGTTTTCCTATGAAGAGCAAAATTTTGATGCTTCCTTTCCTTATAACTTAAGGTCTGCACACAACATTCAATAATTGTTTCTTATTTTGTGGTGCCTCAAACAGGGCACCCTCTGTTCTCACCCATCAGGAGTAAGCAGTAAGGCTTATGTCACAGTGCTGTTATGATGGAGCTAGCAATGTGAATGCTTCTCTTTGTTGTTATTGTTATTTGTATATTTACATTTTTAAAATTATAATACTAAGACTGCTGGTGTTGAGCACCAGGCTTTATGATGGATTTTTTCCTTCCCTTCTCGCTTCTTTGCGTCAATGTTTCCTTCTGTTCTCCTCTCCTCCCTTCCATATTTATTTCTGCTTTGGACTGAGCACGAACGCATGCATTACTGGCTGCTTTTATCTACCTTTATGTAGTAAATCTAGAATGACCAGTTACCCAAAGAAGGAGTAAGTGGCTAGAGAACCAGACTGATTATAGTCAGTGGAGGGTCACCAGGCGTGGACATCTTTGTGAGAGGGAGTGATTAGTTTGCTCTTACACTAGGTACTGGTTATATAGAGATGAAAAGAGAAGGATTCTTCACTCAAAAACCTTAGAGTCTGGAAGGGAAATAGACATGCCAGCAAAGTACTTTGTTTGCTAAACTCGAATCTCTGTAACACTTTAATGTGGAGACAAAAGCCTTTCCTGAGAAAAGGCAGTATGAGATCCAGAGTCCAGAGCTTTCTGCCCCAGGCTTAGAGTAGATCTGGCTGATTTCACCTTCTTCGCACTCACCTACATACTATTGGTCTTACACACAACGTCAGATCTTTTAAAGGTGTGCAGAATTCCCAGGACTCAGACCCTCTTACCTCCTTCCTGTGTAGGGAGGTCCAAAGTGACTAATCCTCCAGGGCTTTTATAGATCGGTTGGTGTTATAGGAGATTTTGACATGCTAGGACAGAACATCCAGTTATTCCTGCCTGTGCTTACCACGTGCCAGAATTGGAAATCCACTGCTAAATAAGACAGACAGGGTCTTTGCTCTCAAAATGCTTATGTGCTATACATTAATACTGTGAATTTCCTTCTGTACCATGCCCTAGCAAGTCATCCTCTCTTCTATTTCTCATCTTTAATTATGCATTGTTCGGTTGTTAAACCAACCTTACCAGGTAGGGTTATGCCAGGTGACAGCATAAACCAACTAATACCAACAGCGTAAAATGCCCGAGTTTACCACTTGCCTCTGCTCTCAGCTGCTGGCTGGGGGTCCTGCTCCATTCGGGCAGAGCTTTAATTGACTCCCATCAACTGCATTACTCCTAGATACTAACTTCTGCTCAGGTTCCTTAAAGCTATGTCCCACTTACCTGATTGGCTGTCTCAGTAGAGCTGCTGAGTAGCCGACATAGCGTGGTGTCAACTTTTCTCTCTGCTATCTATTAGAACTTTAGCTAACATGATCATTTTTATAAGTATTCTCTTTAGAAACAAAGAAATGGGAGGGAAGGGAGATAAGAAGGAAAGAAAGGAAGGAAGGAGGGAAGGAAGGAAAAAACAGCTAGAGTCATGCTTACCTAGTTTCAACTTGCGAATTTTGCTTCTTTTCCTACCAATGCAGTAGCCCAAAGATAGATCAAACATCCTCATACTGTAATCCCCAAATTCAAACCTGATTTTTATCCACTCTTTAGAAATTATTAGTCACTTACTTTATTTTGTTTATTTTTCTTTGAAAAAATAATTTATATATAGTTGCCAGATGTTTGCATCAAACTCTTCTCCAAGAAACTTGAACATATTTAGAATTCAATAAATAGTGGTTGGATAAATGAATATGAACTCTGTAGGAATCACTTATTCCACAAATGGTCCCTTACCAAAATTTCCAGAAACAAATTTTTGTATTAAATCAAAACACAAAACAAAAAACCAATTCTGCTTTTTCCCACAGAGTTTACAATAGCCTTTAGAAAATAATCTTGAACATATTTCAGTCTTGTTTATGGTAAAAATAAAAAGACATCATCACATTTTTCTTTTGAGTATTGTTTTCCTCCATAATTCACAGGCATTCTTTGTCTATTATGATTATAACTTTAAAGCCTTAATCCACTGGAATTATTCCGTATTTTCTTCCAGTTGGATAGCCAATTATGTCAGCATAATTATACTATTCTGCCCTATGAAATGAATTGCCATCACTGTCTTAGACTCACCTTTCTACATATATCCTGTTCTGCTTCACTGATCTATCGTCTGTAGTTAGGCCAGTATAATGTTTGAAAGCATTGTTGTTAACAGAAATTTAAAAATAGTAGAGACTCTCTTCACTTTTCTTATTTTTCATGATTTTCCTGATTCTTTCCAGATTTTTATTTTTCAAATATGTAATTATAAATCATTTAGCTCCAAAACCTCATCGGAATTCTAACTGGAATTGCATTTCATCTTCTGATTCATAAGCATGAAATGGATTTCCATTTATTTGTCTTCTTTTATGTTTTTTTTTTTTAAGATTTTATTTATTTATTCGACAGAGATAGAGACAGCCAGTGAGAGAGGGAACACAAGCAGGGAGAGTGGGAGAGGAAGAAGCAGGCTCATAGTGGAGGAGCCTGATGTGGGGCTCGATCCCAGAACGCCGGAATCACGCCCTGAGCCAAAGGCAGATGCTTAACCGCTGTGCCACCCAGGCGCCCCTTCTTTTATGTTTTTTTGATATAGTTTTCTTTATATAACATTTGTACCATTCCAACAATAATTTATACTGTTTTGTAAATGGAATTTTATTTATTGATTGAGTTTTAAAGATTTTATTTATTTATTTAAGAGAGAGCATGAGCTGGGGTGGGGGAGGGGAGAGGGAGAAGCAAACTTCCTGCTGAGCAGAGAGCCCCAGACAGGGCTCAGTACCAGGATGGAGCTCAATCCCAGGGCGGCTAGGTGATGACCTAAGCCGAAGCAGATGCTTAACCGACTTGAACCATCCAGGCGCCCCTGTAAATGGGATTTAAAAATTTTCTCTTTCTACCTGGTTATTATTAGTATAGAGAAAAGTGATTGATTTTTATTAGCCCTTTATTTGTTTGATTTATTATTTGCAAACATTTATTAGTTGACCTTTCCTGGGGTCTGTTTCCTGTTTTGAATATAAGAACAAGATAGATCAAGTTTACCTTGCTTATTGTTTTATTCCCATTCCAGCAGGTCTAATGAATGAATGAACGAATGAACTTCTTTTTAAAAAGAGTTGGAGAGGAGATTCAACAATCTGCTCTACTTTTCCTTTTCTTTTTAAAATAAATGTGCTTCTAACACATACAGAACTTAACACCCTTGGATTCTTGCTGCCAATAAATTGGGAAGATTCTTCAATTTTTTCCTTAGCTTTTTAAAAACAACTTTATTAGGGGCGCCTGGGTGGCACAGTGGTTGAGCGTCTGCCTTCGGCTCAGGGCGTGATCCCGGAGTTCTGGGATCGAGCCCCACGTTGGGCTCTTCCTCTATGAGCCTGCTTCTTCCTCTCCCACTCCCCCTGCTTGTGTTCCCTCTCTCACTGGCTGTCTCTCTCTCTGTCGAATAAATAAATAAAATCTTTAAAAAAAAAAATAAAATAAAATAAAAACAACTTTATTAAAGTATTTTGTGTATCATAAAAATCACTCATTTCAAGTGCACAGTTAAATAACGATTTTTAGCAAATTGACTGAGTGGTACAATTGTCACTATAAATTGGATTTAGAACAATTTGAGCCTCCTAATAAGATCCCTCACGTATAATTAATCTCCGTTCCCACCTCCATCCCCAGCCCCAGGCAACCACTAATCTATTTTTCGTTTCAATGGATTTGCTTATTCTAGACATTTCACATAAATGGGATCATATAATATGTGACCTTTTGTGACTAGGATATTTCACTTCACATAATGTTGCTGAGGTTCATTCATATTGTGGCATGTATCAGTATTTCATTCCATTACTAGTAAATAGTATTCTATTGTATGTTATACCACTTTCTGTCTATCCATTCAATAGTTAGACATTTAGATTGTTTCCACTTTTTGGTTATTATAAATAATGCTGCTGTGAACTTCAGATGCAAGTCTTTGTGTGGATAGATGTTTTCATTTCTCTTGGGTAGGTATCTAGGAGTGGAATTGCTAGTTCATTTGACTGTTTTTGAGAAAATGCCAAACTATTTCCCAAAGTGACTGTACGGCGATGTATATTATATTCCTAGCAGTAGTGTATAAAGTTTCTGATTTCTTCTTCCTTAACTCTTTCCTCCCAACTGTTGTATGATTGAGATATGATTTACATTGAGGTACAATTTATATATGATAAAATTCTCAGATCCTTTTTTTTTTTTTAAGATTTATTTGAGAGAGAAAGAGAGTCTTAAGCAGACTCCATGCTGAGTGCAGGGCACAGAGCCTGAGTTGGGGCTTGATCTTAGAACCCTGAGATCATGACCTGAGCCGAAATCAAGAGTCAGATGCTTAACCAACTGGGTCATCCAGGTGCCCCTAAAATTCTCAGATCTTAAGTGTACAATTCAATGAGTTTTAACAAATGTATACATGTGTGTGTACAACCACTCTGTCAAGATATGGGACATTGCCATCACTCTAGAAAGTCCCCTTATCTCTTGCCCCTCAGTGGCAATTACTGTTTTGATTTTGATCATTGTGGATTAGTATCGCCTATTCTAGAATTTCACAGAAACTGACTCATACAGATGTGCTCTTTTGTGTTGACATTTTTCGCTTAACATAAGGTTTTTGAGTTTCATCAGTGTTGCTGTGTTTATTCTTAGTAATTGTTCTTTTTTATTGTTGAGAATATTTCAGTGTATAAATGCACCATATTTTATTTATCTATTTACCTGTTAATGGACATTTGAGTCATTTCTAGTTTATAGTTATTAGGGACAAAGCTACAATTGAACATTCTTATACAAATGTTTTTGTTTACATGCTTTCATTTTTCTTGTATAAATACCCTAGAGTGTAATTACTAGGTCATAAGGTAGTTGTATATTAACTACTGATATATCTGATATTGTCACCTTATGCAATTTCTACAAGAATTACAGTTTTTAAAATATCATGTGTTTGATTTTTTAAATAATTGTATAATTTGCTGATATAGTTAATTTTATCTTTTATGATATTTTACTGATGATTTAATTTTCTTGTATAGAACTTCTAAAAAACATTTAACAATGATGGTGATATTTGGCATTCTGTTGCTGATTTGAATCGATATGGTTTTGATACATCACCATTTGGCACGATGTTTGCTTTTGGTAAGCAGTCTTTATCATACTTAAATTGTTTTAAGTTTTCCCTATTTTACGTAGTTGCTGAATTTTACCCAATACATTGTGGACATCTTTTAATATCTTCCTTTACTTCTCTTCCTTTTTTTGTTGAGATAATAAAATATGTTTATAGATTTCCTGAAAACGAACTAACTTATCATTCCTGAAATAAATCTTATAAAAGACAGAATATAGAAATAGGATTTTATAGAAGAGGAAATCCAGATGAGCAACAAACATAAAAAGAGGCTCAACCTTAGTTTTAATGAGGAAAATGCATATTAAGGTAACATCAGTATACTGCTGTTCATCCGTAAGCTTAGCAAAGATGGTGACAATACTCAGTACTGGTGAATTTTAAAGAAAAGAACACACTCATATGTGAGGGAATGTAAATTACTATAGCCTTTTGGGAAGACTATCTGGCAAATCTTTAAAAACTAATAATGCATATAATTATTAAGTCATATATCTATGATCTATGATCTAATAGTCATGGTCTTGCCTTATGCTGGAATAGCCTTATAATATTTTTCATTATTTTCATGCCTTATAAGAATTGGATTTTATATTGTGAATGAGTGAGACAGTTTTTTTTTTTTTTAAGATTTTATTTTTAGGTAATCTCTACACCCAACATAGGGCTCAAACTTACAACCCCAAGATCAAGAGTCACATGCTCAACTGACTGAGCCAGCCAGGCTCTCCAAGTGAGACAGTCCTATAACCAGAACACTGAGTTCTTGAGTAATAAATGTTACCCTTGATTAGCACGTAAACTTGAAATAACATTATAATAACATTCTAATTACCTGATCATTATCTTAATGGTGTGTAAACACCAGGATTTTGTATAGCAGCAGAGTAAGGAGTATGAGTGGCATAAATATTAAAGAGTGCCATCCTTTAAGAAATTTATAATAAAAGGGGTGCCTGGCTGGCTCAGTCGGTTAAGTGTCTGCCTTTGGTTCAGGTAGTGATCCTGGGTCCTGGGATTGAGCTCCACGTCAGGTTCTCCGCTTAGCGGGAAGCCTGCTTCTTCCTCTGCCTGTTGCTTGTTCTCGCTCTCTCTCTGTCAAATAAATAAATAAAATCTTTTTTTAAAAAAGAAATTTGTAATAAAAAACATATGCTGCTCTTAAATGGACAACTCCAAGAATTGATGAGATATTTGCTTTATAAAAGCAATCACTAATGCTTAAATTATAACTTTAAACTGTGAAGTTTACAACATAGAAAGGTTTCTTGTATTGAATGCCCATGGCTTCTGGCAATAATGTCTTATAATAGAGAAGAAAAGAAAGTGCTCTGTTTTTCATAGTCTAACTAGAATAATTTAAAGATAGCGTGTGTTCTTTATTTTCCATTCTCTTTTTAAAAAACAGAGTTTTTTCATAAAATGTGCATTTTCTCCCTAACATACTAGATTTCTTTTTATTTAGACTTAATTTAAGTATTCAGTAATAGTAGCATAATGTTTGGATACAGACTCAAGCTGAATCTTATCTTCCTCAATATTAATACAAAGTCAGTTTTATATTATTTTGTATAATGGCAAGAACTAGAAAAATCTGCAGCCCATTAGTAGGGAAATAGTTGGATAAAATCCATATCATGCACTCATGCCTTGATATTTATTTTTATTTTTTTAAAAGATTTTATTTATTTGAGAGAGAGAGAGAGAGGGAGAGGGTGAGCATGAGCAGGGGGAGGGGCAGTGTCCCAGTGGGCGTCTTTTGAATCTCTTCCCTTGCCTATGAGAGTGTAAACAAATATGTACATGTTGTGTAAACAAATATATACGTGATTATAAACAAATATATACATCTTATAAAATTTGTATTATGCTACCTACATTTCTCAGCCACTTGCTTATTTCACTAAAAACAAAAGACAAAAAACAAACCCAAGATCAATAGATAAAGATCTAACTCATTCTTTTGGTTACTCATAAAAGTTCCAAGGCAGGGGAGCCTGGGTGGCTCAGTCGGTTAGCATCTGACATTGGATCAGTGTCCTGGAATAGAGCCCTCTGTCCAGCTCCCCGCTTGGTGGGGATTCTCCTTGTCCCCCTGCTCCTCCCCGTGCTCATGCTCACCCTCTCCCTCTCTCAGATAATTTCCTGGCTGAGGATTGGGGATGTCAAAGGAAAAGTGGAAGGGAGTCGAGTTTAAAAAAAAAAAAAAAAAAGGAAACAAGGATAAAAACAATATTTTGAAAAGAAAATTATTTTAAAAGAGTATAAATATTTATGTAAAATAATACTGCAAAACTTTATAATGATAAAATTTAGAAACAGTACAAGTAATTAATGTAATGAATTTTTTTGTGGTTGTTAAAAATAGTGATATACATGTTTAGAATGTGTATTAAATGACAATTCATATTGTCTACTTTGTGCTAATATGATTGTGTGATGATAGGTTTTTTTTTGTTGTTGTTGTTTGTTTGTTGTTTGTTTAACCTAATAGGGAAAAAGAACTGACGTTATTTCTGGAAGTATGAATTACTGCTAGTACTTGTAGTCTGTATTACCTAAATTATACTCTTCCTGGTATAGCTGTAATTACATGAGATTTAGTCATATCTTTAATTAGATAGTAGTCTGATTGAAGGTAGGAATCACTTTTTAAGATTCTATATGTCACTGTCAGCACTCAGAATAATTCATAATTCATAATTTCAAGTGATCACCATTGAGCACAGTCCATATGCAAAAATAGACAGCTTTAAAGAGGTCAAAGTGTGAGCTTTTAAAAACAGCAGGCTGTGGTGAAAGTATTCTTCACTCGGCTGCAGGGCTGGTGCTTGCCCGTTGCACTAACCAGCTCCATCACAGTGCTTGCTGGGACTTACGCTGAGTTTCTAAGAAAAGAACAGAGAGGTGAGCTAGGGCAGGACTGGTGTTAAAGGAGACTGATGTGTTTGCTAGGTCAGCAAATTAGTCCCTAATGTACAGGAATTTAGGATTTGATTTGATTAGAATTTGATTAACGTTGCTTTGATTCAAGCTGGAGACTCTACTCCAGGATATCCCATCTGGTGGATGGGCCATAGAAGCAAGAATCTCATGTTAATGTTAAAAAGTCAGGCAGGTGGCCACTTGTTGGTTCTACAAAGTCTCTAACTGTCCAGAAGCCTGGCAACTGACTGGATCGCTCAGTCTGCTCTCCCCAGTGCTGATGTAGGGAGTTCCTCTGTGGATGCTGCTGGCTGTCCTGGCCGACTGCAGGCCAGGCACGTGGGGGTCACTCTCTCCAGCACCTTCCTGCTGAGGTAATAAGTAATGAGTGAGGCTTTTGTATTACACTTTCCTTTAAGGGCTTCACACTTCATTTTAGGGAACATAGCTGTTGCTTAGTTACACAGCTCTCTACTTTTGACAGAGCAGCCACTTTCTCCACTCATGGCAGGGATAGGTTTTGGAGTGTGTAAAATATTAACCAAAAAACCAAGTTATACTTCATAGTTCTCTAAAGGCCACAGAAATGTAAATAAATCAGGTTATTCCGCATAGTCGAGGGATCTGGCTTTGCATTTTTCTGTGTAATCTGTTTGTGCCTCTGTAGGAACAACAGGCCACACCTCAAGTGATGAAGCAGTTCTGTGGAGAAACCCATTTACACCAGATTCCGGATGCCATTCCCACCAGAAACGATGCCAAGAATATACTTATATTTTAAATAAATGAGAAAATCAATATCTAGATGAAGTATATATTACAAAGTAGAAATATTATATTATTGGTATATTTATCTATCCATTTTGACTAAAGTCGAGCCTGACAGAAAAATATCAATCCCTTCTTAAAATAGATAAAACACATTTTGAGGTAAATTGTTTTTCTTTCTGTTGTACTAGCCCATGCTTAAAATTTAATGATATGACAGTGTAGGGGAGGAAAAAATTTTTCTCAACCCTCTTAGGTGCCTGGCTGGGTCTGAGAATTAAACTGACAAAAAGACAGATTACCAGGAGAAAAACATACAAATATATTTAATATTAATTTTTTGTGATATGGGAGCCTTCATAAGGAAATGAAGCCCTGAAGAAGCTGTTAAGCCTGAGTATTTTTATGCTAAGTTTGATGAAGAGTGGGAAAATTTGATAAGTCAGAGAGTATGAGATTAGTGAAGTAAACTGGAGGAGACTTAGCAAGACCTGTTTGTTCGTATTCTTCTTCTCAGTGTCCACTTGTCTTCGGAGGTAAGGATGCTCCTTTCCTCCCTTACAGGGAAGACCCCTCTTATACAAAGGTTCTATGACCTGTTTTAGGATGGAAGATGGGGGGAATGAGGGAAGGTCTTTCCTACTTCTGCCATTTTTTCAAACTCCATCAGCTTAAAATTTTCAACATGCCAAGTTGCCATATTTTGAGGTAGTGTATCCTGAACCCCATCAATAGGTTGAGTAGGAAAGGAATCTAAATTTCTACTTTTTTGACTCCCAGTATGCTAACTTTACTAAAACTATGAAAATAAGCAAGATATTTTCATAGCTATAATACTGATTTTTAAAACTTACATGAAGATTGTATATTAGGCTGAAGTAATTCATCGCTTTGTAGTAGGAATAAAGTGGACTCAACGTGGAGGATTTCCTCTTGTATGAGGCAAAGAAGCAAGGCAGCAAAACCCTACTTAACCACTGAACTCAAGCCCAGACTTGAATTCCTCTCTCCATATGAAGTGGCATAGCTGGGGAAGTCTGCACCTAGACTTCAATGCTCCTGAGTTCTTGGGTCCAATAATTAGCTTTAATGCTCTGCTTAAAGAACCCTGAGGATTTCTCCCTAGACATTGCAGTCATCCACGGAGACATGTTTTCTGGGTCTGCTTTTCCTTCTTCCTCATGGATGGGTATCTTTCTGTCTTCCTGAAGAGTCTCTACTTCACTTAGCCTTTCTTTTTTTTAATAAATACTTTATTTATTCATTTGAGACAGAGAGAGAGAGAGAGCATGAGCAGGGGGAGAGGCAGAGGGAGAGGGAGAAGCAGATTCCCCGCTGAGACAGGAGCCAGCCTTGGGGCTTGATCCCAGGATCCTGGAATCATGACCTGAGCTGAAGGCAGATGCTTAACCATCTGAGCCACCCAGGTGCCCCCACTTAGGCTTTCATCTAGAGGGAGATTCAGACGATTTATAATAGGCACGAGGTACATATTCTACTTACACGATTCTGGAGGTAGGCCTTTCTCTTGATGTTTTCTGTGGTTACACATTTTATTTCTTTATCAGATTTCCAAATATACTTTCCCTTGTCTCCTTCATTCTCTTCTGCAAAGGTTTTTCTAGGCAAGGTTACTGAGCTCTACTGGAAGTACATGGTACCCTTGCAGAATCTAAAATAAGGGCAACATCTCAGAGATATTGTGGATTTGGTCCCAGACCACTGTAACAAAGTAAATGCAATAAATAAAGTCAAATGAATTTTTTGGTTTCCCAGTGCATATAAAATTTATGTTTGTACTAAACTGTAGTCTATTATATCTAAAGTGTACAATAACGTTATATCTAAAAAATGTACATACCTTGATTTAAAAATACTTTATTGCTAAAAAATGCTGACCATCATCTGAGCTTTCAGGGAGTCATAATCTTTTTGCTGGTGGAGGGTCTGGCCTCCATGTTGATGGCTGCTGACTGATCAGGGTGGTGGTTGCTGAAGGTTGGGGTGGCTGTGGCAATTTTAAAAAATAAGACAATGACAACAGTAAAGTTTGCTGTATCAATGACTCTTCCTTTCACGAACAATTTCTCTGTAGCATGTGATGCTGTTTGATAGCATTTTACTACAGTATAACTTTTTTCACAATTGGAGTCAATCCGCTCAAACTCCACTGCTGCTTTATCGACTAAGTTAAGGCAGTATTCTAAATCCTTTGTTGTCATTTCGACAATCTTCACAGCATCTTCACCAGGAGAGATTCCACCCCAAGATCCCACTTTCTTTGCTCATCCATATGAAGCATCTCCTCATCTGTTAAAATTTTATCATGAGATGGATGCAATTCAGTCCCATCTTTAGGCTCTGCTTCTAATTCTAGCTCTCTGGCTATTTCCACCACATCTGCAGTTCCTTCCTCCCCTAAAGCCTTGAACATCTCGGAGTCATCCATGTGAGTTGGAATCAGCTTCTTCCAAACTCCTGTTCATGTCAATCTTTGACCTTCCCATGAATCACAAATGTTGTTAATGGATCTAGAATGGCGAATCCTTTCCAGACGGTTTTAAATTTACTTTGCCCAAATCCATCAGAAGAATTAGTATCTATGGCAACTGTAGCCTTATGAAATATATTTCTCAAATAAGACTTGAAAGTTGGAAGTTACTTCTTTTTCCGTGGGCTACAGAATGGGTGTTATGTTAGCAGATGTGAAAACAACATTAATCTTGTATATCTCCGTCAGATCTCTTGGGTGACCAGGTGCATTGTCAACCAGCAGTAATATTTTGAAAGAATTCTTTTTTTCAGAGCTGTACATTTCAACAGTGGGCTTAAAATATTTAGTAAACCATGTTGTAAACAGATGTGCTGTCATCCAGACTTTGTTGTTCTTTTTTTTTTTTTTTTTTTTAAGATTTTATTTATTTATTTGACAGAGAGAGACAGCCAGCGAGAGAGGGAACACAAGCAGGGGGAGTGGGAGAGGAAGAAGCAGGCTCCCAGCGGAAGAGCCTGACATGGGGCTCGATCCCAGAACTCTGGGATCACGCCCTGAGCCGAAGGCAGACGCTTAACGACTGAGCCACCCAGGCGCCCCCAGACTTTGTTGTTCTGTTTACAGAGCAAAGGTAGAGTAGATTTTGCATAATTCTTCAGGGCCCTAGGAGTTTTGGAAATGGTCAATGAACACTGGCTTCACCTTAAAGTCACCAGCTGCATTACAGCCAGCCTGTCCTTCAAAGCTTTGGCACCGAGCATTGACATTTCCTCTAGCGGTGAAAGTCCTAGATGGCAGTCTTCTTCCCATGGAAGTCTATTTCATCTGTATTGAAAATCTGCTGTTTGGTGTAGCCACCTGTACTAATGATCTTAGCCAGATCTTCGGGTAACTTGCTGCAGCTTCTCCGTCAACACTTGCTGCTTCATCTTGCACTTTTCTGTAATGGAGACGGCTTCTTTCCTTAAACCTCATGAACCAACCTCTGCTAGCTTCACACTTTTCTTCTGCAGCTTCCTCACCTCTCTCAGCCTTCATGGAATTGAACAGAACCAGGGTCTTGCTTTGAATTAGGCTCTGGCTTAAGGGAATGTCACAGCTGGTTTGATCTTCTATTCAGACTACTCAGACTTTCTTCATATCAGCAATAAGGCCATTTCCCTTTCTTATTTGGGTGTTCAGTGGAGTAGCCTCAAGAACTTTTCTTTTCCATTCACAACTTGGCTGTTTGGTGCAAGAGGCTTAGCTTTTGGACTATTTCCACTTTCGACATACCTTCCTTACTGAGCTTAATTATTTCTAGCTTTTAATTTGAAGTGAGAGATGTGTGAGACTTCCTTTCACTTGAACATTTATAGGGTTATTAACTGGCCTAATTTCAATATTGTTGTGTCTCAGGGAATAGGGAGGCCTGAGGAGAGGGAGAGAGATGGGGGAACGTCTGATTGATGGAACAGTCAGAACACACACAATATTTAATATTATGTTCATAACATATTATGTTAATTAATTGAATTAATATTCACAATATTAATATTATGTTCATTGTCTTATATGGGTGTGGTTTGTGGTGTCCCAAAGCAATTACAGTAGTTACATCAAAGATCACTGATCACAGATCACCATAACAAATGTAATAATAATGAAAAAGTTTGAAAATATTGTTAGAATTACCAAAACATGACACAGAGACACAAAGTGAACAAATGTGGTTGGGAAAATGGCACTGATAGACTTGCTCAATACACAAACCTTTAATTTGTTTAAAAAAACCCTAGTATCTGCAATGTGCAATAAATCAAAGTACAATAAAATGAGGTATGCTTGTAGAGACTTTTCCTTTAGTAATTCACAACTCTGGTCTCAGCAGGTTACATTTTCCTCCTAACATTTCTGGTTTCTGGCTTGCCAATGCAAAACTCTGTGCCATCTTCTAAAAGATCACCCTTTGTAAGCATCTTATTAAAAATAAAAGATAGCAGGGTTGGGGGTGGCTCAGTCGGTTAAGGTCTGCCTTCGGCTCAGGTCATGATCTCAGGGTCCTGGGATTGAGCCCCATGTCAGCCTCTCTGCTCAGTGTGGAGTCTGCTTCTCCTTCTCCCTCTGCCCCTCCCCCACATTCGTACACACACACTCTCTCTCTCAACTAAATAAAATCTTAAAAAAAAAAGCTAGCATTTATTGAATGCTTATTCTGTAACATATGTGATCTCATTTATTCCTTATAATAATGTTCTTGTGTATTTCAGTTTGTAACATTGCCTCCTGTCGCATTCTCTGGTGGAATAGATAGATACATATTTAACTTTACTGTAGCTTTAAAGGATTTTCAAGGGAGGAGTAAAAATACATGTGTCGATCTATCTTTACCCAGAAGTTGGAATATCACTTTCTGCAGTGGAATCATGAGTTTAGGTATATTTTAGTGCTTGGAGACAGACTGAAAGAACTAAATAGGTGTTTATAAAAAAAAAAACAAAACCCATTCTTTACTAATTTGTCATATTGAATGCCATGCTGTATAGTGATTCTGGCTATAAAAAGAAAACAATTACTTTTAGACTTTTTTTTTTTTTAATGATTTTTTATTATATTATGTTAGTCACCATACAGTACATCCCCGGTTTCCGATGTAAGGCTCGATGATTCATTAGTTGTGTATAACACCCACTGCACCATGCAATACGTGCCCTCATTACTACCCATCACCGGTCTATCCCATTCCCCCACCCCCCTCCCCTCTGAAGTCCTCAGTTTGTTTCTCATAGTCCATAGTCTCTCATGTTTCATTCCCCCTTCTGATTACCCCCCCTTTCTTTATCCCTTTCTTCCCCTACTGATCATCCTAGTTCTTATGTTCCATAGATGAGAGAAATCATATGATAGTTGTCTTTCTCTGCTTGACTTATTTCTAGACTTTTTTTTTTGAATTAACATTTGAAATCATTAGAAGTTATTATCAGGAGCCCTTTATTTTGTGCATATGAATGCAGAAAGACAGCTTGTTGGTTATCTTATGCACTTAGGTACTATCTTATGAAGGATTGTATTTTAACACATTTTCAAATTCACCTAAGCTAATGATTCTATCAGAAAATAAAATTTTTCTACCCACTGGCTTTTGGAACATAATTCAAAATCTTTTTAGCAACTTTTGCTTTTATAATTGGCATTTACTTGTTATTCTAATAGAGCAAAACACTGACCTATGTAATTTTAGTGCAATTAAATTTTTCTCTTTATGTTTATATGTACTTCATCAGTTTAGCAAAAGCCATAGCAAAACTTCGAAATCCCTGCCTGCAGCAGATTGTAGGGGAAGAAGTATCTGCTGATTTGTCTGCACTGTAAGACCCTGGTTCTGGCAGAATTGTGCTGGTAAATTGCTCAAAGATGCCTTCTGTTTACTAAGACTAGTGTTGCAGCTGTTTTTAATTAGCTGTTACAAATGATAAACTGCCAGTCTATGCTTGTTAGATTTGCTTAAATTTATTCTATTCCAAATAAAGGAAATTCAAAGAATATCAATATAGAATGGAAAACTGCTCATTATCAATCAAGTTCAGAAAGGTGGTGGTAAATATCTTAATACATCCTTTTGATTTTATGGGAAGGAGAAAAACTTGATTTCCTATGGTGCAGATGATTACATCTTGTGTTCTATTTAATTTCCTAATTTTTTCTTAAATGTAAATTTCTGTTTTGAGTAGAGGATTCACTTCCAAGGAGAAGGCTCTTTGCAGTCCCCACTGTGGGCCACTGTGTATAGAAAGCATTTACTGACATAAGGAGATTTGTAGTGTTTCTATTCATAAGAGTTTTAAAAATTGTTTTAAGAAAAAGGGTTGGAAATGAAGGAGAGGTAAAAGTGTTATGATTTATCATGAAATTTGGTGAATATCATTCACAGAGCTTTATTTATCCAATGGGTTGGGAAAAAAAATCCATGTTAATTTTCTTATTTTTCTGTTTTTATAGGACTTTACACCATTTTGCTGTTAGTTTTATTTATTATTATTATTATTTTTTTTTTTTTTGAAGAGAGAGGGAGAACATGTGAGTGGGTGGAGGGACAGGAGAGAATCTTCAAGCAGACTCCCCAAGGAGTGAGGAGACTGATGTGGGGCTTGATCTCACCACCCATGAGATCATGACCCATAAGATCATATCCTGAGTGGAAACCAAGAGTGGATGCTCAACGAACTGAGCCACCTAGTTGCCCCTTGCTTTTAGTTTTAAAAGACCAATATTGGGGATGCCTGGCTGGCTCAATCAGTAGAGCATATGACTCTTGATCTCAGGGTTGTGAGTTCAAGCCCCAAGTTGAGTGTAGAGCTTACTTAAAAAAAAAAATTATGACATGCTGAAAGGTCACATGATGGTTTAGCATTTTGGGGTACCTGGCTGGTTCAGTTGGTGGAGCATATGACTTAATCTTGGGGTTGTGGGTTTGAGCCCTGTGTTAGGTGTAGAGATTACCTAAAAAATAAAATCTTTTTGAAAAAGAACAATATTGATGCTCATAGTCAGGACTGTTGAAGAAATTGACATTCTAGGTTACTGTAAAGTGTCTAAATGGTGATGGTATGTAAGGCAGTGCCTTGCAAGAACTTTTATTGATTTGATTTCATGGTACACTGATTTCTTGCTACTATATAGCCTTAAATAGTTATTAATCGACTATGTCTAAAATGTATGGAAGATGATTGTTTTCCATCCTAGGTGAAGACCTAATGAACATTTGCTTAAAATCACAGCAAAGGAACTTTAGACTTCAGAAAAGCAAAGTAAGGATGATGGGAATCCTTTTGCATAGGATTCCTTTTACCTGAAACTTTGGAAAATAGGTAGATGAATTAGAAAGCTAAATTTTTTCAACTTTTGCTTTCTTGATTTTCATTGGAAAGTTTATGAAACCTAAATTTTCTTCAATTCATGAAACCTATTTTATGGTCTAATAGAAAAGTTATGTCACGTTAGTTATATGTTATGTATTAGTAGAGTTATATAGAGAGAGTCAACTTAGTTCCTATCAGCTACATTCCTGCAGAACCAATATTGCCTTTTTTCAATATGATTTGTTGAATTCCAGAAGTTTATTTACAAATAAATTGTCCTTTGTTATGAACGTGTTATTATATATAAGCTCTGTCCACAGGGAAGTTTCTTTACACCTGCACATGCAAGGTAAAGAACTAATCGTGCCAGCAAACAGAGGAGCAGGGCCACCCCTAGTTACCTTGCCACTTCCACAGCCTCACTACCTGGCAGGGGAAGCGGGGACTCTGCCATCTACAAGCCACTTGTACAGTCCCTTACCCAGGACCTGGGAAGTAATTTTAGAAGTAAAAAAGTCCAAAGTAAAGGTCATGTCTAATTTAAATTATTGCTTTTGTCACATTCTCTACCAGTCATAGGAATGTTTTATTATTAGTCACAAATCAAGGAATTCTTATTCTTAATTTATAATGCTTCTAAAGAGCCACACCCACTGCTAGGGTTTTGATACTTTATTAGTCACTTAGGCTAAATTATGCAAAGCATGAAATTATACAAACTGCCCCCCAAATTTTAGAGGCTTGTAACAACAAGCTTTTATGTCTCATGCTCTACATGTTATAGGTAACTAAGACTTATTCCATGTCAGTGTCATTCTGAGACATGAGCCAAAGGAGCAGCCCCTCTCTGAGACTTTGCTCATCTTTTAGCAGAGGGAAAAAAAAAACCCACAGTGGAAGCATGCGATGGATCTTAAAGCTCCTGCTTGAAAATAGCACACATCATGCCACACACATTTTACAAATCAAGTCAGACAGCCACCCTGAGGCTGTGCAGTTCTGCAAAGAGGGGCACCGCAAGTCATGGAGCCAAGCCTGGCATCAATGTGGCAGCGATGTATAATCTTTCCATGGTGAGGAGCAAGGAATAGTTTTGAATAGTGATACCATCTACTTATAAAATCTTGAGACTCATCTGTTTGTGTGATGAGGTCTGAATATTGGTGGACATCTAAGGCAAAAACAGCCCTCTGTACTCATCACATTATTTAATTTTCTTTCGGGGCTTATAGGAAAATAGCCTTTCTCAACCCTTTGTGTCTGTGTGGGGCTAGAAGACTAAAGCCAGTGGACAATAGAGACAAGTGGTGTGTGGCACTTCCAGACCTAGCTCCCAAACATGTAGTAAAATCGCCCCTCCTCTCATTACTGTTGGGGTGAATTCAGAGGAGACTACCTCTCTAAATCACTGCTCCAGTCATCCAAGGAGATGTAACCAGGAGAACCACCTGACCAGAAACATCCACTTTGGATTATGGGATAGAACAAATGAACCTTTCTTGTCTTATGATACTAAGATTTTGTGGTTGCTTGTTCCTGTGTTACCCTATCCTGACTAATATAACTTTGCTTTATGGTTTATTTAATGATGCACATTTACTAGGGTTATATACATTCTGTTGTTGAGTGGCCAACTATGACATGCCTCCCAAATTTCTGAAAGTATACGTAGATTTCTACTGTACAAATATGAATATGTGACCAAAGAACTGATTTTTAGACATTATTTGATTTTAATTAATGTAAATGTAAATGGCTACATGTGGCTAATGGCTACCATATTGGATCACAAACCTTTAGACAGTAGGAAGCTTTTGGCTGTTTGATGTGTTATAAATCTTTCCACTATTTCAGCCATCTAAACATAAAACCAACATGTTGTCTAAATTAGACACTTTCTGAATGACAGAGTCATAAAAATGAAGAGCAGAAAGTAATCACATCTTTATATAGTGTTTCATTGGTGACAGTTTTGACATTGGAGCACTAGTCAGAGTTCTTTACTAGTACAAGTTGACATGACGGTCCATGTTAATAGGTTCCAAATACGGTGCAGAAGAACAAATGATGGAATGGACATTTTTGCCAAAGTATAAGTGTGATCTTTACTGACATAAAATAAATTTAAAATGAAGAAGGCTTCACAGTCTTAAGTTTCTAAATTTCTTCATTGTTAAGTATGTAAGATGTGTTAGGAGTCTGTAACTTTGCAAATGCTATGCCTTTGCTTAAATCTCTGTATTACATCTGTAGAGATGCTTGTGATCCCTGGAACCACTTACAGGTATTATGAAAGACTCTACATTTCTCTGTGTTTAGAAGTCCATTTCAAAGCAGGAGCTGAGTCGTGTGAAAGAAAGAATATTGGATTCAGAGCAAAATATCTGTATTCTGTTGTCCACTCTCTTGCTATGTGAATTTAGGTAGGTTATTTAAATTCTCTGGGTCTCAATTTCTTCTACAGTGAACTTATGAGCTTAGACTACTCACCAACTTCTAAAATTCTATGGCTGAACATTCCTCTATGTCAGTCATATTTTTTCTCCCTAACCATTTGTTCTTTACACGTGGAATGGGATGTATTAGAACTGAGCCCACCCGTGTCAATATGACTTAACTCTTTGCTCCAGGAAATTCTTGCCCAGGAAGATTAGACAGTAAATTAATAAATAACTTCACTGTTTGCTTTAGGAAATTCTTGCAAATCAATTTATCAGGGCAAACGGTTTGCTCATCTGGGTAAACAGCTCTCTTAATGGAACAATATATTGTTCATCTGGGCAAACAGCTTGACAGGTATGTAGGAGAATGACATTATGCATCTTGAAAATGAAGCTGCTGTAAATGCTATTTTATTTTACCATCTAATTGGGAGAGAAAATATCTTAGTATGTGAGTCTAGGTATTTTTCTTGACTAGCATGAGATGCTACATAGTTTGTACATTGGTGAGGTTAATCATAACAAGATTACTGAGATCATAGACATTGGGTTAATTATAAGGTGGGTGTGCAAAATCAATTTTCTACGTCAAACATAGTTTACAACTTTATGTAAACAAGAATTTATCTATAAAATACATTCTGAGAGATTCGTAATAAAAGTCACTTGATCTAGTCTCATATCCTAGTCACAACTGAGTTTTAAGAAAATCCAGGTCATGGGGCGCCACAGTCGTTAAGCATCTGCCTTAGGCTCAGGGCGTGATTCCAGCGTTCTGGGATCGAGCCCCACATCAGGCTCCTCCACTAGGAGCCTGCTTCTTCCTCTCCCACTCCCCCTGCTTGTGTTCCCTCTCTTGCAGGCTGTCTCTGTCAAATAAATAAATAAAATCTTAAAAAAAAAAAAAAAAGAAAAAATCCAGGTCGTATTAATAACTCCATGTCAATACTGCTTGTTTGCTATTAGCGGCAAGATCAAGAATATTCCCTCATTACTTTCTTCTTTAGGTTTCAAAAAAAACCTACTGTATTTATTCTCTGAGGATAGAGTGTGAGATAATCTTTTTCCTGAATGAAATCCTCCTTTCTACGTACAGTTCTTTCTTCTGAAACAAGGCTTTCCTTTTCCGAAGCCTAGGTAGAAATAATCTCTTCTGGGGGATCCCTCTTATCTAGGGAGGTCACTGCCTGAGCTCATTTCAGTTCATTTTCTTGAGCTGAATCAACTGAATGGCTCTACAAGTTGTCTTTTAAAGGGGTAGACTTATGGTTTTGACGATTTTTTAAAAAGATGTTATTTATTTATTTATTTATTTATTTATTTATTTATTTAGCGAGAGCATAAGTGGGAGGAGGGGCAGAGAGAGCGGGAGAGAGAAAATCTCAAGCAGACTCCGTGCAGTGTGGAGCCCAACGTGGGGCTCATTCTCAAGACCCCGAGATCACAACCTTCGCCAAAATCAAGGGTCAGGCACTCAACCAACTGAGCCACTGAGGCGCCCCAAGGGAGTAACTTGTTTTTATACAAAACCTGCATATAAATAAAACCACCAGGTTTCTTCATACAATATAATGAGGCCTTGATATTCCCGTGACTTGGTACCTAAATGCATAGATTCTGAGTGAATGTTGGTTGGAAGGAAGGGTGACAGAAAGGGAGAAAGGGAAGGGAGGGAAAGTTAGCAAAAAGAATTTTTTTTACTGGACTTTGGTTTGATCTTTAATCAGGAAAAGGAATGTAAAATTTATTATTTTTATACTTGGAGATCCAGAATATAACTTATGATGACTTAGGTTCCTTTTATCTACATTTTAATAGACAAAGACCCTCATTGGGTCCAGAAAAAATTTTTTTACCTGTGTTTTATACATGTTTTGTTCAAAAAACATTGAAGAGTTTCTTTCTGGTTGTAATACCCATAAAATGTGTGCATTTGAATTTTGCTTCTGATTAGACATGTTTTGCTAAGTAAGCAATCTCAAAAGAGATTACTTGCTGAGTATGTCTGTTTTTCCTTATGCTGACTCTTGAAGTCTCTGTGGTTTGCTTGGGACTGTGAATAGCCATAGTAATAAGAGACTAGCTTCTAACCCAGCCAAAGGGGGCTGAAAGCCATCAGAAATAAGATTGACTATATACATCAACTAGGGGATAGTGGTTGTCTAAGACTTTTGATCCCAAGGTTTCTTATGACATATATCACCCTGCCAACAACAAAAAAATATTTAGAACCTAGGTAGAGCTAAGGAGGAGGAAGCGTGGGTGGACAGCATCCTGGGCAGATGGAGTCCTTTTGGTTGAGCCAAGTTCACCAGGGAAGAAGACCAGATCCTAGCTTGAGGCCTGAACTTTTATGAGTAAGACACATGTTAAAAACCTCAAGGGGCCCAGTAGGCAACAGTGAGCAAGGATTTGGAGATCCTTAATTGCCCTAAATTGTGGGGGTGGGGGAAGAAAGGTGTAACTTTTTTTTCTTTTTCTATTTTTTGGGATTATCTGTATTTTCTTTAATAATGATATATATTCGTTACATGAAGGAAAGAAAAACCTAGGTTTTACATATTCACTGGCTGAATTTCAAAATCAATATGGATTTGCTCCTTTCCTACACAGTATGGCATTTTCATTTAATAGATTGCCATTAGTAATGACATCCTGTTTGGTGCAGATAGTTCAAAGCTTAAATTACAACAAAAAAGGTTTAGATGATGTAAGGGACCACTTCTTTCTCAGGGGAACTCCCCCTCACTTCCGTGCCCTAAGACCACCAGACACAGGCACACTTATGGGATAGCTTAGACACAGGCACACTTATGTCAATATGATTTATGGCTGACTTGGCACTCTACATCAGCAGAAAAGGAGGGGCAATTCATTAAATAGTGCTAGGGAAATTGATTATTTATATAGAAAATAATTAAAATAGATCTGTACTTCATTCTGTACACAAAAATCAATTTCAGGTGGATTAAGGGACTTAAATGTAAAAGGCAAAACTTTTAAACTTTTGGAAGAAAATACAGAATAACTTTATGAACTTGGAAGAGGGAAGGCTTAAATGAGACACAGAAAGTCTTAGCCAGGGAGCAAAGGACTGGGCATTGGACTACCTTGAAATCAGGGACATTATTTCATCAAAAGACATCACTGAAAGAATGGGGGGAGAAAATATTTACCGTACTTATTACTAACCAATAGTAAGGAAACAGGAACCTGTCCTTTAGAAAATGAGACCTTATGTTTTCAAAAGACACTGTAGGGGCACCTGGGTGGCTCAGTCAGTTAAGCGTCTGACTTGATTTCTGCTCAGGTCATGGTCTCAGGGTCCTGAGATTGAGCCCTGCTCAGCATGGAGTTTGCTTGTCCCTCTCCCTCTGTCCCTCCCCCCCCCCACTCTCTCTCTCTCTCTCTCTCTCTCTCTCGAGAGAGAGAGAGAGAGAGAGAGAAAAGACACTGTAAAATGAGTGAATAAACAAGCCATAAATACTGGGGGAAGATATTTGCCATGCATATAACTGACAAGGTGGGGGGGACGCACTCTGTTGAAAAATGAAAAAAAAACCTTGAATACAAACTGCACACAAATGGAAATGGAATGGTTAATAAGCTATGAAAGTGCATAGCTTCATTAGTAATCAGGGAAATGCAAATGAAACCAACAGGTGGTAAAAAACTTCAAAGTCTAAAGGTCTAAGAATAAGGATTGCAGCAGTAGGACCTCTTGGACACTGCTGGTGACAGCGTGAGTCAGTGCAGCAACGTTGGAATGCTCCGCAGCCCTGGTAGGAAGAGCTGAGGCTGTGTGTAATCAACAACCTGGCCCATACCCTAGAGCAGTGGATCTCAACCCTTCCTTACATGAGAATCTCGAAATGAGCATGCCAGAAATACTTAGGCTAGGCTTTACCCCAGGCCTGTGGATGCCTAGACCTTGTGTGCCTAAATGCCGAGAGGCACCACTGCAAACCCACAGAGGACCATGAGATATTTACACGTTTGAGGGGAACACAGTGATAATCTTTTGACACTATGTGAACTATGAGCTCAAAATAGTTTGGTTCAGTTTCAATATTAGATTGAGCTACATTCCTTTTTTTATGCAATATTTTGCAAAGCTGGGTTTTCAATGGTTTTTGTAATAAAAAGCAGATGCCATATGAAAATCAATGTGGAACAGGAAATGAGGGTGACAGGGTCCAATCTGATTCCAGGTTTGAGAAATTGTGCAGTGCCCAGTGGGGGCACACATCTTATTAGTACATAATTGTCATTATTCAAGAATGAAATGAAAATATTATTTTTTCTTTAAATTTACATTTTTTTTTCCAAACAGCTACTACATTCTTAGGACATAAACACTTATTTAGTAAAAAGAATTGTTCAGTATTTCTTTTGTCCTGGGTGCTATGAAAACATTATTGAGACACCAAATATACCTTAAACCAAGAATGTTTAGGAATCTCTGTCCCAAATCGGTTAACTCAGGATATTTGGCAATGGAGTCTGTGTGTCTGTTTTTCAAAAGCTTTCCAGGTGATTCTAGTAGGCCACTAGGGCTGAGAACCATCAGAGAGAAACTTTTGCACTTGTGAGTTAGGATAATGCTGTTCAAAGTGTGTGTATCTGGGAATCAGCACTGGCTTGCAAATCATTTCCTATACGTCTGTACCAAGATAAATATAGTTTATATTAATCACTCTTACAGTGAATAATAGTACAGTTTTTATAATCCTTTTGTAATCCTTTTTTTCTCCTGTGTTATGTTTGTTTTGGTTAAATTTATTGAAATATAATTTTATGTCTGTTAAATTTAATATTTAAAATATTACTTAAGTAAATACTGGTGAGGATGAGGAGCAATGTGAACTCCCATGCATTGCTGGTGGAAATGCAAAATGGTACAGCCACTTTGGAAGACAATTTGGTGGTTTCCTATAAAACTAAACATACTCTTGCTATACGAGCTAGTAATCATGTTCTTTGATATCTACCCAAAGGGATATGGATATGAAAACATATCCACAGAACACCTGTACATGGATGTTTACAGCAGGTTTGTTCATAGTTGCCAAAACTCGAGAGCAACAAAGATGTCCTTCAGTAGATGAATGGATAAATAAAAAGTGGTACATCCAAACAATGGGATATTATTCAGTGCTAAAAGTAAATGAGCTACCAAACCATGGAAAGACATGGAGGAAACTTACATGCATATTCCTAAATGAAAGAAGCCAATCTGAGAAGGCTAAATACATTATGATTCCAACTGTATGGCACTCTTGGAAAAGGCAAAACTATGGAGATGGTGAAAAGATCAGTGGTTGCCAGAAGTTAGCAGGGAGGGAAGGATGAATAGGCAGGGCACAGAGAATTTTTGGAGCAGTGAAATTGTTTGATACTATAAAGGTAGATTTAAGTCATTATACATTTTTCCAAATCTACACAAAGTACATCAAGAGTGAATCCTAATGTAAACTATGGACTTTGAATGATAATGATGTATCAGTGTAGGTTCAGCAATTGTAACAAATGTACCTCTCTGGTGGGGAAAGCTACGCCTATGTGGGGGCAAGGAGTAATGGGAAATCTCCATAACCTTCCTCTCAGTTTTGCTGTGTACCTAAAACTGCTCTTTAAAAAATAGTCTTAAAAAATAATTGAGGCTTATGTTTTATATTTTTCTTCTCACATTTTTCTGGGGATTTATATTTGTACAGCTTTATTAAGGTATAATTGACATACTACAAACTGTACATAAAGTGAACAGTTTGTTCAATTTTGGCAAAGGCATACACTTACTAAATCATTACCACAACCAAGATAATGAACATATCCATCAGTCCTTAATGGATTTTCATGCACCTTGGTAATACTCCTTTTTGCCCCTACACATCCCTTCCGCAACAACCCCCACCCCAACTCAGAGCAACCACTCAGGTGCTTCCTTCCGATTGGCTTACGTTCTCTAGAATGTCATATAAATGGACTCTTACAGTATGCCCTCTAGTTTTGTCTGGCTTTTTGTCTCAGCATAATTCTTTTGCATGTCATTGCATGTATTAGCTGTTCATTCCTTTTCATTGCTGAATAAAGTTCCATTGTATGGCTATACCACATTTGTTTATCCATTCACCTATTGGTGGACGTTTGAGTTGTTTCTAGTTTTTGGCTATTGCAGATAAAGTTGCTATAAACATTTACATACAAATCTTTATGTGGACACATACTTTCATTTATTTGGGTAAATAAATATCTACAAGTGGAACAGTTAGGTCGTATGGTAGGAGTATGCTTAGAGTAATTTATTTTTATTGTATTTTACAAAAGTGTTAGTTCACTAAAGATTGGAAATAAAACTATTCCTCACTACATGTATTTTGAGAAGGACTCTCCTAGGGGATAGGCACAAGAATGTTCAGAGCCACATTGCTTATAATGTCAAAGAACTAGAAGCAATCCAATTATCCATTGTCAGGAGAACGGATTATTAAAATGAGGTATCTATTCAGTAGACAATAGCAATGAAAAAAGATGAGTTATAGCTATACCAATCAAAACGGCTACATTGTAGGAATATAAAGTTGAGTTAAAAAAGCAAATTGCAAAAGAGTGCATATGGAATGATTCTATCATAGGACTTTAAAACAAGCAATATTGAACAGTATATTATTTACAAATACATACATATATGGTAAACTACAAAAAAAAAGCAAAATGGTAAATACAAAATTTAGGATCGTGTTTACTTGGGGAAGGGCTGGGGTGCAATGAGGGTGATAGGACAAAGGAAGGGCAAACAAGTTTTTGAGGCTAATGGGTCATGGTCTTTTTCTTAAACTACAGAAATTAATTTTGATTTTTTTGGTTATATTTTGTTATAAATTTTCTTTGTGTATATTTGATATATAACAACAAAATTTTGAAAAATCTCAGAATAGTTTGAAAGGGAGTTTTGTTCAGCAAGACAGAAGGTGCCAATTACAAACCAGCAAGGATACAAAAAAAAAAAAAAAAAACCTTCTAGGCTTTAAGTAAGTATATATTTGAATGATAAGCTGTTAGGTATTGCACTTGAAAAAATCAGGAGCAATAACCCAATTTGTCATATCTATCCTGTGTTTCCCAGTTAGATGGGATTTATAATTGGGTAGGAGTTGGGTTAAAAGCCAGAAAAGATGGGGAAAGTTAAGGAAGAGTTGAAAATTCTCACGGAAAGAAGATAAAATTGAATTCTTTGATAAAATAAACCTTAGAGCCTAAGGCTTGAGAAATGTGTTTGTCTTTTTACATTTTTAATGGCTTAATAAGAGAACGGGTTACATCAGAACTTCTGGTAAGAGGTTTAGTGTTTCAGAAATGCACAAGGAGCTGTGGTCCATAGAGAGGCAGACTGCCTCCTGAGTCATGCGAGAGTTCACCCAGGACTTTTACACCAGAGGAAGCAACAGCCTACCAGGGTCAGATCTGAGACTTCCAAAGGGCAGGTGAGGGAGGCTAACGACTGGTACTGAGTAAGCATCTACTGTGTGCAAGGCATTGTGTAGTGGATTTTTTTTTTTTAAGATTTTATTTATTTACCTGGCAGAGAGAGAGTGAGAGTAGCAGAGGGAGAGGGAGAAGCAGGCTCCCCGCTGAGCAGAGAGCCCGACGCAGAGCTCAATCCCAGGACCCTGGTATCATGACCTGAACCCAAGGCAGACGCTCAACTGACTGAGCCACCCGGGCCTCCCGATTATTTTTTTTTATTACAGATTTTATTTATTTATTTGAGAGAGAGACAGAGAGAGACAGAGATAGCGAGAGAGAGCATGAATATGGAGGAGAGGGAGCCCTAGACGGGGCTCCGTCCCAGGGTCCTGGGATCATGACCTGAGCGGAAGGCAGACGCTTAACCGACTGAGCCACCCAGGCATCCCTTGTGGTGGATTTTAAATCTCTTCTCTCATATCCTTACCTTTTAGGACTGTTTTGTTTTTACTTTTAAGGTAGATGCTATTCTTCTCGTTTTGTACATGCAATCACTGAGACATAGAATTTCAAAATCTTGCCAGAGATTTCAGAAGAGGCAGATTTAAATCCAAATGGGTTTGATTCCAAAGCATATTTTCTTTCTCCTAATAATAAACAATAATTTTTGAGCCCTTACTGTATTTGTCCCAAGAACTATTCCAAGTGATACATAGATTTTCTCTTTTAAGCCTCACAACAACACTATGAGATGAGTAAACTGAGGTACAAAATATTAAGTAACTTGCTCAATGTTCTGCAGGTGGGAAGTGGCAGAGTTGGTCTAGCTCAGGAGCCCACACCCTTGACCTCTTTTGCCTCTTACGCGTACATGTGCCCTTTCAAGGATCAGGCTTGAGATTCTAACTGTCAAGGATACCCAATGACTCCTAATAACTTTTGGGCCATGAGTCATGGAAACCAGTTTCTCCTAGCTGAGTACTTTTGGGTTGTCTCATCTCCAATGATCCCTTCTTTTGTAATTGGATCATACCCTCTAAGACACTTTGCTGCTGGAATAAGTGGTTTGGGAAATGTTTCTCAGTCCCTTCTAAAAAGTTTAACTCATTTATTCCTGTGTGTGTGCGCACATGTGCACACTTTATGAAATCCTTCGGACCCATTATTTTCCACAGAATGAAAATGAATCCTTAACAGAACTCTCAGTTCTCTTAAACTCTCAAACTCCACTCTTTAACATGGACTTTCTTTGAGGCTTAAATTTCAAAGAAATGGTGATTCAACATGATTTAAACCATTTGATGGGATTATAATCCATATCCTTTCTACTCCAAAAGTATTTGAAGTAGATTAAAATAAAAGAAGCCAATACCATGGGGGTAAATACAGCAAAAACACAAAACAGTATAGAGAAAACAGGAGAGTTATACCAGAAACTTAAGATATTTTAGCTAATTCCTGTAGAGCATTTAATGCTGAATTTCCTGGCCAGCAACAGAGACATGTAATTGGTCAAATCGTTTTTATTGTATGTTCAAAGAAGGTAAGGTAGTTCTTTGGGGAGGATGGGTTATAGTGACAGACTAGTTGCCAACCCTTTTCTTCTTACAGGTTAAATCATGTCTCAGTAATCCCTGGCTCACCCAGGTCTTAAAGTGCTGTGGCAGAGACCTGAAGATGCCACCATGCCATGCCACTGACGGTCTTTAAAGAGGTGCCACGGCAGTAGTCATTCTTGCTTGGTAACACTTAAGTTTAGGCTTGCTGCTGTGGGGAATGGCCAGGTTCTGGCTCACTCCCTCCTTTGTTCAGGTCTGCTCAAAGGTTATCCCCTTCCCTAAAGGTCCTGTCTAAATAGGGCTTCCTCTCTCGGCACCTGCCTTACTCTATCCCTGCACTGTCCAACATGGTAGCCACTAGCCAACTGTGACAATTAAAATTCATGAAACTACATACAATTAAAAAATTCAATTCTTTGGTCACACTAGCCACAGCTTAAGAGCTCATTAGTCACCTGTGGTTAGTGGTTAGTGGTTAGTGGAAAACACAGATACATCTTTGCAGGAAGTTCTATTAGGCAGTGCTATTCTATGCTTTCACCCTGGCTTTCATTTTCTTTCTAGAACTTTTGCAACATTATGCCACATACTTATGGATTTATTTATGTTACACTGGAATGTATGCTCCCACTAGGAGAGATCTTTTTTCTAGAACATAGCAGATCTTCAGTGCCTTAAGCAGCGCCTATTACAGTTCTCTGTAAATACTTGTAGAGTGAATGAACAATGAATAAATTTTAGTATTTCAAATAAAAACTATTTTGTCTAATGTCCTTGGGTGACTTAGTGCACTGTTTTGCTACAATTTTTATGATGAAAGAATGAAAATTCTGTAACCAAGGACACATATTAAGATAATGTGACGTTATTAAATATACAAGCCAAACTTTTATTTCTTTAATCATTCATGTTAAGTATGAGAATTCCACTTAACAGCTAATATATTGTCCTGAACATGAAGGTAAAAAATATCAATTTTCTTTGGATTAAGAAGTCATGTGAGTCAAATGAGAATGGAAAGAACGTATTATATAGCTAATTGGACTTACATTGGTATATCATTGAAAGCAACTGCAGTACATTGCAATGGACTAGATGAAGATAATATTGTGCAATTAGAATATATTCCAAAATTGTAGAGAAATGTCAGCTTACTTGAATTAATTTCAAATGAAAATTATCCATGAAATGATTGCAGTACCTAAAAGGAATTTGCTGTCTGAACGAAATATAACTAGAAGCATGACTATGCTAGGTTTGCCTATAAATAGACATTGAAGCTAGTTTTGTGATTTCTGCCAAGCATACAGGCTTCAGTGGCCTTGAAAAAGATTATCTGTCTTTTCTTGGGCCCAGCTTTGTCAGGACATACTTGGAATAGTGATGGAGGAGGAAGCTACCTGGCAGAGCTAGACAGGTCTGGTTAATCCACTTTAACAATTAGCCAAATGATAGATGTCAGTTGGCGTCCTGTCCCATTTTGCTTACTGACAATTAGGCATTAGGCAAAGTAGGAGTGTTTTCTCCTTTACTCCCCCTTTCTAAAATGCAGATATTTTCTGAGTAGTGTTTGTACTCAGTGGATTTGCAAATGTAGATAGTGGGGTATCTGTAGCTTGTGCAATGTTGGTATCATTTTTCTATTACAAGTGAAAAACTTTACCATGGTTAATGTCCTTGGATAACCTTGCGTACTTTCATTGGTTTTCAAATCAGGTCCAATGAAGGGTCAGGTTCTTCATTTAAAAAATGACTAACTTTGGAAACTCATATGTTCAGTTAAGGTTTCTGAACTGCAGTAAATATAAATTAAAGAGTCATCAAAGTGTTTATATTTGCAATTTCAATTCTTGATTCTTTTTTGAAAATCTATTCCATGTATTTATCTGAAAATTTTATTTCCTTTAGTGCTGGATCCAGAGAACAATTTTTAAAACTTTATGTCAGGGGTGGAAAGGCAAATTCACTGCTGTTAAGACTTTAGAGGTTGTTTTAGCTACGAAGAGACCATTGCCTACATGCTGAGAATAATATGACAGACATACTCCGAGTGCCTAAGTCTATGGATTTTACTCGCAGAGTAAAGAAAATGGCCCTGTGGCAGTTTTCTGTTACAAAGAAGTGGAAAAGTAGGTTGTAAAAAGGAAGCTAGCTGAGGTGCTTGATGCACAGTTCATGCTAAATGTAAATTTTATTAATGCTTAACTGTATAGTCAGGATTCCTTTGCTGGGGTGAGGGTCTGGTGAAGACTTCACCGGGTCACTTCACCAGGTCACTGTGGGGCGGGGCGGGGGGGGGGTTATGTGCTGCCAGATCTCTCCCCTCCAAAGGCTTTCTAATGGGTGATGAATTCAGAATTGACCTCACAGGATCTGACCATTACTGATGGAAAAGCAAAGTAAACATCATCCCTGAAGATAATTTTTCATTTGTTCATGAGTCTATATGCTTATTACTACATACAAAATTTTGACTATTCAAATAAGAATTTCTTTCTGTTCAGAAACTTAACAAGCCAAATGCCAAGAGTATTCTAGTCTGTACAGATGAACATCCATCCATCCATCCATCCACACTGGGATGTTTCTTTCTCAGTTGATGCTTTGGAACAATCTTTTGATTTTTATCCATATAGAGATTCTAAAGATAGTTTATTGAGACACAGGTTTGCAGGTTATTATTTTTCTACATTTCTGTTCTACGAGTGAAATTTGAAGAGTCTTTGAAATTGTTAAATCATGCTGTCTCCTCCTAGTAAGTATTAAGACTATGCAAATATCCCATTTCTTATGATACTTTTGGCCTATTAATTTTATATTCCATTGATAATTTTTACCTACAAAAATTATTACTTGGTATTTGCCAAATTCTGATATATTTTATCTCCATCATTCTACTACACTTATTAATTGGAATTCTACTGAAAGGAAGAGCTATTCCTTCCCTCATTTATTCAGTTATTGTATCAATGTGGACTCGTGATTATATTATTCTATTGATTATAATTCATTACTACAGTTATTTATTTTATTGCTCAAATTATCCCAGATTTGGCCATTGGGAGCCCCTTCTGACAGGCTCTTGTGTCCTTTGACAGATCCCCATTATTTTTTGAAAGCATTTTGTTATTTACTCTTTGGCACCACAAGATGTATGAAATTCATTTTGTTCTAGCTCAAGAATGGGTCATTTCTCCAAAGGACCCTAGTTCTTTTAATTGGAGATCGATATTTAGAAACAAAATCCACGTGCAGGTATGCGCCTTGCTACTGAGATGTTCTTACTTCTGGGCCTCTCAGAGGGCGGAGCTGGGAAATATCTCTCTCCATCTGTGTATCTACAAATATTTATCTACCTATTAAAGACAGTAAGTTCATCCTGATGTTTCTAATTACAACTCAGTACCACTAGTTTTCTTCTAGATTTCTGCCTTTCCTTACTTGTAACTTTCTCCAACTGTGAGAGACCTGGCATTCATGACTGATAATATAGTTACTTATTTGTTTAACCCTAGTATACATATAAAGAAGTTTTTAGAATTGTGATCCCATAATCTCTGTGAGAATTTACTAACTCGACTGTAGGAGTTGGGTATAGTTCTTTCTGTCTTTGGCATATAGCAAAAATACTGATTTCCCAAATTATTCAGGCCAGATCTTTTCTTCCCCATCCCTCTCAGTATGCTTAAGTTGTTCATTTATAGTACAGCTAGGAACATTTGTTACTGTTTGTGTTCCACTTGGGGTGCCCTGACACACAGAGGTTGGTTTTAGTTATTATTTATTTGGAAGGTATGGGAAACATTACTATAGTTCTGAGAGTCAAGACTGCTCCTGAAAGTATCCCTCATCCCTTGTATTGCATTCCACCCACCCCCTCCCACCCCCCGCCTCGCTCCCACTCATCCCCTGTGGCTTACCAATTTCATTAGTTTCTGGTTTATTCTGTTTTTCTTTTTGCACAAATATGTAGATACATACACATTTTCTCATACAGTGACTACATTTCAATGTGTTTTTTTTTTTTTTGTAGTACTGGGCAATTTGAATGCCATTTGGGGATTTTCTCTCTTCAGGGTGCTGTTCATAATTGGTGTATTCTTACCACTAATGTATCAGATAGCTAATGAAACCATTATTTTCTTCCTTGAAAAATGTTTTTGGGATTTTTTTTCTAGAATGAAAATGAGAATGTGAATTTTGATGACCTCATTAGCACTGAACTGTCTGTTCCTTAATAGGATCGGTTTAAGAAAATAGTAACGTAAAACAAGCAGCGTTTTTCAGGTTTTCCTTAACTCATTATATATATCTTTAGCAAGATATTTAAAAATTCTCTTTACCCTTATTCACTGCATTTGAATTATTGCAAGTATCAGTGAGCTCAGTTACATTCGTGCTATGGTGCATTTCATCGGGCACTCTTTTTTTTTTTTTTTTTTTTAATTTTCAAATACTCTGCAGGCCTTTGGGCAGTCCTTCTCCATCCACCGGAAGGTTGCTGAGGATGGGGAGACTCGGGAGGAAACGCTTCTGCAGGAATCTGCCTCCAAGGAAGCTTACTATCTGGGGAAGATCTTGGAGATGCAGAACGAACTGAAACAGAGCCGGGCCGTGGTCACCAACGTTCAGGCAGAAAATGAGAGGCTCGCAGCTGTCGTGCAGGATCTGAAGGAGGTAAACAGCAAACTCCCTGTGAGGATTTGTGGGAGCGAGCAGTAAGATAACATTCTTTCTAGGAGAGAGGAATGAAACTTTTTCTTTGATCAGGGGAGCTGTCTCTAACAAGAAGCACTTAATACTGATGCTAATGATTTTTTTTTGTTTAGGGAAATGAAGCTTGTTCTGAGATGAGCTTTTCTCTTATTGTGTGTTAAGAATTAAAATTTATTTATGGAGTAGTTGGGAATTGGCCTTGCTATTTCTGCAAAGGTTTAAAGAAATATACTGACCTTAGCTCTTCCTCTCCCCTTTACCAGTTTTAATACAAGGTGGAGAAGAACAGTCGGCTGTGATGCTCTGTGTCAGCACTAATTCAAAATGACAGTAGTGTTAGCTCAGGACCCTCCCCACTGGGGAATGAGACACCCCAGGGGAGTGTCTGTGCAGTCGTAGAGTCTGGCAATACAGAGCCATAAACTATTTTTCTGGTTTTAAAGAAGGCAGCAGATTACAGCTGGTATGAATTAGGTCCAGGAGCCTCCTCGGTCCCTGGACTCACTCTTTCTTCAGCTTTTCCATGGCAGCCTCACGGGCCAGGTCATTTTCAGAGTGGCAGAGTCATTCTTTACTGGAGGGGTGATAACTGGGAACAGTTTCATCCACCAAACCCTTTTAAGAAAATTTTTGGAAACGTCACTCCATTATTTGATAAGAAAACTATAGAAGAGGGGCAGCTGTCCTCTAATTCTTACAGTGAATTGTAGTGTGGTGGAGATGGATGAACCAAACAGGCTTATTAATTGAGCGTTTCAGTAATACAAAAAGGAAGGATGAAAAAAATGTGAAAGATTATGAAATATAAGAGAAATAATCCACTGACATTTTTTCTCTTGCAATCAGTGACATATTACAAATACATATTACAGGGGCGCCTAGGTGGCACAGTCGTTAAGCGTCTGCCTTCGGCTCAGGGCATGATCCCAGCGTTCTGGGATCGAGCCCCATATCGGGCTCCTCCGCTGGGAGCCTGCTTCTTTCTCTCCCACTCCCCCTGCTTGTGTTCCCTCTCTCGCTGGCTGTCTCTCTATGTCAAATTAATAAATAAAATCTTAAAAAAAAAAAAACAAATACATATTACAAATACAGTAAATTGTCCTTAAATTTCTTGGAATTTAATCAATAATTTACATTTACACATATCCATATTATAATGAACTAAAGGCATATTGACAGTAGGGTTTCTGCTTTACCTAGTCATTCTCTTTGGACATGCCCAAATACAGCAGTATGACTTCTAGAGACCGAGAAGGAGCCAACCAATGGAAGTTAGTGCTGGGTACTGAGAAGAACATGAGACAGTTTTCAGGATACCCTGCCTCATCTCCCTCCAATGCAAGTGATTGTTAAAAACAAAGCTCCTCTCTAGTTCTTTATTTGACGCATCTATAAGTGTTGGGTGTGGGCCGACACTTGCTTACCCTTTGTAGTCCCAAACCCTGCTCTTCCTAAGGAGTTGCCATTCACCCTCTCAGCCCCTGGCTTCCTTGTGAGACAGGCATCCAGTACAGAAGTGGACCCAAGGTCACGTAGTGTCATAGGCAAGCATCCTGGATCAAGCAAGGCCCTGAACACCCACAGAAGGCATCCTCAGCAGCCACGGGCAGCGGGTTCGCGGGGCATGTTAGCAGAGGGGCTGAGAAGGCCGGGCAACACGAGGGCTGTGGACACACACACACACACACACAGGTGGTTTGTGGAGAATAACTGCAGCCAATCAGTCAAGCAGTCTTGATTGCCAGTTGGACGGATCCTCTGAAAGCTACACATCCCCACTGTACACAGCAGCTGCAGCTGAGCCTTGAGCCGTCAGTGTTGGGGAAGGGCAGAGAATCCACAGATGTTTCTCTGTTGAGGCATTACAGTGCTGACGGACGAAGCATCCTCGCAACGTAGACCGGGCTTGAGTGCATTTTCCAGTGAGTCGATTTAGGATAACCAGCAGGAGCTGGTAATTAAGAGCGAGGATTAAGTTAGGAATGAACTGAGGCAGCAAAGAAAAAACGATGTCGAGGATCCATTCATTTCAGATCAGTTCCCCAATTTTAGTGAGCATCAGAGTCACCTCGAGAATGCATCAAAACGTGACCCTGGACCCCAGCCCCAGGAGGTCTGGGTGAAGCCCACGAATCTGCATTTCTCACAAGGTCACGGCAGGTGACACTGTGGCTGCTCCTCTGGAGGCCATGCTTTAAGAACCACGAGTTTAAACGTTTTGGCTCGCCCAGAGTTAGGGAAGGGAGTATCATAAGGCTCACAATTTGGGGAATTGCTGAATGACGCACTGGGTTATAATCCTCTATTTCTATACATTTTTCAATAGTTGATTTGCAGTCAGAGACCGACTTGCTTCGCCCAAATTTATATACTTTTTTTTAAAGGAATTCTTTTTTTTTTTTTAAGATTTATTTATTTATTTATTTATTTATTTATTTATTTAACAGAGATAGAGACAGCCAGCGAGAGAGGGAACACAAGCAGGGGGAGTGGGAGAGGAAGAAGCAGGCTCATAGCAGAGGAGCGTGATGTGGGGCTCGATCCCATAACACCGGGATCACGCCCTGAGCCGAAGGCAGACGCTTAACCGCTGTGCCACCCAGGCGCCCCAAAATTTATATACTTTTTAAATCAAATATATGCATGAAGCAATCTAGCCTATAAGTGTATTCATTCAGGTTTATCGGTTAACTAAAAGGAAAAAAAACCAGGTTGTCTGTTTCCTGGGCTTCTAACTGTGGTAATGTATCTGTCGGTGTTCTTTCTGGTGGTCTGGAAGCTATTAGTATTACTACACCTGGAGGCCCGCTGGTTTTCATCCAGGCCTCATGTTTTAGTGTACCTACTAAAATTATTAGCATTTAGAGCTGAGTACATTTGTAAAAGGAGGAAAGGACTCAATTGTTTTTTTTGAAATGTTGATACAGACTTTTTTATTGAGGTATAATTGACATATAACATTGTATTAGTTTCAGGTATATGGTGTCATGATTTGATATTTATATTGCGAAATGATCACCACAATAAGTCTAGTTAATGTTCATCACCTTACGGAGTTACAAAAAATCTTTTTTCTTGGGGCATTTGGATGGCCCAGTTGGTTAAACGTCCAACTCTTTGTTTCGGCTAAGGTCATGATCTCGTGGTTGTGGGATCAACTCCTGCATCCAGCTACGCACTTAGCATGGAGTCGGCTTGGGATTCTCTGTCTCCCTCTCCCTCTCCCCCTCCCCCCACTCATGTGCACATGCGTGCTGTCTCTTTCTCTAAAATAAATAAATAAAATCTTTAAAGAAAATTTTTCCGGTGATGAAAGCTTTTAAGATCTATTCTTTTAGCAAATATGCATTACAGTTTTACTAACTATAGTCACCATAATGTGCATTATATCCCCGTGACTTATTCATTTTATAACTGGAAGTTTATATTGATATAGATTTTTGATGTCTGGTGTTAAATTGAAATCCCAGATTTGTTTTTATTGCAGGCTCCATTTTATTTATTTATTTTTGTACTCTGAGCATTGATTGATGCATAATGATTGGAGGAGAGATCATGAAACAAAAAAATCATAACTTGATGGACCATTAGAAATACACAAGGATAATCAACACAAAATGTAGTAAATCATCAGTTCGACAGATGCTGTGTGAATTTAATCTGTGGAATCACTTTCACTTACTGAAAGTAAATTATGTACTCATTTATTTACTCATCTCTTATTTCAGTAGGATTATTGGTACTGGCCAAGGGGTGTGTGTGTGTGTGTGTGTGTGTGTGTGTGTGTGTGTGTAAATGTGGTGTATGTATTATGGAAGCTTTACATGTACGTTTGTATACATGTGTAATTCCAAGGTCAAATTCTCTTCCATATATGGTAGGTATAGGTTAATGTAGTGGAAAAAACCAGAACATTTTCTGAGTTAGATATTGAAAATTAATATTCTAATCTCAGCTCTGCTAAAAATTTTATAATTATATCCACAATATTTGTAGAAGATTATTTTAGCATATAGTAAATACATATAAACGTATAAACATATATAAACCTACAATAAATACAGTACATATTAACATAAACTGTTATCATTAATACTTTTTTGTATCCTCCATAAAAACGTTGTTGAAGATAACCCTTATTGTGTTCATCCATATTCTTAGGTTAAAGAAACATCAGGTAGATGCCTCTTTGAATTTATTACCTTGAAAATTCTTTCTGTTGAGATGAATCAGGCAGTAGGAATTACAGTGTGTTTTTTGTCCTGCTTTGGTTGTTGAGAAGCTCCAGGACTATGTTTAACTGTAAACACTAAGATTTTTCATTTTTATCATCCTTGTTGTATATGTGTCTTTAATGATAAACTGCTTTAAATAATTTTTTGAAGTATAGAGAGCATAAAGAAAAAGTATCACCCCAACAAAGCACCAAATTAAGAGTTAATCCGATAGGATCAGCAATAGACAGAGAGGAAAAAAACCCTGGGGTTGCCTTGACCAACATCATTTTGGTGTGAACTTAAAGAGAACAGATAGATTGCTATAGTGCCTAAGCAGATGTTTCGTAAACAAATTTGATTTTCATTTTTCTCTGACCTATAGGTGTCACATGAAGAAGATAGCCTAAGTAGGTGTATTTGAACAATATTTATTGAACATTTACTTTGTACTAAATTAAAGTAAAATCCACATTGATGAAATCATAAAATAGGATAATAAAACTTTTGTTTATTTATAATAATTTTTTATTATGTTATGTTAGTCACCGTACTAATAGGATATGAAACTTTTAATACTATGTACACTCTCAGTTGTTAGTAAGGTAAGTCAGAATTTACTGCAATATTGTACAAACCATACAACGCAGTTTTACCAATATTCCTAATCAGTATTGGTGTGTATCTGAAAGAGAGGTGTCAAGGAAGGTAGACCCCTTCAAGTAGAATACAGAAGATTGGAGTTATAAAATGGATTACTGACCTTGGTGGAGATTAAGCCTGTACCTTAAAGTGCAAATAACTTAACATTGAGTGCCAGACAATGTGCTGGGCACTGTTCTAAAGTCTTTACGTGGATGAACTTGCTGAACCCTTATAACACCCTATTGAGGTAGGTTCTATTACTACACCATTTCATTTTTCTGACAGGGCATGTAAATCACAGAGAGGTCACATAACCTGTCCAAAGTCCAAAGCACTTTGGTAATAAGTGACAAGCCAGAATCAGAATTCAGAAAGTGGCTCTGATCTAGACACTTTCCATCACGTCACTGCATTGCCAAGAGCACAAGTTCAGTCTTGCCTCAAGCTAATGAAATTTCTGGCAAAATATATGAAACTTTAGGACATTATCTAAATTTGTAACTTATTGGAATATTATTATTAGCCTCTCGTTAGGATGTGGCCATTTTATATTCTAAGAACTGCTTAATCCATTCGATTTTTTAAGAAGATTTATTTATTTTAGAGAGAGAGAGGGAGAGAGCAGGGGGATGGGCAGAGGGAGAGGGAGAGAGAGAATCTCGAGCAGTTTCCCTGTTGAGTGCAGAGCCCCGTGCTAGATCCCAGGAACTCAAGATCATGACCTGAACCAAAACCAGGAGTGGGACGCTCAACTGACTGAGCCACCCAAGAGCCCCAATCTATATGATTAAAAAAAAATTTTTTTAAGTTTTTTATTTAAGTAATCTCTACACCTAGTGTGGGGCTTGAACTCCCTACCCTGAGATCAGGAGTCAATGCTCTTCCAACTGAGCCAGCAGGGCGCCCCAATCCGTATGATTTTTATTGCATTTGAAGCTCTACCGTTTTCCTTCATTGGAATGCACAACCAAATTTCATAATATGTCAGTGGCTCAATTTCCAGAAACCTAATGAAGCCAACATTTTAGGAATACATCAAATCCACCAAAAGGAATCCATATCTATAAACTTTTTAGGGCAGGAAGGCTCTCAATGATTATTTGGTAAAGACTACTCCCAAATCAACAATTCTTTCTACAGTATCCCTAAATGGTCATGTAGCCTTTACTCAGATGTTTCCGGCACTATGGAGAAGAAAAACTGTGAGTCCTTTCAAGGAACAAGCTATGCTTTGCCTGTCCTTTATCTTTGAATCTCCAGCACCCAGCACAGTGCCTTGCCAAAAGCAGACATTAAAAAATGTTGACTTGAACTGAAAGAACATGCTTTGGGAGTTAGCCACTCCTAGGTTTGAATTCCAGCTGTGCCACTTACCAGCTGTGTGATATTGACAAATTACTTTTGTTCTCTAAGCTTCACTTCCTTAATTCTGACATGGAGGTGGCAATACTAATGTGCAGGTCCTGTGGAAAATATCCGGAGTTGCTATATTACTGTTTATTCCCTTTCTTACAACTTCTTCCCAAGGCTGCCCACCCTGTTGCTTGGCAGCTCTAATTGTTGAACTGCTCTTTTTTATTAAATGAAAAGTTGATTCCCTGTAATTTCACCAGCTGGCCGTATTTCTAGCTTCTGGATCTACAGAGAATATATATATATATTTTTTTAGCTTCCTATTCCACTTGACAATTTTAGCCTATGCCCAATAACTTCACATATTTGCAAAGAACTATCTTGTCTTCTCTTTTTCAGACTAAACATACCTAGATCCATTAGCACTTCTTTATGCGAAGACATGGTTTCACGTTGCCTTACCTTCTTAGACTGGCATCCAGTGTTTCTTTAAAAACATACTATTAAGTGTCTTTACCCCTGTTGTATATATTCTTGAAATTTTGAACCATTGGACCTAGATTTTGAGTTTCTCATCTTAGTGTTTTAATTTCTTTGGGTTTCCAACTTTGCAGTCATACATTCATTCATTCAGCCAAGATCTCTTAAGTGCTTACTATGAGCCGGATGCTTGGGGAACATCAATGAATAAAAAATTCAATAGTAAGTGGTTGTTTTCAGTGTTAAAACAGCTAAATGTATTTAGAAACTATTTCCTTCTACTCTTTACTATCTGTGGAAATAGAGAGTAAGCTGTGTTTTATTATTTTTATTTTATTTTATTTTTTTAAAGATTTTATTTATTTATTCGACAGGATAGAGACAGCCAGCGAGAGAGGGAACACAAGCAGGCGGAGTGGGAGAGGAAGAAGCAGGCTAATAGCGGAGGAGCCTGATGCGGGGCTCGATCCCATAACGCCGGGATCACGCCCTGAGCCGAAGGCAGATGCTTAACCGCTGTGCCACCCAGGCGCCTCTAAGCTGTGTTTTAGACAGTATATGTGATAGACTGAATGTTTGACCGCTTCCCCCCACCCCCACCGCTGCCAAACATTCATATGTTGAAACTAATCCCCAATGTGATAGTATTTGGAGATGAAGTTTTTCTTTCTTTATTTTTTAAAGATTTTATTTATTTATTAGAGAGAGAGGCAGCGAGAGAGGGGACACAAGCAGGGGGAGTGGGAGAGGGATAAGCAGGCTTCCCGCTGAGCAGGGAGCCCAATGCGGGGCTTGATCCCAGGACCCTGGGGTCATGACACTTAACGACTGAACCACCCAGGCGCCCCATGGAGATGAGGTTTTTAGAAATGATTAGATCATGAGGGTGGAGGCCTTACGAATGGGATTAGCGCCCTCATAAAAAAGACCTCCCTAACCCCTTCCACCACCTGAGGACACCGCAAGAACCAGGAGGAAGGCCCTCACTTGACACGGAACCTGCCTGTGCCTTGATCTTGGGCTTCCAGCCTCCAGAACTGTGAGAAGTAAGTGTTTGTTGTTTAAGTCACCCATGCTATGGTATTTTGCTATAGCAGCTGAATGGACGGGGGCAGCATACAACATTTTGTATAGTAGATGCATCTTAGTGTCTTATTAAAACTACAAATATATGGTACTTGCTGTGACTAAGTGAAAAACAGCCTCCAAAGCCAGATTAGATGGCATGACCTCAGTAACTAAGCACATATTCACTTTATTCCAAAGGGAGCCCTTTTAGCTACTCTTTAAAAATTTATTTGCTTGTTTTATAAGTAGATGGCTTGGTAATAGGGTAGAATTAGGAATCAGGAAATCTGAGTTCTCGTCTTAACTATTTTACCAGTTGTGTGATTAAACTTTTCATTTCCCATATAAATATTATAATAACACCTGTCCTTCTCCCCATGATTTTGATAAGGATAAAATATTTTCATGAAAATGCTTTATAAGAAAGGACTGTTATTTATTGTTTCAAGGTTTGGTTATCAGACTTTCTGACACATAGGAAGACAAACAATAAGTTAGAAAGATGTAGAGGAGTATCGGGAGAGGCCCCAGCACCTTCCAACAGTAGCAAGAATAATGCCTGACATCCTGACACCAAAAGAGGAAACAACACATATTTTAAAGCCAGTAGGTTGAAAGAGGAGAGCTGTCTAGGTGTTCTTACTATCAGTGTAACACAGCCTTTCATACCTGGCTCGTTCTTGAAAGAGTCACTGTGTTATTACTACAACATCAAATGTGCTTACAGATGACCGAGGTCATGGAGGCAAGATTCAATTATTTAATTAACACGTCCAATAAATAACAAAGCTTTTCTTATAGTCTCTGTCATTCATCATTGGGAGCTGTGTTTACACATAGTTGAATGAACTTGACACTTCGAACTGAATGATGATTTTTACCATTCTGGAAAGATATGGCTTGGGTATAGCTGGAAAGGGGTCTATTTTCCTGGCATGTCCCAATTTCTCCCCAGCTCTCCACACTTGTTGGGAATGGACTTTCCACCTCTTGGAATGATGCAAAGCCGCAGTGAAGAATTATCACTGTTTTAATCAGTTTAAGTAACTAATAACAGTATCATAGCTAACACTTTTGAGAGCTTACCATGCTCTAAGCATGATATCAGCACCTTTTCTCTCAGCAGATTTACAAGGCATGCACTGTTTCTCTGTTTTCTAACTTTACTTGCCTTTACTCGCGAGGTAAAGAGAGGCTAAACAGCTTGTCCAGCAAGTAGTCAAGCGGGCCTAAAAATCTGACTCTAGAGCCCATGCTCTTAAGTATGTTAGTGCCTGCTATTGGTTTATTAATTCCACCGGAGAAAGCTATATTTCTTTCGGTGAAAAAGTTCTTTCCAACACTTGTTAAGGTACTGTAAACAAACATCCCTATTAACATCATCAGGAATTTGAAAGCAGAGTTTAACAATATACAGACAATTCACCTTTGAATCATTGTGATTTGATTATGCCTTTGGGAAAAGTAAGTTACGTAAGTGGGCTTGTTTGTAGGACCAGTTTAAAATTATAAGCTCATAGATTTTTGGGGGGTTGTACAGTTCTATGAATTTTAACACATAAATAGGTTCATGTAACCACAGCCACGATCAAGATGCCAAATGATTTCATCACCCCGGAACCTCCCCTGTGCTGTGCTATTCCTTTGTAGTCATACCCTCCCCCACTCAATGTCTGATAACCAATCATCTGTTCTCAATCATTATAGTTTTATCTTTTCAGGAACGTCATGTAAATGGAATCACACAGCGTGTAACCTTTTGAGAGTGGGTCTTCTCTCAGTATAATGCCTATGAGATTCATTTAAGTTTTCACATACAGCAATAAGTCTTCCTTTGTGTTGTGGAATAGGATTCCACTGTACGGGATGTACTATAGTTTGTTTTTTTAAATCAGTTCACCTGTTGACGAACATTCGGTTTGTTTTCAGATTTTGGCAGTTACAAACAGAGCTATTATATACGTTCATGTACATTTATATTTTTGTGTGAACATAAGTTTTCATTTCTCTAGGACAAATAACTGGGAGGGTGGGAATTCTTGGTCAGATGGCGTGTGTTTAACTTTTTCAGAGTGACTGTACCATTTTGCATTTCTGTTAGCGATGTGTGAAAGTTCTAATTTCCCTTCATGCTTTCCAGCACATGACATTATCAGTATTTTTAATTTTAGCCATTCTGATAGGTGTGTAGTAGTATCCCATCATGGTTTCGTTTGCATTTCCCTAATGGCTAATAATATTGAACACCTTTTCGTGTGTTTATTCTCCTTGGTAACATTTCTGGTTGAGACGTTTTTCTATTTATTAATCGTGTTATTTCTTTTCATAGGTAAGTTTTGAGAATTCTTTATATATTCTGGATACGAGACCTTTGTAAGATAAGTGATTTGCAAATGTTTTGTCTTAGTATTCGGCTTGTCTTTTGATTCTCTTTAAAGTGTCTTTACATCAAAAACCAGGGATGTACTGTATGGTGACTAACATAATATAATAAAAAAATATTATTATAAAAAAATAAAGTATCTTTTGTAGAACACAACACTTTTCATTTTGATAAAGTCTAATGTATCAAAAATTATGAGAGTTGGGGAGTGGGTGGAATGAGTTAAGCGGGTCAAAAGGTACAAACTTCCAGCTATTAAAAAAAAATGCATCATGAGGATGTAATGTATAGCATGGCAACTATAGTTAATAATGTGTATTGCATAGTTGAAAGTTGCTAAGAGAGTAGATCTTAAAAATACTCATCACACGCAAAAAAATCTGTAACTATATATGGTGACAGATGCTAGCTATACTTATTGCAGCGATCATTTCACAGTGTATACAAATACTGAATCATTATGTTATATACCTGAAACTAACATGAGGTCATGATACCTGAAACTAATATAATATCATGTGTCAATTGTACCTCAATAATAATAACAACACATATTATGTATCATGCTTTTAATATCAGATTTAAGAATACTTTTCTATCCCCATGTCATGAAGATTTTTCTCCTATATTTTCATCTCAAAGATGAGGTTCTTTTTTTTTGCATATAATGTCTGATTGTTCCATCACTATTTGTTAAAAAGACTGTCTTCCGTTGAATTGCCTTTGCATCTCTGTTGAAATCAATTGGCTATATTTGTTTGGGTGTATTTCTAGACTCTCTTTTGTGTTCTGTTGATTTATGTGTCTGTCCCTTTACCAATACCACACTGTCATGATGAAGATATAGAGGTAACCGGAAGCCAGATCATGTAGGGTCTTATAAACCATTGAAAGGATTTTGGCTTTTGCTTTGAGGGAAATGGGGGAGTTACTGGGAAATGTTGAACAAAGGAGTGACATGACTTTAATGAGGCAAGGATAAGAGTAGGAAACTTTTGCAGTCATCTAGATAGGAGAAGATGTTGATTTTGGCCAGAATGATAGGTGGAGGTGGTGAAAGTAGTCATATTCTTGAGAGTGGAGCCAACATGACTTTTTAATGGGTTGGATGTAAAGACTAAGAAGGAGGAGAAAGAATATGACTCCAGCCGAAGGTTTTAGCTTGACCACTTGAAAAATGGAATTATCATCAGTTGAGATGGGAAAAGTGTCAGATGAAACAAGTTTTAGGAGGGAAAATCAGAACTTAAGTTTTAGACATGTTGAATTTTAAATTTCGATTAGACCTCCAAGTGTAAAATATGGATGGGTGGTGAGAGATGAGCTTAGAGTTTGGTAGAGAGATTTAGGGATAGAAATATAACTTGTGGATTTATCAGCAGATATATGCTATTTAAGGTATATCAGAGAGATCATCAAGACCGTATAGCTAGAAAAGGAAGAGGCCCAAGAACTGAACCCTAGACCACCTCTGTGAAGTTGGGGCAAGAAAAGAAACCAGCAATGAAGACTAAAAATCATAGTGGGGTAGAAAGAAAATAAAGAGAGAATGATTCCTGGAAGCCAAATGAGGAAAGTGATATCTCTGAAGGAATTTATCAACAGTGTAAATGCTGCTAATAGGTTAAACAAGATGAGAAACTGAATAGCCTGTTGGGTTTAGCATCAATCATCTCAGTGAGAGAGGTTTCTGTGGAGTGGTGGAAGCAAAAGTCTGATTTAGAGTAGGGTTAAGAGAGAATAGAAGGAGAGGAGCTGGAGGCAGAGAATAGAGGCAACCTTTTATTTTTATTTTTATTTTTATTATTTTTTTTTAGTTAGTTTGTTTTCATAGAAGACCAAAGAAATGAGGAGGTAGCTAGGGGACAAAATGCGCTCAAGAGAAAGTTGTTGGTTTTTTGGTGTTTTTTTTTTTTTTAAGGTGAAAGAAATAATGTAACAGTGTATATGAATACTGATTGCTGATGGGTGACCTAGCAAGGAGGGAAATTTTAATGATTTAAGAGGAAAAGGGGAGAAAGCTTAGGACAATTGATTTCTTTGATTGAAGGAGAGAGGAATGGGATCTGGTGCAAAAAATGGAGGTATTGCCTTTAAAAAGGAGCAAGGAAGGGAGTACCTAAATGGCATAGTCGGTTAAATGTCCAACTCTTGATCTTAGCTCAGGTCTTGATCTCATCAGGCTTGTGAGTTCAAGCTACAAGTTGGGCTCCATGGTGGGTGTGGAACCTACTAAAAAAAATTGCTGATTTTAGGGCACCTGGGTGGCTTAGTTGGTTAAGCATCTGACTCTTGATTTTTGGCTCAGGTCATGATCTCAGGGTTGTGAGATCGAGCCTTGCGTCAGGCTCTGCACAGGGCATGGAGACTGCTTAAGATTCTCTCTCTCCTTCTCCCTCTGCCCTCTCCCAATACCCCCTCTCTGTTCTCTCTCTCTCTCTCTCTCAAAAAAAAAAAAAAAGTAGGAAGGAAGTTTCATCTTTGGCAATGCCTGGAAAAGCAGAGTATGTGGAATAGATCTTTTGGTAGGTGTGAGTGAAGAGAGTCTTTTCAAGTCCTCTTCAGGCTGCTTCATTTTCCTCGCTGAAGCAGGAAGCAAGGCCAGTAGCTGAGAAAGAAGATGGGAGGAGGTGTTAGGTTTTGAAGAGAGAGGAGTGGTGAGATAGTCACCTGGGAGTGAGTCACTAAGGTCAGAGCATGGGAATGAGTGGCTGAAGGAGGAGGCCGATGTCCCTCAAAAAGAGGAATTCCAGGAATCAAGATCATCTATGTACATATTGAGAATGCCAGGAATTAAGAACAGACCAGAAGCTCTAGAGATATTGATGATAAGCCTAGAGCTAAGTCTTGGAGAAATGAGGGGGAATGTGTTGGTGTGTGGGAGGTGACACTATCAATGCTGGTAATGGACAGTATATAGGGTTTAGTCCTACCCTGCTGCCACTACCTTGTCCCAGTGGAAGCTCCTGTTATTTTGTTTTCCCCCAAAATGTATATTTATCAGCTTAAGAAGAAAATCTCCTAATGACTTGAGACTTGAAGCAGAGGAATTTAAGGGGAGGTGGGAGGGAGACTGCTATGAAAGCAGCCATGTGGAGCAAAAGGGGCACCCATTCCACCTCCAGGCCAGCACTTGAGAAGGTTGCAGGGGAAACTGTCCCCAGGGAGAGTCAGGTTTCCTTTCTGGCGAGGTAAGGAGTGCACGATACACATCTGTAAAACCGATACGATGCCTGCTGTAATTGCATATGCTCAGTTAGTGGGTATCGATTAAATGCATGCATTATTGTAGGGAGCGTATTCACTTACTTTCTCTTTTTAAGGATTGGAAATATTTTTTCCATGGTTTCAGAAGTTGGGTTATTATATTTTTCAATGAAAAATAATACAACAGCTTTTGAATAGTTCTGAAAATGATGTCGGTTGATCTTTATTCAAAAATATTGGGTTTTGGGTTATTTATTTTTTTTTTTGAGATTAGAGAGGTAATAAGGTCCTGCATCTTTATCATTGCAGATTTTTTGAAGGCAACTTAAAAAATGAAAGCATATGTAAATGTTTCCAATATCCAGATTTTGGACCTCATTTGGGCACAGCTTCGAAATAGTACCTTTTTTTGTTTGTGACTCCTTTGTTTTTTGCATTAGACAATGAGAAGGGGCATAAACGTCTGGCCTGAGACGATAGTTACATCAATTTCCTGTGTAATAGCTAGTCATTAAACCAGTGCCAAATGGAGAATTAAATGGGAAACTACAGGGAAGGTCAAGCCAAAGTTAGAAATGGTGAGAGAGCATTGCTCGGAACATACTGTAGAGATGGAAACTCTAAAAGTGACATAGGTTTTAAAGAAATCCTATTTTTAAAGTACTCCTGCATAGTCTATTTTTTAAATGTAATTAAGTTTTTATTAGTAATCTTTCATCATTTAAAAATAATAAGCAGTAAAAGGCAGCCTGCTTTTTTCATGTAAAACCGGCATATTTATATATATATATATATATATTTTTTTTCTCTTTCCTTACCCCTTCCCTCCCTTTTTTCTCCCCTTCTCCTGCCTTCCCTTCTTCCATTCCCTTTCCTAACTTGTGAATAGTCAAACACCAGCTCTCTGCCTCTTGGAGTATAAGAAGAAAGATCTGTGCACAATCCATTTTTTACACATTGATTCTTGGACTAAAAATAGCTTGATTCAGTTTCAAACTTTTCTCCCACCCCAAGCTCAGGTTTTGCTCCCTGTGCAGACTGCGTAGCAGGAGAAGTAATGCACAATCAGCATTTCAGCTGGAGTGCTTAGTGGACAATTTTAATCTTTTTTTTACATCTTGACCTCTATTTCCAAAGAACATCCTGGCTGGCAGGTCTAGCCTGATTAAGATTCTGTTCAGGCGTCTAATTCTCCTAAGGGAATTTATAGCTTAATCTGACAATCAAGAATACCTGAATCTACTCAGAACTTAATTTCTTGAAGGTTACAGGAAACTTATACTTGAGCAAGGCAGAGAGGGCAAATAAATGAGTGAATTTAGGGATATAATGAATTTTGATATATATTTTGAATTATGCTTTTTAATGCTTAATCAAATATATGTATATATTTTTAAAGATTTATTTATCTGTTTTAGAGAGAGAGTGCACAACTATGCACATGGTGGGGAGGGAGAGGGGGAGGAAGAGGGAGAGAGAATCTCCAGCAGACCCCCCCCACCCAACCATGAGTGCAGAGCAGGATATGGGGCTTGATCTCATGACCCTAGATTATGACCTGAGCTGAAATCAAGAGTCAGATGCTCAACTGACTGAGCCACCCAGGTGCCCCCAACAAATATATTTTAAAAAATAAATATTGTAGGGATGCCTGGGTGGCTCAGTCAGTTAAGCATCTGCCTTCGGCTCAGGTCATGATCCCAGGGTCCTGGGATTAAGTCCTGTGTTCTGTTCTCATTGGGGAGCCTGCTTCTCCCTCTCCTCTGCCCCTCCCCCCTGCTCATGCTGTCTCTCTCTCTTTCTCTCAAATAAATAAATAAAAATTTTAAAAATAAACACTGTAGACCAAATAATACTAAATGTATTAATAGACACAAACTTTAATTTGCAATTCGAGTTAGAGTAGAATACTATATATCCCATAAGAAAGGCTATTCATTGATTACCTTATTAACTGGCTTTCTCATTATCACTTCCTTGTTCAACAATATTAAAAGTGCTTGTATTTAGAAATAGTTCTCTGATAGAGTTTTGGTTTCACTAAAGCAATTCTTCAAGAAGCAGAATCATAACTAAACATCGCTTCTGAGGCTACCACAATATAAAAATCCTCACTGCCTGCACTACATTGAACAAATCTAGAATATCAACATATATTTCCTCATGGGCTTTGGCATACAAAATACCCCCACAACTGTTTTTAAACAGCAAGGTAGAGATTTAGCTACCTGTACAAAGAAGACCCTTCAACCTTTTTCTGGATGGTGAACTTGGTTGTTAAAATGAATAATATGAAAGAACCTGTTAGGTAACAGCACTGATCCTGCTTCCCCAGCTATTAATGATGTTGAGACTGGGCCTTGAGAGTAACGAACACCTTGCCTCATTATTTGAATCAATCTTTCACTGGCAGCGCTTACCAAAGAAATGGTGTTTTACAACCTTTTTTTCATTCATTATCATCTCCTTAAAGGAGGCTTTTAAGATTTTTTTTTTCTAATTGCCACAAAATTAAATACTGAGGAGTAAGATTTGTAGGGTAGGGTTGAGCTTGAGGGGATCACAAACCATTGTAGTATCTAAGATTTTTTCACTTCCCCAAGGACCAATTTTCACCCCATCTGGGGCTGCATTAATTTTCCAGGGCTGCTGTAACAAAATGCTTCAAATCCTTTGGCTAGAGAATAAGTCTTTAGTTTCTGGAGGCTAGAAGTCTGCAGTTTACTGGGCTAAGGTCAACGTGTGGGCAGGACCACAGTCCCTCTGAAGGCGCTAGAGGAGTGTCCATTCCTTCTTCTAGCTTCCACCCTTTCCCAACTTCTAGAACTGCATTCCACGCATTCATTGGCTCAGGGCCCCATCCTCCACCTTTCAAGGTCAGCATTTTAGCGTCTTGCTTCAGTGTCATAGTGCCTTCTTCTTTGTCAAGTCTTCTTCTGCCTTCCTCCTATTAAGACACTGTGATTATATCTATGGTCTACCCAGATAATCCAGGATAATTTCTCCATCTCAAAATCCTTAACTTAATCACATCTGCAAAGTCTCTGTTACCATATAAGGTAACATTCACAGGTTCCAGGCATTAAAACTTGAATATCTTTGGGGGCCATTATTCAGCCTACCACATGGGTGATACTGCCCAATTGGAAATGCACCATTAATAAAGAAGAAAGAAAGAAAGAAAGAAAGAAAGAAAGAAAGAAAGAAAGAAAGAACGAAAGAAAGAAAGAAAGAAAGAAAGAAAGAAAGAAAGAAAGAAAGAAAGAAAGAAAAAGAAAGAAAGAAGATAATAAATATATACTTTGGCTAGTAACTATTTTTTATATTTTAATCTATTTGGGGCACTTGTCATTAGAAAACAGAGAGAAGATATGTTAAAAACTAATAGGATTCGGAAGAGTAGAGTTGGTGATGCCCATCTTACTGTGGTGTACTCATCCATCCATTTATTCTGCATCACCCTTTCTGCTGGGGCCAGTCAGCAGGGAAGGGCAGTGAGTCACTCCAAGGTCAGACAGTGTTATTACCTAACTCTTATTGTGATGGGCAAATCCACCATTAAGCTTCAGATTGAGAGAAATACTATTGAGTTGGCAAATGCTTTCAATGTGTACGTGCAGATAGTCATATGTAACCACAATTTTTCACACTCTATGGCAAAGAGAGAGATGAAAATGTGATGGAAAGAGAAACGAAATTCTGTGTTGTATTTTAATTTGCTGCAGAACTTCTCCTTCACGAATGACCATTCTATTAAGCTCTCTGTGCAAATGCTATGCCAAACACTACTGAACATACCCAGCATGTGTAATGCAATGTGTACCTCTTAGAGACCGTTCAGAAGGATAAAATAAATATATAATTAATTATGGTACTGGAAGGCACTTCTCTCTCTCCGGGCTGCTCAGGATGGTTGCCTGAATTACAGCAGGAAACACCTGCCTGACATCCTCTAAGTAGTACACAGTCTGATTAGTGCCCTCTGGGAAACATCCAGTGCCTACCACTTGGTTCTCCAGCCTAAGAGAAGTATTATTAATTAAAGACTTACTGCCAGGTTCTTCTTTGTTGATTGTAATGAATATCTTAGATGGCCTTGAAATTGATCAGTTCTCTATTAACAATCCATGAGCTGTACCTCTATCCGAAATAACTAGAGGATATAATGGAGGTTGAATAATATATTTAATATTATTTTGGAGGTTGAATTCAACAAGAGCCCTTATGAAGTCCAACTAGATTCTTAGGGCTCTGCTCAAACTGCTTCTGGAGACAGACTTTCCCTGATGTGTTTTACCAAATCACAGGCTAAAAAATCTTCCTATTTGCCCTTGTTCTTGGGTGCATAGGCCTGGGCATCTTAATCTTTTTTTAAAAACTGAGATGCTGGGAAAGTTTTATTGAAGCCTAGCATAATAATATTTCATGTTGGATAATGCAGATGTACAAAAGAAAAATTGTATTAGGAAAAATCCCCAAAAAGCTTATTATTTAAAACTTTGCAAATAATTGAAGTTAGAAGCTTTGGATTTTGTTTTTAGAGCTAGGTGCAGATTTGGCAAGTGGTTTTTTCCTCATAGTTGCCAGAGTTTAACATTGGTTCTGCACATATTAGCAGAGTCATATCATATGAGTGAAACAGCCTCTTGGGGCCTCAATATTGTTATCTATCAAGTGGGGATAAGAGTAACACCTATGTCATGGGCTGTTGTGAGGATTAAATGTCAGGATTACATGTGACATACTTGGAATAGCACCTGCACATGGTTAACACTGAGAGTTAGCTATTTTATTATTTCATTGCTGTTTGCATATCTTTAAAAAATATATTTAGGATTATTTCTCTAGGATAGCATTCCAGAAGTAGAGTTACTACATCAAATGATACAAAGCTTTTTTTTTTTTTTGAAGATCATATGTATAGCTATATTGCTTTCTTAATTGATTAAAGCAATTTATGCTCTCATCGTAATAGAAGAGAATTCCCATTTCACTGAGCCCTGGGAGGCATTAAGATCTATAACTCTTTCAGGTTGCTTATTTGGTAGGTGTGTAGTGACATTTCAGTACTAATTTATAAGGTCACTGACGGTAGAGACGTGATTTATCTGGCTCATTGGTGTATCCTAGCACAGAGCTTGGTATATAGCAGACACGGAAAAAAGAACAGATGGATAATGAGAAATTTACCACTTTCATCAAATTGTGGAATAATTAATAAATAAATTCATTTATTAATTAAGGAATAATTTATGTTCCTTAAGGTTTTGCGCATTTATTAGATTTTAGTGTTTCTATTATGTAGGCATGTTTCAAGGAATTATTGATTTTTCTTTTTTTCACATTTATTTATTTTTATTTTAATTCCAGTACAGTTAACATACAGTGTTATATTAGTTTCAGGTGTACAATATAGTGATTCAACAACTCAGTATATTACTCAGTGCTCATCATGGTAAGTGTACTCTTAATCCCTCTCACTTATTTCAGCCATCTCCCCACCCACCTCCTCGTGGCCCATAGCTGATCTTTTAAATCATTACTATGAGTTTTTCCTCCAGTTTATTTGCCTTTTGATTTTATTTTAATTTTGACCCACTGAAGTTTTGGCAGTTCTGTTTTTGAATCTACTACTTGTAATCCTATGAGATTCCTCTTAGTAATTTTTTTTAAAGATTTTATTTATTTATTTGACAGAGAGAGAGAGACAGCCAGTGAGAGAGGGAACACAATCAGGGGGAGTGGGAAAGGAAGAAGCAGGCTCCCAGCAGAGCAGGGAGCCCGATGCGGGGCTGGATCCCAGGACCCTGGGATCACGCCCTGAGCCAAAGGCAGACGCTAAACAACTTAGCCACCCAGGTGCCCCTCCTCTTAGTAATTTTAAGCACAGAATGTTTTCCCCTCCTTCTTCCATTCACCCTTCTCAAAACTATGAAACTATAATGCTCCTTTACATCAGTTTTGATGGTTTGATTTTTACTTTTATTTATTTTTTAAAAGATTTTATTTATTTATTTATTTAAGAGAGAGAGAGAGATAGAGAGTGAGCACAAGTTGGGGACAGAGGCAGAGGGAGAGGCAGAAAGAGGATCATCCCTGAGATCATGACCTGAGCCAAAGGTAGACATTTAACCAATTGAGCCATCCAGGCGCCCCTGGTTTTTACTTTTAATGCTTTAGTCTATGTGAGATTCAGTTTGGTATATAGAACAATGTGGGTTGCCCTGTTTTAAAAAGATTATCCTTCTCCATACCATTTTTTTTTTAAAGTAAGCTCTGCACCCAACATGGGACTTGAACTCATGACCCTAAGATCAAGAGTCACATGCTCTATTGACTGAGCCAGCCAGGTGTCCCTCCTTTTCTACTTTTTATTTAAGCTTATCGTAAACAGTTTAAACTGGGAGAATCAGAATAAATTACAGGTTTAAAAAAAAAACAACAATATTTTTATAATGTTGGAGAATAAAAGAAATGAATGAATTGTTAGTAATTTTCAATTCAAGTAAAGAAAAATAAGCATTTTTAATGTTATTAATATTTTCTACAATATATAATTTTTGTGATTTGACATAGTTCTTTAAGACGTGACTGACAAGTTTTTAGAATTGGCATAAGTCCTTCAGTTAAGGGTTTACAATTTTGATAAGAGACTCAGTATTTTTACTTTGAATATCAAAAATACAACGCTTGGGTGGCTCAGTTAAGCATCTGCCTTCAGCTCAGGTCATGATCTCAGGGTCCTGGGATCGAGCCCTGTGTTGGGCTCCCTGCTTAACGCCGTCTGCTTCTCCTTCTCTCTCTGCTCTTACTGCCGTGCCCCCCCCCGCCCCCAACTCCTCATGTTCTGTCTCAAATTAAAAAAAAAAAGTCTTAAAAAAATACAAGACTATAGTCAAATTTAATCTTATTTCCTTCTGCTCAATTAGTGAGTTATAGGTGTTGATTAGCTTCCTGCAACCTAAATATTCAGTAGCCTAAGGGTTTCTTATCAGGTCTGAGAAAGTAATTATATATATAGCTTCTGAATGAATAAAGCATTTTTTGTTCCAAGTAATTTTCTTCATAATTTCCCATTAGATAAAATCGATTCCTTTCTTAAAGATACTTGTATTTTCTTTTCTGAAAGAACACCTACATTATCCTGTCTTCACTGTATTATTGTGTTTTCTATATTGTTTGTCCTATTTTGTCTTATTTCTATTCTATCCTGTTATTCTACCTACTCTTATGCCAGGGATTCACTGTGTGATTGTTGCCATGTGACAATATGTTTAAGATTTACTAGTCCTGTTTTTCTCTTATTTTTTCTTTTGTTTCAATTATTTTGGTGGCTCTTTTATTTATAGATTATCAGTATGCCTGCATTTTTGATAGATAGTACCATTTGGAAGACATGCTCAGGCTCCCTTTTCTTTTTCTGTGCTGATTTAATATTTCTTCTAGGAGGGACTTTAAAAAGTCATTAGTTCAGTTGTCTACAGGTAAGAAGACTTGTTCTTTATCAACTGTTTCAAAATTAAAATCATTGCTTTCATATGTATTCTCCAAAGTGAAATACGGAAACCAGTGATATCCACAACCAGACATTGCAAAAATCGAGACGAAAGTTCTTCTGTATTTGAAATAGAGAGCTCATAATACCTACTCATAGAATTTCCAGTCTAATTTTTTTTCTGCTAATAGGTTCTCGGTCTGACAGCTCATCTTAAGGACCATTTGATCCTGTGTCTTTCTTTGCCCTTCCCCCTTATGCAAATAAGATGACCTCTACATCCAATCAAATTATCACAGCACGTTTTTCATCATTTTTAATGGAGTGTCAGCCTTGCCACCTGCTTATCTGGTAACTAAGGCCTGTGTATCTCCCTTCAGAACACAGAATTCTCATCAGAGGCTGTCATCAAAGAGGGTTACTTTTTGATTGCCTACTAGTTATTCTATTCCTGTCAAAAACCCAGCTGACAGATATTCAAGGGCCATAGCCCAGGTGACATGCAACCCACCAATGCCTCCATTTTTTTCTTAAGTTTTAGCCTTCTCTTGACATGGAGTATTGGAAAACTGTATACTCTTATCAGGAGTTTGATGTGATGTTTAAAAATATGGACTCAGAAGTCAGGTCAGAGTTAAATTCAAATTCAGGCTCCACCACTTCTTTTCAATGGAATCTTGTCTAAATCTCATAATGTTTCTAAGTCTCAGTTTATCTGTATAATAATGTTAAAAATAATAGTGAAGAAGTGTATTTCTCTTGAATATCTAGGGGTATTTTAAAAATTTTTTTAAGGATTTTATTTATTTATTTGAGAGAGAGAGAGAGCACAAGCAGGTGGATGGGCAAAGGGAGAGGGAGAAGCAGGCTCCCTGCTCCATGTGGGACTCGATCCCAGGACCCTGAGATCATGACCTGAGCCGAAGGCAGATGCTTAGCCAACTGAGCCACCTGAGCACCCAAAGTAATTGGTATTTTATATATATTTTCTATTTTAATTTTTATTAGTTTTTTATTTGAATATAGTTGATACACAATGTTATATTAGTTTCAGGTGTACAACTTAGTGATTTGATAAGTTTATACATTGTGCTGTGTTCACCACAAGTGTAGCTGCCATCTGTCCTGTTACATCACTATTACAAATATCATTGACTGTATTCCTTAGGCTGTGCTTTCTATTCCCATGACTTATTCATTGCATAACCGGAGACCTGTATCTCCCTTTTCTCTTCACCCATTTTGCCCAATCTCCCACCTTCCTCTCCTCTGGCAACCATCAGTTTGTTCTCTGTATTTATAGGTCTGATTCTGCTTTTTGTTTATTTCTTCTTCTTTTTTTTTTTAGGTTTCCATTTCTGAGTGGAATCATATGGTATTTATCTTTCTCAGTCTGACATTTCACTTAGCATAATACCCTCTAGATCCATCTACCTTATCTCAGATGGCACAATTTCATTCTTTTTTATGGCTGTGTAATATCTACTGGTATTTAAAAAAAATAGATAACTAGAATTATATGACTCTGTGTTTTCTTTTGCACTTGTTTGCCGGGAATCAGAGAGCTCAGTTTAAGATTCTATTTATTTTTTTGAGAGACAGAGAGTGGGAGAGAGAGAGTGAGCACATGAAGCAGAGGGGCAGAGGGAGAGGGGAAAGAGAATTTTAAGCAGACTATGCACTAAGCGTGGAGCCCAACTGGGGGCCCGTTGTGGGGCCGATGCAGGGCCAACCCCACAACCCTGAGATCACAACCTGAGCCAAAACCAAGAGTCTGATGCTTAACTGACTGCACCATCCAGGTGCACCTCAGAGATCCCAGTGTAAAGCTCAGTTCAAGTAACTACTTGAGACCTGGTCAGGGTATTCCTGTTTGGTATGTGAGCTGTTTGCCTGTGTGAGTTGTCTGTTGTCTAAGATCAATTGATTTTTCTAAAGCAAACAGTGAATTAAGTTATCAGCTTACAGTTTTATCTGTCCTGGGCAAAATTTCCCTGTAACAAATCATGTTGACACAAGGGGTCTCTGTTCTTAGTCCTGAGAACTCAGTTCTCAGTTCCTAGTCCTAGGAGCAGGACATCATATTAATGCTTGTGGTCATACTTCTCAAGGATATGTGCTTCTTTTTTTCATTTTGTAAAATTTCTAGTTTTATTTTAACGGCTTTATTATATATACATACTTTATTATAAATGGCCTCAAACCATTTTAAGCAGAGGGTATAAGTAATAATAAAATACAAATGATAATATAACCCAAATCATCAGGAGGGACAAAGAAAGCAAAAAAGGCCATGTGGTGTGGTGGTTAAAGCCCGGAATCTGGAATCGGACAACTCGGGTTTGAATCATGGCCCTGAGCAAGTTCTTTACCTCTAACTGCCTTAGTTTCTTAATCTGTTATGTGAGCATAATATTACCATATAGGGTTATTTTGAGGATTAAATGAGATAGTACAAAGCTCTTAGAATAGTTAATAGGATGGGTGCCCAATAAACAGTAGTTTAAGAAAAAAGGATGAAATCACTACTGGTGCTACAGGCATTTTAAGGATTTGAGTTTTAGGTTGAAGCAAGATTGACATCTGGAAAGAAAAAGCATCCATCAGCTTTTCTTATCAAGAAACATGAACTACCATAGCTAAAAAGTGCCTAACTTTAACCTGGCTTCTGTTAAGTTTAAGAATTATTTAAAAAAATATCACAGAGCCCTGATTTGATTAAATTCTCTGAGAAGGTGTAATTCCAAATTCCAGTGCGGGAGGTGGACATTACATACATACATACATACATACATACATACATACATACATTCGGCAGCCGACATTACTTCAGTTCTCTCTCGAGTAGCTGTAAAGACCTTTGCCAGATGAGTGGCAAGTGTGGAAACGGAATATTAAAAATATCCAGTAGTCTGATTTTATTCTTAAGTCCGAAGGGAAAATTAGGAAATGTTGCCCAAGTTGACTGTCCAGTGTAGAATAGAAGGAATGTTTAGATTAACAAACAACTAACTGTTGGTAAATAATGTAAAGATGTAAATAATACCTTTGAGTTTGGAGACATTTGGAGACATTTGAATGACCTATTAGTTCCTCCTTCTTAGGAAAAGAATTGATTATCTCTACTTCCAGAAATAACAATAATAATATGGCAGATTTCCACCAACCCATTTAGAAAAGGCAGCATTTTGCTGCTGATTAGGAAAAACTATTAAGAGAGCATCTTTATAGTTATTTGATATTTATAGCTTTTCCAGTGTTTATCAGTTTTATGTTCCTTCTCCCACTCTTCTGCATTCACCAAGTACTTGTTGAACACCTTCTATTTACCAGATGCTGGTCTAGGCAATGGAGATACAGCAAGAAACAAGACAGAATCCTTATGCTTATGAAACTTAGGTTCCAGTGAGTGAGATAGACTATAAATGTAATTATAATATCCTATCATGTTGTAAAGTGAGGAACCCTCATGGAGGGTCTGGGTTGGTGTTTTGGGGAGGGAGACATGATGTCAGAGTTCTGTTTTGATCATGTTTGGTTTGAGGTGCCCTTAGATCTCCAGATGGAGAAGACAAGAAGAAGTAGAAGAAAATCATTGGATACCTAAGTTTGGAGCTCAAGATAGAGTTTGAGACTAGAGAAGGAAGTTTAGTAGGAGTTATCAGTGAAAGATGACATTTAAAGTCATGGGTCCAGATCTCATCACTATGGAGTCATGAGAGAAGACGTCCAAGGATCCAGCCTTGGACAGTTATTTACAAAAGTCAGTGAAGAAAAAGAGGAGTATTTTATTAAAGGAGACTGAGTCCTAGAGATAAATTTCTTCCAAAAAGGAAGAAATGAACACTGTGAGTAGGATGAAGCTAAGACTTGACCATCCAATTTGGCAAGATGGGTTTGCTGATGACTTTGGGAAGAAAGATTTCCTGGGGTGGAAGGAGCAAGGCAGAGCAAGTGGGAAGAAATGGCAATGGTAATGTAAGATTTTAAGATTTTGCTGTGAAAGACAGCAGAGGGATGAGGCTGTTATTATTTTTGTTTTCTTTGTTTTCTGCTGTGGTGGTGCTGTATTGGGAGATGAGTGTTTGTAAAGTGATGATCTTTAAAGAAAGAGCAATTGATAGGGAAGAAGAGAGGTAGGGGGGGTTAATCGCAAGGATGAGGTCATTGAGCAGGTAAGATCTGCTTTCCTAATATGCACAAAGGAAATCTTAGAATAAAAACCAGAATTAACTCTGGGTTAGGTTAGGGTGGTGATGGTGTGGGGGCCTATGAAGCTGGGGAGCCTGTATGTTACTCAGTAACAGTCTTTAGGGAAAGGAACCCCAAGTGGATAGGGTAGAGTATAAGTGCTGGCAAAAAAAAAAAAAGAGAGAGAGAGAGAGAGAGAGATTTGAATAAGCAAACTTCTTGGTGCTCTGGTGAGCAGACCTGGGTTGGAAAAGTGAGCCTGCCTATATTGGCCAGAAGCCTGATATGGACAGGGATCTCTACAAAACAAAATATATTCTTATACATAGGTGTTTTGAAATAGTTTAATTGGTCCTATACTTTGGTTAATAATATGTGTATCTACTTTAAAGTAATTTTTTGATTTGCCTCTGAATGCCTTTCCTCTTTTCACTTTCTCTTAGAGTTAAAACAAGAGAGAAGAGTTTCTGATTTGATTTTCCTAGAGGAAAGAGATACAGATCATCATGGGTAGAGAGGGAGTATTTCTAAGTTTCCGAGGTGTCCCTAACAATATTCAAATGGAGTCTAGCTTAAAATGCTGTGGGTTTGGGAATGTTTTCTTAGGGATCACTAAGCACTTCAGGAACCCTGCAAAAGAGTTTGTTTTTTGCCTAGTTAAGATTTATTTGGTTAACTGGCAGCATTGAACTGAAGTTGTCACATTATTGTGTTTTGTCCGTTTTTATGCACGTCTTCCTATGTGATTTGATAATACCAATAATTTGCAAGTGTTTTTATGGCAGCACAATTTTGGTTCCCAGGAATGCTTAAAGCATGGATCGTACAACAGAGACTTGAAGAAGAAATAGAGGGGATATAATAATAAATGCTGTCGAGTTGGTATACCAAACAATTTTGGTTAGTGACCTATTTTTTGAGATCAAGTAGGAGACACAAGAAGGGATGTTAGGAGAGCCTGTACGGTGGAGATGGAGAGGCTGAACTATGGGAATGAGAAGGCGGAAGGCATATTATCATGTTAATTCCGCAGCCCTGGATCTGCCTTGCTAAAAGGACTGCTAAAACTAAAGCTTGTTGTATACTTCATTAATCACAAAGAAATTCTTTTTAGACATTGAGTGGAACTTTCCTGACTATATTGAGCACAGCATTAAGTGGTTAAGATTGTGCACTTTGCAATTACTCTGTTCCTATTCAAATCTGGTTTTTATCACTTACCAGCTGTGTAGACTTTGGGCAAGTAAATCCCTTGTGCCTCGACTAGGCATGATAATAGTGCCAACCCCAGAGGGGTTATTGTGAGGCTTAAAGGCAATACATCTAGAACAATTAGAAAGATGCCAGGGACATGGGTTAGATGTTTTCATTATCATAGCATTGTGACATATAATAAGATGATGGTCTAAATACCGTTGTGCAATTTGAGGTGCATATTTACCATTGAGTTAACTTTTAGAGATGGTGAAAGGATAGGATAACAATGCCAGACTTACAAATACTCAGGGATGAGAAGTGAGACTCAGCTTTTATCTTGCTTTGTTTTCACCTTTTAACTAGGTATTCACCTACTTTTTCAAAATTGTGTTATTTTAATCTTTTTTTTTTAAAGATTTTATTTATTTATTTGACAGAGAGAGAGACAGCCAGCGAGAGAGGGAACACAGGCAGGGCGAGTGGGAGAGGAAGAAGCAGGCTCGCAGTGGAGGAGCCTGATGTGGGGCTCGATCCCAGGACCCTGGGATCACGCCCTGAGCCGAAGGCAGATGCTTAACAACTGAGCCACCCAGGCTCCCCTAATCTTTATTACATATAGACATTTTCTTTTTTTCCAAGGTTTTATTTTTTATTTATTTGACAGAGAGAGAACAAACAGGGGGAGCAGCAGTGGGAGGAGGAGAAGCAGGCTTCCCGCAGAGCAGGTGGCCATGGGGGACTCCATCCTAGGACCCTGGGATCATGACCTGAGCTGAAGGCAGACACTTAACTGACTGAGCCACCCAGGCGCTACCATACAGACATATTTTCAATAAATCTGGGCAGCATAAGCAGCATATGTAACTGTAAGGATGAAATCGCAAGCCTAATTACTGGTGCTTTTGAGTGAGTTAGCACCTCTACAAAATTTCCCCTCTTCGAATTTCATTTTTCTTATGTTTACCTCATTATTTCTGACCATAATAGAAAATTATCCTTAAAGTATTGCCACTACAAAGGGAATTATAAAATTGGTATAAAATACCAATGAAAGACAGTCCTTTATGGTTGTTGTTAAATATTTTTAAGGTTTTTACAGTTGGCCTTTGAACAATATGGGGGTTAGGGGCACTGACTCCCTGTGCAGTGGAAAATCCACATGTAACTTTTTAGTTCCCAAACACTTAACTCTTGTTAAGTCTACTATTGATCAGAAACTTATCAATAATATAAGGTTGATTAACAGATATTTTGTATGTGTATTATATATTGTATTCTTACAATAAAGTAAGCTAGAGAAAAGAAAATGTTATGAAGAAAAACATAAGGAAGAGAAAATACATTTACAGTGCTGTGCTGTAAAAAGACCATGTGTAGTTGGACCCGCACAATTCAAACCCATGTTGTTCATGGGTCAACTGTATCTATAAATGTTAAAGTATTTAAATGAAGTGGAATGAGATACAGTTAAAATCTCTTGCCACGCTGCCCTGACCTCCAGTTCCCCTGTAGACGAACCACTTACATTTGTCTCCTGTAACAAATCACAAACTTTGTGGATTAAAAACCACAAATTTTTTATCTTACAGTTTTGTAGTGCAGAGATCTGAAATGAGCCTCTCTGGGCTAAAATCAAGGTGCTAGCAGGGCTATGTGTTCCCTTCTTGAGGCTCTAGAGGAGAATTCCTTCCCTTCCCTGGTCCAGCTCCTGAAGGCCCCACCTTCCTTGGCTTGTGGCCTCCTTCCATTTCAACAGAAGCAGCATCAAGCCAGATCTCTGTTATGCTGCCATTTCTCTGGTTCTCTCCTCTGCCGCTCTCTTCCACTTTGAAGGACGCTTGTGATTACATGTGCCCCTGTGGGTAATTCAGTATCATCTCCCTGTCTTATGGTCAATGGATTAACAACCTTAATTCATCAGCAATCTTAATTCTCTTTTGCTTGTAACCTAACGTATATATAGGGGTTAGGATACTGGCATCTTTGGGAGGCTGTTATTCTACCTGCCATGCCACAGTTAACACGTATTGTTTTAGAAATGTTTAATACTCCTTGATTTTTTCATTTAATTATATATTTCATAGAACTCTCCCTACTTTTTTAACAGCTACATACCATTCCATATGGATATACCACAATTATGTAAGCAGTCCCCTATGTTGATGGACAGTTGGTTTATTTTTAAGTTTTTTTAGTTTTTCTCTTAAACTGTATCCTAAAGAATATCTTTGTAATTTATATTTGCATATTTTGGTAAATACATCCATGGGATAAGTTGTCTGAGATGTAATTTCCAGGTAAAGCAAGATGCACATTTACAATTTTGATTTTTTTTTTTTTTTTTTTTGGAAATTGCCTCGCCAAAGACTGCATCAGTTAACTGGTGAGACGAGTTCATGTTTACATGCACATTGGCAGACACTTTCCAGGGGCTGTTTTTACAAAAGTTTGAAAATTTACAAGTATGGTATGTTAAGAAAAATATTTCTTTTCCTTTATTTGTCTTTCATTATAAATTGGTTTTAGCATCTTACTATGTTTATTAGCTATTTGGACTCTTTTTTCTTTGAACTACTTGTTCATATATTTGCCCTGTTTTTGTTAAATTTATCACGTTATTAATAATGCCAGGAATTGGAACATCTGGGAGGCTCCGTCAGTTAAGCATCTGCCTTCAGCTCAGGTCATGATCTCAGGGTCCTGGGATCGAGTCCCTCTGCTGCTCCCCCTGCTTGTGCTCTCTTTCTGACAAATAAATAAATAAAATCTTTTCAAAGAATGAAACAAAATAATAATGCCTGGAATTATGGTAGTTGCTGTGCATGATTCAGAGATGAGAAAATCTGATCCCGATTTCAAACTGCTTCCATTCTAAATCTGAACTCATTTGGTGGACTTAAATGCCCCCTGTACTCACCCCAAAGCATTTTCCATTGGGTCTTTCAAAAGGACTTAGTACATAGAAATTTAATTGAATGATAACAGCCCAAGAAGGACCATGGATTAGTATTTTTTTTTTTTTTTTTTTGCTTTTGACCAAAAGTGACTAGGATGTTTCCTTTTTCAAGGAAAAAAAAAAGAAGAAGAAGAAGAAGCAAAGGTGATTGTTAAGCTTCCAATTAGTATTTATTAGTCACAGGCCGTAGGTGAATAGTGACAGAAACAGCTCCCTAGTCGCTCTCTAGAACATTTCTATTTTATTTTATTCCTAACATTTTTCACCATATGAGCTTTTCTGGGTTTGTTTTGTTTTGTGTATTTTCTATTTCCCTCCAACTGCAATATAAGCTCTTTGTAGTCAGGGGTCGTATCTGCTGTATTCACTGCTCTTATCCCAAGCATTCAGAAGAGTGTCTGGTACTCACAGAAGAATATTTGCTTAGGAAAGTATTTGTTGCATAAAGAAGAAATTTAAACCTCTTAATTGGTACCATCTTTTGATGTATTCGTTTGTAATATCTATCTGAACACCCATAAGCAACACAAGCAAAGAAATACAAGCCTGGCATTCCTCCTGGTCTTTCCTCCTCTGTTCAGCGTGCTGCTAATCAATACATCTGCTTGCATCACTCTCTCCCTCAGTTGGGGGCAGTCACATCATCTTCCTCTTGCTGAACTGAGCCTTTGAATCAGATGAATGAAATTTGGGCCCAGTCTTCTGGAATTCAATGAATACTATTACCTAGTTTCCCTCTGGTGCAATTAGAATGGAGCAGTGAACCAACAGATAACATTGCTTAAAAAGCAATTTACTTTTTTGTTCTCCTTCTTCAATTAGTCTGTTTGTTTGTCTCTGAGTTGTTGAGGGGCATTTTCTTCTCCCAAAGCAAAAGCGTTAAGATCCATTTAGTGTTTTGATTGAGCCTCGTTTCTTCTTCCCTGACTAAGTCTTGGCCACTGTGTTAGTCTGCTCAGGCTGCCGTAACAAAATACCACAGACTAGGTGGCTTAAATAACAGAAATGTGTATCTCAAAGTTCTGGAGGCTGTAAGGCCAAGATAAGATTCCAGCCAATTTGGTTCCTGGTAAAGGCAGCCTTTTTGCTGTATCCTCACAGGGCTTTCCTTCTGTGCTCTTGCTGGGAAGTGGGGCGGTGGGGAGGAAGCAAGCTCTCTGGTGCCTCTTCTTAAATCCCGTCATGGGGTGCCCACCCCCATACGGTCATCTAATTCTAATTGCCTCCCAAAGGGCCCATCTCCATCACATTGGCAGAAGTTAGAACTTCAACATGAATTTGGGGAGCGGGGCGACAATTCGGTACATAGCAGCTACAATGGGCCAGTCATCTGGGCGAAGTTTGGAAAGGCTCTATCCATGCCAAAGCTTTATCTCTTTTTAAAATAATGGAGGTTTAGTTGCTAATGTGACCTTTTTAATGCTCATATATTCTACAGATATTTCTTGTTTGGGCCATATTACTTACTGGCTTAAAAATCTTCTAACGATGAAGCAGTGAATTGGAGGATATAACCAGTCTTTCTACAAGGTCATGATCCGGCAGCTGCTTACCTCCCAAATGCACTGTAGCACTCTCTCTCACCCACACTGCTTCAGCACACTAGCCTCCTTGCTGCTGCTGCTGCTGCTTCCTTCCTTGGGGTCTTTGTTCTTGCTGTTCATTCTCCCTGCAAGGCTTTGCCCCAGATGGCCAGCTCATTCTCATCATTCAGCTAAATGTCATCCCTCATAGGACTTCCCTGACACCCAATCACAATCACTCCCTGGACTAGTTGGTCTATGCCAGATGCTTTGCTGGATATAAAGAAGACAAAGATCAGTAGTAAAATGCCTGGCTTATTAAAGTATTATCCTTAATAAATGTTGGCATGTGTGTTCATGTTAATAATAGCTGGCACGTATTAAACACCTACTATGTGGGAAGCACTGTGTCAAGGGCTTGCCATTATTTCTCTAATCAAATCCTTACATATAGCCTCTGATATACATACAGTTATTATCTCTACATCAGATTGAAAAAATATAGCACAGGAGAAAATGGGAGAGTGGAGAATTACTCAGTTTCACTGGGCTTCAGATTTTAAACCCTTAAGTAAGATCTCCCTTTTGCCAAATGATATACAAAATCAATAAGACAAAGTTTCTTTATCTTGAAAAATTGAAAAAATAATAGATCAGAAGGAAAATTGTAAAAAGAAGCAGTGGTGATTATTGGAGATAAAGGTATTTGTAATTTGACCTGCACTTGAATTCTAACCCAGGCACCAATTGGCTCTTGTCAAAGAATTAGCTCTTATTCTTTTTTCTTATCTGTAAAAAGAAAGTTACAATTAGATGAGATAAGAAACACTGGCACTAACACATTCTCATCCAATGTTAGTTTGATTTTCTTGAATAATAACAACAAAACTCAGGTACGTAATTACTTTGCAGTTCTGCACCAAGCACAAATAACCATTTAATATTTCTTTTTAACGGTATAAAATCTTTTCTAAGCATCACTAAGATCAGAAATGCAAATCTTCTGGAAGTTCCACAGCTATGTTGAAAAGATTAGACATGTTGTTAAGGAAGTAGAAATAAATACAATTATATACATATACAATTATTTTATCTGTTCTGGAATATAAAGTGTTTCCTGTATTATTCACTGTAGATCCAGTGATCATACAAATTGCATTAGCATTGTGTTAGCATTTTGTTGGCTCTCTTTGAAGACTGTGCCAAAGTGTCAAAAGTGTATGGATAATACCAAATGTTAGTGAAGATGGGAGTAACTAGGAACTCTCAAACATTGCGAGTGGGAGTGTATCTTGGTACAACAACCCCGAAAACCTGTTTGGTGTTATCGAGTAAAACTAAAGATGTATAGATCCTAAAATCTAGTGATTCCAATCCTAACTATGTACCCCAGAAAACTTCACACTTATGAATCAGAAGGCATATACAACAAAGTTTACAGCAGCACTGTTTATAATAGAGAAGACTGAAAACAATCAAATGTCCATCCACACTGAAATGAATAAATTATAGTGTAGTTATACAATAGAACCTTATGTTTGTACAATTTATTTAAGTGGCTGCATGTGGTTGCAATTCATTAGTTCTCATTGATAAATAATGTTATATATATAATGTTACATATATATGTCAACAATACACATACATGTATATATACATATATTTCATTGTATGAACATATCATAATTCATTTTTCCATTCTGTAGTCAACTGACATTCAAATTGTTTGAATTTTTTAAAAAAAATTTTCTTTTAGGGGCGCCTGGGTGGCACAGCGGTTAAGCGTCTGCCTTTGGCTCAGGGCGTGGTCCCGGCGTTATGGGATCGAGCCCCACATCAGGCTCCTCTGCTATGAGCCTGCTTCTTCCTCTCCCACTCCACCTGCTTGTGTTCCCTCTCTCGCTGGCTGTCTCTATCTCTGTCGAATAAATAAATAAAAATCTTTAAAAAAATTTTTTTTCTTTTATTGAAGTATAGTTGACGTAAAATGTTACATTAGTTTCAGGAGTACAACATAGTGATTCCGCAATTCTATATGTTATGCTGTGCTCACCACAAGTGTAACTACAATCTGTCACCATACAATACTATTATAATCCTAGTGACTATATTCCCTATGCTGTACCTTTTATCCCTGTGACTTATTCATTCCATAACTGGAATCCTGTGTCTTCCATTCTCTTTCACCCATTTCTCCCATCCCCTCATGTCCTTCTCCTCTGTCAACCACCAGTTTGTTCTTTGTATTTATAGGTCTGTTTCTACTTTTTGTTTGTTTCGTTTTTTACATTCCACATATAAGTGAGGTCATAAGGTATTTCTCTTTCTCTGTCTGGCTTGTTTCACTTAGCATGATGCCCTCCAGGTTGACCCATGTTGTTGCAAATGTCAAGATTTCATTTTTTTCATATGGCTGAGTAATATTCCATTGAGTGTGTGTGTGTGTGTGTGTGTGTGTACCACATCTTGGATGGACACTTGGGTTGCTTTCATATCTTGGCTTTTGTAAATAAGCTGCAATAAACAAAGGGACACATATATCTTTACTAATTAGTGTTTTCATTTTCTTTGAATAAATACTCAATCGTGGAATTACTGGATCATTTAGTATTTCTATTTTTAATTTTTTGAGGAGGGTCCACACCATTTTCCACAGTCACTGCACCAATTTACATTCCCACCAACAGTGCACAAGGATTCCCCTTTATCCACATCCATGCCAACACTTGTTATTTCTTGTCATTTTGATTCTAGCCGTTCTGACAGGTGTGAAGTGATATCTCATTGTGGTTTTGATTTGCATTTCCCTGATGATTAGTGATGTTGGCATCTTTTCATTTGTCTAAATTGTTTGAGACATTTGGCTATTAGGAATAGGGTTTCTCTGAACATCCTTGTTCATGAAATGCATCATGTATGTGTGCATTTCTGTTAGTTACATGTCTAGGAGTGGAAGTGCTGTATAGCTGTTCAGCTTAGTAGAGACTGCCAAACAATTTTCCAAAGTGGTTGTGCCAGTGTACATACCTAATATGTGAGACTTTGGTTATATTACATCTTCAGCAATACTAGATATTTTTTTCTCTTCATTTTTGCCACTCTTGTGAGTGTATAGTGGTTTGTATCATGGTTGTAATGTACATTTTCCAGATGACTAATAAAATTGAGGCCCTTTTAATATGTCTATTGGTCATTTGATATGCTATTTTTCAAACAAGGTATTTATTAACAAAAGGATCACTGAAAACATTACTTAATAAGCTTGATTATGAAATATCTGTGTAAATCGTTATATCAGTGAACTGAGGCTTTGTTATCCTATAGTGAGTGATGTGTCACTTGAGAATCTTGGTAGTTAAAACAAGGTTTAATTATTGCTCTTGCTTCTTGCCTATTTCTGATGATCAATGGCTCTGTTCCACATCCCCACCATTCTGGCAGCTTGGCTGCAAGGATAGCTCTTCTATGGGGCATTGCTGGTTTCCAGGCAAAGAGAAAAGAGAGGCAACAAAATGATGGGTCAAGCTCAAGTCTTAAAGCTTCTGCTGAAGAGATGGCAAACACTTCACTTCCACTCATGTTCCATTGACCAAACATATAATGTGTCCAAGACCGATGTCAGTGGCAGCATTATATAATCTTCTGAAAGGGAGGGGCTTATAGGAAGGGGCAGTAAACATTTATGAACAAGAGAGTGACCATTAAAATCTCTTTCTGCAGAGTAGCTTTATAAGAATATTACTCTGGGATGGAGAACCCAAACTGTTTGTCTGTAGGCTGTTTTCAACACCCACAGACACACACACAGACACACATGAAGCGCTTCTTTTTGGTTTGTTTAGTTGAATTAGTTGCTAACATTTTATTTTATTTTATTTTATTTTATTTTATTTTATTTTATTTTTATTTTATTTTTTTTTTTTAAAGATTTTATTTATTTATTCAACAGAGATAGAGACAGCCAGCGAGAGAGGGAACACAAGCAGGGGGAGTGGGAGAGGAAGAAACAGGCTCCTAGCGGAGGAGCCTGATGTGGGGCTCGATCCCATAACGCCAGGATCACGCCCTGAGCCGAAGGCAGACGCTTTAACCAATGTGCCACCCAGGCGCCCCAACATTTTAAAATCATGACATTTCACAAAGATACAGATTTGTGGCTTCCCTTGGAAATCATAAGCTATAGCCCAGAACCATTTGGAGCTAAATGGCAGCAACCCTTCTAGGTGGGATATGCAGTCTCCAGTTCTTCCTGACTATCTGGTGGCTGCCTTCTTTGCAATTGTGCCTTTCAAACGTTTGTAACATAGCCCACAATAAATAGTACATTTTACATACTCATCAGTCATATGCATGCATATGCGTGTGTACACATTCATGTGCAAGCGTAGAGACGCATATATATACACATTCCAAAGCAAAATTTCATGAAACGATGCTTACTGTTACTTTCTGCAATGCATGCTGGTATCATCTCTTCTAGTCTATCCTGTATTACCCTATTTTATTATTTGATTTTTTTTTAATGCTGGAATCAACCCTCTAAATTGATTTCACAAACCACTGCTAGGTCACAGGCCACAAATTGAAAACATTGCTCTTGATCATGTTTCTTGGCTGCTGCTCTTCTGAATGCTCCTGGTTCCTTTTCCAGACTGAATTTCTGTCTGAGCTTTTTAGCATTCCCAGGACAGTTTGTTGTGTGGGTGAGCAGCGTCTGCTTTCCCTCACTGATTTAAGCCGGTGCAATTACTGCGTTTGCCCAAGGGCCCTAAATAAAACTTAAACTGCTTAAGTACCTGGAAGTTTCCCTGACTCCTCTTTCCTTGTCTGACTTTCTATTTCAATCAAAATAGCGTTTTAGGCAAATAGACCTCTGAATCAAAGTGTCATAGTCTCCCAGCTGGGCGAATGTGAGTGAGTCCCACTGTAGGTGCAGGAAGGAGAGCTCCAGGAGCATGAGAGCTGTGAATGGGGAATTTATTACCTGGCAATGCCCACGCACAAGGGAATTTATTACCTGGCAAGGCCCACGCGTATTTTCTCCGGATCAATTCCTCTATCCTGTGGATTCATTTAATAAGTATGTATTGATCACCAGTGTGTCGGGCCCTGTACTAGAGAACATATCCAAAACTTGTAGCAAGATTCTTAGATGCACAGAGTGTAGATCGTAATAATCATTTATTTCTATGTTTTATCCCTTCCTGTTTCTTGTTGTCTTCCCTTGACCCAGAAATTCATCCACTGTCAGAGGGAAATTCTAGTCAAGTGTTTCTCACTCGGATGTGTATCCCACTTGGATCTTTGTGAATTCTCATGGTGGTTTGTCTGTACGTGCGTGGCGTGGGTGGATGCATGTTGCTGTAGGAAGAGGGTATGGGGACGGTGAGACACTAAGTAAAAGTCTGTCGGCCATCATGCCACAGCGGCATTGTTATAAAACCAAGTGGAAGAGGGTAATACTAAAGGGAAGGAAAATAGCGCCTCCACGTTCTTATGGAGTTCAATGAGGCTTTTGCATTTTCAGGACCAGAGCCATTTTGATACCAAGAGGATTATGCCACTTCTGTGGTGTTGCTGCCTGGAAGAGATTTGGCACCTAGGGTAGTACTGGTGCTGGTGAACCCAGCATGATCAGGCAGCAAGGCCGGCTAGGACATGGAGGGAAGAGGCCCATGGGGATCATCAGAGGCAGCAGTGAGACCCTTTCCTGCCAGTTGACAGGCAGTGGAGGCCCAGCAGTGGATATTGATGGGAGAAGCCAGAGCAGGAGAGGAAGGAAATGACTAATGCCTTGACAGGACGTGTTTCTGAGCCCAGCAGGACAGCTGAGAGAGACTCTCGGAAATAATTATGGGGATGAGGTGGAGTTCACACTTAAACCATGGCGATAGAGGCAAGAATGGCTGATACATGAGTTGTTACTATTATATGTAACCTCATTTTAAGTCCTGGGCTTAGATAACAAGCTTATTTATCCTTGTCTGTGTATATGCTTTACCTACAAATGCCCTTTCATAGGTGAAAGGAGCTCATTACCAAGCACCCTGGAACACTGTCCCCAACCTTCCCCATTGCCTTGACATTTGCTTCTTGTCTTTTTCTTAATCTTGTCTCCTTTTCTGCCCACTGTGTTCTTGATCTCTTGAGTATACATCTGAGCCTGAGAAGAGGAGTCATGAACTCTTCGGCTGCTCTGTTATCTGTCTTCTGTTTCCTCTGCCGTTCCTCCTCAGTCTTCCATTCCCTTCTCCATTCCCATCCCTGTTATTAGCAAGCCCCCGCCACCAGCCATGCCCTTCAGCTTCCTACCACTCTTAACGTTAGCAAAACAACAAAAAATAAGAATAATTAAGGTGGGTATAGTGGATTGAATAGTGGCCCCCCCCCTTTCCACTAAGCATTGTTCCATGAAGTTTAGCTTTGGAATATATATGTATATGAGTATTTACACCTGCACATGATTGAATAGCTCAGCCCAGGCTAATCCCTGGTACCTCAGAATGTGACTTTATTTGGAATAAGGGTCTCTGCAAATGTAATTAAGGTGAGGATCTTGAGATGAGATCATAAAGGGGTAGAGTGGACCCCGAATCCAATGATGAGTGCCCTTATCAGAGAAGAAAAGGAGGCGACACAGGGAAGAAGGTTGTGTGAAGACAGAGGCAGAGATTGGAGCGTTGCTGCCATAAGCCGAGAAAGGCCAGGGGCCACTGGAAGCTGGAAAAGGCAAGGAAGGATTCTCCCCTAGAGCCTTTAGAAGGAGTGTGGCTCTGCTGGAACTTTAATTTCAGACTTCAGGCTTTTAGAACTCTGAGAAAATGAATTCTATTGTGTAAGCCACCGAGCTTGTGGTAATTTGTTACAGCAGCCCTGGGAAACTCAGACAGTGGGAGGCCAAACAGCACGAAAGGAACATTTATTTCATAATCGGTGAACATTTTAAATAAAAAAAATATTGGAGACGGGTGCCTGGCTGGCTCAGTCAGTGGACTGTGTGACTCTTGATCTCAGGGTTGTGAGTTCGAGCCCCATGTTGGGTATTACTTAAAAATAAAAATCTTTTAAAAATATTCCTTTTTTAAAAAAGATTTTTATTTATTTATTTATTTGACACCGAGAGAGAGAGAGAGAGAGAGAGAGAGAGAGAGTACAAGCAGGGGGAGTGGCAGGCAGAGAGAGAAGCAGGCTCTGACTGAGCAGAGAGCCCAATGGGGGGGGGGGAGGGCTCTTGATCCCGGGACTCTGGGATCATGACCTGAGCTGAAGGCAGACGCTTAACCAATTGAGCCACCCAGGTGACCCTTAAAAAATATTCTAAAAAAGAATATGAAAATATTTTCCAATTATTAATACATTTTTAAAATACTTGCAAAATAATTACTTGTGACATATAGCCAGTTCTCACCTGGCAATAAAGTGGTCCTAAAGTTTATGCATACACAAATTGTTTGAGATTCATAATGCATTTTTTCCTGCAGGAATCATATGCTATATTATGGGTTTTTCAGATATTAATCCTTAATAATTATTTTAATGTTAATCATGTAGATTATAAATTTCTTGAAACTGGGGTTGTCCTATACACTTTCAGATTTCACTGCCTAGTGGACACCTTTGCATATAGTGGGCCCTCCAATAAACACTCCTTAAACAGTTCATTTTTTTTTAAGTACCAGTAATGCGCTATAACAACTGTTTGGAGTCATATTTTAAGTCTTGAAATCCTGGCTCTGCCACCTACAAGGTGTAAGTCATTCAGCAAATTACATAATCTACTCCACCTCAATTTATTTGTCTATAAAATTGTGATAATCATAATAATACCTACCTCATAATGTTGTTGCAAGGAGTAAATATTGTATATAAAATATGGGGAGCCGAGGTGATGCAGTCGGTTAAGTGTCTGCCTTCAGCTGAGGTCATGATCCTGGGGTCCTGAGATGGAGCCCCATGTCGGGCTCCCTGCTCAGCAGGAAGCCTGCTTCTCCCTCTCCTCCCTGCTCGTGCTCTCCCTCTCTTGCTATCTCTGTCTGTCTTTCAAATAAGTAAATAAAATCTTTAAAAAATAAAATGAAATAAAATACTTACAAAATAACAGTACTTGCATACCAGGATTCAATACATGTTCAATGTTATTAGCTCTTAAGAACATCTCGCCACCTAAATTATAAACTTTTTAGAGAGAGGCAATGTCCTATACTTTTTATAATACCAGAACCTATACAATGTCTTACATATTATATACATTCAATGAGTATTTGTCAAACTAATAAAAAGAATGAATGAATGGATAGATACATGATTACAATACTTTCTCCATAAAAAATCAGATATATACATTCTAACATTTGTTACAGTAAAAATGTGTTCAGAAATTAAACAGAATTTAAGACTCGTCAGAGAACTACAAGTATAAATCAGAGGAGAAAAGAAACAGAAATCACTACCAATGGGAAATTCTGCACTATATTTTAGCCCCCGGAAGACAGAGACTTCATCCTATGTTTCTTTGTAATTCCAGTGGTTCGCAAAACGTTTGGGATAGAAAGGCATGTGCAGCCTCACACATAGGAAGAATTCAAGGAAACCCCCACGTACATTTCCGGAGGCCTTTTTCTGTGTGGCTTTCTCCTTTCCAGAATTCTACCTGCAGCTTCCAGCCATCTCGGCTTCCTGAGCTCTCAACTCCATCTGCTCACCTCAGCTGGGCCTCTGGTTTCCCTGTCCTGGCACCTGTAGGTAGAAAGCTGGGGTGTTCATAGTGCTTACCTCATCTGTTTTCCTTCTTCCAGAAATCACAGTCCTATAGGCCTGTCATTTCAATAACAGGTTTTATATACTTTCAGCGGTTTCATATACTTTATTCAGGCTTCTGATTGTTTACAAATTAAAGTTAGGACTTTGTTACTTTATCATGGTTAAAAGCAGAAGTTCTCACACAGGCATCTTGGTTAGAAGAGGGAAAAAAGTAACTATAAACTGAGACTTCTAAGTTCATTCAGTTGGTTCTTTTGTTGCTTAAGTGTTAAATGCTTAATTAATGAAAAACGACAGCGCCATTCCTCAGTTTTGAAGAGGTTCCGCTAGGCAAAGTTTCAGTCTCAGTCAGCAGTTTGCTTCAAGAATAGACTCTTCCATCTTCACTTCCAGCCTAAGTGAATTAGAATGGAGAATGGAATTCTGAAGTATAAAGAATGTGCGCTGTTACTGACCCAGAACGCATATCTCATAGCTCGTTAGGCAGAATGGTGAGTTAGTATGTCATCTCTCCATTTATTTGTACGTTAGTTCTTCTAGCCATAGTCTGTGAGGATTTTCCATTGCTTCTCACAAATTGGCTTAAACTTTTAATGATGATATATACAGATTTCCTCATGTAAGCACAGAGTCCATTTCTGTTTATGTTATTTCTGCGCAATCAGTCATTTCCCCTCCAAGGTCATATCCCTACAATTCAATCATACACAAACAATCCATTTTAATACCACCCTGCAGTGCTGGTGGGGAGAGAGGGGTGGGAGTCATTTCATCAAAGAAGTACATTCTATCTACTGGAAGATTTTCTTGTTTCAGAAACACTCTTGAAATTATGTTTTTCAAAAATTTCAAATTTTATGAAAATGTGGTCATCGTCAATTTTACAATGGATGATTTTCTTTTCAGCATAGTGATAATAATTGGGCCACATTCTAAAATTTATTTCCTCATTAATTATGACTGGACTCTCAAAAGCTCCTTCTTGTGAGCTGCCAGAACAGCAGTTGAACCCCATCAGCTAAAAGATATCTTGGGACCACCTTTGGTCCAGAAGCCAAAACAATACAGCTGGGCTGGAATTTAGAATGAACAAGAAGTTAATGACTAATACCACAATCACCTTGGAGCCCTGCCGTGAGAAGCCTGGTGCCGAGGTTTGAATTCTATTAGAGTTGACAGGACTCCCAATACTTCTGGTCACCTTCATGGTCCCATTGTGCCAGGACAAGAGTGGCTGATGTCAGAGGCTGACAGATTCCAAACTTTCCAGACCTTTGAACTTTCTTCTTTTGGGTCCCTGTATTTATACGTAATGTATATAATTTACCCACAATTTAAGTAAATAAACTACATGATTTACTTATTGATTAGGTCTGTTGTCAGCAAGGCATGTAAGTTCAAGTGAGAAGAGATCTTTATGGTTTTTTGTTGTTGTTTACTATATCCTAACACTTATAATAGTGTCTGGCACCATAAGCACTCAATGAATGGTTGTTGAATGAATACATACTAAATATGACTCTTTGTCAATGTGTGTGAGAAATATCTATTTCTGTTTAGAGGCTTATCTTTTCATTAACTTTATTGTAAATGATATTTGTGTAAATAGTTGTATTGAATTTTAGGGCACTTAAGTGTATCAATCTTTTCCTCTGTGGTAAGCCATTTTTATTTCTTATTTGAGAAATTTTCTGCTACAAGTCATTAACCTTATATTCTCCTGTATTTTCTTCTAGCCCATCTTTTCCCCACTCAAGTGCAATGCCATCTCTGTTATTTATTAAATTTTTATCCCATCCATTCCCCTACCCATCTTGCCTCTGGCAACCATCAGTTTGTTCTTTTTATTTATGGGTCTGTTTTCTGCTTTTTGTTTGTTTGTTTATTCATTTGTTTTGTTTGTTAGATTCCACATATGAGTGAAATCATATGGTATTTGTCTTTATCTGTCTGACTTATTTCACTTAACATTGTACCCTCTAGGTGCATATGTGTTGTCGAAAATAGCAAGATCTCTTCCTTTTTTGTGGCTGAATAACATTGTGTGTGTGTGTGTGTGTGTGTGTGTGTGTGTGTGTGTGTACCACATCTCCTTTTTAAAAAAATTTTATGTTAATTCCAGTATAGTTAACATACAATGTTAAATTAGTTTCATGTGTACATGTGATTCAACAATTCTATATATTACATGGTGCTCTTCAAGGTAAGTGTACTCTTAATCCCTTTCACCTATTTCACCCATCCCCCCACCTACCACCCCTCTGGTAATCATCTGTTTGTTTTATATAATTAAGAATCTGTTTTTTGCTTTGTCTCTTTTTTCCTTTGTTCATTTGTTCTGTTTCTTAACTTCCACATATGAGTAAAATCATATGGTATTTGTCTTTCTCTGACAGATATATTTCGCCTAGCATTATACTCTCTCGCTCCATCCATATTGTTGCAAATGGTAAAATCTCTTTGTTTTTACTGGTTGAATAACATTCCATTATATATATCTCACATTTCTTTTATCCATGCATCTATTGATGGACACTTAGGTTGCTTCCCTATCTTGGCTATTGTAAATAATGCTGTGATAAACATAGGGGTGCATATGTCTTTTCAAATTAGCATTTTCATTTTCTTAGATAAATACCCAGTAAGGGAATTACTGGATTATATGGTACTTCTAGTTTTAATTTTTTGAGGAGAGTCCATACTGTTTACTACAGTGGATACACCAATTCGTATTCCAACTGATAGTGCATAAGGGTTCCTTTTTAATCACATCTGTGCCAACACTTGTTATTTCTTGTCATTTTGATTCTAGCCATTCTGACAGGTGTAAGGTGATATCTTATTGTGGTTTTGATTTGCAGTTCCCTGATGATGAATGATATTGAGCATCTTTTCATGTGTCTGTTAGCCATGTGTATGGCTGTTCAGGTCTTCTACACATTTTTAAATCAAAATACTTTTTTTTTTTTTTTTTGGTGTAGAGTTGTGTAAGTTCTTTAGGTATTTTGGATATTAACCCTCTATTGCTTATATCATTTGCAAATATCTTCTCTTTTCTCCCATTTAATAGGTTACCTTTTTGTTCTGTTGATGGTTTCCTTTGCTTTTTATTTTGGGGTAGTCTCAATAGTTTATTTTTGCTTTTGTTTCCCTTGTCTGAGGAGACATACCTAGAAAAATGTTTCTGTGGCCAATGTCAAAGACACTATTGCCTGTGTTTTCTTCTAGGAGTTTTATGGTTTAGGTTTCAAACTTAGGTATTTAATCAGTTTTGAGTTTATTTCTGTGTGTGATGTAAGAACTTGTCCAGCTTCATTCTTTTGCATGTAGCTGTTGTGAGTCAGTTTTTCTTATTTGCACCAGTAGTTGTCAAACTTTCATGTGCATCAGAAGAACTTGCTAAAACATGGATTGCTGGAATTTCTGATTCAGTGGGTTTGGGGTGGAGCTTGAGAATTTGCATTTTTAACATTCCCTATGTGCTGTTGATGCTTCTGGTTTTAGGACCACACTTCGAGAACCTCTGTTATCAATAATATGCCCACAACATCAAGTGGTCATTATTTATTCTTTTTCCCCTAGGGTTGATATATCATCAGATTTAAGTAGTAGTATATATTAAATACTAATATCATATTAGAAATATTTATTTAAAACATAATATGAGAAATAAGTACATGAATACATAATATTTTGGACTTAAATGTTGCTGCAATTTTTTAAAGGAATATAAATATGAATGTTGTCCTTTCAGACTTTGATAGGAGTTTTTTCAATGTAAATTTTTTTCTTAGACTGAAAATTTAGAGGATATTCCTTTACAGACCTAACTGTTATATGGAACTATAAGATGAGTAATTTAACGGGGTGGTTCTATATGCAAAAAAGCATTTTTTTACTAGTTTATACTTACAGCTTTCTAATGTGATTTTATCCAAAAGGAAAAAAATTATAGAGAAAATATCCCAGCAAAACTAGGTAAATATTTAAATTAACTAGGTAAATATTTTAGTATTTCTAACACTTTTATAGGGACAAAAACTTTTCCCTTCTTCTCTTTTAGGTTTTTTGGCTGGTCTAATAATTAAATTGACATAAAACAGGTTAACAGGAGACAAACAAATTTCTTATGTACAGGAACCCCAAAGGCATGAGACCCAAAGACAGTTAAGCAATTGAGGCTTATATGCCATCCTGAGCTAAGGAGAAAGGGTAGGGGTCTGGGGCTTCAAAGGGGAGGAAGACAATTCACAGGAAGATGAGTAGAGCAAATGTTTGGTAAACTTGTGTTTGCCTTGCCATGCAGGTAAGTCTTTCTGATAACCAAAGTTATCTTCGGTATTAGCTGTCTCCTGGTACAGGCCCTCTATCTGTTGGCCCTTGATTATCTTCAGCTTGAAATAATCCACATGCCAAAGTGGCATTTTTGAGGTTATGTATTTTGCCCCCCTCACTATTATAGACAAAATTTGGGGGGGGTTATAATACTTTAAACTTTGCCTTCTGATGTCACCATAAATCGAATGGCTGAGACACTGGTCAGTAACTCATTAGGAATACAGCTGACCCATAAACAATATGGGTTAAAACTATGTGGGTCTGCTTATATGTGGATTTTTTCAATAAATATATAAATTTATAGTATCAATATTTGCAATACTGTAAATGTATTTTCTCTTCCTTATGACTTTTTTTTTTTTTTTTTTTAGGATTCTATTTATGGGGCATCTGGGTGGCTCAGTTGGTTAAGCATCTACATTCAGCTCAAATCATAATCCCAGGGTTCTGGGATTGAGCTCCATGTTGGGCTCCCTGTTCAGCAGGGAGTGTGCTTCTCCCTCTGCTCCTCCCCCTATTTGTGCTCTCCCTCTCTCAAATAAAAAAAAAAGATCTATTTTAAAAAATTAAAAAATAAAAGATTTTATTTATTTATTTGAGACAGAGACAGCAAGGGGGAGGGATGGAGGGAGAAGGAGAGGAACAGGCGGACTCCTTGCTGAGCGGGGAGCAATCTCAGGTCCCTGAGATCATGACCTGAGTGGAAGTCAGACACTTAACCAACTGAGCCACCTGGGCACCCCTTCCTTATGAGTTTTTTAATAACATTTTCTTTTCTCCAGTTTACTCTATTGTAAGAATACAGTATATAATATATATAACATACAAAATATCTGTTAATTGACTGTTCATGTTCTTCGTAAGGGTTTCAGGCAATAGTAGGCTGTTAGTAGTTAAGTTTTTGAGTTTTTCAGGGAGTTGAATCCAAACCAAGGGACATTGGTGGTCCTAACCCTCACGTTGTACAAGGGTCAACTGTGTATGCTAAAATTCTTGGCTTTGATTTTTTTAAATGCTACTTAATTTTATGTTTGCTTAAAATTGACTTGTTTTAAGCCAGTCATGTCTTAGGCCCTAACGTTATTAATTTATGATTAAATTTCATCTAAAATGTCATTATTTAGACTTATAATTTCAATTAATGAAAGAGATTAAAATAATGACAAATAGAACATTTTAACATATTAATAGTAATAAAATAATACAGTTTTTCTTTACATTTTGAATATAGTTGATACTATATTTGTCTTATAACTGATTCTTTACAAAGAGCAATTCTGGCTTACTGAAAAATTCACATTTTAAAAGTCTTTCAGTCAAAGTGTTTCTGGAGAATGGGAGCTTTACTAAAATCATGAAGGTTTGATGGAGATGAAATTAAGCAAGTGAGATACCACAAACAATGAAAGCTATCTCACACATACCTTTTTTTGGGGGGTAGAAAGGGTAGGTGGTACAGAGGGAGAGGGAGAGAGAATCTTAAGCAGACTCCCCACCCAGCGCCGAACCTGACATGAGGCTCTATCTCACGACCTTGAAATCATGACCTGAGCCAAGATCAAGAGTTGGATGCTTAACTGACTTTGCCACCCAGGCGCCCCATATCTCACACATATCTTGATTGATTAAATAGTAGATGGGAACATATTTTATCTCACTATTTAGATCACTACAATGTTAAGTAAGTAAAGCAAAAAGTAATTATCAGGAGTTTCTAGGTGAAAGTATGACAAGATTTAAAAAAAAAGTGAAACTCCAACAGAATACTCTTATGAAATATCCACACACCCCCAAGCACAATGAGTTTGTTTGGCTAATACTGATTCTTAATATATATTTTATAATATTGCCAGGGCCTTGGCCCACAGACTAAATGCAGACATTTCTCTGTCATTTTCAGGTTTGTTGCCTAAGATACTAATTGAAATTCAGGGCAGAGAAAAATACATCACTGGCTTTTGTGTATCTATGAAAGGCCTTCTTATTAGACTTTGTTTAGTATAAAGGCTTCTCTTCTCTGCCAAGTGAGAGTGACCCTATGTGTGAAGTGTGTTCTGTGGGGTCTTCAAGAACAACATAGATATCAGTTGCTCACCAGCTGGAAGCCATCATGCTCTTTCTTCAAGAGGGCAGCTCACAAGCTCTATGCGCCCCTGACCAGGTGCCAAAAGAAGATGCTCACTCATGCTTTCCAAAATTCTTTCCCAGGCCTGGGGGAAGGGAGCCATCCTTTGAGCCCCGGTGAGGAGCTCTGAGTCTCCAAGGAAGTAAAGCATGTTCTCATCCTCCAAACACTCCATTTTCTCCCTGAATTAGTGTCCTTTCTTTGAGCCAAATAAGGATCTACTTAGGACTTGAGGGTATGACCCCTTATTTCTCTGTTTGTAGAATGCGTCCAGCTTCCGAGTTTGAAGGCCCACAGAATAAGGAGTTCATTTTGATCTGCGGAGAACTCCTCATTTTCACCATGCATTTTATTCTTTTCCTTTCAGTCTGGATTTTTTTTTTTTCTTTTTTTTGGCTTTCTGCCTGAATGAAGCCAGGAGATGAAGTCAATGTGTCTTAATGAAAGGAGCTCAGACTTAGGGATCTGGGGGACCTGGATCAAAACCTAGAGCTATCATTTCCTACCTCTGTGACCTACCTCAATTTCCTTAATCTCTATGGGCCTCAGTTTACTCATTATTGTAGTAAAATATACACTACAAGTTCTTTTTACTTCACTACTTATACCCGATTTAGTTACCAAATACTAATATTACAGGTTAGTAACACAGGGTTGAATCATATGTTCTCTTGCTGTCTTTTTTGTGCCAGAGAAATTGCTTTCCTATGTCTGATAAGTCGTATGTATGTGATTAAAACAACTTTTATTAAAACATTAAAATAATCAAAGTTTCCCACTTCAATGACTGTGTAAATGATTGAAAATTCACTTTGAGTGATTGTAAAATAAGTAATGACAATAAAGCAGTTATTTTCATATAAGAGAAAGAGAAAACCACAAGATTTAAAATCTGTTTACCTTCACCTGCCAAGAAGGAAAACATGTTGCCGAGCATATTTATATGTACATACATATGTATGTATATCTTTCAAATATTTCAAATATAACTGAATTGCTGCTAGTATTTCACTCTGAAATCTATCTGCAAAGATATTATTTGTGGGAAAATGTTCTATTCCAAATGTTTCTTACTGCTACAGTGAATGTGAAGAAAATGCCTCAGAATATTTTTTTAGGAAGGCAAAAATTTTCTACTGCAGTCCATAACCTGGACACCGCTGTGTCACCTCAGGGCTGACTTGTATTGCCCGCTTGCCAGTGACTGAGCAGCTCCGTCCCACCTGAGTAGGCAGGATGCAAGGGAGGGAGGCTGTGCCTTCTTAGCCTCCGTGTGTTGTCTTCCTGGCTGGTTGCTGGAATTCTTCATTATTGCCCTCTGCTTTCCACGTCTCAGTCTCTGTTTCTGTTTGCTTTTACTAAAGTTGCAGCAATTTACACGGGATCAGGTAATCGAAAGGACTCACATGATTCCAAAGGGTATGTTCCTGTAAGGCTTTATAGGGGCAGAAAACTTTCCCTTCTTCCCTTCTAGGTTCTTTGGCTGGAGGCAAATTTTGCATGTATGGGTGCCCCATAAAAATAGGAGACTCCCCAGCAGTCAGGTAATTGAGGCTTATATGCTATCCTGAGCTAAGGAGAAGGGGGTAGGGGTCTGAGACTTTAAAGGGGTGGAAGATATTTCACAGGACGATGGGAAGAGCCAGCGTTTGGTAAACAAATGTTTACCGTGTCATACAAATAGTTCTTTCTGATATAAAAGTCCTCTCTGGTAATACCTCTTTTCCTGGTATAGGCACCCTATCTAAATTCTTTAAGGCAGTTCAGGGGGAGGTTAAAAAAAAAATATTCCTGAGTCACCTGGGCTCCTGGTTGTCTTCAGCTTCAAATAATCCACATGTCAAAGTGGCACATTCTGGGGTGGTTTATCCTGCTGCCTCTCAGCTTTGATAAACTAAAGGGTGTGGTACAGCAGGAGAAGGAAAACAGAGGCAGACAGAGAGGTCTGAGCCTTCCAGACATAGCTTCAGGGCCCTTTCTTAATCTCAGTGGACGTGATTTGTGTTCCGGTTATGAACCACTAAAATACACACAAGATACCTGTTTCCAGGGAAGCCAAGACACAGTTTATAGAAGAGCCTTTTATATCTCGCTGCTCATGTGGCTTAATCCTATTTTTACTCTACCACCCACCTCTGTGTTAAATAGATGCTTTTCTGTCAGGGGTGCCTGGGTGGCTCAGTCGGTTAAGTGTCTGACTCTTGATTTTGGCTCAGATCATGATCTCAGGGTTGTGGGATCATCGAGTCCTGTGTCAGACTCTGTGCTCAGTGGGGAGTCTACTAGAATTTTCTCTCTCTCCCTCTGCCAGTCACCCACACCCCACCCCCGTGCACATCCACTCTCTTTTTCTCTCTAAAATAAATAAATAAATAAATCTTTAAAACATAAATAAAAATAATTTAAAAATCACTTTAATGCACATCATTATCTCCATTTTTGTTCACTTTGATCCCTTTCACAATATGTCTTTTCAGTAGAAAAATCTATATATAGTGTCTTCCCTTGGTAGTGGGGACTAAATTGCTTATCAACGACTTTGATCCTGTTAATGCTATTTATCTCTTTGGTTAGTTAGATGATTCTTTACAGTAGGATCACAGGAAAGCTGATGTGAAAGGGTAATTGCTAGAGACCGAACTATTTCTGGAATATTTGTGAACCCAGCCTTCATGTTCATTGCGCAATGTAGGTTCAAATCTATGTAGTGTCTTACCTAAATTTCCCTTTTCCATTTAATAAATTATCGCAGTAATTGTGTAATCGGGGCAGGATGTATATTTATAGTCATAAGGAGTTAACTATCAGAAAACTGTCATACCATCATTCATTGCGGTGTTTTGTATCTTTAAATTTAAGAAAGAGAAGTTAAAAGGAAAATCAAACAGGTAAACGAGAGGTAACTAGACTACTTTGGGAAATGATCATGGTTTCCTGATTTCAAAGTTGGTTATAGAAAAGACGAAAGATTCCAGTATTTATGTGTGTAAAAAGCTCATTTCAAAACAAATCAGTATATTCAGGTTACAATACCCAGGTCACAAAGCCACATTTTATTAATAAAAAATAACTTGCAGCCATTGAGGGAACTTTAAACAATCATGCTTTCTTGTGAAATGTAATATCGCAATTACTAGATCTGATGTATGCTGGATAGATGCCAACACAATGTTGTACTTTGCTAACGCAGAATGAAATATGTTTTGTGCTGTAGTAAAGCTGTCCGTCGAGTTCGAGAAACAAAGATATTTTATTAGCAGTAACCAACTGTTTAAAATCTTCCACACAGTCTTAAAAGATCACATATTGTATGATTCCATTTATATGAAATGTCCAATAGAGTCAAGTAGAAAGTAGATTAGTACTTGCCTAGGGCTGGAAAAGATGGGGTGGGGTGAGGGGGTAGCTAAAGGGTATGGGATTTACTTCCTTTTTTTTTTTTTTTTTTTTAAAGATTTTATTTATTTATTTATTTGACAGAGATAGAGACAGCCAGCGAGAGAGGGAACACAAGCAGGGGGAGTGGGAGAGGAAGAAGCAGGCTCCCAGCGGAGGAGCCTGATGTGGGGCTCGATCCCATAACGCTGGGACCACGCCCTGAGCCGAAGGAGACGCTTAACCGCTGTGCCACCCAGGCGCCCCAAGGGATTTACTTCTGAAGTAATAAAAATGTTCTAAAATTGGTTGTGGTGATGGTCTCAATTCTGTGACTATATTAAAAACCACTGAATTCTACATTTTAAATGGGTGGATTATAGGTATGTGAATTGTATCCGAATAAAGTTGATACCAGGGGTGCCTGGGTGGTGCAGTTGTTTAAGCGGCCAACTCTTGGTTTCGGCCCAGGTCTGATCTCAGGGTCATGAGATCTAGCCCCGCATAGGGCTCTGTGCTCAGCACTGAGTCTGCTTCCGAATCTCTCCCTTTGCCCCCCCTGCTTATGCTCCCTCTCTCCCTCAAATAAATAAAATCTTCAAAAAAAAAAAAAAAAATAAAGTGGATACCAAAAAAAACTTACACAAAAAGCTTTCCTGTAAAACACATATTCCACTCAACTAAGATTCAATGCAAATGTTTTAAATCTATTTTTTAAATTTAGAATAATGTCTATGGAGCACCTGGGTGGCTCAGTTGGTTAAGTATCTACCATCAGCTCAGGTCATGATCCTGGAGTCCTGGGATTAGAGCCCCACATGGGCTCCCTGCTCAGCGGGGAGCTGGCTTCTCCATCTGCCACCTGCTCTTACTCTCTCTCTATCTCAAATAAATAAATAAAATCTTTTAAAAATGGAATAATGTCTGAATTCTTTTAATGTCCTTCTTATACAAACAGAAGAAGGAAAAAACTATAAATCAGGATATAAGAAAATCAGTCATATTTATTTTGTGCCATTTATTTCAGATGTTTATAACAAAAAGACAGATTTTATTTTGCTGTCAAGATTTTGCTTATGATAAATGTTTGAAATGAGGCATTTGAAATGCGAACTGCTTGTGAAATGGGTTGGTCATTGGCTTCTTTCTAATGGAGGCAGATGTCCTATGGGAAAGATGACTTTGTTGCTTCAAATTCAGTCTAGCATCGTTAACTCTTCATGGTACCACTTTCTTCAGAGCAAGATTTATGTGCACCTCAAAGTGAGAATTACAGAGTCTTGGTTTTATGATAGCTTTATTACTCTTCTCTTTTTTTTAAGTTTGAAGTTTTATTTAAATTCCAGTTAGCTAACATAGTGTAATATTGTTTCAGGAGTAGAATTTAGTGATTCATCACTTATATACAACACCCAGTGCTCGTCAGAACAAGTACCCTCCTTAACGCGCATCACCCATTCAACCCATACCCCACCCACCTCCCCACCAGCAGCCCTCAGTCTGTTATCTATAGTTAAGAGTTTGTTTTATGGTTTGCCTTTCTCTTTGTTTTCCCCTGCGTTCATCTGTTTTGTTTTTTTAAATTCCACATATGAGTGAAACTATATGGTATTTGTCTTCGTCTGAGTTATTTCACTTAGCATAATACACTCTAGTTCCATCTGTGTCATTGCAAATGGCAAGATTTCATTCTTTTTCATGGATGAGTAATATTCTAGTGTGTGTGTGTGTGTGTGTGTGTGTGTGTGTATCACCACATCTTCTTTATCCATTCATCAGTCAATAGACATTTGAGCTTTTTCCATAATTCGCCAATTTGTGGATAATGTTGCTATAAACGTCAGGGTGCATGTATCCCTTCAAATCAGTGTTTTCGTGTCCTTTAGGTAAATGCCTAGTAGTACAATTGCTGGGTCACACATTAGTTCTTTTTATAACTTTTTGAGGAGCCTCCATTCCAGAATGACTGCACCAGTTTGCATTCCCACCAACAGTGTAGGAGGATTCCCCTTTCTCCACATCCTTGCCAACATCTGTTGTTTCCTGGTTGTTCATTTTAGCCATTCTGACAGGTGTGAGGTGGTCTTCGATATTAGTTTTGATTTGTATTTCCCTGATGATGAGTGATGTTGAGCATTTCCTCATGAGTCTCTTAACCATCTGATTGGCTTCTTTGGAAAAATGTCTATTCATGTCCTCAGCCCATTTCTTAACTGGATTGTTTTTTGAGAGTTGAGTTTGATAAGTTCTTCACAGAGTTTGTATTAACCTTTTATCAGATATGTCATTTGCAAATATCTTTTCCCATTCTGAAGGTTGCCTTTTAGTTTTATTGATCGTTTCCTTTGCTGTGCAGAAGTTTTTTACCTTGATGAAATCACAATAGTTCATTTTTGCTTTTGTTTCCCTTGCTTCCATCAACATGTCTAGTAAAAAGTTGCTGTGGCCTAGGTCAGAGATTACTGCCTGTGTTCTCCTCTATGATTTTGATGGTTTCCTGTCTCACATTTACTTCTTTCATCCATTTTCAATTTTTTTGTGTGTGGTGTAAGAAAGTGGTCCAGTTTCATTTTTCTCCATGTTGCTGTACAATTTTCCCAACACCATTTGTTGAAGAAACTGTCTTTTCCATTGGATATTCTCTCCTGCTTTGTCAAAGATACAGTTGTTCCGTTTCTTCCAAAATCCATTTCTGCATTTTCTATTCTGCATTATCGATCTGTGTGTCCTTTTGTACCAGTACCATACTGTCTCGATGACTACAGCTTTGTAATGAAACTTGAAGTCTGGAATTGTGATGCCTCCATCTTTGCTTTTCTTTTTCAGAATTTCTTTGTCTATTCAGGGTCTTTAGTGGTTCCATACAAATTTTAGGATTGTTTGTTCAAACCCTGTGAATAATGCTGGTTGTATTTTGATAGGGATTGCATTAAATGTGTAGTTGCTGGGGTAGTATAAACATCTTAACAATATTTGTTCTTCCAATCCATGAGCATGGAATGTTTTTCCATTTCTTTGTGTCATCTTCAATTTCTTTCATAAATGTTCTGTGGTTTTCAGAGTACAGATCTTTTACCTCTTTTGTTAGGTTTATTCCTCGATATCTTATGGTTTCTGGTGCAATCATAAATGGGATTGATTCGTTGATTTCTCTTTCTGCTGCTTCATTATCAGTGCATAGAAATGCAACAGATTTCTGTACAGTGATTTTGTGTCCTATGACTTTACACTGTGTATCAGTTCTAACAATTTTTTTTTAGTGGAGTCTTTTGGGGTTTCTACATACAGTATCATGTCATCTGCAAATAGTGAAAGTTTGACTTCTTCTTTGCCGATTGGATGCCTTTTTTTTTTTCTTTATGTTGTCTGATTGCTGAAGTTAGAACTTCCAGTATTATGTTAAGTAACAATGGTGAGAGTGGACATCCCTGTCGTGTTCCTGACCATAGAGGAAAGCTCTCAGTTTTTCCCCACTGAGAATGATATTAGCTGTGGGTTTTCTTTGTTTTTGTCTTTGTTTTTGTGTTTTTTACATATGGCCTTTATGATGTTGAGGTATGTTCCCTCTAGCCTTACTTTGTTCAGGGTTTTTATCAAGAATGGATTCTGGGGCGCCTGGGTGGCACAGCGGTTAAGCGTCTGCCTTCAGCTCAGGGCGTGATCCTGGTGTTATGGGATTGAGCCCCACATCAGGCTCCTCTGCTATGAGCCTGCTTCTTCCTCTCCCACTCCTCCTGCTTGTGTTCCCTCTCTCGCTGGCTGTCTCTATCTCTGTCGAATAAATAAATAAAATCTTTAAAAAAAAAAAAAGAATGGATTCTGTACTTTGTCAAATGCTTTTTTCTGCATCTAACGGGGGGATCATATGGTTCTTATCCTTTCTCTTATTAATGTGGTATGTCATGTTTTGTTTTTGTTTTTCTTTTTAAGGAGTTTTTTTTTTTTAAGATTTTATTTTATTATTTATTTGAGAGAGAGAGAGAGAACAGAGGGAGAGTGAGAGGGAGAAGCAGACTCCCCACTGAGTGGAGAGCCTGATGTGATGCTCTTCGCAGGACCCTGAGATCATGAAGGAAGCCGAAGGCAGACGCCTAACCAACTGAGCCACCCAGGCGCCCCCGCCTGGTGTATCATGTTGATTGATTTGCTAATATTGAACCATCCTTGCAGTTCAGGAATAAATCACACTTGACTGTGGTGAATGATCCTTTTAATGTACTGTTGGATTTGATTTGCTGGCATTTTGTTGAGAATTTTTGCATCCATGTTCATCAGGAATATTGGCCTATAATTCTCTTTTTAGTGGGGTCTTCATCTGGTTTGGGAATCAAGGTAATGCTGGCCTCATAGAATGAGTTTGAAAGTTTTCCTTCCATTTCTATTTTTTGGAAAAGTTTGAGAAGAATAGGTATTAGCTCTTCTTTAAGTGTTTGGTAGAATTCCCCTGGGAATCCATCTGGCCCTGGACTTTTGTTTGTTGGGAGATTTTTGATTCCTGATTCAATATCTTTGCTAGTCTGTTCAAGTCTTCTATTTCTTCCTGTTTTAGTTTTGGTAGTTTATATGTTTCCAGGAATTTATCCGTTTCTTGCAGATTTTCCAGTTTGTTGGCATATAATTTTTCATACTGTTCTCTTATAGTTTTTTATATTTCTGTGGTGTTGGTTGTTATTTCTCCTCTCTTGTTTGTGACTTCATTTATGTGGGTCCTTTCTCTTTTCTTTTTGGTAAATCTGGCTAGAGGCTTATCAATTTTATTAGTTTTTTCAAAGAACCAGCTCCTGGTTTCATTGATATGTTCTGTTTTTTTTTTAAGTTTCTATATCACTTATTTCTGCTCTAATCTTTATTATTTCCCTTCTTCTGCTGGCTTCAGGCTTCGTTGTTCTTTCTCTAGCTCCTATAGGTGTAATAGGTTGCATATTTGAGATTTTTCTTGCTTCTTGAGGTAGGCCTGTATTGCTATATACTTCCCTCCTATGACCATTTTTGCTGCATCCTGAAGGTTTTTTTTTTTTTTTTTAAGATTTATGTATTTATTTTAGAGAGAGAGTGAGAAAGAACACGAGTGAGGGGGCTTCTGAGGGAGAGAGAAAGAGAGAATCCCAGGCAGGCTCCACGCTCAGCACAGAGCCGGATATGGATCTCGCAACCCTGAAATCATGACCTGAACCAAAATCAAGAGTCAGACACTTAACCAGCTGAGCCACCCAGGTGCCCTTGCATCCCAAAAGTTTTGGACCACCGTGTTTTCATTATCATTTGTTTCCATATATTTTTTTATTTCTTTAATTTTCTGCTAACCTATTAATTCTTTAGTAGCATATTGTTTAACCTCCATGTATTTGTGGTCTGTCTAAATTTTTTCTTGTGGTTGACTTCAAATTTCATAGCATTGTGAACTATGCATGTGAAACTATGCACAGTATGATCAAGCTTTTTGTACTTGTTGAACCTGATCTGTGACCTAGAATGTGATCTTTTCTGGAGAATGTCTCACATGCATTGGAAAAGAATGTGTATTCTGCTGCTTTAGGATGAAATGTTCTGAATATATCTGTTAAGTCCATCTGGTGCAGTGTGTTATTCAAAGCCATTGTTTCCTTGTTGATTTTCTGCTTAGATGATCTGTCCATTGATGTAAGTGGGGTGTTAAAGTCCCCTACTATTATTGTATTATTATCAGTGAGCTCCATTATGTTTGTTATTGTTTTATATTTATCAGTACTCCCGTGATGGGGGCATAAATACTTACAACTGTTAGATCTTCTTTTTGGATAGTCTCCTTTAGTATGATATAGTGTCCTTCTTCATCTCTTGTTACAGTCTTTGGTGTAAAATCTAGTTTGTCTGTTATAAACATTGCTACTCTGGCTTTCTTTTGACTTTCAATGGCAAGTTTTAAGTAGGTGTGCTCTGGTCTACTTGTTAAAAGAGACCTGATGCCGTTTCCTCTAGAGCTGAAGCTTTGCAGCACTCTATGGTCAATAGACATGGTCCGTGTGGGAGGTTTGTGCTGTGGGAGGGGCCCACTGCACTTGTTCTGAGGCACACTTGCCCAAGAAAAGCAGCACCTGCAGAACACAGGGTGGGGGGGTGCTTGGTGTAAGTGGTTTAGGCTGCCACTGTGGGTGCTGTGTTGCTTACTGAAGTTAGTTTATGCTGAGGGAGGGAGGAGAGAAAGGGCACCAGCCTCCTCCCTTGGCCCCAGAGAGGAGAGTTTGCACCCGCCTATCCCGGAAGCCCTCCCAGAAGAGCAATCTCCTGTCGTGTATTCTAGGCATCCCTCAGATCCATGCCTTCACCTTTTCTGTGTCCAGGCCACCTGCCCGCTCAGCAGTTCAGGCATTGTCACTCTTATAAAGTCACTCATTCATGGCTAGTCAGGACTTGATCATCTTGTCTTACCCTTTTTTATATCCATCTACTCCTCTACTTTTAATTTTATGCCATTATTTAAATCTGATGGTCCATTCGGCTCTTGGCAATTGCAAAGGATAAGGAGCTTAGTGGTTTATCCCACTCAGCTATACAGATACTATCATTTTCTACTGTCTCAGAGTAACATTTTTCAGTGATTTGGTCTGTGGGTTGTTCAAAATGTTTCTTTAAAATGCAGAAGTCTTGTGGTCAAATAAATTTAGCAAATAATACATACCATGTTTTGCTCTTACAAAGTCTCAAAGCACACTAGCAAATGAAGTGCTCTGAGAAGTCCAGAAGCAAAAAAAAAAAAAAAAAAAAGACAGAAAGAAAGGGCAACTTTATTTAACCCACTATTTTCTAAACTTATGTTTGAACGTCTCCTTGTAACCCTATGTAGAGCTAGCCTACTTTAGCACTCATTGTGGGAAATGCTGTCTTGAAGTTATAATTCTCTCCTCCTTTGTTACTCTTTCTCAGCCATGACAAATCTCCTTATATTTCCTTTTTCTTTCTGGGCATGTTTGTTTTAAGCCACATTTCCAACTTGCCGTATTTGTTTTTCCTGTTTATTAAGTCTGGATTGCATTTGAAGCTGCTGACTCTTTGGAGCTCTGGATATTGTGTTTTCTTCATTGATAGCTCTCCTAAAGATTTGTGAAGTCCACATTACCGCCGGATAGAGCAAGAGGATTTGCCTTATTGTGATTTTGGATTAAGATCCTTCTGCGTCCTTCAGCTTGTTATCACAGAGATGTGTTGTTCTGTCCCTCATTCATTGTACCCATTCTTATAAGAGATGACATCACAAGTCATGTCAGTCATATATACCTACAGTAAATGAGTTTCTCAAATCTTTTCTTAGTGAAAATTTCTAGAGATGGAATAAAGTATAAATATACATGGGATGGGTGTCACCAATATGGGTGTTTTAACACTAGAGAATTTTACATGGGACTTGCTTTGTAGGTGTGTGTGTGTGTGTGTGTGTGTGTGTGTGTGTGTGTGTTTTCGATCTATGAACTTACATGTATAAAATATGCTCATCCCTAAAAAAGATTTCCCCAGCTTTCCTTCATGCTACCACTAATCCTATCCAGGCTGGAAGTGATAAGTTGAGCTCTAGGATGCAAATACCATGACTGATATGCCCCCTGGATCCTGGGGCACTGTGGTAAACAATTACTGATGAAGTCCCTGTTCTCATGGCTCTTACATCTAGTGGGGTGAAAATAGCCAATAAGCAAACAAATAAATAGGTAGGGATAAACACTTTTCAGACCATTAACACAGGGGTATGTGAGTGTGACTGGATGGCAACTTTAGATTGAATGATCAGGGAAAGCTTCTTACAGAAATGACATTTAGGTTGAGATCCTAATGAAGCAATAGCAATGTGAATAAGAAGAAGGGAATTGAAAATGCAAACACTCTAAAGCAGGACCCCACTTGAGGTGGTTAAGAAACCAAAAGGCCAGGGAAGGGAGCCTCATGGGTGAGTAAGAGAAAGAGAATGATGAGCTCTCTAAGGGAGGCAGGAGTCAAGGCACATGGTTCTGTTAGCCCTGGTAAGGATTTGACAATCATTAGCATATAGGCAGTATATTGAAAGCCAAAGACCTGGATGAGGTTGCCTTTGGGGAGTGAGTAGAAAGAAAAGGGAGGGGCTCAGTATGGATTTAGAACAGTCAACATTTAGAGGTTGAGCAGAGAAAGATGGGGAGAAAGTCAGAAGGGGCTGCAATAAGTGAGGGTAGTTTAGATGTCTGGGAAGCCAACAGGAGAAAGTATTTCAAAAAGGAGGGGCTGGTAAATGCTGTTGAAGAAGTGGAGTAAGAGGAAAACACAGGTGTGCTGAGTTCAGTGGCAACATGCAAGTCATCGATGACTTTGACAAGGGCAGGTTCAGTGTTCATTAGAATGGACTGAAGACAAATATGATCTGAGAAAGCGCAATCATGGGTACAGAAATAGAAATACAGATATAAAGGTCAAGGTTTGTTTGTTTTAAGGCAGGATTTATTATCTTTAAACTGGGTAGAGTAGATTGAAAGAGATTAATAAAGATGAGAATGGGAATAGGAGCCACACCTCCTTGCCTCCTTCCCCTCTCCCCATACTTCCACCACCAAGGAAATGTGAGGCAAGATTCTTGGGAGGGAAGGAGGAAATGATAATAGGAAAAGAGAGAAGCAGGGAACTTACTATCTGTGGACACAGAGTATGGCCGCTACTGCGTAAGGCCTGTTTGAATTTGAGAGACTCAGGACTTTTTGGTTTTTTACTTGATCCCTCCTACCCAACACCATTCTAATCCACAAAGCAACCCCCAGAGGAAGTTCCCCCTATAGGAAAAGAAGCAGACATGGAAAGTAAATAAACTTGGCCAAGGTTAGTAAGTATTGGAGTTTAGCTTTGGGCATGTTTAGCTTTGGGCATGCAAGGCAGTTAGGCTTTATGATCAAGAGAGCGGGATGCAAGGGAGTTAAATATGTTTGCAAGAGAGTGCGTGACAACAGTGGGATTGAAGCTGAGTAAGGAGGGAAGTGAAGACCCAAGGTCGTAGATAATGAACAAGTTGGAGGTCAAAGGTGGAAGAGTGGCTGTGTTGGGAGAACTGGAGATGATTTGGAAGAACAGGAGGTGTGGTTATTGGTGACAACATCACAGAGTGAGTGACTCATGTGGGATAGAAGAGCAGATCACCCGAGTTGAAGTTAAGGAACCGGGAGGTCAGGGCCTGTCTCATGGATCTGTCATCCAAGAGCCTTGTCCTTCTTTCCTTGCAAAGGAGAAACTCAGAGCCTTGTGCTTGTGGAATCCTCAGATAAAGTGTGTGCTTGTCCTAGGACACGGAGAGTTAGGGCAGTGCAGACAGCAATGTCAGCAGGCTCCCTTGGGTTGAAGTGTCACCCCTTTCCCTCTCTGTCCCCCACCCCTAAACTACCCAAGGCCAGGCATTCTTGGCCCCAGGGCAGAGAATTCTTGGCTGGGGAGAGGCAACTGAGAACAATGGTCCACTCCTCTCACCAGCAAGAGAAGTGTTCATTTTTGGCCAAGTGAAGGAAAATAAAATAAGCAAACTGCCTGGCAGTGACAATTCTCTGGAAGAAAAATGAGAAATACCCACTCCATTCTCCTCTCCAGCACCCTCTCTTGGACTAATGCAGCTGTCTTCTTTTACTCCACTCACAGGTCAGAAGGTCCTGCTTTGACTGTCCAAATTAATGCTACTTATAATTGTTTATAAGCCACATCACTAACTCTGGCATTCACTATATCGTAGATGGCTGTTCTTCTTACAGCTCAAATTAGGTACCTTTACCTTAGTCTTTTTTCTTCATTTCTTATGTCAATCATTCTAACTTCAGTGCCCCTCAACATTCTCCATCATCCCTCCCTTTGGGCTCTGAGAGCTGCTGCTCAGCCCATTTTCTGTGGCTCTTCCTTCTTACAGCCCACCCTTCCTGCTCTCGGCAGGGTCACTTGCCAAAGCATAGGTCTGATCACATGGCTGCTTTGCTTGAGAGACTTTGATGGTTCTCCAAATTATTTTGTTTAACATAGAATTTCCTGCAAAATCGTCTCAAGTTACTTTGCTCCAACCACACCAAACTGCACTATTTTCTAAACCACAGCCCAGTTAAGAACTTTAAAGGTTCTAAGCACTGAAAATATTTTGCTTCTTTTCCTACCCCATAGCTTAACATTTAGTCTGTAATCAACATTGTATTGTATGAAATAATGTGGAACTTTGACATAAGCTGAAAATTGGCTCTTTTCTAGATTTTTGTGAATTTCTCTTTCTGTCTCTCTGTTAGTGCTCTATCTTCGCTGATCCCCCAAGGAAATGCCCAGTTTGACTATTGGGTATTTTAACACTGCCCTCAACACAAATATGACTCTGCTTTTGTTTCAGAAGTTTACTTCTGACTGGAAAGTCTGTCCTCTTTATCGATTTTGTTAACTCCACTTGTCCTTCAAGGTTCTGCTCAAATGTAACTTTGTAAAGCTTTCGCTGACTCACCCAGGAGTAATTGATTGCTCAGCCTTGTGGTATGAGCCCCTAACAGCACTTGTTCTGTTGTGTTATAGTAAATTACCTGCGTGTCTGGCATCTCTGCTCCTATCCCCATGTTACATCATTAAATCCTCACAATTACCACATAATGTTAAGAATTAGGAGCCCCATTTTGCAGATGAGTAAACTGGAGGGTCTGTCGCCCATCTCACACAAGCTATTATCAAGACCTGATGTGACAATGGATATAATTTATAAAAGACTAAGCTATATAACTGGGAGGCATTATTTTTTATATAGTACTTTTGTGTGGTACAGATGTTTACATTTTCTTCTTGCCAATAATAGAATTTATTGTCTCCACACAAGGAAATCCTTTGAATATCAATTAAAACTAAGAATGCCGCTATGCTCAGGTGCAATGCAGATAATGAGGGTAGTCGGCCCCACACGTTTCAGGCTCATCCGGTCTTCCTGAAGAGGAGCTGGAGCTCAGGTCTCTGGAGGGGAAAGGCTAACGCATTCCCTGGTTGTACCTTTTCCTCTCTTTCTCTCCTGCTTTATTTTTCTCACTCTCATTATTATTTATGGGGGTTTTTAGTAGAGCTCAGCACCATATCCCAGGAAGAAAAAATTATAGTAGATAAATGTATGATGAGTGGCACAAAAAAAACAAGAGTAATCTTTTAAATTTGCCATAGAATGTAATCTTTGGCGGTTCAAAAAACAAGGACTTCTAGCAAAATTCCTAAGACCAGTTTTCTTCCTTTGGGCCTTAAGTCTGTTTCATTCTTAGCTAGTCTTTCAGCTTAACCAGTCTCTCAGCCACACTCTTCCTTTTCTTTAATTAGCATCAGGAGTTTTCATTAGCTGTTTTATGACTTGTTTGTTAGTGGTCCTCATTAGCTTTGCTGTGGCCTTAAATTTGTTTGACATTTACTATCTTACTATATACAGGATTTTATGGTTAATTTTCAGTGTGTACAAGCTAGGCTTCTGGTCATTACACTTTTTACAATGTATACGTTCACATTTTATAGAATCTCTTGTATCGTAACATTTTTCTTTATAATTTTATATAAATGACAGGCATCCAGTTTGTCAGCCTTCTTCGATCTCTATGCAGGTAAATATGGAAACTAAATAAATCTGTATCACTCAGTTAATGGTAAGTTTTTCAGGAAATAGAAAAATATTATATTAAGGTTTCATGTTTCTGCAAAATAAAAGAATTTAATGAAATGTTGTAATTTGGCTTTATACCAAACTCTATTTTTCATTCTACATTTATTGGACACATATGCTCAAAGTATTGCCCAAGGACCTGGGAATAAAGTAACATTGCTGCCTCCAAGTTGCTGGACTATATAGTGAAGAAGAATTATAACAAGTCTAGTTATTGCATAGATCTAGGCATGTTTTATTTCAAAGTGTGTTATTCTCCCTTGTTCCCCACTCTAAAACAATACAAGACAAAAACCCATCATCCCAGCAATAATATTCCTCTTTAAATTTTGTGTTAACCACTTGCATTCCTATAATTTGCCAGGTATTAGGGACACTGATTAACAATACAGAAAGGGTTCATTATGTTTAGATCAAAAAGGAAACAATAAATGTAAAAAATGTAATAAAGGTAAGTGAATGGATTTGAGTAATGGTTAGTGCTGTTCTTTTCAACAGTGATTTTTTGAGTACCTGCTGTATGCTAAACGCTGATGTATCAAGTAAGTCATGTAGGGTGAAGGCCAGGGAGCTGTCTCATCTTAGCTGTTCAGGGAAGGCCACTCGGAGGAGATGATATTTGAATTGAGATCTAAATGACAAGTAGAGGGTATTTACCCCAAAGATACAGACGTAGTGAAGAGAAGGGCCATATGCACCCCAATGTTCATAGCAGCAATGTCCACAATAGCTAAATTGTGGAAGGAGCCGAGATGCCCTTCAACAGATGACTGGATTAAGAAGTTGTGGTCCATATATACAATGGAATATTACTCAGCTATCAGAAAGAACGAGTTCTCAACATTTGCTACAACATGGACAGCACTGGAGGAGATAATGCTAAGTGAAATAAGTCAAGCAGAGAAAGACAACTATCATATGATTTCTCTCATCTATGGAACATAAGAACTAGGATGATCGGTAGGGGAAGAAAGGGATAAAGAAAGGGGGGGTAATCAGAAGGGGGAATGAAACATGAGAGACTATGGACTATGAGAAACAAACTGAGGACTTCAGAGGGGAGGGGGGTGGGGGAATGGGATAGACTGGTGATGGGTAGTAAGGAGGGCACGTATTGCATGGTGCACTGGGTGTTATACACAACTAATGAATCATCGAGCCTTACATCGGAAACCGGGGATGTACTGTATGGTGACTAACATAATATAATAAAAAATCATTAAAAAAAAAAAAATAAATAAATAAATGACAAGTAGAGGCAGAAGAGTTTTTTGACTTGGGTTCTAAGAGTCTGTAGATAGAAAACTTGGTGGGATGCTTGGATGGGAAAAATAATTCCATTTCTGTTTTCACTAGACTGACTGAATTAGACATTTCCTTCCATTTGAATGTATTCTATTTGAATACCTCAGCAGTATTAGCATCACCTGTGACCTTGTGATTAGTATTTTCATACCACATCTCAGATATTTTGAAATAGCATCATTGCTTTGAACTTATGGTATTTCTTGGGTCTGCCACTAAATCTGGTTAATACGTTGTGCTAATCAGGAAGCACACATGGGCGCCTGGGTGGCTCAGTCGTTAAGCGTCTGCCTTCGGCTCAGGGCGTGATCCCAGGGTCCTGGGATCCAGCGCCGCATCGGGCTCCTTGCTCGGCGGGAAGCCTGCTTCTCCCTCTCCCACTCCCCCTGCTTGTGTTGCCTCTCTTGCTGTGTCTCTCTCTGTCAAATAAATAAAATCTTAAAAAAAAAAAAAAAAGCACACATAATTACAGTATCGGTTATGTATTCCTATGTAATCACCGAACTCGTAGAGGCTTCAAACAATACCACGATTCTGTGGATCAGTCATTTGGGTTGTACTTGGCTGGGGAGTTCCTATGGACTTGCCTGGGGTCACTCCCATGGCTGCTGTCACCTGGCAGCCCAACAGAGCCAAATAGCCCAAGAAGTCTCACTCCCGTGCTCAGCAGCTTATGCTGACTGTGGGCTGGGCCAAGTGGCTCCATCAGGCTGGCCTGGCTTCTTCATGCTGTGGCAATGTTCCAAGAGAGCAGGAGGCCAAGGCTCAAAAGTCCCACTCACTTCTACTGCCTTCTGTGGGTCAAGGCAAGTCAGAGGCCAGCTCGGAGTCAGTTTGAGAGGAGACTCCACAGGGAAGTATGATTAATTTGGGACCATTACTATGATAAACTACCTGATTACCATATCATAATTTTTAAAATATTGTATTAACTTAATTTTAATATAATCGGTATCCTGTGTAATCCTGTCTTTTACACTACAAGCAAGGAAAATTTCCCTCCTCTCTTTGGTTGAACCAAAGAATTAAATTGACATAAGACAGATAAGCAAGAAGAAGGCATAAAACTTTATTTTTTAAATGTGTACACAGGAGTCTTTAGAGGGAAAATAAGGACCCAAAGAAGCCGTTAGGCCCCCAAACTTATATGCCTTTGTTACACAAAGAACAATGAATTGTGGGGAATGTGACAAGATAGGATAAATTAGGCCAGACACAGTAAATTGTGGGATAGTGAGTAGGAAATGTATGGAGAAACTAATGGAAGATCAGGGTTATTTTGGTAGGTTTGTACAAGTCCATTTTGGTGCTAACTCTCAGTGTCTGCTGGTAAGAATGTTCTTCTCTTCTGGTACAGGGAGAGCACCTTTCTCAGGGGCAATTTTGTGTCCTGCTTTTAGGTAGAAAGGGGAAGGGCAGAAAGCCCTTCCTGCATCTCCTGTTTCTCAAGGGCCTGCAGCTCAAAATAATCAGTATGTCAGAGTGGCATGTTTTGGAGTGGTATGCTCCGAAGCCTTTCACTTCATCACCTTCAGCATGTTGTCAAAGAAAGCCGTGGTGCAAATGAGTTTAAGAACCCCCGATTTGGAGGGAGGAAGTTCTGGGAGGGGAAGTGCAAAGCCTCGGGCCAGGGGCGAGCTGGCAAGTCCAGCATGGTCGTGGTCGGGGAGCACAAGGAAAGCTACTGGTGCTGACCAAGGGCTTGATAAAGGCAGGTCAGTCCATGTGGCTTCTTGGGAAACTTGTGGATAGACACTTCCCACACCGCCCAGAGTATGGAAAGTTGGTGTTGTATGTGTACTAATCTATACTTTTCTTTTAAATTTCATAATATGTTGTAGCTATATTTCTCTTTTAATATAGGACTCCTCATTTTTTCCTCATTCTTTTTAATAATTTTATAATGCTCAATTCAATGGATGCATGATTATTTATGGAAACATTTAGACTGTTTCCAGTTCTTTGTGTAAATATACATGGATTTTTATTTACCTCTATGAAAATATACTAAAGTGTGATTTTTAGATGTAGAATTGCTGGGTCTTGTGGCTTTTAAACGTTTTGACAGATATCACTCCATTGCCATTCAAAAGAAGGTGGTACTGACTTCCGTTCTATGAGGTCTTTTTATTATTATCTTTAACCACCAAGAGATCTGCACTTTATAAAGTCTAGAATAAGAAAGTTTTACATTGACTCTTTATTCTGTTGTTTCAGAACAATGAGATGGTGGAGCTACAGAGAATACGGATGAAGGATGAAATCCGAGAATACAAATTCCGAGAGGCCCGCCTCCTTCAGGACTACACTGAGCTGGAAGAAGAAAATATCACATTGCAGAAACTCGTGTCCACATTAAAGCAGAATCAGGTAAGGGTCAAGGAATTTTTTAGTTACACTCCAGTTGAAGCCACATCTTCTGACCACGAAGATTAAATCTTTTTATTTCTCAGAAAGGAACTTGTCAAAATCACCTTAATCTTCCCACAATATTTATGTGCTGAAATTTCCCAACCCTCCTATTTAAGCTAACATTTAAAAGGCAAACCCAGAAGGATAATTTACAATAAAGCTTTGCTGGATAAGACCCAGAACCTTCGTTTATCCTTTAGCTCTGTGTTAACTTATTTTAGGTGGAAGTGAAATGTATTATAATCAATTTAACCTGACAACTTCTCATTAAAAGCAGTCCCTTCTCTCTTTCTCTCTCTCTTTCTTTCTGTAAATTACTTTTAAATCATACATGGAAAGGAATTACGAAATATAAATCAGTAAGAACAAAATTATAAGAGAAAGATAATATCTCTTCTTTTTTTCCAGCTATAATGTGACCAAAAACATTGCATGTCTACACTAAAGTTTTTTTGGTAGTGAGGCTTAGCTGGCTTAATTGCTTTATTTTCCTGATTGGTTTGCATGTGGTTTGTTACAGTAAGTAACAAAAGTATGTAACTTAGTAAGTAAACTTAGAGGCCAGCCTAGATGTATGCTCTTACTTCTACTCCCTTCCAAAGCTCTTATCTCTATCCAAAACTACTTTTGGTTTTGGTAGATACAAGGGTTAAGAAGGGAAAGAGAGAATCCAGAAGAAAAAAAAATGCGTGTATTGACACGATTGAAATTTGACTTCTGATCACTGCCACTTCCTCCAGCTTTGGAGTGTTGAGGGAACAAGATGTCTGCCAGGGAGCACAAAGGGTGGTTTCAGACCATTAAAAAGGGTTACCAGGATATCGCCTTTGTTTTGACCTCAGTCCTTCCCCTTTAAGCACTGATTCACTGTGCGCTGTGTACTGAGGGTTGACAGTATTGTAGGCATCCTAGGTCTCAGCTTGGCTGGGGGCAGTGGACTCACAGTGAAGAAAATCAGACTGAGAATTTTTTAAGTATGCTCAGAAACTTCTTAAGAAGGGTATTTTGGTTTGGGGGGGTGGGGGGGTTACTGATGAAGAATGCAGAGGACTTGAAGCAAATGTGCTCGAAGTGCAGTTAGTTGAAGTGGTCATTATGCCCAATGCTTACAAATCCTCTCGGCTCTCTGCACAGGCAGAGGGCTGTAGCCTCCCATCCCTGCATGGGGTAGACTAATTTACTCAGGAGGTTAATTTGGGCCAGTATTAGGTATTTTTGAAAGTCTGCCAAGGTATCCTGCGAGGATTCATTAACCCAGATGCCGTTTCTGTGGGAATTTGTACTGTTAGCCTGGCTGATTACTGTTTATGGTTTACCCATGCCCTTCCACCAGTAATTGAAATATGGAAATCAAAGGCTTAACTCAGAAGTTTGAAAAAAAAACAAAACAAACAAATGGGAAAATGTACACATCACTTTAATTTTATTTTCTGGATGCAATATGATAATTTTCCCAATTAAGTGTCTAATTAATTAACTTGAGATTATTTCCTGCACAAAGGGCCAGTCTGGCTTATTTCCTGACAAGGGGATGTACTGTCGTGGTACAATGAAGAAAATGCTGGGTTTTGTTTTTGGGGGTTTTTTCCTACTATTGGCCTTTATTGACAGGAGTTAGAATCCATCATAAACTCTGTTTCTAATTAATGAAGCGTTCAGTATAATATTTTATGTACAAATGCCACATTTTTTTTTCAAAGAGATGACAAGTCTAGCTTTCAATCTCACAACTGCTCTGCATGTTGCGTTGTACTGGCACTCCCTATACAAAACAGACCTGGGCTGTCAGAGTTCTCTGAGTAGCCAAGCTACTAACATTATAAAATGCTTAGTTCAAAGAACTAGAAGATTCTTCCTTTTCTGAAGTTCCATTTTTCTTTTAGCTATCTATTGATTATTTTCTAAATGTTGTTTAAATAGCACTTTTCTTTCCCTATATAGTTTCTATATATTAGTTGTTTATTTTCCATCCCCGTGAACTGTAATATAGTATCTAGAATAGAGCCTGGCCCATAGAAGGCATTGAAGAAGTATCTGTTGAAAGAATGAGTAAATTGGTTTTTTTCTTGCTTATATTCACTCTTTAGCTTAGAAAGGAAACTGAAATGTCAGATTATTGTAATTAACCAAACCAAGTTTTATTTGTGATCCTAAATATGAAATATATAAGAACATCAGAAAGTTGACTTTGAAAACTTTAGCCACATCCCTCTGTGTGCCGATGTGGTTCTGTGTACAAAATAAAATCAGGTCCCGTCTTACAAATACATTTTATACTTTGATACTTTTTAAAACCAAAATATCTGAAAGAAGCGTAGGAAGAAGCAGCAGCCATAAAGAGAGGTCGAGTCGACTGTCAATTCCCCATCAGAAAGCCCCAGTGATAAGCAATTTATTGGACCTCTCCAGTAAGAGAACACCCACCTTGGGAGAGCCTCAGTAATGTCTCAAAATGGGAGGTTTAGGGAAAGAGTGTTCATAGGATTTTAGGGTCTGGACTGGGTTTTGCATGGTGGGAAACTGGTTGGGATAGATTGAGTTTGTGACATAAAGGCTGTCAGTTGGGAGGCACAACAAAGTGAGGATCTTGACTTGGGTCTTGAGGAAGCTGTTTTCGTTGGGTCTCATCTTCTAGGAACAAGTATTTCCCACAAGCAGCTACGTTTTTTATGCCTAGTCCCAGTATTGGTTAACATAGGGTTAACAGGAAAATTTGCCTGATCCCAGTGTTACCTACCAGGGCAGGAAATTATGTTAGCTTCAATTTCTAGAGATGTACTGGTGGGAGGTAGGGGAGAAATAATAAGTCCTATGTCCCTAATATCTCACATACTAAACTAAAGCACTCAGTGGTTGTTATCTAACCATTGAAAACACTTGTTAAAATTAATAATTCAATCATACTGATATTATGGAGAACATTTCCTCCAGGGATATGCTTCTATATCAGGAAATAATATCATAAGAGACCTAGGAAACGTATTCAATTCAGCTTGATTTCATTTAACCAGTGTTTCAGGAGTAACTTTCTATGAGGCCATGTACTTTTTTAAGGACAAAAGATATGGTCACTGTCTTAAAGAATTTATAGTCCCAGGAGGGAAGGCAGTCAATAGACTCACAGCCATCCATGTAATTGAATATTAAAAGCTATGTGTTAGATTTGGCAATACAGGACTGGATGAAGATCTTGAGACTTCCTAAACTCTGTAAAGATTATGATACTTACCCCAACCCTCATGTAGTTAAAGAGAAAAAAGTTACTCAACTATGAGGTTGCTAGAAGGAATCACACCAAAGTACTGATTTTTCTAATGGTGACTACTTTGATGCTATCTTAAAAATGTCAGGCGTCAATTTTTTTTTTTTTTTAAGAACACTCCGTGTCCAGCATGAATCTTAATGTGAGGCTTGAACTCATGACCCTAAGATCAAGACCTGAGCTGAGTTTGAGAGTCAGACACTTAATCAACTGAGCCACCCAGGTGCCCCCAGATATCAGTATTTAAGTGCTTTCTCATCCCTGTTTCTTGGTGCTTCCACTTTGTTGGGGCTCTAATCATCTGATTGAGCCTTACAGTGATGGCACCAGAAAGTCACCTGTTGCCTGAATGGGCCAATAAAAACTCTGGAGTTAGGATCAGATTTTTGACATGGGTCTTGAAGGTTGAATAAGAGTTTTCCAGAAGACAGACTTGGCCAAAGCAGAGAAATATGAAACAGCTGAGTGAATATTAGGAACCTGAACCACATTTGAATGAGTGAGTGAAACTGTCCAGAGAGAAAGAGATCAGGTTTTATACGAAGCCTACCATCAATTAAATATGAATTACAAAATTAAAAAAATCTGCAGTGCAAACTAAATTAATGTCTTCAAGTCTAGCCCAGGAATCAGTAAATTTTTTCTATGAAGTCCAGGTAGTAAATATGTTAGGTTTTATAGGCCTAATACATCTCTAACAGTGTCTCTTCCAACTACTCCACTCTACTGTTGTAGCATGAAAGTAGCCAGGGACAAAATAGTATGGCTGTGTTCTAATAAAACTTTATTTACAAAAATAGGTGGTGGGCTAGATTTTGTCCAGAAGACACATTAATGTTAGACAATCCCTGGCCTAAGCTATCAGTTTAATAAGAATGACAGAATAAAAGGTCTACAGTGCAACTAAAGAAATGTCTGCAAATGTAAGCTATCAAGTAAGTTGCGAACAGTCAGAGGATTGGTTGAAATACTAGGAAATGTTAGCAAGTGGGTATCCTGAGTTGTCCAGGGAAAGGAAAAGAGAAGGTTAGGAGGAAGATGACTTTACAGTATATAAGCAGGCATGGAAGAAACCATGACACAAGGACCTAGATTCTTTCATCCCAAGCAACTTCCATGATTTGAGTCTTTTCTATCATGGACATGTGAAATTCAGTGGTCTTGTAGAGCAGCGAGTACTGGTTGTCCATCAATATCCATCGTTCCCCTCTCCCAGTGTGTTACCCAGTATGTATGTATGTACGTACATATGTATGTATGTATAAAGATTTATTTATTTATTTGAGAGAGCAAGCAGGGGAAGGGGCAGAGGGAGAGAGAGAGTGAATCCACAAGCAGACTCCCTGATGAGTGCAGAGCCCAATACGGGGCTCGATCCAAGGTCCTACTGAGATCATGACCTGAGCCAAAACTAAGAGTCAGGCGCTCAACCGACTGAGCCACTCAGGTGCCGTATTACTCAGTTTTTAACTGAGCATAGGGCTATGCAGGGTAAAGACAATATTCTTCACCTCCCTTGTAAGTAAGTGTCATGTGATTAGTACTGGCCAGGGGGCTATAAGAAGTGATATGAGCACCTTTTGAGACATGTCCTTAAAGAGAAAGGGCGTGCCTCTTACTTTGACCCACTGCTTGAAACATGACCAAGGTGGCAAGCCGCCTTAGATCATATGGACCAGAGTAGGAGGCAGTGCATTAAGATAGAGGAAGCCTGGTTCCTGGATGACCTCATGGAGCAGAGAATCCTACTGGTCCTTGACTGTCTATCTCCATAGTGTGACAGGAGAGAGAACCAAACTTCTATCTAGATTCAATCACTGTTATCTAGGTCTCTGTTACATCAGCCAGACCTACATCTGACCTAAACCTATGTCAAAAACTGTAATCTTAACCTTTGCAAAACAAGCCATTCCACTGAGATTATGTGAAGAAGGGGGGTAGGGTGGAGAGTGGAATAGAAATAGATGAAAATGGTAATGGTCTATGATCCCTATTCTTTCATTTTAAAAAATATTTCTTGGGGCGCCTGGGTGGCTCAGTCGGTTAAGCATCTGCTTTCGGCTCAGGTCATGATCCCAGGGTCCTGGGATTGGGTCCTGCCTCTGGCTCCCTGCTCAGCGGGGAGTCTACTTCTGCTCCTCCTCTCTGCTCACACACACTCACTCTCTTTCTCTCTCTCAAATAAATAAATAAAATCTAAACAATAAATAAAAAACAAAATCATTTCTTAAAATACAAGTTTAAACTAATATAAACAGTAAAATAAATGTACAACTAAGCACATAGTTTACATTAGTATCTAATATCATAACGACTTAATACTATATTACCTTTTCTAGTTTATTTTTTCATTCACAACAGCAAATGCTTGTTGAAGAGCACGAATTCTGTTGAAACACGATGACGGAATATTGAAGCACTGAGGGACACCTGGGTGCATAACAAGTATTTCCTCCTTCTGAGGAGACCACAATATAGTTCTGGAGATAAAATAGTTATTAAAAAGTGGCATGTGGTTAGTGTCATGGAAAAGACCTCAAGGAAGTCCTGTCAGTTTAGAGCAGAGATCTCTTTCACTTGTGGGCTTTCATGACCAAGAGGTGTTTACACAGGCTCTTTGGTTCTCAATTGAAAGGGATATTGCATTGATAGCAGTATATTTTTTTGTTGTCAGGTACTCAGTACTGCTATTTCAGATTCTATCCATAAGCATATAAAATTTTTCTTTGCTTCATTTTACTCTCAAACATATTTTATTCAGATTAAATTCTTATTGTGGTCTTTTAGCTAATCTATCTCCGAATATAAACATTTCCTTATCATTAGTAATTAACTAAAACAAAGTAATAGTGATGATAAAATATTTTCTTGGTCGTAAGTATTCTGATAAACTTATTTTTAAAAAATTCCTGGAGGCACCTGGGTGGCTCAGTCAGTTGAGTGTCTGCCTTTGGCTCAGGTCATGATCTCAGGTCCTGGGATGAAGCCCTGAGTAGGGCTCCCTGCTCAGTGGGGAGCCTGCTTCTCCCTCTCCCTCTGCCCCTTCCCCTTGCTCATCCTCTGTCTCTCTCTCTCTCTCTCAAATAAATAAACAAAATCTTCAAAAAAAAAAAAAATTCCTGTTTTTTTTTAAGCAAACAGTGCCCCCTTTTGGTCATTGGTCCCCATAAAAAGAAATCCTAAAACAGACACCTTTTTCATTTCAGCTAAGAATTGAATTTATATATATAAATTATATATAACTTAAAGTATTTATAAATTATATAATATATATTAATTATATAATAATAATACATTATAAATTATATATGATTTCCAAAGAAACCATCCTATGTTACCTGAAGAGTATATATACTGGGTACTGTTTTAGATTTATTTTGTAGACTCCTATTTTACACTGTGCAGTTTCTTGTTTTTAGTTAACATACGGTATTATATTAGTTTCAGGTGTACAACGTAATGAGTAGACTAACATTTTGATTTTTTAAATAATTAGGTCTACTGGAGTGGTTGATGGCAGTTTTGTAAGACCCAAATTTTAGTTTTATGAATCTTCTTTATCCTATCTAATTCAGGTTGAATATGAAGGCTTAAAGCATGAGATTAAGCGATTTGAGGAGGAAACTGTGCTGCTAAACAGCCAGCTGGAAGATGCCATCCGTCTGAAAGAGATCGCGGAGCACCAGCTAGAAGAAGCCCTTGAGACCTTAAAAAATGAGAGGGAGCAAAAGAACATCCTGCGGAAGGAGCTCTCCCAGTACATCACCCTCAACGATAACCACATCAGCATCTCTGTTGATGGACTCAAGTTCACGGAGGACACGAGTGAACCTAACAATGACGACAAAATGAATGGGCATATCCATGGGCCCCTTGTGAAACTGAATGGAGACTATCGGACTCCCACGTTAAGGAAAGGAGAGTCTCTACACCCTGTTTCTGACTTATTCAGTGAGCTGAACATTTCAGAAATACAGAAGTTGAAGCAACAACTTATGCAGGTAAGATCTCCTTCAGGGCTGTGAGAGTGGATTTCTTGTAGATTGCATGTAGCCTGTTTTGGGATTTCTTGTTCTCACATTTTACTTCTAGCTTGTTTTTTGAAATACTTCTTCTTCAACTGGCAACTTTGAAAGTACAGTGTCTTAGAAAGACCCCGCAGAAGATGTGTTGCAATCTCTCATTTGTCTCATTTGCATCGTTTTAAGAAATCTTAGAGCCACAAAGTAGATTGCAATCAGGTGTGAAGGGAGACAAGCCTCTCCATCTGTTTCTAACAAAAAAATTCAGAAGCTATACATACTAGTGAAATGACAGAAAAATGAACTTTTCCATAGCAAACAACTGTATGTATAGCTTCAAGAGTAATGGTAGACTTCGCAGGAATACCTTAAGCTTTAACAGACATGAAGGACTTTCCGTATACAAATTAGCCGGGTTATCATATGATTCAAAATACAGAACAGGTATAGATCTGAAACCAAGGAGTTCTTATTCCAGCATGATCGAGGCCTTAAATTTTTTAGCATCTTCAAATTCAAATGTCTTGTGAAGAGTCTGGCGTTTAAGCTTATCTCACTGTGAAATGGCTTTTCTAGTTTAGGTCTGGCCTCCCTGCCCTACCTTAATCGAGTGCTGATGGAAATCTTGCCTGAGGAACAGTATCCCCACCATCACCATCTCCTGGGGGTTTCTTAGTACTACAAATTGTTGGGCTCCACACAGACCTGCTGAACCAGGAATCTGGTTCAACAGGCTTGTCAGGTGATTAACTTTGATGCTTGATCTTCAGTCTGTTATCCCCCCAAGGTTCTTTGCATGTCGCTGATAATTAGAGGTTGTCGAGACTCTGGCAGGCATTTATTTCTATAGCAAATGGGGCTTATAATTCTGCCTTTACAGAAATGATGACTAAAAAGTGAAATTAACAGAAATAAATAAGAAACTAAAGAACCAGTGATGTTAATTTTAAGGGCTTATTATTAATAGCACATCAAGAGTTAACATATCGTGCACTTTACCTGCCCTGTGCTTTTGGCTACTAGCAAAGAATTCACTTTCATGGTGTTTAACTAAAATCAGGAAGGCATGGCCGTTGGAAGAAAATGAATTTCATACTTCAGACTTTTACCTGCCTGCAAAGTCCAGGTCTGTGTAGGTAATATTTCTCTATGGCTTTTTGCTCAGTTTACACTAATACAACTAGATTGATAGCAAACATATTTTAAATTTTTCATGATAGATAATTTGTAAGAATTCATGCCCCCAAATTAATAGAATTAATATAAAATTTTTCTTTTTCTTTTTTTTTTAAAGATTTTATTTATTTATTGGACAGAGAGTGAGACAGCGAGAGAGAGGGAACACAAGCTGGGGGAGTGGGAGAGGGAGAAGCAGGCTTCTGCTGAGCAAGGAGCCCGGTGTGGGGCTTGATCCCAGGACCCTGGGATCATGACCTGAGCCGAAGGCAGACACTTAATGACTGAGCCACCCAGGCGCCCCTAATATAAAATTTTTCTTTTCTTTTCTTTTCTTTTTTTTAAGATTTTATTTATTCGACAGAGATAGAGACAGCCAGCCAGAGAGGGAACACAAGCAGGGGGAGTGGGAGAGGAAGAAGCAGACTCATAGCAGAAGAGCCTGATGTGGGGCTCGATCCCATAACGCCGGGATCACGCCCTGAGCTGAAGGCAGACACTCAACCGCTGTGCCACCCGGGCGCCCCTAAAATTTTTCTTAAACTATCATGTTGGTGGCTTTAGGGTACAAAGTTAGTGTGCCGAGACTTTTTGTTTCTTCTTCCTATGGTGATAGTGCAGAGGGTAACAGGAAGAAGGGCTTTTATGCATAAAACAGCTCAACACTTTTCAACCAGGTCAGCTATTGGCTGAAAGCTCAGAGCTGTTTTCGCATTTAATCCTAAATGTAATCTGAAATAATACAAAATTCTAAAAGAGATGAGTCATTTAACAGAAGAATGGTGGAGACAAGTTCTCAGCAAGAGAGTGGTTCATGGTTGGAGTGTCATTTGCATTTGGGGTGGGACGATTCCTCATTGTCAGAGACTAGTGAGCTAAAAGGGGTCTAGCATCTCTGAACCCAACCCATTAAGTGCTAGCTACAGCTCTTCAGTCAACCTGATGACCCAAAGCGCCCCACGCGTTTCAGATGCTCCAGGGTCAACCACTAGTTGGGAACTTGTTAGAGGGACAGCACTTTACTCTTCCATCAAAGGGGGCTGCAAAATACCTTCCTGGTTAGAATGGCTTGGTGTATGAGTTAATGTGTGAAGAGTGCTTAAAACAGGGCCAGGCACACAGTAAATGCTCATTGATTGTGAAATATTATTACTATTTCAACTCCATAGTGCCTCTAATTTATTAAGCACTGGATTTATTTAGCTTTTATTAATATTAACTTACTGTTGGATGGTTAGCTCTAGGAGAGTCATCTCAGAAGGGACTAATGTGGTCACTGGTAGGAATACAGAAAGGTAACAGTTAAGTGTCAGAGGGTGAGGTCTGCAAAGGGATGTTCATTTTGCAAAAAGGGAGAGAAAAGCATGGCCGGGGAAACCTTCCCTCAGTACAGCAGAAAACTGTGTACCAGTGCTTAATTCATGTTGACAATTTGTCAAGATATAGAGGGGCTCAGGCAGGGCTTTATGTTCCAAAATTAGCTCCACGTTTAATTGTGGAATCCAGGCTCAACACAGGAAGGGCTTTGCAGCTTCCAGCCCTACAACCAACAACACTAATGCGTAATTTTGTTTTAGACAAAGTCTTTTGGTAAGCAACATTTTTTTAAAAAGCATATCAACTTTTTCTAAGAATATATTTTGTTGAGTACAAGTATAGCAGGATGTATCTTTGCATGCATAATTTGTTTATAATCTGATAGATTTCCCTTAGCTCTGCATCCCTTGGGTTTAATTTATATAAATAAACAAATTATTAAAAAACATGCCAGGATACATTGCCTAGAAGTTATTGCAATTGTCTGTGATGTTAATGAGGCTTGAAAAGAATATGACAGTTCTTATTTATTTATTTATTTATTTGACAGAGATAGAGACAGCCAGCGAGAGAGGGAACACAAGCAGGGGGAGTGGGAGAGGAAGAAGCAGGCTCATAGTGGAGGAGCCCGATGTGGGGCTCGATCCCATAACACCGGGATCACGCCCTGAGCCGAAGGCAGACGCTTAACCGCTGTGCCACCCAGGCGCCCCAAGAATATGACAGTTCTGATGCACAACAGTACTAATGCACCTTGCAGCATATACTGTGTGTCAGTACCACTCCCCTGGACCTTCCAAGGAGAAAGCAATGAAATGCACTTTAAGTGGGGCTATCTGAAATGCTCGGGGCCAGGTGTGTTTTGAAATTAGATGTTTAGAATGTAGAAAGGTAATATACAGCATGTGTGATATATTTTGTGACATCCCTAATGGGACCGGATGCAGCAGTGAATGATCAAATAATATTAACATTTCTGTCATGAAACATGTGGTTATTCATGCTAAGAGGAGAAAATGAGGACCAGAAAAGGTCTCTCATCAGTCAGGTGCAATTTTTGCTGCTAGGGAAGCCTAGAGCTGTCTGAATATCACCACCCAGTGAGTTATGAGAAAACTTTTATTTAAAGCCACTTGGGATTTTGAAATTATGGCTGTCTTAGGCATGGCAGTTGCCACACTATTAGGTAGCTCTCCGGCTTGTGTACCTCAGCTTCTAATATCAGCATACTTTGGATATCACAGCTTGTACTTTCATAGTTCCCTTGTCTTTTAGGATTTCTTTTGGCCGGGGTCCAAAGTGCCTTCAAATCGAACACCTGTGCTTCGTTAATGTTGACAGTTTGTGGAGATATGGAGGGGCACAGGGAGGGATCTAACACCCTGTACCAGGGAATATGCAGCTTTTAAAATTTTCTTCCTTAGAATTAAAGAAACCTTTTGAAAACAGCATACCCAGGTCAAAGAGATCATACTGCCATCTGCTGGGAAATGGTAATAATTAATATGAAAATCTAGGACAATTGCAATTTAAATAATGCCTTCTAGAGTTGTATTGCCCTCAAGACTCAATTATTTCAAATAGATTATACAGCTGACCCTTGAACAACACGGGTTTGAACTGCGCAGGTCCATTTACATGCAGTTTTGTTGTTGGGTTTTTTTGGATAAATACAGTACACTACTGTAGAGGTGTCTCTTTGTTATGATTTTCTTAATAACTTTTTTCCTCTAGCTTACTTTATTATAAAAACGTATAGAATACACATAACATACAAAATATGTATTAATCAACTATTTATGTTATTGGTAAGGCTTCCAATCAACAGTACTGCATTGTTCAAGGGGCAACTGTAATTGATATTTTCCAGTGACAGCCAAGTACCTTAATTAGTTTTATTAGAACGAAAATAAGTAGACCCTGTCTGGGAAAACTAAATTACTTAATCTATTTAAAGGAGTCTCTGTGCTTATGCTAAAGTTTCTGCCTTTGATAAATAGCCTCTGTTTAACCTCACATTGCAGAGAGTCAAACTAGGGAGAAAACCCTTTGGATTTTTTTCTTCAGCTATATAATTTCACATTTAATGTGACAAACAACAATGTTTCTGTGAAACTGAAATTGATGTTCTGTTGTATCCTCATGGATGTGAAAGAAATAAAGACTCATATTATATTTAGATCCATTCTATTAAAGACCATTTTAATTTTTCCTATAATGATGGTAAGGGGTCAATTTGCTATATGTCCCATAAGAGTTCAAAGCAATTTATATATATTTGTTTAATCGGTTGGGGCTTATAACAACTGTATGAGGTAGATAGTATTGTTATCCCCATTTTACAGATAGGGAAACTGAAGCATAGATATGTTTTTAGCATTTGCTCAAAGTAAAAAACCTAGAAGTAGAGTTGCTACAGAGAGAGAGTCAAACAAATTAAGTATTCTCTGTGCTTAAAAAAAGACAAAATATTTATGGGTGAAATTAATTCAAAGAAGATTGGTCAGTTTGTGTTTTTAAAACTTAAAGTGACAAATACAACTTTCTAGGTCAAAGCTGACAACTCCCTAAACAACTACAGATTTTATAGTTAAAGATTACCTTTAATATAAGCTTTATAGGCAAATGCATTTCTCAGAAGCTTTACTTTTTCTATCATGTATCAGAAAACATAACAAGAACATCTTTTATCACAACAAAAAGGGAAGAGTCTATGTCATTTTTTTTTAAGAACAACTTTTTGGAGATATAATTTACATACCATATATCCACCCAAATAAAGAGGATAACTCAATGGTTTTTAGTATATTTACAGAGCTGTGCAACCATCACCACAGTCAATTTTAGAACATTTTCATCATACCAAAAATAAATCATGTACCCATTAGCCACTCCAGCCCCGAGCAACCACTAATCTGTCTTGATAGATTTGTCTGGTCTGGACATTTGAAGTAAATGGAATCATACAACAGGTGGCCTTTCATGATTGGTTTTTTCCACTTAGCATAACATGTTTGAGATTCATTCATAGTACAACATGTGTTAGTACTTCATTCTTTTTATTGTCAAATAATATTCCATTGTTTGGATATACCACATTCTATATATCCATTTATCAGTGATGAACATAAGAATTGTTTGCACTTTCTGGGAGAGTTAAGATGGCGGAGGAGTAGGGGACCCCTTTTTCAGCCGGTCCCCTGAGTCGAGCTGGATAGGTACCAGACCAGCCTAAATAACCACGGAATCAGCCTGAGACGCAGGATGATGCATCTGGATCTCTACAAATGAACATCTCCAGCGCTGAGTATTGAGGTACCAAGAGGGGAGCTGTAAACCGTGCACGGATATCGGAAGATAAACGGAAGGGGGAGGGAGCCGCCGTGTTTGGGCGCCGGGAAGCGGCAGCCACCTGCACGGGGGAGCGGGAAGACACACAGAGGGCACCCGCGAGAGAGCGGACTGAGACCGGTGAGCCGTGAACGCGCGCGCCACCAGGCATCTCCCGGAACACCGGAATCCCGGTGTGCTCACGGGATCCAGACTGAGACCGGGAACTCCCGGAGCGCGCGCGGGGCGGCTGGCGGCTGGCGGGCCACCTGCACGGGGGAGCGGGCGGACTCGCGGTCGGCACCCGCGAAACAGCAGACTGAGACCCTGAACCGGGTGCGCGTGCCACCAGGCTTCTCACGAAACTCCGGAATCGAGGTGTGCTCACCGGGCATAGACTGAGACCGGGAGACCCGGGAGCGTGCGGGGCGGCCGGTGGCTGGCGGCATTAGAAACACAAAGGACAGAGAGGGGGCGGCCGGTGGCTGGCGGCATTAGAAACACAAAGGACAGAGACGCGCCGGCCCTGGAAGTGAGGGCAGGGTCGCCGAGTTGGTGCGCACATCCCGGGACGCCGCAGGGTTGAGCAGCACCAACAGTAACAGAGTTAAAGTGGCCAGAACATCAGTGGAGAACGGGCCGCAATCCCTCTGTTCTGCGACAATGCAGCCTCTGCTGCTCTGACCCTCAGAAGAGGCATAGCCGGCCGCCAGGGAAAGCCGCCAGAGAACAAAAGCCTGGAAATACCGGCTCAGAGAGTGCCCATCCCCATCCTCCCTCGCAGGGGACACGGAGACTCTACCCAAACAGGGCTGCCTGAGTATCGGCGCGGCAGGCCCCTCCCCCAGAACACAGAAGGCAGGCTGAAAAATCAAGAAGCCCACAACCCAGGCGCCTGGGTGGCGCAGTCATTGAGCGCCTGTCTCCGGCTTAGGGCGTGATCCCGGCGTTCCAGAAAGGAGTCCCTCATCGGGCTCCTCCGCTGGGAGCCTGCTTCTTCCTCTCCCACTCCCCTGCTTCTGTTCCGTTCTTGCTGTCTGTCTCCCTCTCTCAGATAAGTAAATAAATAAAATCTTTAAAGAAGAAGCCCACATCTCTAAGATCCCTATAAAACAAGGGGCACGGCCTGGGACCCAGTCAATAATTTTGGGCTCTGGAAACCCCGCAACCTCTCTTCATCAGAATGACAAGAAGGAGAAGCCCCCCCCAGCAAAGAAAGGACAGTGAGTCAGGGGCCTCTGCCACAGAAGTAACGGATATGGATGTAACCAAATTATCAGAAATGGAATTCAGAGTAACAATGGTCAAGATAATGAGTAGACTTGAAAAAAGTATTCAGGAAAATATTACTGAGAATATACAATCCCTAAGGGCGGAAATGAGAGCGAATTTGACAGAAATTAAAAATTCTATGAGCCAAATGCAGGCAAAACTAGAGGCTCTGACGGCCAGGGTCACGGAAGCGGAGGAAAGGGTTAGTGAATTGGAGGATGGGTTAATAGAGGAAAAATTAAAAATAGAAGATGGTCTTAAAAAAATCCACGCCCACGAATGTTGGCTACGGGAGATTACTGACTCAACGAAACGATCCAATGTTAGAATCATCGGCATCCCCGAGGGGGTGGAGAAAAACAGAGGTCTAGAAGAGATATTTGAACAAATTGTAGCTGAAAACTTCCCTAATCTAGCAAGGGAAACAAAAATTCGTGTCCAAGAGGCAGAGAGGACCCCTCCCAAGCTCAACCATGACAGACCTACACCACGTCACGTCATAGTGCAACTCGCAAATATGAGATCCAAGGATACAGTATTGAAAGCGGCCAGGGCAAAGAAATTTCTCACGTACCAAGGCAAAGGCATCAGAATTACATCAGACCTGTCTACACAGACCTGGAATGAGAGAAAGGGTTGGGGGAGCATTTTTAAAGCTCTTTCAGAGAAAAACATGCAGCCAAGGATCCTTTATCCAGCAAGGCTGTCATTCAGAATTGATGGAGAAATAAAGACATTTCAGAATCGACAGTCACTAGCCAATTTCGTAACCACGAAACCAGCCCTACAGGAGGTATTACGGGGGGTTCTATAAAAGTAAAAAGGCCCCAAGAGTGATACAAAACAGAAAGTCACAGCCAATACAAACAAAGACTTTACTGACAACATGGCAGAATTAAAAGCATATCTCTCAGTACTCAGCCTGAACATTAATGGTTTAAATTCTGGTTTCAAACGCCACAGGGTTGCAGATTGGATAAAAAGAAATGACCCATCCATTTGCTGTCTACAAGAGACTCATTTCGAACCCAAAGATGCATTCAGACTGAGAGTAAGGGGATGGAGTACCATCTTTCACGCAAATGGACCTCAAAAGAAAGCTGGGGTAGCAATTCTCATATCAGATAAATTGGATTTTAAACTACAGACTATAGTTAGAGATGCAGAAGGGCACTATATTATTCTTAAAGGAAGTATTCAACAAGTGGATATGACAATTATAAATATATATGCCCCCAACAGGGGAGCAGCAAGATACACAAGGCAACTCTTAACCAGAATAAAGAGACATATAGATAAAAATACATTAATAGTAGGGGACCTCAACACTCCACTCTCAGAAATAGACAGAACACCCTGGCAAAAACTAAGCAAAGAATCAAAGGCTTTGAATGCCATACTCGACGAGTTGGACCTCTTAGATATATATAGAACACTACACCCCAGAACCAAAGAATACTCATTCTATTCTAATGCCCATGGAACATTTTCAAGAATAGACCATGTTCTGGGACACAAAACAGGTCTCAGCCGATACCAAAAGATTGAAATTATCCCCTGCATATTCTCAGACCACAACGCTCTGAAATTGGAACTCAACCACAAGGAAAAATTTGGAAGAAACTCAAACACTTGGAGACTAAGAACCATCCTGCTCAGGAATGACTCGATAAACCAGGAAATCAAAAATCAAATTAAACAATTTATGGAGACCAATGAGAATGAAAATACAACAGTCCAAAACCTATGGGATACTGCAAAGGCAGTCCTAAGGGGGAAATACATAGCCATCCAAGCCTCACTCAAAAGAATAGAAAAATCTAAAATGCAGTTTTTATATTCTCACCTCAAGAAGCTGGAACAGCAACAGAGGGACAGGCCTAATCCACGCACAAGGAAGCAGTTGACCAAAATTAAAGCTGAAATCAATCAAGCAGAAACCAGAAGTACAGTAGAGCAGATCAACAGGACTAGAAGCTGGTTCTTGGAGAGAATCAATAAAATTGACAGACCACTGGCAAGACTTATCCAAAAGAAAAGAGAAAGGACCCAGATTATTAAAATTATGAATGAAAAAGGAGAGGTCACGACGAACACCATTGAAATTGGAAGGATTATTAGAAATTTTTATCAACAGCTATATGCCAATAAACTAAGCAATCTGGAAGAGATGGAATCCTTCCTGGAAACCTATAAACTACCAAGATTGAAACCGGAAGAAATTGATTTCTTAAACAGGCCAATTAATTATGAAGAAATTGAGTCAGTGATAAACAACCTTCCAAATAACAAAACTCCAGGCCCGGACGGTTTTCCTGGGGAATTCTACCAAACATTCAAAGAAGAAATAATACCTATTCTCCTAAAGCTTTTTCAAAAAACAGAAACAGAAGGAAAGCTACCAAACTCATTCTATGAGGCCAATATTACATTGATCCCCAAACCAGGCAAAGACTCCCTCAAAAAGGAGAATTACAGACCGATTTCCCTAATGAATATGGACGCCAAAATCCTCAACAAGATACTTGCTAATAGAATCCAACAGTTCATTAAAAGGATTATCCACCACGATCAAGTGGGATTCATACCTGGGATGCAAGCGTGGTTCAATATTCGCAAATCAATCAGCGTGATACATCATATCAACAAGAAAAGACTCAAGAACCATATGATCCTCTCAATCGATGCCGAAAAAGCATTTGACAAAATACAGCATCCTTTCCTGATTAAAACCCTTCAGAGTGTAGGAATAGAAGGTACATTTCTCAATCTCATAAAAGCCATCTATGAAAAGCCTACTGCAAATATTATTCTCAATGGGGAAAAGCTGGAAGCCTTTCCCTTAAGATCAGGAACACGACAAGGATGCCCACTCTCGCCACTATTATTCAACATAGTACTAGAAGTCCTTGCAACAGCAATCAGACAACAAAAAGGGATCAAAGGTATTCAAATCGGCAAAGAAGAAGTCAAAATGTCTCTCTTCGCAGACGACATGATACTCTATATGGAAAACCCAAAAGAAGCCACTCCCAAACTATTAGAAGTTATAGAGCAATTCAGTAACGTGGCGGGATACAAAATCAATGCTCAGAAATCAGTTGCATTTCTGTACACGAATAACGAGAACGAAGAAAGAGAAATCAGGGAATCCATCCCATTTACAATAGCACCAAAAACCATACGTTACCTTGGAATTAACTTAACCAGAGACGTAAAGGACCTATATTCTAGAAACTATAAATCACTCTTAAAAGACATTGAGGAAGACATAAAAAGATGGAAAGATATTCCATGCTCATGGATCGGAAGAATTAACATAGTTAAAATGTCCATGCTACCCAGAGCAATCTACACTTTCAATGCTATCCCGATCAAAATACCGAGAACGTTTTTCAAAGAACTGGAACAAATAGTCCTTAAATTTGTATGGAACCAGAAAAGACCCCGAATCTCCAAGGAACTGTTGAAAAGGAAAAACAAAGCTGGGGGCATCACAATGCCGGATTTCGAGCTGTACTACAAAGCTGTGATCACAAAGACAGCATGGTACTGGCACAAAAACAGACACATAGACCAATGGAACAGAATAGAGAGCCCAGAAATGGACCCTCAGCTCTTTGGGCAACTAATATTTGATAAAGCAGGAAAAAACATCCGGTGGGAAAAAGACAGTCTCTTCAATAAATGGTGCTGGGAAAATTGGACAGCTACGTGCAAAAGAATGAAACTTGACCACTATCTCACACCATACACAAAAATAAACTCCAAATGGATGAAAGACCTCGATGTGAGACAGGAATCCATCAAAATTCTAGAGGAGAACATAGGCAGCAACCTCTACGACATCAGCCTAAGCAACCTTTTTCATGACACATCCCCAAAGGCAAAAGAAACAAAAGATAAAATGAATTTATGGGACTTCATCAAGATTAAAAGTTTCTGCACATCCAAGGAAACAGTCAGAAAAACTAAGAGGCAGCCCACGGAATGGGAGAATATATTTGCAAATGACACTACAGATAAAGGACTGGTATCCAAGATCTACAAAGAACTTCTCAAACTCAATACACGAGAAACAAATAAACAAATCAAAAAATGGGCAGAAGATATGAACAGACACTTTTCCAATGAAGACATACAAATGGCTAACAGACACATGAAAAAATGTTCAAAATCATTAGCCATCAAGGAAATTCAAATCAAAACCACACTGAGATACCACCTTACGCCAGTTAGAATGGCAAAAATAGACAAGGCAAGAAACAACAATTGTTGGAGAGGATGTGGAGAAAGGGGATCCCTCCTACATTGTTGGTGGGAATGCAAGTTGGTACAGCCACTCTGGAAAACCGTGTGGAGGTCCCTTAAAAAGTTAAAAATTGAGCTACCCTATGATCCAGCCATTGCACTACTGGGTGTTTACCCCAAAGATACAGACGTAGTGAAGAGAAGGGCCATATGCACCCCAATGTTCATAGCAGCAATGTCCACAATAGCTAAATCGTGGAAGGAGCCGAGATGCCCTTCAACAGATGACTGGATTAAGAAGTTGTGGTCCATATATACAATGGAATATTACTCAGCAATCAGAAAGAATGAGTTCTCAACATTTGCTACAACATGGACGGCACTGGAGGAGATAATGCTTAGTGAAATAAGTCAAGCAGAGAAAGACAACTATCATATGATTTCTCTCATCTATGGAACATAAGAACTAGAATGATCAGTAGGGGAAGAAAGGGATAAAGAAAGGGGGGGGTAATCAGAAGGGGGAATGAAACATGAGAGACTATGGACTATGAGAAACAAACTGAGGGCTACAGAGGGGAGGGGGGTGGGGGAATGGGATAGACCGGTGATGGGTAGTAAGGAGGGCACATATTGCATGGTGCACTGGGTGTTATACACAACTAATGAATCATCGAGCCTTACATCGAAAACCGGGGATGTACTGTATGGTGACTAACATAATATAATAAAAAATCATTATTAATAAAAAAAAAAAAAAAAGAATTGTTTGCACTTTCTGACTCTTATGAATAATGGCATGAACATTTATGTACAAGTTTTTGTGTGCACCTATGTTTTAATTCTCTTTGGTATATGCCTAAGAGTGGAATTGCTAGGTCATGTGGTAACTCTGTTTCATCAGGCTAATTTTGCACTGGGTTGATCTTTTTCACAGTTCCTGTTTGTCCGGGCACAGATATGCATTACCAGAATTGCTTCACATCAAGCAGAGAAGAATAAATTGTTTATTTCTGAGTCCTATTTGCGCATGTTGATACTATGTATACCATTAATCACACCAAGCATTCATGTATCAAATTGAGAGTCAGTTGACCAGGATAAAGACTATGAAAATTAATAGCCTATAAAACAGCTTTGATTTCTTTTCTTATAGAAGTCTTAATATGAACGTGCAAATTCTGATTATCTTCTTTTTTGTTCTTCCACAAAAGAATCTATCAGTACTCAATATTCTTGCAAAGTGAAGGAAGCTAACCAATAAACTGTTTTCTTTCTTTTTTTTTTAAGGTTTTATTTATTTATTTGAGAGAGAGACTGAGAGAGAGAGAGCACGCACGTGTGTGCACGTGCACAAGTGGGGGGAGGGGCAGTGGGAGAGGGAGAAGCAGACTCCCCACTGATCAGGGAACCCGATGCAGGATTCAGTCCCAGGACCCCGAAACCATGACCTGAGCAGAAGGTAGACACTTAACCGACTGAGCCACCCAGGTCTTGATACCAGGATCATCAGTTTAAGCCCTGCATCAGGCTCCATACTGGTCGTGGAGCCTACTTTAAAAAATAAAAATAAAAAAAGCTTTTACTAGGAAAAGATTTTGAACAAAATAAAAATTGGACCAGAATAAAATGTACTGAAGTGTTTCAACCTCATTTTTAGAGGAAAAAGTGTTACAATGAATGAGGTAGTGCCATTAGAAGAGTTCCAATCTGTGCTCTGCCAATTCTGATTTTAAAATAATATTTTTAAGACTAAAAGGTAAATCTATCAGTTCTTCAGAATAACCTCTCCAGAAAACATCAGATAGAATATGGTCTCTTTTGTGTATGTATCTTCCAGACACTCAGTACACTCAGCAACCATTCTTAGTCACTATAGAAGATGATAGTTAACTCAGCAAGTGTCTCTTGGATAAGTTCTTCACAAATGGAGATTAAAATAGTACACTTAAAATGAATAGCAATTTTAATATTTGAAGTGCTTTGCATTTATTAATTCAAAGCACAACATATCTTAAATAGTTTATGCACTGCTTCTGAAATCCAAATATAATTTAAGGTATTCCAGATCTCAATAACTGAGTGAAAATATCATGCTGGAGTTGTATAAAATTATCTACAATTTAGTTATCTTTGCAGGGGGAGCAGACCAATCATAATTGTCTGGAAAAAATTGTGTGTGTGTGTGTATCTGTAAATTTGGATATCATTCTGTTCAAGTGATTCTACTCCTGATAACTTGCTGCCTTGGGCTGAGGTCATGATCCCAGGATCCTGGGATGGAGACCCAAGTGGGTTCCCTGCTCAACAGGGAGTCTCCTTCTCCCTCTCCCTCTACCCCTCCCCTCCTGCTTGTGTGTGCGCTCTCACTCTCTCTCTTTCAAATAAATAAATAAATAATTTTTTTAAAAAAAGAAAACAGCTTTGTCTGTTGTAATCATGTATACTGATCAAATGATGTTTAGGCTTTTCAGAGCAAATTCACTTAATTTTCAAGAGAAAAAGAAAAGAATACTCCTGAAATAATCCATTTTCACTGAGATTATATTGCAATAGCAATACAGAATATTTAGGAGATTTATTTTTTATCAAAAATTCAAATAACTTGGTTTTTCACCAAGTACCACATTACCTAATTACCTGGGTTCTTCACTTAAATTATTGCCCAATAGTCTGGATAAATCAGTTCATCTTCAGCTATGGGAATACAATTTGTTATACCTAATAAGACCCAACTAAGAGGATTTGTATTGGAATATATCTTGACTCTGAAATGAAAGAGTTGCTTTTGCACATACAGATACAAACCTGTGAAACTAATGTGTTTGCCATACAGAAACATTTTGGTCATGGGAATGACCAGTTACCCAAACGTTAACGATGGTTAACATTATAATACCTTGAACATTATATTCACTGTCTTACTAAATCATCCTTTTATAAGTTCATAAACTGTAGCTTGCCCAGAGCCACATAGCTAGGTAAATGTTAGTGCCAAAATTAGAGTCGAGTTCTCTGATGCTAGAGCCCCAGGCGGCTTTTTCTTTTTTAACCTGTTACACTATTTTTTTGGAATATTTTGGTTTCTGCAGCCATAATATGTAACTTGTGGATTGTGTTCCAGATATGGGCAAGTACTATGTCATAAAAATCAAAGCTACAACTTAGCAGCCTCTAATAATAATTTAAAATAACAAAAACTGTATTTTTAGTTCTCATTTCATGACCTACCATACAGGCAGTCCTTGTTTTGCATGAAATTGCTAGGCCATAAATGATTGTGCTAGCTGAAACCATGCAAAACAAAGTCATAATTAATGGAGAAAATTCAACTGTTCTGTGAGCTTTTTTTTTTTTTAAGTAAGCTCAACACCCAATGTGGGGCTTGAACTCATGACCCCGAGATCAGGCATCTCACGCTCTATCAGATGAGCCAGCCAGGTGCCCTCTGTTCTATGATCTTTAAAAAATTTTTGTCAAAACATTAAAAATTCTCTTACTGTTGGTTATAAATGTATAAAGAAATGAAAAAATAGAACTACTTAGTACACTGTAATCCAAAAAGTAGAAATATATTTAAAGTTTTCCTTGTAAAAAAACTTATCTTTGAAATAAAAATTTAACACCCCCCAAAAAGACTAGGGAAATTAACTTTACATTTTATATAATATCAAAGATATCCAAGCTTTTGAAACAAAAATGTAAATTGTGCCTACACCACCCAAAACACTTATCAAGTACAGTTCAATCTTGCCTTCTTCTCATCATGTGTTTTATGATAGGAGCAAGAAGCTTTTCTATGCTTTGGTAAATTGACGTACTCCTGTTTGGATCAGCTTTCAACATCCTATCCGTTGCACTTTCAATGTCTGAAGATATCTCTCAGAGTACCTTTAGTGTGCCCATGTCACTTCCTCTAGGCATTTTTATCCTTTTTATAACAACTACTTTTTTGATTCATGTTGATGCATTCTCCTTCACCAGGTACTTTGGCTGCATATCTAAATCCTTTCAAATGACATCAGTGTCAACATTGTCACATTCAAATATTTCTTCTGTAACTCCATTTAGATCTGATTCAGATTTTACTTCCAATGTCATCACTCTTAGTTTCTCTGCTACTTGTTCTTTCTTTCCTTCCTTTCCTTCCTTCCCTCCCTCCCTTTTTCTTTCTCTCCTTCCTTCCTTTCTCTTCCATTCCCCTTTCTTTCTTTCTCTTTCTTTCTTTCTTTTTTCTTTCTTTCTTTCTTTCTTTCTTTCTTTCTTTCTTTCTTTCTTTCTTTTCTTCTTTCTTTCTTTCTTTCTTTCTTTCTTTCTTTCTTTCTTTCTTTCCCATTTCACTTTTTGGACTATCTATTTCGGTAAAACATCATGTGGATTTACCATTGGGAGACAAGAAGACAGGAGAGCACAGCTACACTTTGCTCTCTGTGAATGAACTGAATAACAGATACACCATGACCAATCACTGAAACACTTTGAAAGAAGTGATATGATTGGTCACTGGTCATGATGTTATTATGTAGTGATTTTATAGATTGAAGCAGCAAAGTTTATACTTTGCACATTGCTCACGGTTAATGTGCTTGTCATTGAAATGTACTGCTCAGGTTGTTCACAGTTAATGTACTGTGATTTGGGGGACTGGTGTTTTAACTAACTATGGTCACTGAGATTCATGTATATTAGAACCTTAAGTGAGGACTGTCTATATATGATAATAATATGAAGGATATCGTATACCACAAAGGATCATAAAAATACTATTCTACTAGGGTGCCTGGGTGGCACAGTCAGTTAAGTGTCAGGCTCTTGGTTTTGGCTCAGGTTGTGATCTCAGGGTCATGAGATCAAGCCCTGCATAGGGCTCTGCACTCAGCACAGAGTCTGCTTAAGACTCTCTCTCCCTCTCCCCCATCCTGCCACTCTCTCTCTCTCTCTCTTTCTCTCTAAAATACATAAATAAGCCTTTTTTTTTTTAATTTAAAAAATAAAGTTTGGCAATATCTCAATCTATTAAAAAAACTACTACTATACTGTATTACAAATTTATAGATAGGAATAGATCTCCTAAACTAATATGCTGGTGTTAATTGCAGTTTAAAATTGGTATTTATCATATCAGTATAATAATAATAATTTTACTTACCTCCTAGCAATTTAGAAGTTTGGAGGGATGTAATGTATGATCCAGGAAAATTAAAAAATTCAAATTGATAAATTCCTTTAGATAGAGTCAACACTAATCTGTTATCTTTAAAGCAGGTCTCAATAATATTTGCTTATTGAAAAACACATTTATGTTATAAGCATGTAAAAACTTTTAATTCATAGTGATTACCTATATGTAGGGACAGAAAATGGTTTTTTAAATTCTCCTGTTATAATTTCTTGTATACTTATGTTTGATGAGAAAGTATTTTATATTGAGACCAGAATATTTTTCAATATACAATAATACTATCTATATAATAACAAAACTGTCATGATATTCAAATAAATTGCTAATTTTTAAAATTCCTATTTGGACTGAAGGAATTGATATGGTTTGTAAATTGTTCTTTTAACCCTAAAACTTTGTGTTCTCTGCCTTTTATATTAAAAGCTATCAAATGTAGTACATGTCTATTTTGGGGATTAAATACCTATTTTTTAAGGGAATGGTTAAGGTTCCTAGCATTATTTAGTAAGTTAAAGCCTTAGATGTTAAATCTGATTTGGGGTTGAGCTTTCGGAAGGAGAGGATGATTCATAGGCACCTTGAGACAGTCACTTTTCCCACATGAACCAAGGAGCAGATATACTCTAAGGCTCTCAAAATAAAGACAGTGCCAAGTACTATCTCTTGATATCATGTTATGTTTTCTACAAGGTGTTAAAAGATAAAAATAAGATTGTTTGAGTAACATTCAAGTTTCATGAGTGTCTGTGTATAATGCATGAGAATTTGGATGAGTAAATATGCATAGCATAATTCTTTTAAAATGATGTACTTTTAGACTGATTGACTTACCAGAACTGCTGAAATTAGAAAACACACTCCAATTTAATTTGAAATAATGAGGACATTGGCTCTGCTGCAGTTATTTTGAATGCCTGACTATGAATGGATCGAGTGCCTCATTGGCATTGCATTGAAGTCATTCAGAGACTTTTTTTTTTTTGCCATTACAGGTAGAGCGGGAAAAGGCCATTCTTCTGGCCAATCTCCAAGAGTCACAAACGCAGCTGGAACACACCAAGGGGGCACTAACGGAGCAGCATGAACGGGTGCACCGGCTCACAGAACATGTTAATGCCATGAGAGGCCTACAGAGCAGCAAAGAACTCAAGGCTGAGCTGGATGGGGAGAAGGGTCGGGACTCAGGGGAGGAGGCCCATGACTACGAAGTGGACATCAATGGCTTAGAGATCCTTGAATGCAAATATAGGGTAGCAGTAACTGAAGTGATTGATTTGAAAGCTGAAATTAAGGCCTTAAAGGAGAAATATAATAAATCTGTAGAAAACTATACTGAAGAGAAAGCCAAGTATGAGAGTAAGATCCAAATGTATGATGAGCAGGTTACAAGTCTTGAGAAGACCACCAAGGAGAGTGGAGAGAAGATGGCCCACATGGAGAAGGAATTGCAAAAGATGACCAGCATAGCCAACGAAAATCACAATACCCTGAATACAGCCCAGGATGAGTTGGTGACGTTTAGTGAGGAGCTAGCCCAGCTTTACCACCATGTGTGTCTGTGTAATAATGAAACCCCCAACAGAGTCATGCTGGACTATTACAGGCAAAGCAGAGTCACCCGTAGTGGCAGCCTGAAAGGGCCAGATGATCCCAGGGGACTTTTGTCTCCACGATTAGCCAGGAGAGGTGTGTCATCCCCTGTAGAAACAAGGACCTCATCTGAACCAGTTTCAAAAGAAAACACAGAGCCCAGCAAAGAACCAAGTCCAACCAAGACCCCCACAATCTCTCCTGTTATTACTGCCCCGCCGTCATCTCCAGTATTAGATACAAGTGACATCCGCAAAGAGCCAATGAATATCTACAACCTTAATGCCATAATCCGGGACCAAATCAAGCATCTGCAGAAAGCTGTGGACCGGTCCTTGCAACTGTCTCGTCAAAGAGCAGCGGCTCGGGAGCTGGCCCCCATGATCGATAAAGACAAGGAAGCCTTAATGGAAGAGATCCTCAAGCTCAAGTCCCTGCTGAGCACCAAACGGGAACAGATCGCCACACTGAGGGCAGTGCTGAAAGCCAACAAACAGGTGATCTCATTCTACTGACAACGCATGCTAGCCAACGCTTTCTTAACTAGTTAATTCTTTAATGTTTTTGAGTGTCCATTATCATCGGGATGAGAGTGCAGATTCCTGGTCAGCAGAGGAATAAATCAAGCTATGTCCCAGTGCCAGATCAGAATGTAAGACTTATTTTTTAGGGAGTGAGTGGATGATATGGGAGGGTAACAATCCCCTTCTCGAGAGAGGTAGAGGTGAGGCAGTTAAAGAAGGATCCAAGGAGAATCCAGTTGCAGAGGTAGAAAGGCAATTCAGGCAGTACTTAGCTGGAGTCCAGCAAGCATTGAGTGGGGAAACAGGTGATAGGGGTGGAGAATAGGCTGGCATGGCACCTTACACCAGGGAGATACCCTGGCAAGTGGTGAGAGCAAACAGAGGTCTAGAGACAGAGACAGAGATAGAGATAGAATGTCCACTAGCTCTGCCAGTGACCACATATCTGAAATTTAGGTTCAATTGGGGTGTTAATTCACCTAGGTCAGAGCTGAAGCAGTAGAAAACTTTTCCTAACAATAGATCTTGTCCTGGAATAAGCGGGAATGCTGCAACAGGACCCTACCTGACTAATCCTTAGATCTCCTTCACGACTGAATTCGTTTTCCACCCCTTAGTTTTACCTGGGTGGGAGTGCTATGAAATACAGATGGGAAAATATTTTTAATTTCTGTTTAGTTTCTCTGGAAAGTAAACCTTGAAAGATACATTTGGGAAGGGTGCTAATAAAGGGTGGTGATAAAGAGAAACAACAAAACATCAGATACCTTCTTGCAAACGTAAGCAGTGCTGGTGTTGGGGAATGATTTCAGATGCAGTGCTCCTTCTTTTGCCCTTATTTGGGGGAAACCACACCATTATTATGTCATCCACAGTACAGGTTTCTAGCATCTTTATCTTCAGTTCCCATAAATCCACTGATGTAATTAAGAGGTCTATCCTGCAAGCAGTAATATTGTTGCACTATAAACATGTTTTATATAAATCTAAAGGCAAATTAGGACCTTCTTTTGTGTCATCACTTCAGGGAGATAGAAAAGGTTAGGATGAATAAAGGATTTGTAAGAGATCTAACTCCAATTTGAGGTCAGAGTGAAAGAATTTGTTACCATAAACTGCTACAATCCAAAGACCCAGTGACTTAGAGTCATCATCAATAGCCAATACCATATTACTAATACCATAATAGATAAGGCTTAGACAACCTTTATTAAAGACATAATATCCTGGGCATTCTTGGTCAAGCCATTCAAATAACATCTTTGACTACTTCTTACAGGTTGAATATTAACAACCTGGAAACCTAGATCTATAAGTGTCAAGATGCTTAACTGATGCAGAAGTACAGATAAGCATGGTTGATAAGCCAAGGGAGACTAATTTGTGAGCAAGCATCCATTGATTACATATTTCAAGGCAGGTGGTAAATAGGGATGCAAAAATAAGTGACCAAGTAATCTAGTAGGAGTTCAACACATGCCTGTAACTATTTACAGGGTTGGACATATCATCGAGAGGTATAAACAGTACCATTGGAATTCAGTGCAATACAGGAATACAAAGCATTCCTGGCTAAATTTTTATTTTCTCAGTGGTTTGTGGTACCATTTGCATTACATTAGCATCACAAACCTTATGGTCTCAGTAAATAAAATGAAAACACATTCCTAGCCATGCATTTAGTTTACATTTTAATGATGTTGGGCCTACTGCTACGATGCTTATGTGCCACGAATAACTTCAGATGTCTGCAGATGACATCAATTATATTTAGACATTGCGGAATGTTCGCTATTAAGACTAAGGTAAGAATGCTGTCATAAAGGGAAAAAGGGGAATATTCCTGTTTTAAAAATAGGCATTCTGCATTCTTTATGGATCTTTTAATAGACTTCAGGGTTTTTTGTATGCACATTGTCTTCTGCAGAAATATGCAATGTTTATGAAATACCATCTGGGGACTAAACTGTGCAAGATGCTGAACATTTAATGAAGACTAATACACGGTCCCCGCCTTCTAGACTAGGACTCACAAACTAGTGAGGCTGTGGGGAAAGACACAGATCACGACAGTGTGATGTTCTACATGCCGCAATAGAAGCTATGGGAGCATTGCCGAGGAAGGGATTAATGTTTCCTAACGACGTTAGCAAAAAATTTCGTGGAAGCAATTATACTTGAGTTTGTTCGTAAAGGATAAAGAGTTGTTTTCCAGGAGAGGATGAAACCATTCAGACAGAAAGAATAGTAGGTGGAGACCCACAGAATAGAAGGATATATTCAGGGAATGGTTGTGAAGATCTCTGTGGGGGGAAACAAGATATTTTATTTAGAAATTCAACTTTGGGAGCATAGAGAATGTAGTGAATGCAGACATCACCAAATCCACTCAAGGGTTATAGATACTCAGGATTTCCTACTTCCGAAAAAGCTTTGTACAGGCTGTGGACAAACAAAAATACAACCTACAAACAAAGCAGAGTCTTTGGGGGCATTTCTTAAAAAGAATAAATGAGTTTGTACTTCTATTTCAGATCTTGCTCTTTGTCATTCCCTCCTCTCCATGCTTACAGATTTGTATGTCAACATTTTCACAACTTTGAAACTTAATGGTCTTTCCTAAGTAAATATGTATAAATTTTTTAAAAATTAAACAACTGCCATTTTTCCCCAGGTCAATTTCTGCATTCTGGATAATTTTCCTAATCTGTAATATTTCTGAGGATTCCACTGAGCTATATAGCATTACAGAACATACCAAAATATTTTATGAGTAAATTCTCATTTTAATCTGAATCTGAAATTCAATTAAAACTCATAAGAAACTACTCTGAAATCAAAGCATTAACAAAACTACCCTACCTCAACATTGTTTTAATTTTAATAAGAATCCACTTGTCTCTATAGAGGTTGGCACTTTGCATAAGAAAGTCGGGGCTGTCCATTTAAAGCACAAGGAAATGTTAAAAACCAGGATAGTCTTCCTAGGAAATCCCATTTGTATTGGATTTTTTTTTTCATTAATAATGGACTTTTTCATTAGTATTGAATATTTTTACACACCCTGAAAAGCTGTGGTTAACAGTTTGTAAAAATAGTATGCTTCCAGTTTGGCTTCAATATATATGCCATGTGCTATGCATCAAACAGGCAGTCCCTAAATATTCATTGATTTCATGCATTGATTCCACATTTTACTTTCTTCCTACTATGTGTCAAGCTAGTTCTCAACTTGAAACACTGTTAATTCCAAAAGATTCAGAAATACCCAAATTCCAAGTTCAAACAAATATTTTAATTCATTCAACATTTTGGAATTTCTGCTTTTATGGAGATTGTGAAGAATTAAATTAGACTATAGGTTTTTGTTTTGAAGTTGTAGGCAAAGACAGGAAGTACTTGGTTGGTTGTTAATTCTTTTCCTTAAACATGTAATATGGATTTATAGTTTGTCATATACCCATGCTGTAAATTGCGATGGCCTGTGTCTTCTAGGCCCACAGAGCACAGGTGACCCCAGAATATTTGCATTCTGTTGTATTTCATTTGGAAGCTGTGCTTCCTCACTACCTTCTCCTTGATTAAATCCTTCTTGTATGAAGTTCCATTTCGGCTCCCTTTCTGTCTGAAAAATCGCACTCTCAGGAATCTGCATGAACTATTTACTGAACTACTATCGTTTCCTTAGCTCCTGATACTGACTCTGGCTTCCAGGGCAATTTAACCACATTATGATTTTGAAGAAAAACTGACCTGTGTCCAAAGTACATATATATATATATATATTTAGATAAAATGTAACCAAATCGATTTCACTTGCCATTTATGAAAGAAAGTAATAGACCCAGCATGGACAAATCTGTATGATCGGTTTTCCTGATATGAAAACCATAAGCATTGTGATTTTTCTCCTTCAGACGGCTGAGGTGGCACTTGCCAATCTCAAGAACAAATATGAAAATGAGAAAGCAATGGTGACGGAGACTATGACGAAGCTTAGGAACGAACTGAAGGCTTTGAAAGAAGATGCAGCGACTTTCTCATCCCTGAGAGCAATGTTTGCAACAAGGTAATAGTTTCTTCTTCCAAGATTAGGTGTGATACAGAGTTTAAAATTCACATGCATCTCTTGAGTGTTGTTTGGGGTGCCATCCAAGAGGGTAATGTGTGAAGAAAACACTTGGGATTCCGCGCTGACAAATCTAAGACAAAATGTTCTGTGCTGTTTTCCAGAGCCCTCTACTGGACATGCTGGATCAAGCAGTTCTTTTACACAGAAGTATTTTTAAATTGATGTAATAGATATTTTTCCTAGAGCTTATGTGCCCAAAAGAATTAGACCCCGAAAACCTCTGATATGGGGGGGAAACATACTTCCTAAAATAGTTAAATATTATATTTTCACCGCTGAAATTTATTTCTGTGACTAAAGAACGTAAAAGTGCTTTAGTATTGTGTGAGAAAGACACCTTCGTAATGAGTATCAGCATTCATTATATCAGCTAATTACTTGGACTTTAATACACTGAAATAAATTAGAATTTCTGAAATGTAATTGTATTTATCACCAAATTTTTCATATTGCCCAGCTAATCAATTAGACAAATATTAGTGACCACCAGTTTCATTATCACAGTACAGTGGTTCTGTACTTTGTTTTTAAATGTGAAGTGATGAAACATGTATTGATTCAAAGGTTTCAAAATCCTGAAATTTTCTTTTTCTTTTTTTAATAAGAATTTATTTATTTATTTATTTATTTATTTATTTATTTAGAGAGAAAAGAGAAAGCAAGAGAGCGTGTGTGAAGGGGAGGGGCAGAGGGAAAGGGGGAACCTTAAGCAGACTCCATGCTCAGGGTGGAGCCCAGACTTGGGGCTCAGTCACGCCCTGAGATCGTGACCTGAGCCAAAATCAACAGTCCACGCTTAACCAGACTGAGCCACCCAGGTGCCCCATCAAATTCATGAGTTTTTTAAAGATGTCACCATCCAATTTTTTGCTGTCACAATTCAGTACCAAAGCAAAAGCAGTCATATATCTTACATGGAACAAAATTCACAAAGCATAACTATGGCTCCTTTTGAAGATTCAGTAAATAATTTATATGTAGCTGAGATAAGTGTAAAACAAAGCCCGGGTTTTATAGGAGCCCTGGAGCTTGTCCAGCTTCCTTGTGTAACAGGAGAGAAAGTTTCAAGCTCATACTTTGTGGTTGATGGTGTTGGTGATGGCTGTGAGAAGGCTGAGTCCCTGGCGGATCACAGAGATGCGGGGCACCCGAAGGAACTGACTTCTGGGTCTGAGCCTGGGAGGATTCAGGGAATAGTATAGACACTTCTGGCCACCGTGGAAGGCAGGCTAGAGAAGGGGGATGGTACAGAGTGCTCCCCTCTTTGATGAAAGAAATCAGTCAGCGTTACATGTAGAATATATATATTCTTTTAAAAAGAAATCAAAACTTTTTAAAGGGACATTTACAGTCTCAATCTGGTTAAATAAGAATTATTTCACCCATATAGTGCATTTTCACACTATTTTTCTTTTTGTGTATCATAATTGCCTTTCTCCATAATATTTTTACAAATATTGTTTGAGCAATTAAAATAAACCCAGGGTCCTGAAATCCACCTTCTATTTTACTAAGACTCAATCTTTCTTATGGTATCCCTACTGCTTCTTGACATTTAAGGTTTAAAAAAAATGGGACCCACCTGGATCTCAAGTTCGTTCACCAGAGTCTGTTTTTTTTCTTTAAAATGCTGCAAGGCTTGTGTTAATTTCAAAGTTTGTATAGTACGTTTTAGATACCTCCATCAAGTCATTCACTCTCAGCTGGTGCGTGAAGAATGTTTGTTATTATCTTAGTGGGTAAGTAAACTCAGAAAAAAAAAAGTCTCTGAATAATTGTGTGATTAATTCTTCCTTCCAAATGTTTATGTGCTTAGGTTTTACTTTGATGGGGAAAAAGATCACTGAGCTTATCTTTCTGCTGTAGCAGGAGTATCAAAGCTGAGTAAGGATATTCCTGACAGTCCGCTGTACCTGTATCAAACCCTAGGCAAATTTGGGTTTTCTTTGACATCTATTGCTTTATCATCCGGTCGAGAAATCTTTGAAAATATTCAATTTCTAATTCAGGCAAATCTGCCATATTGAAAGCAGTGCAGCTGCCATCTTTTTTGTTTTGCCAAACAAAACCCCTAAATATAAAGAAGAAAACGTTTTCTTTACAAACATTATTATTCTTTTGCATGCTACAGACCTGGTCTGTAACAAACTTGTCACATTCCTCCAAAGTGTACAATGTTACACAGGAGAAGAAGCTATTGTAACACATCTAAGATGCTGTGAACATTACCTGAGACTTTGCTGTTCGTTCTTCTGAATGTGGAGCAGCCTCCACAGTAACTCTGTCCTTGGGGTTTAAGATGTCACCTATTAGAAGTGTCCATAGGTACTCCATTGTATAGATGAACCATCAGTTACTGTATCTGCCCTACTGTTTCCAGTTTTCCATTGTAATAGGTTACCTTCATTCAGCCCAGGGAAGACCAAGCGTTCTAAATCTAATTTCCAGGAAAATCCATTACTGCTCAACTTAAGTTCGATGTTTGCTTTCACGGAGATTTTCACTGAGATTTGTTTGGGTCCTAGGTGTGATGAGTATGTCACACAGTTGGATGAGATGCAGAGACAGTTAGCAGCCGCAGAGGACGAGAAGAAGACTCTAAACACTTTGTTACGAATGGCTATCCAGCAAAAACTCGCCCTGACCCAGCGGCTGGAGGACTTAGAGTTTGACCATGAGCAGTCCCGACGCAGCAAAGGCAAACTTGGAAAGAGCAAGATCGGCAGCCCTAAAGTAAGTGGGGAGGCATCAGTCACCGTGCCCACCATAGACACTTACCTCCTGCATAGTCAGGGCCCACAGACACCCAACATTCGGGGCAGCAGTGGCACTCAGAGGAAAAGGTATGCATGCAGCGATCTTCATAGTATGGTGCAGAGGCCAGATTTTTAGTTAACTGCAGAAATTAATGTGCTCTTACTGTGGAGGATGGGGGAAGGGAAGGAAGAGAAAAACCGGGAGTGGGTGTATAAACGGGCCTTGCTAATGTTGGTTTTTCCAAATCAAAACCTTTTGATAATTGTGTTGATTTATTCCTTTCTGTCCCCCACACCCCACCTCTTGATTAACCATAATATAATTTTCGAGTATCTGTCAACATCTTTGCTGTTCCTTGTATGCATAAATATGCCTCTCCCTTACCTCCAACCTAAAAATTGCTAGATAAAAGGTGGATATTAAGAATGAAGCTACATTTTACATGTTTTACATGACATTTGAAAGTCATTGTACCTCTGGTTATGGTGCTATTTACCAGCTTCTCTTTAATGGGGCAAGAATATGAATCTGTTCTCCTAGGGAAATTTTTATCCGTATTACCAAACTGACAACTGACTAAAAGGAGATGTCTCTATTGAGGGGAAATGGAATGGAATGTGTATAGTCTTTTCCTTAAAAGCAGGTTTTTGTGCCTTTCATTCGCTATGTGAATGTTGCTCAAAGAACTCATTTGCAAGGCTTTTAGTGGCTTGATTTCATGACCTTTTTACAGAGTCCTGGATGTTGAATTACTTACCCTGCATTTTCAGTTAATGGTAAAATTTTTATTTTAGGAACTGTCAGTAAAGAATCAAATAATATCAGTATTTTCTATTTGCGGTTCAAACTAACTATACTAAATTTCTTTTCCAGTATCCAATACAGTTTCCAAATAGGGTTGTATCCTGATATGGAAACTAAGCAATTAGCAAAAATCTTGATTTACATGTTAAAAAAAATTAAATGCCAGTATAAATAATGTTGTCACTGGTGAGGCTTTGAAAGGTAATTAAAGTAAAACTTTTTTGTTTCCTATATGTATTTTCTTGGATCTCCTGCAAGACAATTTTCACCTTCCCTTTGTGATCAGAGCCGTCCCAGGACTTCAGGGGCTACCTACCTACAGAATTTATTAAGAGTTCCCCCTGATCCCACCTCCACAGAATCATTTCTTCTGAAGGGCCCCCCTTCCATGAATGAATTCATCCAAGGGCACCGGCTCAGCAAGGAAAAAAGGTTAACCGTGGCTCCACCAGGTAAACATTTTTTCCTTGGGTGCATGTGACGCAAATGATTGGCTGAATAGACAGCTCTCCCCTTCCTCCCAACCGCTCATGCCCACCCATCTCCGGAGTCCGACTTTGACGACAGGCGAATTCCTACAGCTAAAGTAAAGACGCGTTCGCACTCGGCGTCCTGTTTCCTCCTCTACAGGCTAGACGAGCGTTCCTTAGGAGTCTCCAGGGACTTCCTTTTAATAGCCAAGGATGGAACATGAGAGTTGGAAGGAATGGGATAGGTCAAGGGAATCTAGCAGCAGGTGTAATGCAGAGCACAGCCCTGGGTCCTATTTGCAGTTTGGTAGCTCATAGCAATTCCGTCCTGATCAAATTTTATCATTTTGTTCTGATAATTTGTAAGGTAATTTCAGTAAAGGGAGCCATCTTTATGAAAGCCTTTAGGGCTCATTTCCTTTTGTAGCGACTCAGAATGTCTCCTCAATCATTAGAGAGAAAATAGAAGTAAAATCCTCTTAAGATTTTGCTCCTCAGAACATTTACATCTTAGTGTAATATTCTCGTAGTTTGCCAGCCCTTAGTGATTTGTGCTTACCAATATGCTCACAGTTTATGTTCAGCTGCACCGTTCTGCATTTTTCTTTTCCTTTTTCAAAAATTTTTCCTATGAAGAGCTTCAGTTGGAAATATGACTCACTCTTGAGTACTGATACCCAGACTGTTGCACTCGGCTTTGTCTCCTGGACGTTACCGCAGCCTTTGAGTTTGCCACAGAATTTTGTTTCTTAATTCACTTTGATTTTATCACCTACCTCATTTACTTCAATTTTTACCTTAATTCCTTTTTGGAAACCTCAGCCTTTGGATTGCTAAGACTTCCTTATCTGATTCGTGAATCAGTCTACTGATTGGGCTTTAAAGGTGTGGTGTGGAAATTTACAGCACATACTCTACATTCTAAGAATGTTTGAGTGAATAAGTAGTGATAATGAGCTGGAAGAGCATAACAGCCAAAATGTACACCAAAAAAAAAAAGCACCAACACTGCTGGATATTCTTACTTTCACAACTCATTTGCTGTTATTTCAGACCCCTTTGGAAGGTAACTTGAAGTCTCTGTAAGTCATCAAAGTGGTTATGATTCATCAGGACACTTGAATAAAACCCTCCAGTCATTTTAGTGTTCCAACTGGATTTAGTAGCTAAGTGTCTACTAGAACTTAGAAAAGAAATCCTATAAAATCATTATAAAAAAAAAAAAGAAAAGAAATCCTGTGATTAATAAGTAACCCTGTGGTATTTTAATTTAAAAGTGACATATCAATAAGATTAAAAATTAATAAACAATAACTATTTCCATTTTGTATATGATCATTTGATCCTTATTTACATTACTATGTATTTATATCATTGTCATTACATTGTCAAAACCATTAACATTATATTGTAAACTTTTCTGTGTTACTACCTAGTCTATTTTTATTTTTAAAGGTTGTTGTATCATAAATTTTATTTCAGATGTTACTGCATTAATCAGTACGTCTTCTCTTGTTAACCACTGGGATAGTTTTTCATTATTTGTTATTTTATGCAGTGCTGCTAGAAATATCCTCATGCAGTCAACTTCTCATCGGTTCAGTTTTTTCTCAAGCAAGATCATTGGGTTAAAATTATGAACATCTTAGTGTTTTGTGCTCCATTTTGACACTGCTGTCAAAGAGAGTATATCTGTGTACCAGAAGTCTCACAAAACATTTTTTCCCATTTTCATACATTCTGAATCTTTCTACAACTCTATTACACTCTATATAGCTTGCAACTCTAAGGCTACTTACCATGCGTGAATGAAAGTACCATTATGTTGTCTTACATTCTTTAGTTTTGAATAACCAGAAAATGCCATTGGCCTTAGAAATTATCATTATATACAAGATTAAAGATATAAAGAACAAGGCATTCAGAATTATCATTAGGCCAGAAAATCATTTTAATGATAAGATAACATACTAAACTTCACATTTTTAGCCACTTATTTGAAGTTAAAATAATGACAGGGGGGAGGAAGTAAAGCTGTTATTATAGCCTAAGTAAAGCTCTTATTATAGCTTAAGGTAGGACCCATGGGTCCTACCAGATTCGTTCTTAATAAATTTTTAGATCAACTGAGCAACATTTTGTAAAAAGTTTTGGCTAAATCAACTACTATAGAAAGTGACTACCTACACCAAACAAATTGTGGCTTCTAAAAATATTTGTATTATTAACAATATATATTATTTTTTGTAGGCTGAACTGCATTGGGAAAGATGTATTAAATATTATTTATGGTGCTTTTACTTTATAAAATGTGTTCAATGAGCTGAGAAAGGGAAAATATGCCATATATATCTAGTCCTATGTTCTCTGCAAGAAATATTTTAAACCCATGGGAAATAATAGATTTTTAAAGTATTTTTTATTCACGAATTTAATGTAAGTTACTGATAATTATAAAAATTTATTAGCTAGTGGGCGCCTGGGTGGCACAGTTGTTAAGCATCTGCCTTCGGCTCAGGGCGTGATCTCGGCGTTCTGGGATCGAGCCCCACATCAGGCTTCTCTGCTAGGAACCTGCTTCTTCCTCTCCCACTCCCCCTGCTTGTGTTCCCTCTCTTGCTGGCTGTCTCTCTCTGTTAAATAAATATAATCTTAAAAAAAAATTATTAGCTAGTATCAATATATATTCATCATTTTAAAAGGATAATTCCCTGTTAATTAGAATGTTTTTTGATAAGTTTTCTGAAATGTATTTTTAATATATCTTTGTAGGTGATTATTATTATTCTAATAAGTGGGTTTTCTATTGAGGACCGTTGAAGTAATTAAATTAATTGAATCATTTCAGTAGAAATACAAAGAGTTGAATTTGTTTTGGATCCTTTTGTTAAGGAATTAGGACAGATTTAAATCTCATTTAAAAATTTAAAACAAAGAAAAAAATATTATCTACCGTATATAAGGGGTATTTTCAAATAGATTTTATTTCTTTGAGACGGTCAGCAGAAAACCTTATTTTCTTCAAGCCACAATTTCTCAATTTCTGGAGAATCAACTCTCGAATGGGGCATTGATTTTCAAAATTAATAGATTGTTTTGTACTAACTGATTTGCAACATTAATACAACCTTTTGGAGGAAAATTCTGGCCTTTGCCTCTGACTTTGGCTGTTTCTACTGCCTTATCCCCCCAAATTCCAGAGTTTCTGTCCTTAGCTTATTGACTTTCTTGTTGCTGACGTAGTCCTTATCTTGGCATACAAACTCCAGTGTTCTCACCCATATGGCTACCAGCCTTGATGAATCTGAGTCAAAAAGGACCCTGTTGTCACCAACGAGTTTACAATCAGGCAGCAGGTAATACATCTTCATAAAATCATTGGTGGTTTTATATTATTTATCATATAAATAGCTGTTGTATATTATTTATATAATAATAAAATAATAATAATAATAATAATGAAATCTTACCGTTTCATCAATAATTAAAATCAACCTACCAGAATATGTGAAAGAAATCCATGTAATTTATAGGCCAGAGATGTTATCTCTATAGTAAAGACTTGACTACATCATTTGCGTAGGTAAGTTAGGTTCCTGAACCCAGTTGCAATGTGTGTATGTGTGTACATGTGGAGGCTTCCCCACTCCCAACAAGCAATTCTCAGACACCAGCGGGTCTGCTGCAATTCAACTGAGTTCTGACACTGTCTACACAGAAATAACCTTAGATTTCACCTGCTTGGGCTCAGTCCCACAAGACTGCCCTGCCCTCCTTTCAGACACCAGTTGAAAGCCCAGGTTATTACTTGTGCTTCTGACCAACTGACTATGGATTAGAGGTTCCTGTGACCCCCTCCTTGACTTCAGAGACCGGTCACAAGTGTAGATCGTTACGTATATTTCTAACCGACTGACTATTAATCAGAGTTTCCATGACCCTCTCCTCAGGTTCAGTCAATTTGCTAGAGCAGCTCACAGAACTCAGAGAAATATGTTACTTACTAGATTACTAATTTATTATAAAAGGATGTAGCTCAGAGACAGCCAAATGGAAGAGATGTGTAGGGCAAGGTATAATGAAGGAACTTGGCATTCCATGTTCTCTCCCAGCGCACACCACTCTCCCCAGATCTCCAGGCATTCACCAACTCAGTCCTTTTGGGGTTTTATGGAGGCATCATTACATAGGCATTATTGATTAAATCATTGGCCATTGGTGATTGATTCAACTTCCAGCCCCTCTCCCCTCCTCAGAGGCCGGGTAGTAGGACTAAATGTTCCAACCCTTCAGCCACATGGCATGTTCTCTTGATTCTCCTGGTAACCAGTCCCCATTCTTAGATGAAGTCCAACAGTCACTTTATTAAGATAATTGGGGACACCTTTGTCACTCTCAACAGGAAATTCCAAGGGTTTTGAGAGCTGTGAGCCAGGAACTGTGGATGGAAACCAAATAAATCTTTCTTATAAATCACAATACTGCAACAGGATAAACAAGAAATCTCAAACATAAAAAAGCAAGTTTGAACCCTTTTCTCGAAGTAACAGCCTGGGCAATTTGCTCTTCACACTGTTTTCCATGTAGGAGCTTTTCCTTTTGGATGTTTCGCTTTCCCCTATCATTTCAATTCCCGCTGCCCCACCCTACTTCTCTTTTTCTCTCCTTCTCTTTCTCTGACACGATGACTGAACTAGTGTGAGAGAATGGTACTGTTTTGAAATCTGAAAATTTTGTATGATATTTTAGATTTTGCCAATTTTTAAGGCAGCTCACAGAAATGTGTTAACCTTAGATACATAATCACCCTTTTAGATGTATAGTCAACAACAGGCACAAACATGTTCATTAGTCAAAATTGCCTTTACATTTCACTACATTCAAACAACAGTTTGTTTTTTATATTGCAGCTTATGTTTTTAGGCATGTACCAAACCCACATTTCTTTCCTTAATTTATTTGCTCATTCACTCATTCATCAAAATTTAACAGAATGTGTTGAGCTGCCACTGTGTGTCAGGCACTTTCCTTGGCTTTTGATACAATATGCTGTTTAAGTGAAACATCATCCCCGGGCTTCAAATAAGTAATGGTGTTAATGGATGTTCCCAGAATAAACAGAAGAGTTGGGATCGTTAGGAACATTCTCCCAAAAGGAATGTGAGCGCTGGTCTTGAAAGGTGACTAGACCTTGATAGGCAGACAGTAGGGATGCAGATATGGGTAATGAGAAAAGCCTTCTAGGAAAGGTCAGCTTTTGCAAAGGCCCCAAGCTTGGGGACTAGAAATTGAAGGGGGACTTGGGAGTAATAGGAAATGACACTGGAAAGACAGACAAGGACTTAAAAACAGATGACCAGGTTAGTGAGAGTGGACTTTATTCCATGGGCATAGATGACTGTTTTAAGATTAAGACCAGGTCTTCAATATATTAGATCTCCCTGACAGCAAGGTGTAGAATGGATTGGATGTGGCTAACATCTAAGGTAAAGAAGTAGATATGGAGTCTCATGAAATGTGCAGATGAGAGGTGGTGGGGTTGGAATCAAAACTGGGAGGAGTGTGCCTGTTGACACATGTCTGAATTTAGAGAAGTCCAACCATACCTGAGAGCCAGTGTGTCCTGTGTACACACAACCTACTCTTACTGCTTGTTTCCTTCATCTTCCCACGTTTTATATAGAGAAAGAACTGAGTGAGTGCTATTTGAACTGACTTCCTGAACTAACAGACAGCCTCCGTGGTTTTTTCCTAAAGTATATTTTTTCCTCTAGAGGCCTCTCCATTTTTGTGAGCTCCCCTTCCCCAAATCACTATGCTTCCCACTCCCCCTTCCCCACAGGATTCAATTTTTGAAATAGCCAGAGTGAACAGCAGTCTGTTGAAACTTGCAATCTCTTAGGCTCGTCTTTTCTCTTAATATAGCTTCTATAGAGGTCTCTGCAGAGGAAAGCTTGGGCATTTTCTGATGCTAGAGCATGTTGCCCTTAGTTTGGTATCCAACAAAACAAAAGTTAAATAAAAAATAGTAATTCAGAAAATGTCAACCACATGTTGGAATATACATGTTTCTATCTGACCCCAGTGCAATTAGAAGGTGGTTCAGATTTCCAAATGTTAGTGTATCATGTATGCTGCAGGAGTATTTGTCTTTTTCTGGGTTAGTCATGATTCATTTTACAGTGGAAATGTCCAACACCCTCATAATCTTTTTCAGTATGTTTTTTCAAGGAGCAATTCCATTTCTACAGGAAATCTTTTACTATAGGATGATCTTGAGTTGGAATGTGCAACGTTAAGAACGTCATCTGAGAGATGTGTCTCTTCATTAGATTCCATCTGTCTCTGTGAAGACAGATACCCAACTGAAAACTGAAAAATACCCAGTTGAAAACTGAAAAATGTATCTCATTTTTTCCCAATAGCTCCATATTTGCTTTGTTTAGATAAATACCTGATATTCTCTAATTTAGCTGAATGTTTCGATTTTTGTCCAGATAACTAGTTTCATATATAAATATTTTAGAATTTTAAGATTTTTCCCCTCTCTGATTTTTCTCTTACAAAGTATTTAACCTATATGTATCATATACACCAGTTTTACCATTGTGGACATAAATTATGAAGATTTTTCTGATCCCTTATATTCACTAGGTAGAATTACCTACCTCCTCATGTTTGCCTCACTATAGTGGCATAGACACAGTCTTAAATCACATTCCTCTATGAATCTGTAAGCTTTTGGGCAGGAACCTTTCTCCTTGATCTTTTAAACTTCAGGATCCTGCACTGTACCTGGCACATAGTAGGCCCTCAATTTGGTGGATAATTGGTAATAAGTCCAAATTTTCTACAATATCTCAAAATATATGGCTTTATTGTGGTCTATCACCTATACATGTAGTTCTTCTAATGTATAGATCATAAATGGTGTATTTCAGATGTGATTCAATGTAGGTGATGTAATAAAATTTCCATAAGAGTTGCATTTGGGAACTTTCCAAGTCAGTTATTCCCTTCTCTTATCATTTAATTTAGGCAGTGTGTGTCTGGGTGTGTGTGTGTATAATATTAGATATATTATGGCATTACATAATATGGCATTAAATAATATGGCATATTATATGTAGTATATATAATATCGAAGTTTCTTTATTTGGTTGTTTTTATATATGGGTGCCTAAAAATCAAGGCAGTTATAAGAGAATATCCACTCTAAGAAAGGGCAAAGTTTATGAATCCATGTAGTATGGAGTAAAAGATTACATATAAATATGTAGGCTTTCCTTATTTTTTACTTTCTCTTATTCCTTTTTATCTGTTTTTAAAATAGTTTTTAAGTATTTTCAATAGATAATGATGGTTCAAAGTTCAAAGGGTACAAAAGGGTGTAAAATAGAAAGTAACTCTCTCCCAGCCTACTTCTTGTGTCCTTCCAGAAACATTCTCTGTATGTATTTTTTTTAATATGTACATATATAATCACAACTATGTATTATATATGTATTAACATTGACACAACCACAAACATTGTTAGGCATGCTAATTTTTTTCACGTAATATATCTTGGCTTTCTTTATATCAGTATTCATCTTTCTGTTTATTTTTAACCAGATGTTATGGAGGACAAGGAAGTACTTGAACCCTTCATGAAAGCTTGAAATGTTTTCAGGTGTATAATAGAAGTATTTCTTGCCAAACAATAAAATAGCCACCACCTTTTAGACCAGAGCTATTCAATAGAAAGATAATGTGAACCAGATATGTAATTTTAATCTAGAGAAAAATTGAGAAAAAGTCGTATGAGAAAAAGTAAAAAGAAACACATGAACTTAATTTTAGTAATATGCTTTATGTAGCACAATGTATCCATAATATTATCATTGCAATGTGCAATCAATAGAAGCAATTAGTCAGATATTTTATGTTCTGTTCTTATGTTCAGTGTATATTTTGCACATAGAACTGTGTTTCAAGGGCTCAATAGCCAGATTTGGCTAGTAGCTACTGGATTGGACAGTATAGTTCTAGGCCTTCTTACTTACCAATGGTTTTAACTAGATATAATTTCTGCACAGAAACCAGAATTTTACTCATAACATCTAATTTTACAACACGACTTAAGACGGCACATATTTAAGTTTTCTTTATGAAATATTGGGCCAAATATTTTTTTGTTGCAAATTGATTCTGCTTTGTTTGTCTCTGATTAGTGGCAATGCTCTTTTAAATAGGTATAGTAAATGTTTGTATACTCTTCTTTATACATCTCCTTTATTTGTTACTAGGTCTCTTTGTCAGTATTATAACTTAATTCCTATTGTTTAGGTACACCCTAAGAAACCATATGTCTTAAATATTCTTAAAATAATGATACAACTTAATATTTATTAAGAAATTGGTGTAGCCAAGCTTGTAAAACGTCCATTTTATTTAAGTAGGGTGTGCATTGAAAATGTTTATAATGCATCCTGCCAATTTTAAATGGCAGAATTTAATGACTCCATATAGAGACAGGAAACACAAAAGAACTCTTTCCAGGTGGGTCCCATGTGTTTGCCTTTTGTCTCGGATAACAGAGAAGATAAAGACAATACTAAGTAATAATTTCATGGTGCAAACTGAAGCCAGTCAATAAATAATGCAGTGATTAATGGAACATCTGATGACCATAGTTCTATCAGCATTTTTATTTATTTTTTATTTTTGTTTTTGTTTCCTACTCTTTCCTCTGTCAGGCATACTATCCAGAACTTAAAATTTCTTTAAAGATTCCATATTCAAAACCTGAGCATTACAAGCCAAAAAAGTGATGATAGAAAGATTACTGAAGGAATCCACATGGAAACTAACATTGCAGCTGGAATGTGCATATTACATTAGATAATATGTTTCAATCCGTGTTGACAATTTTGGTATAACTATGTAGTTTTAAAGTCTTTTAAGTTTTATTAATATTTTATTAAGCCCATGGACATTGAAATTTTCTTATTAAATTCTTCAAGGAAAAAACTAAAATCTTTCCCTAATGTATCAATTAAGTGAAAGAAAATAGGTTTTTTTATATACCTAATTATTACATATCCAGGGCAAAAGTGGCCAGGGTATACTTGTGTCCACCAGATTCCAGCCGTGGGATGCTAAAGATAGAGGTCTCCAGAAGGTGGCTGAGTCTGGAGGGGTCACTGGGGAGCGGGGGGTGGAGGGACAGGGTGTGGGACAGGGCACAGATGGGCTGAGACACACAAAAGACCCAGGTCATTCCAGCCAATAACTGCCTTCCTCTCCTGATTCTGCCCAAATGACACTTTCTGGCTCACTAAAAATATCAGTAGGGAGGGAGAAAACATGAAAGAGACACACCTCTAGGATTGGTTTGTAGATCATAGCTCCTGCTTCAGACTCACTGAAGTAACTGGGCTCTGCCCCCAAATGAGAAACTAGTTCAAAAACTGAAATAAGAAGTTGCTCATGTTCTCTTACTACTTTCTACCTGTGCATGCGCCCCACCATCAAGTCAGAGAACAGCCTTTATTCTGTCCGTCTGCCGTCGATTACTTACGTACAGTACCTAACCCTTAGTGTCCTCGGTATCCTTCGTGAGTGTCAGGCGCTGCAACTGTCTACCATTGGCATAGCCTTGCCTTCATATCCCAAAGCCCCCTGTGCAAAAAAGAGTTTCAGTACTCAGTTCTGGTGGGCAGCTGGGACCTCTCCCTCATTGTATTCCAGGGGGAAATGGCCATCAGCATCTTCTCTGCTATGCTCACACTGTTTAATCCAGTCTGTTGGCACTAGTCTATTGTATTCTACTGTTTGTCCTCACTGTAACTACGTAAGCATTTCCTGGACGTTATATCCAAACTTCAGCTTTTAAAGGGACATTTTCTATTTACAAAGAACACTAAGAAAAACATAATAAGAAAAAGCCACATTGGTACCCAGTGAAGCCAGTCTTGAGGTTAACAACTGCAGACTCTCCTTCACATTTCTAACAATATATGGGCAGTTACAGTGAAGAAATACTGAAGGAGCTTCTCCGCACTCTGAGACTCTCTGATTCTATGAATACAAATTATTCTCTTCTTGATTGGGACTAGACTTATTGTATACAACCCATGTTTCCAAATAGACTTGTAAGGAAAAATATTAAAATATCTTAGCACTAGTAGTATAGCTTGCATCAAGAAAAAGGAAAATTTTCATTATCTTAATAAACAGAACAAACTTTTTTAATTTGACAATTTAAAGTGTCAATGTGTTAGCACTGACTGTACAAGGCAGAAAGGAACAGTGTTCCAGAGTTCATGCCAAGTTCTTGCAGTGTACTCACACTTTGATTTCCTTCTCAAAATGGATGGGATTCAACTTCTAAAAGCATACCTAGATTGGTATACATGTTACGGAGGCCACTGAGTTAATTCAGAAATGTCTTTCTAGTGCCCACCAACATGGCAGCCAACCGGACCCTTCTGAGGCATTAATAAACAGTTGGGTAATGGACCTTTCTACATGCTAACCCTGGCTTCAGAGACTCTCCTGAGCTCTGATCAAGTTGGTCAGGGTGTGAAGGAGCAGCCTGAGTTCTGCCGTGAGCAGGGTGCAAATGATGGGCAGTTGTAATGCTCATGGAAAGGCCACCCTTGCTACTTGTTCCTTTGTTCTAAATGATGTAGTGGGAATGTAGTTCCACAGCACTTGCACCTAGACTACTTCAAGTGACCTGGTAATTAAACTCGTACAGCTAGTCAAGCAGAAAAGGTTCACAGAGTACTGTATTCGTTGCATAACAATGGGGCATCCAGCCACCCCGGTTTTCCTTTTGCACAACTGTATGTCTCTTCTTCTACACACCCCTCTCTTTAGTCATCTGTTGATGCTTGTTTGGTTTCCTTGGCTGTTGCCCCAGTGTACTGTGCCTGAAAGGTATGAGAGGAAAAAGGAAAAGCACAACTCAAAAACAGTTGCTTTTTTCCTTTCTATTGCTTACTTTTTAAAAAAGCAAAGTCATAAAGATGTCATATAACACTTAATTTTACTGTCCTTTAATTGTTGCCTCTCAGCCAAAAACAAATGGTCATTGATATGTTCTCCATATCACAAATCTAAAGTGTTTAGGAACTGTACGTGTGAGAGCCAAGTTTGTTTCAGTTTTGCTCATTACTGGACTCTGGGGATTTTCTTTCTTTTCTTTTCTTTCTTTCTTTCTTTTTTTTTTTTTTTTTTTTTGTGTGTGTGTGTGTATATATTATGTCACTTCAGTGTGTCCGGAACAGAGATCAGATCTCCTTCTGAGACACTGCTTTTCAAGCTGGCCTCTCATGTAACTGAATTAGTGCGTGAAGGTTCTCAAGAGATGGACTAAGATTAGATTGTTACTCTTAATGTAGTTAAAAGAAACAACTCTAATTTCAAATATTTGCATTGATAGGTTTATATGAAAATATGTATGTTTATTTTGCAGGGCACTGATTTAGAGCAGGACTGTTATTTTAGCTAAACGTACTGCTAGTGGATGCGACATCATTGCTTGCTTTAGTTGAAGGGGGAAAACTTTCCTCATGTTAAGGACTTTTTTGCTGCTCTGATGCTGTTTATCTAGTCCATTTTTTGCTCTAACCTGAGCCTTGACTCCCGAATCTTCTTTGCACATAAGAGTATGCCTTACTACAAATAGAATCAGTCTATGATCAGTTTAGATCATGAGATCTGAAATTCCAAGTTCAGAGTAGGAGGGGGTACCTCCAAGACTCTGGCACAGACATCCCAATGCGGATGCTGCTTTAATGCACTTTGCGTACCTACTTCTGGCTGTCCAGGTGGTCCCAGCTCCACCTCTATTCATACGTCCCTAAAATAACAAGTATAGGATAGTCACTTACCCTAAGTAGGTATTTATGGAATAAGCCATTATGTAATGACAATAGAATCAGTTAAACTTAATTTTTTTCTCTTTTTATGCACTACTTGACATCAAAAGCAAAAAGAGGTAAGTTGGCTATAAACCTCTAGGTGAACCTTATTTTCTTTAATAGAATTATTCCTGAGTAGTTTTGCTTAAAATATGTTTCCAAAAATCACATACTTTTACATTAGGAAGCTTGTCTTTGTAAATCCTTACTCTTTTCTTTGAAAAATGAATAAGCACCTTCTGTAAACTTGGATTTTAGAAATATTTAATATTTAAATATATTGCTTTTCCTTTAACCAAGTTATACTTGTGGTTTAATACGCTTGTGAGGACATAGTGCATTTTGTAACACTTGGTTTAGTTTGGGGGTCTCTGAAATGTTCCCCCCCAAAATATGGATTACATAAGTATTTCTTCTTTCCTAAGAAAAGTAGAAAAAGCCAAGAAACCACTGACATTGGTGAAAACCTATAATTTTCAGATCCGTCGCCTTACAGAAGAGGATGCCCTGAACCTCTCAGAATATTTTCTAGTGTTGGTTTTTTTAATGATGAAAAAAATATTAAATAAGAAAATCAAACACATTTCACTGAGTGGTGTCTCATATATTTTTCTTTGGGGGATATATTTTTTACAATGGATCTTTTTAGTGGGTTTTTGGTTGTAGTTTGTTTAACTTAATTTCTCTTTTATGTCTTTCTGGTGAATTAACTCTGACATTTCAAAGGTATAGCTGGTCTTCATCTGCTACATGCTATTATTGACTTTGCTGAATGAGAACAGCCCATCATACCACCTTGAGTTAACTCTGTGCCAGCTGACACTGTTCTTGGGAAGGTCATTTCTGAAAAAAGGCTGTTTTTGAGAAGGTGTTTAATTGGTGTAAGAATCTGGCAGCAAAATGTACTTTTACCTCTTGGTGCCACTGTATTTTATCACCCCCCCCCCCCAATTTATCTTCTGTCTTCCTACCGTAGGCAGTTGATTCCACACATACTCATGGTTTCATTGTACCTTGTTCAGGGGTAGAAAGTTGACTATACTGCAGAGCATTCGTATATTTCTCTTTTGCAAGGTTTGAAATAAAAAATAGATTGTGAATATTGCTTTGTTTTATCAGCTAGTCATATGATATCCATCAGAACAGCAAATGGAAAGCTGGGTGAAAGTTTTTGTCTAATCTATAATGACTGAAAGGTCTAAAAATGCTCCCTCTTCTTCTTCACAAGTCATACTCTGATTCTACATCGTTGAAGACAATTTTAATGCTTGTCACCAAAATGCGATAAACTATATGCAGTTGTCATTTGTATCAAGGCAGAACCAGATGTTTTTTAAGATTTGTTATCAGGTCATATTTTTTGCATTGTCTACATTGAATTTTTTTTCTATGTATTCCAACAATTCTGTCTTTACTGTTCTTTGGAAAATTTTAATTAATAATGATTGTTTCTGACTTTCAAGGGTATAAACCTATAATGGAATTTGCTGTGTTAAACACTGATGGAAAGAGAAGGCGGAAGTGTCTGGTGACATGAATTAGTAGATTACACTCCTAAGTAGTCGGAAATAAGGCTATTGTCTTACCTGTGGATACTTTCAGAGAAACTAATGTATTAACAGGATATGTCATATGTTTGCAAGAAGGGATGAGATAGCCAACTCTATGTGTTTGATTATAAAATGCTAAAAGTTATTCACAGCTCTCCATTTTTATTAGTGTCAATGTACCATTAAGTTCATCATTAGATTTTTAAAAAATATTTCAACTTTTCCTGATTACTGTTTATATTTATGTCAATGTTTCTATCCATGCTGTCATTATTTTTCTTTATAAAATGTTTCTACTTTAGATATTTCTTATTTTTTCCTAAATTTTCTACTTTGTATGTATTTTTTTTTCAGTTTATGTGTATAGGCATTCATAAGACTACTTAAGTGTTCAAGCTGTTACTATTAGGAGAATGTATTTTGATGCTTCTTACCATTAACTTTTCTGTTAATTCACTAACACACTATTAATCACTTTGTAGATTTAGTGAGGAATAACTCAGTATTGATGTTATTTGGCACACTTTAATAATGGCAATTAAAATTATTTTCAAGATTTATACATCAAGGTCTTACAATTAGAAAGAAGAATAATCACCCAACATTACTAAATTAACTTTAGAGCCTTTGTCAGATAGTATTTCCTCTTTCTTATTTCTTTTATTAGAAAGATGCTATATTAGGAATGCCTAATTGTAAATTCTCCCTTCTTCAAATGGATCCGTCAGACAATGCAATAATAAAGTACTAATAAAGAAACAATCCAAGGATGCTTTAGGGAAGGTGAAATCAGTATATTATTAGCAAGTATTTTTCACTACATGCCTCCCCAAGCAAACTACTGTGGGAAACAAAGAATTATAAGAATTACAAGGCAGAGTCCTCCTGCTCTGAACCACATAGAGTGATGGAGGAGATTAGATATACTGCAAGGGCAGCAGTGGTCAAAACTGTATGCAGAAATGCTGAAGGAGGTGCCATAAGTGCTAAAGGAGTTTAGGGGAAGCATACACTTCCTCCTGGGTGGTCGGGAATAGAGATGAAACTTGTTAGTTCTGAATAGTCCAAGAGAAGAGCATTTCAGATGAATGTAATGATAGGGGCTATATGTATATATATGTCATTGTCAAAATGATTTCATCATATGGTCTATCTTGGCTTTTTAAATTTCATCGTTGTCAATGGCGTTTACTTTGTTTCTTGAAGTTGAAAACCTCAAGGTCACCTTGACTCCTCCCCTTGGTCCCTCATGTGTAATCAATAACCAGTTCCTGTCAATAGACCCTGGGCTACATGCTTTACAGGCATTCTCTCACTTGGTCTGCAAAGTGGTATTTAATATCCTCACTTAACAGAAACACTGAGGATCAGAACTGTTAAGTCACTTTTTTAGTGTCCCTCAGCTACTGTTTGGTGGAGCAGGGATCTAAACACGAAAGTCTCTCTGATGGGCTCTAAATCTCATGCTGAATGGTGGAAAGTTGAGGCACACAGGGGAGAGAGAATAGGAATGAAGAAGAAGATAAGGAAACCACAGAGAATTGCTTACATCGTTGGCAGATGGAAGAAAATTATTGTGATATACCTGTTATCCATTCCCAAGGATTGTTGTGTAAAGCCCTCACTTAAGACCTGGGTGTATGCATAAGTATGTCTGTAGCTAATTATGGGGAGTACCTTTGTGCTATTATCTGCAAATATCCAGAGTTCCTGAGTTTGGGAGGCTTTTCTTTAATAATTATGCAATTTTTCTGTCTCCACTTCAGTGCATAGTGCCTAGAAATGTGTATTTTCCATCAGTGACTCAAATATCATATTCTATCATCAGTCTAGTTTTCACCAGTAAAACGTATTCATTTGTCCCAACCCTTAGAATGTTTAGAGTATAGAAAAATATGAGAGGACTTTGACTGTTCTTGGTTTACTTCAACTAGAGAAGTACTGTTGGCAGAGTAAGAGGTTAAGAGGTGGGGTGACAATTGCTTCTACTTTGGAGCGAGTACAAAGGCTCCATATTAGTTTGTGAGGGCTGCCATAGTGAAAGACCACAGACTGAGGGACTTAAACAATCTACATTTGCTTATTCATAGTTCTGGAAGCTGGAAGTCCAAGATCAAGGTTGGGCAGGTTTGGTTTCTCCCGAGGCCTCTCCCCCTGGCATGTAGATGGCCACCTTCCTGAGTCCCCACATGGCCTGTGTGAGGCCATCCCTGGTGTCTCTGTGTTCTAAATTTCCCAATCCTGTCTGCTCATAAGGCTATCCATCAGGCTGGATTAGGGCCCACCCTAACACAGCAGCATTTTCACTTAATTACCTCTTTAAAGATCCTATCTTCAAATGTAGTTGCATTCTGAGTTAGTGGTAGAGTTTCCAACATATGAATTTGGGGTGACAAAATGTAATACAGTACAGGCCCCATGGGGCATTCCACTGGGCTCATGTTCTCATCTGCCACTCTCTCCAGGGGCCCTAAGAAAATCATTCAACCCTTCTAATCCTCAGTGTCCTGACTCTAAAATGAGGATTATGACAACCAGACTCAGTTGAGTTTTGTCAACACAAGAAAGCTTTTGTTCACTATAAAAATCATACAGAAGGTGACCATGAACAAGCTCCGTAACCTCCCTAGGTTTCTTATTTCTAAAATAAAAATAAAACCTATCTCTTTAAGTTTTTTTAAGGATTAAAGAGCGATTGCATGTAAAGTGTTTAGCCTAATGTCTGCATAGATACAGCACTTAATAAATATTACATGTTACCATTATTTCTCATCCTTTCCTCTTCTGCATTCCTTCTGCCTGCTCTTCCTTTTCTGTCATTGCTGAAATCCCAATTAGCGAATAGTTTGGAAGATATGACCAGGTGTGCAGAAAGAAGGAGGGGTATCCTTTCATCTCCCTTCAGGACACAAAAGAGGATGTCTCTATGCTTTGATCATTAACGAGGGAGTTATTTCAGAACAATCCATAACTATTTCTGTCAACCTTCTGTTTGATAACTTTCATAATTAAGCATTCTTGCTTTTCTGCTGTTAACCATCTGTCCTCATTGGAGGGTCCTTAATGAATATCGACCATTTACTCCAACTAGATAAGATATTTGTTCCAAAGTGATATCTATTTGAAAATAACAGCAATGTCATTATTTTATGACAGCAGTTGTTTAAGTGGGTAAATTTAATTACTGAACCTATCTTTAACAGTCTTGGAAATAGTACACCAAGTTAACAGAGATATTAACTGTCTAACCAAGAGCCATGTTTGCTGTTTGTCTCATGAATTTTCATTTTTCTCACCGATTTTTGAAGTATATGCGTTGCCATTTTTAAATGAGAAGGGAAAAAAAAGGGAAAACACATGCCTTTCCTCCTTACTTTTCTTGTTGAAGGAAAGATGCTAAAAAAAATCATGGCCTTGTGAAAGAGGAAAAGGGACCCAGGAAGAAACAGAATATGGAAGTGAGAAGGTGAATTCCTTTGTGGGTCAGAGGAAGAAATGTGGAAATAGAGTTTTTATACAATGGAAAAGAAAGACGTTTCTCTAACTTACGGACCAAGAACATTGAGGCTGATCCTAGGCAAATTTCTGGAAGTGAATGGGTTTCATATGCTCAATATAGAATAGGGATTATTAACAGCCAGCATGAATTCATCAAGAATGACTTAGGCTAGACTTATTTTCATTCTTTATCTCATAAGATCAGGGAAAGTGGTAACATAATATACCTGAATCTTGGCAAACAACTAACTAGGTATTTTATAATATCTTTTAGACAAATAGAGAAAATTGTAGGTGAGGATATAATTGTTTAGGTCCATAACTGGTTGATTGACATCTTCAAAGGGCCCAAATTCATAGATGGACATTTATGAAATACGGTCTCTACTTAGCCTGACCCCATTATTAGTTACTAATTTTAGATAAAGATGAAGATATTAAGGTCATGATTATCACATTTTCTGATTTGAGGGAGAAATATGAGAGAGAGGAAGTTAATATGCTAGATTATAGAATAGGATCTAAAAGATGCATCAGGGAGGAAAAGGTGAGACTTACTAGAGATAAACATAAAGTTAAAAGTATGTGGGGGTACCTGGCTGGCTCAGTCAGAGGAGAGTATAACTCTTGATCTCAGGGTCATTAGTTCAAGCCCCACATTGGGTGTAGAGATTGCTTAAATAAATAAAACTTAAAAAAAAAAAAAGTGTGTGAAGTATTGCATTGGGATTCCAGATACCCCAAGTACAGGATGGAGGAAGCATGACCTGATAGCACCATCTGTAGCCAAAGTGAGCTCATATGAAACAGCAGTGTGACATAGCTGCCGAAAAAATATTGCCATACAGGCTTCTGCTCCTTTAATAGAATGGGGATATCTCAGATGAGGCAAGATTGCCACTCCACTCCACCAATCACATCTTATCCCACGTGATTTCCTTTCAGAACACCTCATTTTTAGAAGATTGTTGCACACACTGGAACATGGTCAAAGGGCTAGGAGGACAGCAAGCGAAGTTGCAAATGTGTCCTGTGGGGAAGAACTGGCATTATTTGGCCTGAGGAAAACTCAGGGGACAGAGAGTTTTCATAGAAAGTGTGTAGCACCTGGGGAGTTTGTGGTCCTGAGGGAAGGTAGGGATTCGTTCGTTCTCAGGTCTGGAAAACCAGGGGCTGGGGTGCTGGCCATTCTGTAGGAGAATGTTTGCCACAAAGAGGTGCTGCTCCACTCCCCACAGAGCATCTGGGTACCAAGGAAGCCGTCCATGCAGCCGCACAACTGCTGGGTATGGTCTCCACAGATCAGCTTTCACCCACAGGGTCCTTACCCCTCTCAGTACTGCCAGCTGAGCCCAGTGTGGAACCCAAGCACAGAGGGGTTCCCTGCCTCATTCCACGTGAGGCTCTCCCTCACTCCCCAAACAGCCACCAGTGGGCTCATGGGACTTTCTAAGGCATTGACTTTTAGAAAATTGGTTAATTTTCTAAATTGCTGTAGGAGGTTTAAAAGTAGTAGAAGCCTGAGGGGAAAAGCCTATGACCAGACTTTCTCTCCCTAGTCATTGATTTATAGAAATTGAATGATATCCCCATTCTTGTCCCCTTTACTTTGCTTTGTGTTTTTGAGGTAATTGGTTGCCTTCAAATTATTATCTCAACTGTCTGATGAAGTTCTTAATTATGTTTTTCTGACTCTATGACCCTGATATTTTCTAGAGGTAGCTGTGTCAATTTGAGAGCCAGCCAGAATAGTGAGTAGAAAATAGACCTCAGCATCAGAAAAGTCTGACTTTAAATCCTTGCTGTGCCACTTGCTAGCTGTGTGACGATGGGTGAGTTCATATATATGGTGATTGTGTATTAATTTAGTCGGCGAATGTTTGTGGAACACCTACTATGATGCCAGCTCTGTGTTTGTTTCTGGTGCCATGAAAAATGTTAAAGGAAAAAAATAGCCTCAGGGTATATGAGATTTTGATGTAGTCCCATATATCAGAAATATTTATTTTCTTGTGGTAAGAATAGTAAAAATAATAACTTCAGAGTGTTGCTAAGACTTTAAACAGTTAACTAATGTAAAGTTCCTCAGAGAAATTATATGATGTTATTCAGCAAATAATTTCCTTCCTTCTTTCTCCCTTTTTTGAACCTTCCTTTCTAGTTGGCTTTTGTTCATGGAGGAATGCCCTATATGGACACTCTTCATGTGTACCTCAGTACAGACCTATAGATCTTTAAGCTATCATATCCCTTATTCGTCTGCCCTTGAGGCACTAAAAATCTCCTGAGTATGCTCTAGCATTTCTCGGGCCTGTGACCTTATGAATGTACACTGTTCCCTAATTCAGTTCTGAGCATTTCAAAGCACTTCGATTTTATGATGAAATATTTTATTACTATTGTAGAGACCACAAACTACTTACAGTTGCTAAGAAGTTCTTTGGCTAACTTGTTTTTTTAGGCATTAGCCTAGACATTACAACCTCCAGGAAGCATTCCCTGGCCACTTAGATTTAGTTAAGTGTTTCTGCTCTGAGATCCCTACATTTCCCTATCATGGAAAGCAATGCAGCGTTATGTCTGTAAGTTCAATCCAGCCTTTGGATCATACAATCCTGGATTCAAATCCAGATCCATCTCTTAGCGGACTCTGGCTAGTTACTTAACCTAAGTCGCCCTTTTCTCATCCGTCAACTGCAACTCATAAAACAGGGTTACAGGAGAGCATGCAGGTTAAGTGCCTACACAGTGCCTGGCACATGGTAAGCAGGAAACAAGTGCTAGGTGCTGTCGTCATTGTCCCCATCATCATCATCATCACCACTAACACCATCATCATGACACTTTCTTGTAATTGCTGGTTGAATATGATTGTCTTACCCGATTGGCCAGGGACCATATCTTCTCTGTTTTCCCTTTGTCCCCAATGCCAACAGTTTTGAACACATTCTAGGAGTTTAGTAACTTGATTGTTGAATGGTTGTGTTCTGGTGGCCCAGATGACAACAGTGGCTGCTGGGATTCTTTAATATGTCCTGCTTGGGTCACATGATTGTCATCTTTTATGCCCTCAGAAGTCATGAGATGAGGCCTAGCTCCTTCAGGAGTGAGTCTACCCCAGCGTAGATCCTAGAAAGCACAGGTGGAGACGAAACCACAGCATCTCAGAGCTGGGAAGGATTTTCCCAATCTCTCAATTCACTCCTTTCATTTTACAAAGTACCTGCTAATACATATCCACTTGTCAGCGGGGTTAGGTGTGTATGTAACTGGAGAGCTGTTAACCTGAGAAGAGAGATTTAGAAGACAGTTAGGTCAGAGCAATATGGCTATTTTTCAAATTTTATTTTTTTATCTGTCACCATCTTATCTGTAGAATTTGCTTTTTATCCTTTAAGGATAACACTTAACTAAGTGCTTATAAATAACAAGTACAAAATAACAATAATAATTAGCCCAGAAGTGATATTAGTACTAAAGGAGGAAAATTTGATATTCACTACAAATGTCAGGAATATCCACCACTCATTAAACAATTCACTAAGGGACTGCACTGTGGTCCTGATCACCTGCTTTCTAAATTTCATCACAGAGCATATTTTGAATGAATAATCTATAACTGCATTAGCAAAAAAAATTTCTAATAAAAGTGAGATACGGAAAAAAATTTAAACCATGTAAATACTCGGATTACTCTAATTCTAAGGCTTGTCATTCCATAGAAGCCAAAATTTTGCGATAGGGGTGCTTCATTTATACCTCCCTGGAAATGGAAGACCTGAGGCCAAATTCCAGAGTGGTTTTCCAAGTGTTCATTTTCATTTACATCCGTTGTGTTTACCCAAATACACCATAGGAGGGCAGCTCTCTCCTGATTAACTAACTTAAACAAAACTGCCTGTCTGCTGATCATCTCAAAATCATTATCTGAATGAGTCCAAGACGTCCCTGAATTATCACTTAGATAGAAAAGCTATTGGAAAAGATAAAAGGAGCATAAAGGAATTCATCCTTTAAGACTCTGAGTTTCTACAAAAGGGAATCATTGAGCTAATCAAGCTGCAAAATGAGAAGACAAGGAGTTAAAGGAGAAAAAAAAAGAGAATTCCCCAAAGTGGAGAAAATGGAAATATTTGTCACATTTGAAGGACTTTTACTGAGTGTGATAATCTGAACACCAGCTACCAATGAGAAGCAGATCTCATTCCTATTACTAAGTAATAATTGATAAGCTACTCTGCAACAAAGACCACCTATGAGAGGCTCCCTTCATTAAGAATGTTTTCTTGAATGAACGCAAATCAAGCCTGTCTACTTTACATCACAGACAGCTTTAGTGCATTTTCAATGTAAGCAAAAGCAACAGCAGTTTTCATGAATTTTGGCATTCTGGAATTATATAGGCAGGTTTTGCTGTAATGAAAATATACTGGCTTTAGAACAAGTGATACTTAGATACAGGCCTGTGAATGTTAATTTCAATAGAGCTTCAATTAATTTAAGCCTGTGAATCCAGGTTTTATGATAATTTGGCTTTAGTATTATCTATATAACAAATAAGGAAAGAGACTTGCTAAGCAAATCCTTGGTCTTAGCACTTAGCGAGAGGACATGCTGCAATTACTTAAGAATAATTGAATTTTCAAATCTGACTCTAATTTTAACTTTTTTGTAAAATCTTTTTGCAGAAATATATGTATTTCAAACCAGCTTCTCAGGTGACTCTAGTACAGTCAGCCTGGTACCAATAAACAGACTGTTTTGGTTAGTTTAGAACACTCAGCACATGGTCTTTCTTGCAGTAGACGATTAACATAACTGATCAGCTGAAACACGGAGTTTTAATAGCTAGCATTTTGTTAACCTAGTGTGACTTGAAAATGGCAAAAATACAACAAAAGTGAATTTCCCATTCAGGTTAGCTTTCTCCATCCATCCAAGTTACTAACAATTTACTATATAATAAACATTCTCATATTTCTGCTAACAAATCTTGCTTTTGATTAATAAAATTTTCAGAAAACTGTAAGGATGATTTCTTTCTCTGATATCTCATTAATCATGGAAAATATTGTATTGCATGCTTGCTTTTTTCAATGTACCTATGGGATTGACAATATGCCCATGTATCCTGACAATAAAGGCAGTTATCTGAATATATTCCATTTTGGAAAAGCAGGTCTAAGTGCTAAGCAAGTAACTGCCATCATGTTCAAGTTCAGAACTTGAAGATCTTTCATTATATTAATAGACTCTTTATTTTTAGATGTATCCAGATACCAAATGTGAATGGCCACATATATTCCAATATACTTGAGAAATCTCACTACCAGTTTTGTACCACTAATTTAAAAAACTGTATTTAATTAAGAAAAACGTCCTTTCTATTGGCATCGTTCAGGGGGAAATAAAATGTCAGATGTTTCTGTATGAATGCACATTCCTCACTAAATCTCTCAGGCAACTGCTTTAGTTACTGTTACTAACACGACGCTATGTCATCTCTTTGTACACATGTCTAATTTATCAGTTTCTTGTAGATTGTCAGCAGCCTGCTGCCTCCGTACCGCCACAGTGCTCACAACTAGCCGGGAGGCAAGACTGCCCAACTGTCAGGTAAATTCGGACGTCCTTTCTCTTCTCACCCAGCTGCATGTCAGATCCATGGAGCCCAAGCTCTCCCCTCCAACACCATAACTTCCTATCCATAATGACATTTGCTACATTTGATCTTAAATATGGGCTACACTAACATACACTGCATACCTGAAGTCTACATGTGCTCCGTGGGACTACAAGAGAGCCAGCGTTTCTCTTACTGGCTGCTAGTGGGCGGACTGAGGGCTGCCTTCGGCTCCCTTGTGTGGATAAGTGCTGGGATTAGTGCGGTGGTTCATTACCTTCCAAAGTATAAAACCTGGAGTTGTTAGGATGTTTGCCCTACTTTTTCTTTTGCTTGTCTTTTTTCCTTAGACTATAGTTCTCAGACAAATAGGCACTAAGAATAGAAAGCATATCTCATGTCTGTTCCGAGACAACTTTATGAATGCGTTTCTGTTTTGTCTCCACTTACCATCCTCATTAAAACTGAATTTGAAGCCTGGAGAAAAATTCATAATTGGCATTTTAGAAGAATGTTTGCAGTGATATTGCCCTTTATGTGAGATTAACTGAAGAATCGTAAAGGTGGCTTTACGTACTCCCTGTACACTAAATTGGAGAATTGGTTGACAATTTCTATCCCAGTGAAAGCTTTGCAGATCCATCATGAGTTTACCTCCACATGGAACTCACACTCAGCATCAGAGCACCCCCTCAGGACGTTCCATCTTTGTGGCTTTTACAGTCTACTTATTGTTCTTTCTGGATTTTAATGTGTCATCTCCTACCAGGACAAGGCTGTTTTTGAGTAGGGACAGGCCTGAATATATTTCCACGTGCGTCAGGAGTAGGTATCAGGAGCAGCTCATGGGTTAGAGCCGGGAGAGCCGGGGAGCCACAGATGCTGCGAAACACAGCGGCGGCCAAAGCCCCCATGTGACTTGGTCTCAGGGGTGGTTGTGCAGCTAGTTGGAGAAGGGAGACATGGAGTTAGCCGGAGAAGGCACATGGGTAAATAAGCCCCAAGCCAGTGTCTCCTGACTGATGTCTAGTCTGCCAACAGGATTCCAGCCCCGGAGTTTTTACTTCAGGAGCATTCTTTGCTAACATATGAATGCCATCTTATTACGGAAACCAGCTGTAGAGTCATTTTAATTATGTAAGTAACTGGATATAATGATAAATGTTGAGACCCGTCTTAGTAGGACCCCACGTGTGCAGTGGTGAAGAACATGGCAACTTCACCCACAGGCCATTCTCCACCACGCACCCTACCCACCCAGGGCCTGGGACAGTGCCAGCCTCGCAACACATCTTCAGCACCTGCTGATGACAGGAATGAGTGAATGAGCTCCGCAGGCAGATTGCTTGGGTTGAAATTCCACCTCTACCCCCTGCTAGTTGTGTAATCGTGGAAACTTGCTTTTGCTGGCTAAGACGTTCTGTCTCTGTGTGTGTGGTTTTTGTTTTTGTTTTTGTTTTTTACTTGTAAAGTAAGGAAGAGAATAGTTTTGAGGGATTCTGTGTGGCACAGGCCTAATGCTTAGTGTGCTCTCGATGTGTTACTAACTGTTCTCAGTGCCCAACCATCCCTCAAGGCAAAAGGTCTGTGGCCTCTTTTATAACTTCTCTAATTTGCTTGGGGAAAGAATGGAGAAGCCTACTTCTTTAAGTGTTTCAATTAGGTAAGGAGTGGAAAAGCTAGTGGGAAAATGTTTTAAGTTTGATTTTATTTCACCTTGCTTTTTTTTTTAGGAACTGGTCTGACTAAAGGGTTACCTGCCCCAGGGCTATGTCTTCTGAGCTTACAGAATTTAGGTTGCTTGCTACACCTTCCCAGGGATGATTTACTTTAAAGAAAAGCAATTTAATGAATTACACATGTTTCTAGTTTCTACCCATGAGAATACAGCATAGGCCAGGTTCAGTGGTCCCCACAGAGAAATGATAAAATCCATATAGACCTGGAAAAGCTCCTTTTCAGAGTCACTGGAATTACGGTTGGCTTCCTTCCCACCCACGCCTCTGCCAAATGGATCGAATTTAATGCCCTCACTGCTCTTGTCGCTTCTTGGTGGCAGAAAAGTTAACAGCCGACGTTTGAATTCTTACCGTGTACATGACCTGTGTTCAGTTCTTTACACTTATTAATCATTACGACTGGGAACAGTTATCACACCCATTTTTAAACCAGGAAACTGAGGAGGCAGAGAAAGAGCTAACGTGACTTCTCCAGGGTCACCCACCCTGAAAGCAACTGAGCCCAACGAGTCTGGCACGCGTTGCCCTAACCACCGCGGTGCACCACTGTACCACCAGGAGACGCCCCCCGATTTTCATTATGCTGTGAGGAGCGTAGTCAGAATTTAAATCACTCATGTTGACTCTGTATCCCTGAATTGAAAAGAAAGGAACATTCATGTAAAGAGAAACATGAGAAATAAAACATGCTCACAAGGTTGAGTAACTTTAGATCAGTGTTCTCTGTTTCTCACGATAAAAATTGTTTTATACTTCCTTCAGCTTACACATATGTTCAAATAACTTTTTTAGGTGTAGGGTTTTGAATAAATGAGCATTTTCCTCATCTTTCCCATGGATACTTCTTACAAACTGATTCTGTTATGAAGCTAAATTATTGAAGTTGTTTATAGATAATAGATAATCATAATGTGAGGGGAATGCCCAATGTGTGGCTGCCTTGGATGTAATATTTAAATATATGGAGATGTTTGGGATTTAGCACTTCTCCCCTTCTATCGAGGAGTTGCTAACTTGGACACAAAAAGAATCTTTCTGAAGAAATACCCATTCTTACATCTTAGTAACAGTTTCCTAAGCCTACTGTTTACAGTATGATCTACCTACAAAAAGTAGGTTTTTAAATGGTAAATGTTGGATAACAAGTGGGTTCCTGAAGGCAGTTAGCAACCATAGCTGAATACAGCCTGGACCTGAAATAATTAGAACTTATCAAATATTTATATCTAAGAAATAATTTCTTAACTGGTAAACCAAGAACATGTTTCTGTCATAATATATGTAGTGTGATGGCATTTCATGCAAATGTAAAATAGAGATAGTATAATATAAAGTAGTTACGAAAATCTGAAATAATGAACACATTTTTAAATCATCATGAATGACATAATGTGATGGTGTTGGGCCAAGTGAACCATAACCTGGCGCTCAGCTGGTCAAGCAGAAATGCTTGTCTTCTCCTAGAAATCCATATCATACTGTATGCTAACTAAGAAAAAAGAAAAGAAAAGAAATGCTTGTGTTCCTTGGTTGGGAAGTGTATTTGGACTACATGGGGCTTCCAACAGGCTTCGTGTATAATGTGACCATCCCATGCTACTTGCTGTAACTTATGTTGAATAATGTGTTTAGTTCCCTAAAAAAGATACATGCTTTAAATCATGCAGATCTAACAGGGAGAGGAGCTCTGTTAGGTCTGTGGGAGAGTCTGTCTGCCGCTGTGTTTCCTGGGCCATCTGACTCCATCTGCAGGGTGGAGGAAGAGCCTTGCCATGCAGTGATTTTTTTAGCCTTTGTATTGAAGCTCCAGTTCTCCCAGGGTTACCTACCACGTTTTAAAAATAGGTAGGAAAAATCATGCTTATCACTGGTTGCTCTAACTAGTACAGAAGAGCGCTCTCCTCTGAAACTAAATTCGTAGCAGTTCAAAGAGTTTGGGAACTAAGGATGACCTCAAGCAGATCAGTAGTTTACATAATTATAATTTTGTGTCAAAATTCAAGAGATACTCTTGAAGGATAATTTCAGTACCAAAGATAAAAAGGATTTTGAATGCTAATTTTTAATGCCTTCAATGATATTAGCTTTAAATATAATAAATAAATGGGATAAATAAAAATTATTTATTAAATATTTACTTGAGCCATGGCTTCATTAAATGGCTATGATTTGAGCCATGAATATTTTTCTCAAATTTTATTCGGGGCAGAATGAATTCTATGGTACTGAATTTCATAATATATGAGGGGGGAAGAAGAGTTTTAGAAAAATACCGTTTTTTTTTTTTTCAATTAAAAAAAACAAAAACTCATATTGTGGTGTTTCCTCCATTAGTCATCTTTGAAAAGGTCTAAACCCAAAAGTGTTTTGTAGTTTTACCTTAGGAAGTTCAGTGATTTTACTCCCTTACCCTTCAGGGTTATTCAGCAAGACGTTAAGGAGCCTGAGCATTTATGCCTTCATTTAAACTGGAGGCTCTCGGAAGTGGTCGTTTGGAATCTGCATGATATGCTCAACGGACAGGAAGTTTTAAAACTGTCCTGTCTTACTTATACTGCCAAACTAAGGCAAGTAGTGGGAACTCTTAGAGCAAATCAGACTTCCATGGGCAAATTACTCCTCCTATGGAATCTGGATCTACCAGAGACCTGGAGGGTCCTCCAAAGCTTTGGTCCGGCATTGTCTCCTCCCGCGGGAGCTTGCTGGAAATGAAGATTCTCAGGTCCCACCCCAGACCTACCGAATCAGAAGCTGCATTTTACCAAGATCCCCCAGGTGACTGGTATGCATATTAAAGTTTTAAAAGAACCGATTTGAAGAAATCTTGCAACTAACCCAGAGACCTAGAGGAAATGAGACAATGTGCAGAAATTGAACAGAGGGACACTGCGGGAAGGGTTTACATGTCATTTCCCTAACGCCTGTATTTCTTTTCCTCCCTTCCTTCCTTCTTTCTTTCTTTTTCTTTCTTTTCTTTCTTCCTTGGGGGGGGTGGTGCATTATTCTTGAAAAGCTGCAGTCGTCTTGGCATGCTTTAGATTTAAACTGTTTTCTGTGCAAAATTTGTGTTTATGTTTTTAAATGTTCTATGAAAAGATTGTACCTCTCTAGCCCTTACAAGTGTGCCCGGCCCCTGTACATGCGTTTCTTGCTGACGCGCTTGTTTCTCGTTTTCAGTCCTGACCTAGCTCTCCCTGAGGAGCGGCCACATCCCAGCCCCCACTGCGCCCCTCTCCACTGTCTCTCCAAGCCTCCTTACCCCTAGTCTGCATCTCCCGTGGACGGATATCTAAGGCGAACGCTTTGTAGCCACACACAGGATACTGCCCAAGATCCAGCGGGTGTTTTCTCCTCCATTGTGAGCTGTAGGATTGGATTCATGTTCGCCGTTTGGGAAGATGAGAGGAAGTTAAGAAGAGTAACACAAAGCACAGACTCCAGTGTGATGAAACATTTTATGGTTTCTCTAAGTCACAGATAAACTTCTGCAATCAAATGGCTGTGATTGAGTTCAATGAAAACAAAAAGTAAAAGGAAGCAGAAACTATGTATCTCAGATGGCTGGCTTTACCTCGATAGCATAAGAAAGACCTAAGACAATGTAAAATACATATATTGTAAAATCATCTTTCCTTGTACTTCGAATTCAGCTATAGGAGTTGATTCTGATATTTTTTTCATTGATATTTATTTTGTATTTTATTTGCCACATGATTTATGTCTATAAAAATCATTTCTGCGAGAGGTGAACTTAATTCCTTTATTTTTAAATACGCATAAGTTGCTCAATTAAGTGTGAGTTTTAATTTAGTTCAAAATCTGGAATTGGCCAGACTGTGGTCATATTTCTTGCACAAAATAATAAATGAGGTGCATCGGAATGTTAACAATAACTGTATTTTGCTGCTACACTGATATCGTTTATGCACTTATTTTCTGATCAGTAGCTCATTAACTGCAGGTTATTTTTTCTTTTTTTAACTAGAATTCTTCACTTGACATCATTAAGTAAATCTAGGAAAGACTATGTTATGATTCATTGACTTATCCAACTTTTGACAGCATCTTTAATTTTTTTAAATTGCAGACAAGTAGATGCACTGGTGCTGCTCCTTTGTGTGTGTGTTTGTGTGTGTGATAACGTTAAGAAAGCTAAATAACGTGAAGGGAAACAAAAAGCTGTGTTTATTTAATGACCAGAATTTTTTTTTTTACTTTCCCAAATTCAGGGTCCTACTATGAGTCTTTCCTGCAAATAGGTATCAAATGGGAAAATATATACATAGATAGATGTAATGTTAGCCTTTGGTTAATTAGTTTACCCAGAAAGTGTTCAAATTTTGATTAAAATTGTATGTTTCGTTGTTGTTAGGTTTTTTCATAATGAATCTTCCTTGCCAAAAAACAATAATAAACCTTAGCTCATTGTCTACTTTTGACAAACACTCAGGTGCCTACAATCATTATATTATATTGAGATAGTACATGTTTTTAGTTCATTTACTGATTCTGCTGGGTAACTTTTATGACTTGATTTAAGGCAGTGGATTTTCATAGCAAAATTTCTTTTGCACATAATCTGACAAACAAGGAAAACAGCTAATTGAGCTGAAAGGTCTAACACTCCTGGGCTCCTTAACTATCAAGTGCTGCCCACACAATTGCTCCTAGCCCTGATTCCTTGTCTAGTCAGGTAGCCTTAACTTCTTTAAAACCATAACGGTTTGACCTTTTCATGTAACTCTATCTGTAACTTCTCTTCAAAACAAAAACAATCCTTACTGTTAACACAAAAGATAGTTAACAATGCAGGGCTCTAACAGTGGAGATCTTGTAGGGGAGATCTCAGCTTACTGAGTGGGAGTGGATGGTACATTAATGGATAGTCCATCCAAGATGGCAGCCAACCTGTAAATCGTAAAGCACAGTGCAGGAGCTTTCGTCAGTCGTACACCTATTAAGTAGTGGTCACACTATGACCAAAGCAACCAAGAGGTTTTGAGTCCCTTATATGAGTGCTATTTTCAACAGTGTCATTTATTATGCAACTTGGAGTAACTGGAAATCTTCACCAAAATAGAGATTCAGGTTAAAGTACAAAAACAAGAAACAAAACAAATCTTCACGAAGTCCAGATCATGGCAACCTAACGTTCTGCTCTTTCCTCCCTGCATTGCCTCACTGATACTAAACATTTGCTCCATTTTATTGGTGTTGTATCTGCCTGGTACCAGTATTAGTGGGATTTGTTGGAGTTCATTTAAAAGAAACTACCCCGTTCCCCATTCCTGCTTTTTCTTTTCTTTTTTTTCTTTTTAGTTGTTTCCCAAGCATCATGTTTTCAGACCTGAGAAGTGGCATAGCTGTTAAGTTGACTTTTAATAAAAACTGTTTGTGCCTGAGGGAAACTATGCCTTTTCAAAAAGTACCTCAGAACATCTTCCTATGTTGCCTCGTTGGTTTTATTGGTGGTACAGGGAATTGAGTAGTAAGTACTATTTGTGTGTACACACAGTACTGTCGCACAGTACTGTCTGTGGGCCTACTGACAGTACAGTCTTGCTTTCTTGCTCCCTGACTCTGTATTTATGACCCGGTGAAAAGCCACGTTATAGACAAAACATTTATTTCTTTCCATACAAAGTTTACCATTGAGTGTATTATCTGCTGGTTTTATCTAAGTTCTTTATCTTAATAGAGTAGGAAATGCTTGATTTGAAATATTAATTCTATAAACATGTTAATTTTAGCGAAATTTTGCCAAGAAGATATAGAAACTTGGAAATAAATTTCTCATTTTCAGCACAAAATTAGATAATAGTCCCTAAGCAGTAGGAGATAATCCCATGTATTTACACTGCGGCATCATTTAGTATAGTTTAAACTGAGCCATATCTGTATTTATTTAGAGGCATTTAAAAGAATAAATATGTGTAGCATTGGTTAAAATTAGTACCTGTAAAAAAAAAAAATCAGGTTTCAAAAGGAAATTGAAAAATTGAAGAATCGGTGAAAATCAAAAAGAATGAACCTCCGTAAGACTAACTGAAGACAGACTTGGGGAATAAAAACCAACTGCAGAAATGCAATAAAAATATTGGCTAATTATTGGGAACACAGTGGGCAAAATTTAAAGGTAACTGGCAAGTGTGGTTAGCAAAGTAATAAGGTAGTTTTTTAAAAGTAAGCACAATTACCATCCAAAAAAGAAGTCATCATGCAGAAATGCTTTCCTAACTGAGGATTCCTCTTAGCTAAAAACTTAAATTAAATTTAAGGGGGCAATAAATTGCCTTTGGCCTGAGCGCGCAGAGGTGCACAGGACCCTCGGACTGTTCTTTCCAATCAGCTTCTGATTCATCAGATCCCTTTCACACATCCAATTCTTCTTCAATAAGAGGAAGTTGGAAAACTTTGAGGAAATAGAAAGCTATTAAATAATTAAGAAAAGACCCATTTAGAAAGATGATACTTTTACTTAGCCTAAGGAAGAAGAGGTACAACAGTGATCTACAAGGAAAGAAAATTCAACAAACAAGAGGTACCAGATATCATTATTGAGACTGAAATAAGAAGAACCAAGTCTTTAGTGTGAAGGATTTATATTACCTCTATGAAAGAGATTTTTAACTGTAGAAATTGAATCACTGAAATTGGTAATCATAAGGAATATTAGTTTTTCAAAAATTAAATATTATTGGTTATCTAGTAAGGATTGAGTTAGGTGGCAAGGTATCTGACGATAATGTATTTTAATTCTGGGATTCCATAATCTTATGCTTCTTTTGAGCTTAATACCTTAAAGTTATGCTGGTTAGTCATAAGGTATTTTATCCCTTGAAAATAGGATGGCAATCTTAATTTTTCCAAGATATCTGATTTAAAAAAAAAAAGAAAAGAAAATCGTCGGTATTATTTTTCTTCCAGCTATATTTCATAATATCTTTAGTAATTTTACTATAAAAAGCCTCAATTGTCAGAGTCTAAAAAAACAAATGTCCTCAGGAATACTTTGGAAATAGAGGGTATGCAATCCCGTAGGGGGGCAAATGCCTCTCAAATTTTATCTTTTCTTAAAAGGATCTTCAATCTCACTATTTCCTCTTTCTAATGCTTTGGAAAATATTCCTGTACAGATAGTCCTTCTGTTTCAAACAACCATGAAACGTTGGTCAAATAAACCAACTATGAATGTGGACAGTATTAAATAAAATCTTCTACAATTCTCAAGTAGAAATTACAAAATAGGAAAAAGAAGAAATGAAATATATTTTCTACTAGGATAAGAATGGCAAATTTAATGTGTAATTGTTATAATCAATCAGCCAAAAGACATAATCTGTCTTTCAGAAAGACACATCAAGGGAAACTAATCAATTTCCAGTAAGGAACTGTGCTAATTCAGCCCAAGGAGGCCAAACAAATTGATATTGTAGATATAAAGTAGGACTAGATTCAAAAGGAACTCTTAGGATAAAGTTCACAATTAAAAAAAAAAATTTGTCCTCCAGGTTTTTTGTTTGTTTATAAACCAGAATGATTTAAAATAATCCTTGTATGTAAGATTGCAAAAAATTTGGAAGAATATGTTTTCAAATAAAGGGGACATAATTCTTCAAAAAGTTGTTGAACTGGAGTTGTGACAGATGGCATGATCAGTGCTATCAACAAGCGATTTTTACCTTGAAATCCATTTCTATGGACATATAAGACCAACCTAGCTCCCGAGTGACCTTTTCCACTATCTGTAATCATGCCCCCAGATGAGTCGCGTCTGTAAGTAAGTTCATCTTTATTTAAATGCCGAGTTAACCGCCATCGTTCAGATGCGCTGCATTTGTAGCCTGATGCAATTACGTTGACATCTGAAAGATTTTGTCGAGGCCTGCCTTTCATCCTTCTTACTCAAAGTATAACTGAAAAAGATATTTAGTATTAAGATATGTTCCCCAATCGAGGATTTTCCAGAAATACTATTCTACTTAAGAAGAAGAGGAGTAATCAACTGCCTTTACTGTAAGGGTGTGAGTACATAAGAGTATGCGTGTAAAATGTTTGCATGAGAAATTTCACATCATGTACGCTTTCCCATATTCATAATACGAACACTATACAAGTCTTATTTCTCTTGTGATCTTCTCTTCATTAGGAATGTAAGGAGATTATTACGTATATCCGGTCTCCTTTCCATACTGAAATGCATGGCTCTAATTCTCAATGTACTTTTATCCCTTTCCTCCGGAGTTATTTAAAATTTGTCCTATTTAAACTGACGCCGGGATAAACTACCGAGCCAGATTATTTCTGTGATTGGAGTTTAAGTGCTGTAGAACATTGGCTGAGAACACATTTTTATTTGAACTTTTCTTTCTTTCAGAATTATTCTCTGATCGTTATGGTTCTCTTATAAAAACACTGAGGAGTAAATCGGATGCTTTTAAGTGTGGCTGTATGTTTTTCTTTCTAAAAAGTCCTTTAAAAGCAAAGATCAGAGAACTATATAAAGAGAAAGGTCATCTTTTTGTTGACAAACCATTTATCAATACTATTGACTATCCAGAATGAATCTTTCTGTTGTTTAGGTTTAGAGATATGATTATGCACCAAATCTTAAAGGGAAGAAATGATTTTACCATTATTGCCACAAAATTTTTTAGCTCCATGGTTTGACTGTTAGAGTCAATTAAATAATTCTTTGAAAATCTTTTATGGTATTTTTGTAATCTCAGTGTTTTTATTTGCATGATTACATGTATATGATGAACCATACATGATTCTGAACTGTATTTCTTTCCAGTATTAACATTTGTGTAATGTGTGGCCACCCTGATTTGTACACTATATAATTGTTGTTGTAATGATTCTGCTATTCCTACATTTAATTGCAATTTTGTTATTATGCCTTTTGGGATTAAATGATGTGAAGTGTTTCCACCTAATGATAATACCATATGAAAACATGACTAAAAGACTGACCTAAGAAACTCTTTTGTTGCTAATCATTTTTTAAAATCCAAATTTCAAAGGAAACTTGTTCTCCAAGACATATGCATTTATTTTAAATCCAAAAAAATTCCTAGGAATTTATTATTGCTTGTCCTTTTAAATTTTTTTATTGTGGACAATCCTAAGTGAATGTCTCATGGGAGAATCCATTTATGATATGTGCTTGTATTTGTGTAATCTGATCATGCACTCAATGGTTGGAAAAGGCACTCCAATGCTAAGAAAATCACCAAAAGAGGATATATCAATTCTTATATCTTGGTTTATGTTACCAACTGAATATGGTGTAATGCATAACTCTTTCCAGTAAATAAACTGGTTATCTTTTGTTCATTTCATCTATGCTACCTTTTTATCAGTTTGAGCAATCTTTCTGTATGTCATTTTGACTTGTACTTAACAAAAAAGAAAAAAGTATATGAATTTCTATGATTTATATATTTATGCAAAGAGCCCTTATTTGAACTAAAAACTAAATGCATTGCTTTGACATTTCTATGCATCCCTAGTAAGTAATGTTTATCAAATTTGCCCATTTTCTCCATTTGTCATCTCTCCTACTCGTAATCTTTTCTAAAAGGCTTATTGGCAGGAGGATACACTTAGCTGAATTAGATTAGGAATGTACCAATATGAAGAAAATGCCTGTTCTAAAAAAAGGAAACATTATTTTAATGAAAGAAGAATGAAATTTGTATGCTTTATTTTGGAGACACAATCCTTCTTTGTTCTCTTTCATATGAAGGAACAGCAGAGTCCCAAAACTTTGAGGAAGGTTAATTTAAATACTAGCTCCTTCTCCAACTATGTGTTGGAGCAAAGATGGACTTACGTGAGGTTTTGATGAGTTGAAACCTCTAATGCAATCCTCACCATAACTAAACAGATTAATGGGCACTGCAACAATTCTAGCTCGAGTTGCCTGCTTACCTGTTGTATGAATACGGCACTAGAAATAATAGTGTAAACTTTCCCCCAAATCTCTCCTTGTTCTCTTCTGAAAGTTATTGCTTTTCCTGGAGGTTGAATCTATAAATCGTTTTGATCCGTGATCTTCTCTTACACAATGAAGCTGATAGTTGCATTCAAAAGCTAAAAACTGGATCAGCCTCCAGGAGAACCAAGAAAGTTTCTTCTTATCCCTGCATTTTGCCAGTGATTTGGGTCGCCCTGCATCCCCACTGGAGGTAAGGAAGAGTCCAGAATTGATGGGACTTGTGGGAGGGATTTTCTTTATTTGGGGTTGTACACACATTGACTAGTACGTTGTGGGAACTCAATAAATTTTGAACTCAAGTGGTCAGTTCCTGAGAGACGGGTTCCTTGGCTCCTTGACATCGAGCCTTTGCTATAACACCTCCGAAACTGAGTTTATGGGACCTAACGTTACCTACTGTAATATCAGCAGACGCTAAATACCAACCAATTGAGGGACATGGTCTTTAAATTAAGTCAATGGTTATTCTCCTCCTTCTCTCTTGCTCAATCTAGATCTCCAACTGTGTTTGAACGAGTCTTCATGTGTACCATGACATCATCTGACAGAGTTCCTTCTGAAGCATTTTATGAATCAAGTATCATTGAAATAATTTAAGAAAAAAGGATAATTCAGCCACAGTATTAACTGTCAAGGAAGATAAAGCTCACTGGAAAAATTATTGCCAGTATCAAAAGTAAACATAATTCATAATGTAATTTAAATGTAGAAAACAATATAAAGATAGATAAACCGTAGCTACAGTGAACACCTGTTAAAGAGTAAAGAAAAGTTATAACTGTTTACATTATCGGTGAGACCCATACAGAATGAAAATGTGGATCTCCTTGTTCAAAAATTATTAAGAGTTTCAAGACTGTGACGGCAAAGCATTAAACCAAAGGTAAGAATCCTAAGCATAGGGCCCTGTGTGACTGTAGAAGCCTGGCCCCTGAAGCCAGACTTGCCCCAGAATATGCTGAAGTAATGACCCAGGACCTAAACAGTCAAGGTAGCTATCCAGAACCTGGACTTTATTATTAACAGAATGGATTTTTCCAGTTCCTGTGCTTGCAAGAAAAAAAATAAGGTGCTTTTTATCTGGGACAAAGCATTTTAATGCTATTACTTCAAAAAGTTATCAAGTTGAATCTTGCAATAATTCCATAACCCAATGCAGCTATACATTTCAACTCAAAAATTTTAAAATTCTGACATACCTATCAAATTATATAGAGATTATAAAAATCATTCAAATAAATCTCATAACAGCAGTAGACATTTTAATTACTGTATATTTAAGTAAAACTAATTTAATATTCCTACTGATAGCTTCATAACTTGACTTCCTTTGGAGTTATGAATGATTAATAATGTCAGTCAAATATCACAGGAAGATTTATATCATTTAGAAGAGCTAATAGCCCAAGATTAATAAGTGATTTATATCTACTTCTAAATAAGTCAAAGAGGAAAGTAATTAGTTACCTCATTGAGATCCATTGGTATTGAAAGTATATGGGCTCATGTTTTACTAAGCTACCCTATATGAAGGAAAGGGAGAAAATTAGAATATATATTAATTTTTCTCTTGTTTTTGGTAAAGTAACAGTGGAGACCTATAGAAATGGTTACCTGTAAAAGAGCAAAGTGTATGGTGGAAGGGAGCCAGATTCCTCACTGGGAGGTGAACGCCTTTTTCTTTCAACCATGGAAATATAATATCTATTCAAAAATGAAAAAATAAATATGGGCTCTCAAAAGTTTTACAACTAAGTCAGAAACAAAAATTAGTGGGGTGCCTGGTGGCTCAGTTGGTTAAATGTCTGCCTCTGGCTCGGTCATGACCTGTGTTGGGCTCCCTGCTCAGCGGAGAGTCTGCTTCTCCCTCTGCCTCTGCCCCTCCCCCTGCTCATGCTCACTCTCTCTTTCAAATAAATAAAATCTAAAACAATAATAATAATTTTAAAGGTAATAATAATTAAAAAATAAAAATTAGCATGAATTCTAGAGAAATAATTGTTCTAAAGCAGGCAATGTCAGCAGAAGTATTTTGAAAAACATGGAATTTGTTCAAATTTAAGCCCTGGTATTTACAAGCTCTGTGCATTGGAAAGGTATGTAGCCTCTCTATGCCTCAACTGTCTCATTTTATAAATGAGGATAAGAATGCCCACCTGGCAAGATTATTGCAAAGATTAAAGGAAATGACATATGTGACTTCTTTCAAATGGTGTTTAGCCTTTGATAGCTAATATTATTTCCAATAAAATAATGCTTAGACTATTGGAGTCTTATCTGGATGAAATTCATCATTCACTTATACATGCATTAATTCAGCAAATATTTACTGAGAAACTGTTTTCAGCCAGATATTGCTCTAAGGGCTTAATATATCAGAAAACAAAATAAAGAAGGTTCATGTCTTTTTAAAGTTTGTATCGGATATGTTGCATTGATGAGGGAGATATTCAAAAAACAGTAAATGGAATAAAAATGTAAATATCAAAGTATGTTATACAGTGAAACTCTTATGGAAAAAGAAAAAAAGCAGAACCAGGAAAAGAGATTATGCTGGGTTGGGGTGGGGAGAAGGTGAAACAGATTACAATATTAAATGGGGTGGGCAGGTGGGGCCTTATTAAAAAAGCGGAAGAAGACAAATATAATCCTATTCACATCATGATTGTTTCAGTTTTTTAAATTATTAAATTACATATGTTCTTTAGATTTGTAAACGTTATTATCCATCTAAAAACATCAACTGCAATGAACATTAAGCAATAGCATTTCAAAAACTAGTTTCTTAAGATGTTCTAATAATTTGGAGTGAGCATTACAAAATCTCATTTCATGACAATGTTGGCTTAAAATCCCAATAGTTATTTTACAAATAGTTATCATGCCTTTTTGAAGCTTTAGGACATGCCCATTTACGCTTCTCCAATAAAAATCTGAGTCAGATAATTTTATTCACCAGGCTTATTGGTAACTCAATTCTAATGAACTTGTAATTGACCCTATAAATAATCCTTAAGAGAACTCGTTTTTCAATATATAACCAGAGATATATATTGAAATATATAAACTATTTTTTCTTCTAGTTGTTAATTCCAACTCTCTCCTTGAATGACCCTTTCATCCAAATTTTCTATAATAGTAAGGTCATCTTTTAAAAATATATTGGCAACACCCCTATACATTTGCAGCCTCCCCCAAATACATTTGCACAAACTTTCTTCCTAATACGAAGGTAAGAAAAGAAAGATATTGTCACGGAGTGCCTGGCTGACTCAGTTGGTGGAGAATGCAACTTTTAACCCCAGGGTTGTGAGTTCTAGCCCCATGTTGGGTGTGGAGATTACTTAGAAATAAAATCTTTAAAAGAAAAAAGATATTGTCACATTGTTAAACTTTGCGTTAGCTTGCTGCTGAGAATTACCATTCTTCTTAGATTTGTATAGATTCAGACTTCAAGCCTGGCTATTTCACTAGACTTGGCAGAAAGTAATAAATATTTTGAAGTCAGCCTTCTCTTTATTCTCATGAATAGTTGCCCTTATCCTGGGTTACTTTATTAGAAAATAAAGTCCATGTTACTGAATATACTTATGTAATATGGAAAGTCTCTTCAAATTACAAACCTAGGTAAGGATGCATACTTAATAAATATCAAACAAAGATGAAAATAAAATCCAACTGATGAAAATATTACCTACTAAAAGTCTAATTATCTCCTGTGAAGAGTTCTTTAAAGTCACTTCTTTCCAGCAGATGCAAAAACAAAGCTGACTTGAATTCAGGTATAATTATGATAATGCGGTTTTAATTACACACACCAAACCAAAGGCTGTTCTTTAAAAGTGCATTTTATCTGGTAAATGGCTGTCTTTGGACTGGATGGTGACAGCCTACCATTATCAGTAGTGTCATTTCATTTCCACATCTAGTGGTTGATAGGAAAAATGAGATTTTTCAGAAGTACTCTTCAGAAACACATTCTTACCGGATGTTGACAATTCCAGAGTCCACGTTGGAATATGTTGTACACAGTACTATGCAGTTTCTACATAGTTTTAAAGATATTTACCTTATATTTAAAGGCTATTTTCTTGCTCAAAATACTTCATTAGAACTTTGAAAGTGAGATCAGACCAGAGAAATGGAGTAACTTCATGTTTCTTCTTTGGTTGAAATAAAAACTAGATGAGTTCAATGTGTAGGCATCAACCTGTCTTATGTTCTCTCTGTAACATTGCATGTGATCATTAAAACTGCAGTTTTCTCTTATAAACTGTTTAGTTACTACAAAAAATTCTTGCGCAGTCATTAAATGAACATTTATTTACCACGTACTACATGTATCCCTGAACTCTCAAAACTTCATTGAGCAAAATTATACTATCATGTGAAAAGCTGGGACACATGCCAAAGTAATGGCAATTTCCTGGTGCATGCAACCCTGTACTGAACAATACCGATGCTTCTAGAGCAGTCCTATCATTTAGGACATATGAATGCAGTATAACATAGTTAAAACATTCACCAGAATACATGAGATAAAGTCTGAAAAGAAGCACAGAGAGCCTGTGTCTATTTTCAGATGGAAACATTGCGCCTAAGGTATTGAACAAATTATGTAAGGACTGATCATGTTCTTAAATATACTCTAGATCAGCACAGACGCAGGGTGATAACTGGGGGAGAAGTGAGGATCACGCTAGTGAGGCTGTGGACGCGGTGTCAGCTCTTTGCGTTCGCGATTGCACCCACAGCCGAGGCTTGCTCAGTAAATTCATACCAGTAGAGCTTCTCTTTGTCCTTGGATGGGAGTTGCTTACATCTCTTCCTCGCAACCAGGAAGTTCGCCAGAGACCTGACCAGTTCAGGATAAAAACATACATTTAGGGGGCACCTTGGGTGGCTCAGTTGGTTAAGCGTCTGCCTTCTGCTCAGGTCATGATCCTAGGGTCTAGCCCCTCGTCAGGCTCCCTGCTCAGCCAGGAGCCTGCTTCTCCCTTTGTCTGCAGCGACCCTTGCTTGTGCTCTCTTTCTCTCTCTGTCAAATGAACAAATAAAATCTTTAAAAAAAAAGATTTTAAAAAAACTCATTTCAGCTGGAATAAATCAGATTATTTTCCTTCAGACTGGTCACAGATGCGGTTCTGCCAACCCCGTTCATTTATTTCCCAAACGTTTATTTGTCTTTTCCCAGTAATAAAAGCAACACATGTTTATTTTAGCAAATTTGCAAGATGTGGAAAAGTAGAAAGAGGGCAATAAAATTCACCCATAGTCATCCCTCAATAAAATTGCTGATAATACCTTGGTGCCCTTCCTTGAATCATACTGAATATACAGTTTTGAATCCCGCTTTTTTCTCTTACCATTTTATGGTGAATTTTTTTCTAGGGTATCAAAAGTTTTCAACTATGTCATTTTAAGGCTGCTATAATATTCTATGGAATGAATAAACTATACTTTTTAAAATGCTCTCCTATTTTGGGACATTTAAATTGCTTCCAGACTTTTACTATTATAAATAATAATGCCATTAAAATCCTTATATAGAAACTGTCATCTAAATTTCTGACTCTCTACTTGGGATCCTTTCCTTCAAGAGAAATTACTGTTAATGGTAATGCACGTTTTCCCCTTAATGCATTTTCTTCAGTAAATTTCACTGAGCATTTTACTATATAGAAATCATGTACAAGGAGCTACAGAGGATACAAATATGAATTAAACAGAGCTCACCATCAAGAAGCTTACAATTTAGAAAGGAAACTCAGACAAAAGTATACATGACTGTAATAAATGTCAGAACGGGGTACAGTCCATGAACAAAGGTTTTGATTTGCCCTTTGGAGACTCAAAAATGAGGAGTCTTCTCATGACAAATTGAAATCTCTTTGCATGAAGATGTTTTCCCCTGCTTTAAAAAGCATTTCTGATTGCCAATATTCTCATTAAAATGTTATCGTGTATCTGTGTGTCTACTTTGAAAGAAAAACCTCTATTGGATGTGTTGTGTAAATAATATCACTGACTTCAAGTTTGTAGTTTGTCTCTTTTCCATGAGAAATTTCAAGGCATCTGAGTATGGTTATTTTGTTTCCTAACGGTGCAGAGTTATGTGGGCAACTGCAAATGCCTATAGACACGAGCCTGGTGATAAAGCAATGGTGTCATTGCGGAAAGTTGTAAATTTGCAATTATAGAGGAGCACACTGTCCTACAGCCTCAGTGTGTCAGCTTCCATTGACATTGTTAGGGTATGTAAAAACGCATCATATAGCAGAGCTTAATTAAGACAGGTTTTGATAATAGTTTTATCATTTTTCAAAACCAAACAAAACTTTTATGTAGGTTTCTTATTTCCATTGTATCAGGTGTCAAAAACTGTGTAAATTCTAAAATAAAACCTTTCTAAGCAGCGATACTCAAAGATTAAATATGAGGCTTTAAAATTTTACAACTTTGGATCAACTACTTCCCTTGTATTAGTATGCTTTTGGCTACAGGTAACAAGAAAGTATGACTAATGGTGGCTTAAGTTGAAGGACAATTTATCTTATGGCGCATCAAGGATTCAAGACGTAGGAAGTTTCAGGGTTGGTTGCACAGCACATTGAACTCCACAATGGCCCAGGCTCTTTCCGTCATTCCGTTCTGCCACCTTCAGTAAACCCAGCAACATCTCCCCTCCTGGTCACAAGATGACTACGGCAGCTCAGGACTTACTCCTGTACCCTTACAAAGCCCCATTGACAAGCAGAAGGAGCATGGAGGAGGTGGGTAGGGAATGGGTTCTTTTCAATAGGTTATTCTTTTATTGAGGAGGAAAATTCTTCCCAGAAGTCCACAGCAGATTTCCCCTTAAGACCCACAGTGCAAATGCAGTCATGTATTCATGTATGCTCTCGCCTTAAATCATCAACTGGCAAAGAAAATGGATTACCATGATCATCTCACCCCATCTGGCTTTTCCTATGAAGGAACACAGCTTGTCTGACCATATTGCTGCCAACATTTGAATGACATTGGGTTTTGTTAGCAAGGAAATGTAGGAATGGTGGTTGAGTAGATGGCCAAGAGTGCTTGCCACATTCTTTTAATTTTTAATAATTTATGAGTTGGTATATTTAAGGTGTATAAAATAGGCTCTCAAACTTTTTCCTTTTGCGAGACTTAAACTCTATACCCATTGAACAACAGCCCCAGCAACCACTATTCTACTTTCTAACAATTTGGCTGCTTTAGATGCCTCAGGATCAGTGATTGAGTTTGTGCATTGTAGGTCTGCATGTGGTGGCTTTAAAAGCATTTAAAATGCCCCCAAAGAGGGGCACCTGGGTGGCTCAGTGGGTTAAGCATCTGACTCTTTTTTTTTTCAAGATTTTATTTATTTATTTGACAGAGAGAGAGACAGCTAGCGAGAGAGGGAACACAAGCAGGGGGCGTGGGAGAGGAAGAAGCAGGCTCATAGTGGAGGAGCCTGATGTGGGGCTCGATTCCATAACGCCGGGATCACGCCCTGAGCCAAAGGCAGACGCTTAACCGCTGTGCCACCCAGGCGCCCCGCATCTGACTCTTGATCTCAGCTCAGGTCTTGATCTCAGGGTTGTGAGTTCAAGCCCCATGTAGAGCCTACTTAAAAAAAAAAGTCTCCAAAGAAATTTCATTGTAAGGTGGAATCAAGGAAAAAATCTTAGAGTGTATACACAAAGGTACAAAAACAGAACAATGGCTGCAAATGTGATATTAGTAACATTAGTATTGGGTGCAAATGGGATATAGCAAATATTTGTTGGAGGAATGACTGTATTTCCATATTTCCTTGCCAAAAAAAAAGTTTTTATGGGACTTAAGAAGTTGCCTGTAAGTAGATAAAGCTGTATTATTTCTTCAGATAAGCTAAATATTTTTCTATCATATACATAGCAATACAATTGGAAGTAGGAGAAATTGTCAAATTCCTCAGAATAGATAAAAGTAATTTGACAGTAGCAAGATTCACTGAATGATCATTAAAATATTTTGTCATGGATAGCTCTTTATCCCCTCCACTAGGCTATGTCTTCACCTTTCCATTCTCCCTTAATTTTTTTGTTTTTTTTTCTTAAGATTTTATTTATTTATTTGAGAGAGAGAGAGAGTGCGCATGTGCGAGCAGCGGCGGGGGCATAGGGAGAGGGAGAGAGAGAATCTCAAGCAACCTCCATGTTCAGCGAGGAGCCCATGTGGGGCTTGATCTCACAATCCCGGGATCATGACCTGTGCCGAAATCAAGAGTCAGAGGCTTAACTGTCTGAGCCACCCAGGCGCCCCTCCGTTTATTTTGGCTTCTCCTAGGAAACTTCTCCTGATAGGTCAGGTTCAAGCTGTGTGCCCCTCTCCTACTCTCATGGAACTATAATCCCCATGAAGCCAGGGACTATGTACTTTAGAAAGTAACTGCTTTCTTTCCAGTTACCAAGTGGTTTTAAAAAGACATTGACTAGCCACTTCCTTTCAAAGAGCAAAAGTGGCCAATTTAAGTAGAAGGCCAAACTTGTACTATGACAGTTTCAGGTGACACCTCAAATTCGTGCAAATCTTCTAAGAGGTGTGTATATATTTTTCCTTGCACAGGCTACTAATATATGCAACACCTGGTCAAAATATAAATGTAGGGGGCGCCTGGGTGGCACAGCGGTTAAGCGTCTGCCTTTGGCTCAGGGCGTTATGGGATCGAGCCCCACATCAGGCTCCTCCACTATGAGCCTGCTTCTTCCTCTTCTACTCCCCCTGCTTGTGTTCCCTCTCTCACTGGCTGTCTCTATCTCTGTCAAATAAATAAATAAATAAATCTTTAAAAAAAATATAAATGTGGGAATTAAAGTAACATGGAAATTAATTAACATTAAATAATACATATGAAATTATCTATGTATAATTTCTAACGTGTGATTTCACATATATGGGTTCATATATATGGAACTACTGAAACCTCAACTCGTGCCAGCTCAATATATCATACTGTTTACTAAGTTCCTGTCACATGCATCATCTTCTTCAATTAGATTTTTATAAAATTATCTTCTGTAAATGCTACTATATAAAGTCAGCATGGTTCATGGCTTTTAGTGACCTTTATTACTTTAATGACATTTATATAAATTCCTACCCAGTGATAGCATCAAAGTGAATAACTAATACGTTTCTAATTTATTTACTGAGGAAATAACACAATTTATTATTAAAATGAGAGAAGTTTTATCTTTCTCTAGTGAGATAAAAATAAGAATGACTTTGCTACAAAGTGTTGATTTCTCTTAGATTCTATCTTTGGAAATGATGTCTTCTCAGTAGTTGAAGCAGCTTACTGATTCATAATTTTTCTCCTGAATATTCTTTTTTGGCTTTATCTTGCTTATTAGGGACTAGATCAATTGGAGATTGGTTAGGTTGCTAAAATTAAATCAAATATTTGTTTAAAACATTTAAACTAGAACTAAAAGACATTATATCAATATACATACGATTTTTGTTACATTGGGAAATACAAAGATAAAATTTAAAGAACATGAATTCGTCTATCGTCTTCCTATGCATTTTTCTAGTCTGATCTTATATGTTAATTCCTAGGAAAGAGGTGATTCTGGGCTGCCAGCTCCTCTCCATGCAGTGGCTCCACTGTAGTGTGGGGTTCCAGATTCCTCCAACGGTCCTTCTGCATTCCAGCTGGCAGTTAGAGAAGAGGACTAGAGAGTCTCATGGTGAGAGTGAAGAAGCCAGGCCTGAGGTGACACACTACTGAGGTGACACATACCACTTCTGTCCACGAAATTCTGAAGACAGTAGTTACACAGGTCCACCTAACTGCGAGGGAAGTGTGTGCCCAAGGAAAATGATGCAGAATCTGGTTCGCATTCAGCGCTCTCAGTCACAGAGAGCTGTCGTGCATAAGTATCTGTGATACATGCACATCTCGTGGCTCCTGGGTGGCTCAGTCAGTTAAGTGTCTGCCTTTGGCTCAGGTCATGGTCCCAGAGTTCTGGCACTGAGCCCCATGTCGGGCTCCCTGCTCAGCGAGAAGCCTGCTTCTCTCTCTCCCTGCCCCCAGCTCATGCTCTCTCTCTCTCTCTCTCTCTCTCAAATAAATAAATAAAATCTTAAGGAAAAAAAAAAAGGAAAGGGAAACATCTCTGTGTCAGTATCCAGCATGGTTCTCATTCAATATGTGTTAGTGGCAAACTTCCTATTAGCTATATAGATGAATAAAACAGTATATGAAGGCTATATGTACAATATGACATTCAATATTTTGTTCTACTCTAACCTAACTTGGAATCAAATGGGGTGGTTTGACCCACTCATTTAGTTTGGCCACAACCATCAAATGCAAAGTCTGTTAGAAATAGTTTCTATCAGAAAATAGCAACAGCAGTAACATTGATAGAGGTAATGTCAGATTATAGAAATATATTTTTTTAAAGATTTTATTTATTTATTTGAGAGAGGGGGGAAAGAGCACAAGCAGGGGGAATGGCAGGCAGAGGAAGAGGGAGAAGCAGTCTCCCTGCTGAGCAAGGAGCCCGATGCAGAATTCGATCTCAGGACCCCAGGATCATGACCTGAGCCGAAGGCAGGTGCCTAACTGACTGAGCCACCCACGTGTCTTCAGATGATATATATGTTATAAAACATCCTATCTGAAAATACAGACATCCACTGATGTGAACTGGTATTATATTATTAGGCAAATATGAACAACTTTGAACCAAGAAAGAAATAGAAATATCCAAATGAGGAAGCATAGAAGTCCTGCTGCAAATACTTGTGGTAAGATACCTTTTTGCTCCAAACAGATATGTTTACTGCAGTTCTCTACAGGAAGAACGAGCTTTCTACAGAGAAAGTATCTCTGTGTGTGCCAGCGAATGAGTGTGCACTGTGTGTGTGTTGGGGGGGGGGTGACTGCATCAGTAACCAGTTCTCTAAAAAAGATTGCAGGGGCCACCTGGATGGTTCTGTTGGTTAAGTGTCCAACTCTTGATTTGAGCCCAGGTCATGATCTCAGGGTTCAGGATCCCTGCTCAGTGGGAAGTCCACTTTTCTCCCTCTCCCTCGGCACGCCCCCCCCCCCCAAATAAATAAATAAATAAATAAATAAATAGATCTAAAAAAAAAAGGAAGATTGAAAGCATCTTCCCACTTAAAAAATAGGTTATTCTAAGGTTACTCCACAGGTGGCTAGTACAGTAGTATTGATTGCAACACCACCTTTTTATGGAACCAAATACATTAAGTTACCAATTTGTTTTTCATTTACGGTTAACTATGGAGTAAAACCTCCTTCAACATGAATTTATATTTGAAACTACTTGTTTAAATTATTTCCAGGACTATATGGCGCAATAGATAACACTGCAATTACACCAAAAGAGAAACAATAATTAGGGGCAATGTAGCGATATGCATAATAAATCCAAAGAGAGCAAAACCTCCTTTCAACAAGATCTGAAAGGATGTAATAAAAATTGGGGCTATTTTCTTCTCCTCAGGTGTATGTCTGTTGAAGTAGCAGCCAAGGAGACTGAGACAGTTGAACTGCCCTCCTCAAAGGTTTCTTCAGGAGGACTGGATCAAGGGCTAACCTCAGGTTGCTGGAGATGTTACCTGGGGGAAGGACCATTTGAGTAAATGTGGAGTGGCTTCTAAGGTGGAAGTGATGGCTGGGGAACTTTTTCTGCTTGAGTTGGGGTACTTCAAATGCGATCTCCCATCTCTGTGATTTTGGAACACAGCCTCTTCATTATTAGAGTAGTGAGTTTTTTAAATGCACATAAACCAATTTAACATGTATTTTCTTCAATTTGCTATTTAGCTAATGTTAAAACAACAAATTAAATGGATTCTAAAGTGTACTACTAATAAAGTCCTAAAAGTGTTCATGATTATGAGGAGGTCTGATGCTTTTCTGGAAACCATGTTCCTTAGGCACCTGGAAAGGTGGGTTAGCTCCACCTTTCTCTTTTACTTCCACACATCCCTCATCTTCTCTAGTCTGATGCTTCTGGTAAGATAATTTGATTCAGTGAGATAAGGACAAGACCCTGATGCAGAAACTCGAGTAGGGATTCTGGTTCTGCAGTGACCCACTGTAGGTTCCGCGCTTTGGTTTCCTGACCTGAAATACTTAATTCACTGGGCAGCTCTACGACATAAATAAGATAATTATCAAGGGCTCAGCACAGCGGCATGATACGCATGTATGACCCTTGGCATGGGGGTATGCTAGAATGGCAAGGCCCTGGGCAGAGTTCAGAGTAGCCGTTAATTATCTTTCCTTCTCAAATTCCGCGCACCGCCCGCAGGTGAGCGCGGCGGACCTTTTGAGCACCCCAGGTGTGCGCCGCAGGTGCGCGCCCGCGCGATTCCTCTCGGCCAATGGGCGAGCCCGCGGCGCGTCGGGCGGGACAGGGGCGGAGCCGTCCGGAGAAAACTGGCTCCGGAGCCGCGCCCAGGGCGCTTCCAGTGGTACTGCGAGTCCTTGGCTGCTTCCCCGGCAGGAGGCGGCGCCCGCGGCGGCAGCGCCAACAGCCTGTACTCTGCGCCCTCTATGCTCCGCCCTCGGGGCTTGTGGGCAATCGGCTCCAGCGAGGGGGCTGGACACCGCCCCGCCGGCCGCTGCAGTAGCCGCGTCAGGTGAGTGCGGGCGCCGCAGAGACTGAGGCGTCGGGGCTGCGGCAGGAGTCCGAGCCAAACTCTCAGCGCGGCCCTGAGCGTCCCAGGAAGGAAGGGACGGCCGGGCACTCGCCGAGGGGGCGCCGGCGCTGAGCAGCCCGCAGTCGCCCTTCTCGAGTCGCGCCGAGCGTGGCACGCAGGTCCGGTGACCCCGAAGGAGCCGGTCGAGCGCACACTTGCTGACGGACGAGGGTGGGAGAGAGCGTGGAGCTGCGAGCGAACCCAGCGCGATGAGCGGCGAGGGCGGCTACAACTTCAGGCGGGCGGCTATACGGCGGAAGTCCAATCCCTTCTACCTGCCGCTGGGGACCCCTCGGCCCTGGAGACCCTCGTCACACGTGGGACGGCCCGAGACGGCCACCTTCAGGAGCCAGGCACCTGCGGACGGCCCAGGTGAGTGCCTCGCGGGGCAGGGGTGGGCGGGGGCGTTGCCACCGGCCAAAGACTCGCCGAGCGCCTGGAGGTGCGCCCAGTCTCCTGGCTGCTGAGGGAGCCAGCTGGGGAGAGTTTCCGGAGCGCTGAGCCGGGCCACCCGCCCCGTACCGATTGTGTCCCTTCCCCCAAAGGACCTTGCGCAGGAACTCGGAAACGGCTGAGCTTGTCCTGGAGGTCACTTACCAGGGAATTCTGAAAGTAAAGGTACTACTATGAAAGTTTGGCTAAGGGACTCCTGGGCGGTTCAGTCGGTTAAGCGTTTGCCTTCGGCTCAGGTGATGATCCCAGGGCGCTGGGTTAAGGGATCGAGCCCCACATCAGGCTTCTTGCTCAGTGGGGAGTCTGCTTCCCCCTTTCCCTCTGCCTGCCTCTCCTCCTGCTCGTGCTCTCTCTCAAATAAAAAAATCTTAAAAAAAAAAAAAAAGTTTGGGTAAGAATTAATGCCCATTTTCTAGACACTGAAGTTTAAGTTTCTTAGTTAAATTCCCGCTTCGGCAGACCTCGTGAAGGACTAGTTCCGTAACTGGCGGAGGCTGATGTTCATCCTAGTCGGTAGCGTTGAGTAACCTCCGACCAGCTATCCTGAGCGCTCCGGTTTTCGCTTTTGAAAAATACGCTTGACTCCCACCCTAAGTGTGAAAAGCTGCGTCTCTCATAAGGAAAACATGTTCCTAATATCAAGAAACGGAACTATTATTGCTCTTAAAAATCCAGCTATCAGTAATGCGGTATTTTGAGTTCTGAATTCTCATTGAATCTTAGTATTAGAAGAAATCCTAAAGATGTGTTCAAGCCCACATATTCTCCGTCGCTCTTTAATAGCATTTCTTCAGAGGGGAGCTTGAAGTTATGTGGAGCACTAGAGATTTTTTCTTGATTTGTTAAACTTTAACCGCCCCCCCTTTTTTGTGCTCCTATCATACTCTAACCAGAAATGTCTTGTATGTAGACCAGTTATGAGGCAAAACCCTCATTTGCAGCAGAAATGCAAATACTTCTATTCACTTTCATTTTGTTTTGATTAAGCAAAGCTGTTATGATTATTTCAATGTGATAAGTGTTAAGAGTTTTAAAATTTTTCTGTCTTATCCTGAAGTTGTAGTTAGTAGTCATAGGGTAGAAAATATGATGGATGATTTGCAAATTTATAGCCACATTAGCTAAGCGCAAAAATAGTGGTGTGAGAAAATAATGTAAACAAGAAACAATTACAGTTCTTCACCTCTCAATTTCCTCTTCTGTAAAATGAAGACACTGGTAAAATCATCTCTTCTAGATTTAGGTGTGATTCACTCTAAAATGAATGGTAGAGTGTTTTCCTCTTTTAGTGAAAATGTTTTGCTTTGTTTTGAAGTTATTTATGAATTTTTATATTGTGCTACCAACTTTTTTTAATTTAAGTAATCTCTATATCTAACATGGGACTCGAACTCATCACTTCAAGGTCGAGTCTCATGTTCTCCTACTGAGTCAGCTAGGTGCCCTGGACTACCAAATTTCTTAATCATTGGCTGTTTTCAGTTTTGAGGGCAATAGGATTCAAGTTTTTTACATCATCATTTTATTTAAAATCACAGTCTTAGTTTCCAAACTGAGTAGGTGTGCAAAAGATGAAGTGACTTCCTTAAAAGTAGGAATGAATGGAGTTGTGACAGTCTATAAATCTTTTCTACAAAGCAGCTGTGCTTATATAAGAAACAGCCCTTTTTTTCTTCAGAGAAAATCCAGAACACTTTTTTTTTTAAGATTTATTTTGAGAGAGAGCTCACACACATGTGCATGGGGTGGGAGGGGGTGGGGAGAGGGGGAGAGGGAGAGAGAGAGAGAGAGTCTGAAGCAGACTCCAGGCGAGCATGGGCTTGATCTCACCCTGAAATCAGGACCTGAACTGAAACCAAGAGTTGGTCACTTACCTGACTGTGCCACCCAGGTGCCCCCACAACGCTTTTTTGTTTCTTTTTCTTTTCGAATTTTTAAAAAATGTTTATTTTAGAGCAAGTGAGAGTGAGTGGGGGGAGGGGAAGAGGGAGAAGGAGAATCTCAAGCAGACTCCCCACTGAGCATGGAGACCACCTTGGACTGAATCTGATGACCCTGAGATCATGACCTGAGCTGAAACCAAGAGTCAGACACTCAACTGACTGAGTCACCCAGGCACCCCTTTTTTTCCTTTTAAAATGATATGTAGTGTTGCGTAGCTGCCTGAGGTGGTAGAGCATGTGACTGTTGATCTCCCGGTTATAAGTTCAAGCCCCATGTTGGGTGTAGAGATTACTTAAAAATAAAATCTTTAAATAAGATGATATGTAGAATATAGCAATAATTTTCCTAGGTCTGTTACATTGTCTTAATATTGTTTACAAAAACTCAAAATTCTTGCTGCTGTTATTTTCAGGGTTGAAAAGTGAAAATGACTTTATCTTCCTAGGTAAGATTGTTCCTCTTTACCGTGATATAATCCATAGTTATCTGTTGGAGAATGATCCAATGTTCTGACAGGTGGTCTTCACGTGTTGAGTGACCACACCCTATTTGATTGGGTAGTGTAAAAACATTTTAGACAGTGCTTCCTTCTTTGAATCAAATCTGTCCCCCTGTTCAGTCTCATCCAACCATCATTTTATAAGTGAGATCCTCTCCAAATTAAAAAGTAAACCAGGTTTAAATTTGCAAGAAGTGCCAGTTTCACTGCAGCACCTAGGAAAGTATTTATATATGAAACGGCAACATTTAGACCCTTTACATACAGAGTGGACATTACTCATAATTGAAATGTTACTTTCCCTTTTAAAGAAGGAACAAAAACTGAGAGGTCAAGAACTTAACAGAAAATTCAGTTTAGTGGTATTGTGTTATATCTATGATTGTGAAACCCACTAATTTTAGAGTTTCTGATTTTTGGCCAAAAAAAAAAAAAGTCTACCAACTGCATCTGCTGTATATATCTGGCTGTGAATCTCCTTGTCTAGGTGAAGCAGAGAGTTCTGATGATTAAGATATAGGCTTCAGGATCATATAACATCCAGGTTCTAACTCCTCTTCTATTACTAGCTGTGTGAATTGCACCAAGTCTCTTAATTCCTCAGTTTCTTCATCTGGAAAATGGAGAGAACAGTACTTCAAAAGATAATAGAAGTAAATGGCACAAAACAAGCATTCCAGATAGTATCATAACAGGGAATCTTTCTCCTTCCGTCTCAAAGAGTCTGACAGTAGGACACTTAATAAATACATGTTGAATGAATGAATACCCTCCCCCTATAATGTTCATAATAACTATTTATTGAGTGCATTTTCTGCACTAAATACTGTGCTATATGAGACACACATGTAAATGTGTATGAATTTATTTTATAACAATCCTAATAGGTAGGTAGTAGTATGCCCATTTTACAGCTGAAAAAATTGAAGCTCAGGAAGTTTTACTAACTTGCTTGGGATCCTAAAACTGGTACTTGGTTTACTGGGTGGGATTCAAATTCAAGTGCGCCTAGAGTCAAAGGTGATGGTTGTACACACATAACATTAAGCACATAATTCCATTATGGAAAAAACTCATAAATTTAAAGGGATATTTTGTACACACACAAAGTAGGGTTAAAATTTTCTTATGTTGTTCTCCCCCTTCTCCCCATATTCTGAATATTGGAAGCCCTTGAGGGTGGAGAAGAGTTGATCTATTCAGTGTTGTTTTTTTTTCTATCATTCAAGGCGGTTTATTTCCTTAATTCCTTAGTTTTATGGGAATCCTGAAAGGCCTGTATTGAAGATGCATTCCTGTAGAATATATTTGTTCCTACTTTCAACCTAGTACCACTTTTATTAGCCAAGCATTTCCCTGACTTGAAGATAGTGTAAATTTGAGTTCAGGCTTGCTCAGGGGAGACTGGCACCTGTATCATCATTTTTTCCACTTAAGCTTGGTGTAGGTAGAGACTTTCTCACCAGTTTGCTCTGATAGCAGCTTTTTCCTAGGCCACCTTTTTATTCAGGTGTAGGTCCTTCAGTGTGGAACATTGGTGTCTGGTATGAGGTTCAGTCCTTTCCCATTTCACAAGGTCAAGGCCAGTCTCCCCCCTTCCCTGCAAGCCCCTGGGTTCCTAGGCTCTAGGATCTTGGGAATGGTATTGCCCCCAGGGTAACATGGGCTTATAAATTAGTTTGCTACTCAGGTTTAGATTTACTGTTCTTTTTCTTTTTTTCTCTTGTCCTTGGGAACGTCCTTTCTTATAATCTCAGCAATAAAACCACGTTTCAGAGCGTATCTGTTGTGATGTATTCATCATCTGGGTGCTCTGTGGTGAAGGACTTTTCACATTGTATGGTGTGCTAGCTTTCAATAAGTAGAGTTTCTTTAGTTCTCACCATGGCTGGAATACTCAGATTTTCAACACTCCAATATCTTGAGTGCATTAGAACACTAATGTCACTGTTGTTGGGGGAGGGGGGATGGAGATTTGGGTGGGTGATGAGGGCTTACTGTCTATTGAATGCTGTCTCTGAACCAGGACTATGCGTGTTTTACTTACACTTTTTATTCTTATGACAAGCCTGTAACATAGATTATATTATTTGTTTAGAGAAAAAGAAAGACCAAGTTTCAGAAAATCTTAACTACAGTGCTCTACAACCAGCCTAATCTTCAGGGGCGGGATTTGAACCAGGCGTCTCTAGCTTCAGTGCTCACATGCTCGGCACACTAGTTCTCAAGGTGTCCCAGGGCTCTGAGAGGCAAAGTGCAGTGCAACAACGTGTTATGTATTTAGGGCTATTGTTCGTGACATTAATGAATACAGTGATCTGAGTAAATAATTTATCTGAAGATTTATAATAACATAGCAGTGTACATCAATATTGTTTGTTTCTTGGAAGCTGCTTAAAGATGGACTTTGAAATAGGAAAGTCTTTCAGAGGGAGAGGAACCAGGAAGCATTTTCTTACTTGGATTTCCTTCCAAGAGCAGTTAGTCATCTCTTAACAAACAGCTATGCCAGCTTGTGAACCTGAGGACGTTCAGAGACTTATTCTACATTTTCTTATTTGCTTGCATTTTTCCTCTGCTGATGGAAACTTAGGTTCATGGATCCAACCGGTGACAGAAGAGGATGTGGGACTTTTGGGGAGGGGATTAAGGGTGTACCCAAAGCCCTGGACTTCCGGGACACTGGATTCATTCCTTCTGTAGTCAGGGTTGTACTGAAATTATTTTCTACATGCATGTGCTGAAAAGGTGTTTGAAAAAGGAGTCAAACATGGTGCATTTAATTTTGTGAGTGTAGTGTGAGATTCCCTAGATTTGGACAGAAGCTCATGAACCTGTACTTTAAAAAAAAGTTCATCAGATAATTCTCATGATCTGTTTGGTTTCCAAATGTTCTCCTGCTGGCTGCATCAGAGTTACTCGGAGTGCTAATTAGAAATTCCCAGCCGCACCCTAGGTATAATGAGTCAGAATCTCCAGGGGTAGGGTGAGAGAAGCCATATTTTTAACAAGTACCCCAGATGATTCTGATGTGTAACCAGCTTTATGAACTACTGTGCATTCCCAAACGTGGGTAAACCCTGCCTTCAGTCTTGAGCACAGGCAGCCGAAATGTGCAGGTGCAAAGCAAAGAATAATCTAGATGGTCCCTCAATGAGCACATCATCTGGGCCCTCTGTACCTTTTGGCAAACTTTATGCCCCTATCTGGCTGATTCTTAATTGCATTTTTTTACATGTGTTATAGGTCTTTTCTACTTTGCTCTTGTTTCTCAGCCCCATCCTGTCCCTCTTGAAGTAGACTTTAATTTATGCAGATATACAGTTTGTATCTGACTGGATAATCTGATGTGAACTCATGTGCCTTCCTTTAACCTCAGACTTGGCTTCTTTCTGCTTGATAGCTGACCGCTTTCTTATTCTGGTGGATGGATCCAGTGCTCAGCTGCATTTCTCCCGTTACCTTGCCTGGGCTGCATGCATCTTTACTATCACGTCATGGGCTTGTCCCCCACCCCCTCTTTTCCCTCCAGATGAGGTCTGCCTACACTTTACACGTGGACGTTCTTTGGAGCTATGGCCCAACAGCTTTCTTCCTTAAACTACTCTGTACTTCCCTTGCTGCCTCCACCTCTTCATCCCCGGTCACCCTGTCCTTCTCCCCACTTCAGTTTCTTCTCGGCTTGCTTCTCTTCCCAACCCTCAATCAGTAGGTAATCTAGGTCAGGAGTGGATTCCCAAGTATCATCCAATAGGCTGTTTCTGGACCTTTTTCTTAATTTCTCTGTGGTGGTTGCTTCCTTTTTCTTTTCATTTCTTTTTTTTTTTTTTTTTTAAGTATTTATTTATTTATTTGACAGAGTGCACAAGCAGCAGGCAGAGGGAGAAGCAGGCTCCCCGCTGAGCAGAGAGCCTGACGTGGGGCTTGATCCACGGACTCTGGGAACATGACCTGAGCCAAAGGCTTAACCGACTGAGCCACCCAGGTGTCCCGTGTTTGCTTCCTATTAAAGCTCTTTTCTTGGTCTTTATATTTATAGTTGGAGATCTGATTTTCCTATTGCACCAGATCTCCAGGTTTCTTCCTCTGGCTAGCCCATTTTTCTTCTTTCTGTCTCATTATTTCCTGCCACCTCTATCCTTTAGTGGTGTCATTCTCCCCCCTCCCCGCCCCCCGGGCTTCTTTAGCTTATCTCTACTGCTCTGCGTTTTCAAGAACCGGCTTTTAATAAATGTTAATGTGCTAAAGGCATGAAAGTGTGACTTCTTTTTCTGCTGCAGTGTAGCCCCTCCTTCCGACTTTGCTTGGGGGTATTACTGACCTTTAGGCTTCAAAGTTTATTTTAAATCTGCTCTTCTCTCTTGTCTGCTTGCCACCTGGTCATCTGCTATTTCTTACTGACTCACCTTCATTTCTTTCTTTTTTTTTTTTTTTTTAAAGATTTTACTTATTTATTCGACAGAGATAGAGACAGCCAGCGAGAGAGGGAACACAAGCAGGGGGAGTGGGAGAGGAAGAAGCAGGCTCATAGCAGAAGAGCCTGATGTGGGGCTCGATCCCAGATCGCCGGGATCACGCCCTGAGCCGAAGGCAGACGCTCAACCGCTGTGCCACCCAGGCGCCCCCCACCTTCATTTCTTGATGGTGGCCTTTGTCTTAGTTCAGGCCTGCTTCTCACCAGCGGTGTTATTATGCACCTCACCATCCCCTTCATTAATTTTCTTAAATCTGGGTCTTAATCATAATCTTCACATTGTCAGAAGCCTTCTGTGGCTCCCCAACTGCCTGTTACTGATGTCTGTATGCTCAGATGATCACCTTGGTGACTGCGGGTCAAACTTCACCAGTAACCTCTCAGTACGGAGATGGACCTTGTAAAATTCATGCAAATATTAACTCTTATTTGAACTACGAAAGTTGGACTAGTCATGCATTGATCACACCTGAGGAATTATGTGTTTATTTTCAGGAATAAATTTGGCATGGTTTGCAGAGCATTGTCTAGAATTAGTTCTTTGTTCCTGGAGTGTCGTTGATAGCATGGACATCACCAACAAGTATTCTGGCACCTATAATCAATTTCATATTGCCTCACTTATGCGGAAATAGAGTGGAGAAAACAAACCCAGCTGCCGTGCCCCTCATACATACCCACGCACTGAAATTAAACTCTCAACTCCAGCTACAGCATCTGCAGAAACTACGTTGCTGTCAGCATTCTGCGGAATGCATTGAGCCCCAGTGCAGCCTTGCTGCAGACCAGTTCTCCCGCTGCTCTGCAAGGCTGGGTTGTTCTCTGGGGCCTCTAACAAGATTTTGTTAGGCTGCTTGTTAATAGTTGCCCTAAAAAGTGCCATGACTTTACGAAAAGGTTATTTGTATTTTTAAAATGTATGCTAGTGAGTATATTTGGAGATGAAAAGTCAGTGTGTACAACCAAATAAATAAGACGCCCTAACTGAAGGATACAGGGGGTCCTGCTTATAGTTTCAAATACAGTACAATGTCAAGTATGCGATTATCAAATTCTAGCCACATTCAGTTAAGAATGTTTTATTTTTCTATCAAGGATTTTTATAGGCAAAGTGATCTCATTTCCCCTGTAAAAAGATGAGTAACCTATACTTTTTTCCCCAAATTATGCTACTTAATGGTATCATACTGACAATATACCATACGGATAAGTGATATTGGGAGTCTAAAGATGCAATGAGACAAATGCCGTGACCTTTAGTGATTTCCATCCTAGAAGGAGGAATAGGATGTGTGATAAACACCAGGGTGTAAGTTAGTGTTGTGTACAAGAGCAGTAATCAGTGTGCTTGTAGTTCAGAGGAATGAAATCTATACCAGGTTGGAAAAACGATTTCACCTCCAAGTTCTATTCAGAGCCCTATGCCAAGTAACTTCATCTATATCTCTGTTCTCTTTTCAAATCCCTGTCTCCTTCATTACAGAGTTTGCCTCCTATAATCCCATAAAAGCTAGGGATCCTTCAGTCCTTCAACAGATATTTAGTGTTTACTCTGGATCAGGCATTGTGGCAGGGCCTAGAAATCAAGGCTGGGTTTAAATCCTCCTCTAGTAATTAACCCACTGATTTGGAGCTCTTTTTGGCTCTGTTCCCTCATCTATAAAATGGGAATATTAATATTACCTACATCATAGAGCTGTTGGAAGAATAAAAATTGATATTCTTAAAGGGCTTAGAACAGTGCTTGGGAAGTGTTCAGGTAAGTTTCAGTATCTTTGTTGGGATGAACACAAGCGCGAGCCTCGCAGTCTGGCTTTCTCTTCTCGTTTTCTGTGTCCCTCTACTCTAGCGCTGTCTCACAAGATCGTGATGGGTTGCCTACAGTTGTACCCACTGAGTGCAAGCTCCTGCCCAAGGTGCAGGCTGTGCTGGGCACATGTCTTCTGTCCTTTACATCCCCTTCCTGCTTAGTCCTTTCCCCTGCCTGAGTCCCTGCCAGAAGTGCCTCTCACGGCTGGCTTCTGTCCTCCGTCTTCTCTCTTGTGCTGTCTTGAGCCCCACTTTCATGTTAAACTTCCCAAAAGCCTGGATTGCGTCACAGAACCACCACCCTCTACCTCTGTTTCCTGCCTGCAGCCTGGCCTTCTCCTCTTCATGCTGATTCTCTGGTGACTCAAATGGCAGTTGGTCATCTTGCATGATCCACAGAGCTCCTGGTCAGGATGTGAGGCCAGCCCTCCCTCAACTTTCTCTGTTTGTCCTCTGTGTTCCTAGAAAAAAATCTTCCTGCATTCACTCTTGCCAACCAGCTCAAGGTCTTCACGTTTGTCTGCTGCACCTGCCTCCCAGTCCCTAACTTGATGATCCATTGCCATCAATCCTCGGGTGCCCTTCGAAGTCCATTTGAGGCCTCAATAAATATTAAGTAAACAGAAGAACCCCAAACTGGCTTGGCACATCATGGTTCAACATAAGAATTTTCTGGCAACACTGTCAAAAGATGAAATTGGGTTCCTTTGCTGGTCGTGAGCTCCTTATTAATGAGGATGCTCAAGGAGAGGCTGGGTGACTTAGTAGCTGAGCTGTAGAGGAGATGGGCTGTCTCTCTGGCCTGCCCACCCAGTGCACTGACTCTTCTCACATCAGTGCTTTTCTGCTTTGCTTCTGAGTCTACACATTTCGTATGCTCCTATCAGCAACATGTAGCAGTCTGTGTAGTGGTGTGTAGGGAAGGTGTGGGAGTGGTGTACTTTGGTCTTGTTGAGAATTCACGGACTAGGTGTCCTTTTTAGTTTACCAGTTGTGCTTACTCCTGGCATTCTTTCTGATGCTATGATATGTCTCAACTAAGAGACCATTGGAGTTTGGAGGACCTGGGTTGCTCTGCACTGGAAGACCCAGAGTGCTTTGTTGATAGAAGTTTTGTTCTCTTCTAGCTTTGTCTCTCGTTTCCCATTCCTGCTGTCCTCCTTTCATGGCCCCCCCCCGTTTTTTTTTTTTTGCCTATTGGGTTTCTCCCGATTAGGACTTGGCTTTTAAAGTCAAAACTCTTAATAAACATTATCTTTCTGCCCAGATCTAATAGGCTTGTCTTAAAAAGCAATCTGAGTGGTAGATCCTAGGTATGATCAGAAGCAAGGTTTTAGTTTCCAGCTCTTATAGCAAAAGATGAGACTCTAGCTGATACCTGAAATATCTCTGTATTGTTTCCCAGATCTTAATGTATTTCATCAGATCTAAAACATATACCTTTTTGCATTTTAACATCTCTGAAATTGGGATGCTTTCTGTTGATGGCATTTAAAAATTGTAAGATGTTGAAATGTAGATTGGCCTGAATTTTAAAACGTAACTACACAGTATTTACTGTCTCTAAATAATAGTAAAGATTATGAAATATATTCCTGGATTATATAACTGAGAATGTCGAGTAACAGCTTCCTTCTTCTTCTCCTCTAAACCCGAAACATACCTTGCATTGTTATCTGTACATATCTTTGGCTACTTCTTCAGCCCCCTTAATTATAATTACTATAATAAGAGTCATAATAGTAGCTGTCATTTATCGAGCACTTACTTTGTTGGTCAGACACTGTCTTAAGTACTTGGTGCATAAACTCAGTCATTACAAGTAGAATCTGTAAAACCCACTGTACAAAAGGGAAATCAGAAGCCCAGGCAGATTAAATAATTTGTCGAAGTTCATATGCCAGGGGGGAGCCAGGACGTAAACCCATGCTCTTAACCCCTGGACTTTTCTATCTCCCATTAATTTCTTATTGCCAGTTTTTAACATTTCTGAACATAAAGATATTAATTGTTAATCTTGAGTAAAGAAGAGAACACTTTTCCCTGATATTTTTATCTACTTTATCCATAGTATTAAAAACAAAAGCAATGCTCTGGCCCACTGTAGCTATCAAGGAAGGAAAAAAAAAAAAGGCATTTTCAAAGAGAAAGAGAAACATATTCTTAGAAAAAATTCTGGAGATGCAAACAAGATGGAAACAAAAAGAGCTTCCTGGTCTTTGCTTGCACCCAGACCCAGGAATACTTACCTAATTCAAGTCCTCTACTGCTTTCTTTCTAGGAAATTTTGACTAGATTATTTCCTATCTTTAGTAGGGTGATAGTTACCTACTGAACTTTGAAGTTATATGAATGGTATTAATTTTCAAGAATCCTGTTATTTGTAGATGTTCTGCAAATAGGCAAAACTGCATTTCTCCTACCTAATTAAAAAATAGAACTATAGTATATGGTTATAATAGAATATATCTACTATACACGATATATGTTTATGTCTAATGTTAGTATATCAATATCATGATCCTGTTGGTATTTGCCAGCAAGCGACTTTAATTTTTCGAAGAGAATTATGCATAGCTCCTTCTCCCCCACTCTTAACATCTTAGTGTAATAAAAAACTGGGTGTGAGTAGTCACACTCAGATGCCCGCCACTGTGAAAGAACTAGGGAACTGACAAGGGTGCTAATTAGAGCCCCTCTGTAGTCCTTTTATAGAAAGTGGTAAACTCAGGCCACTGGTTATGAAAACAGTGAAAAGAAGGGAAGGGAAGGATTCAGGAGGAAGCAAGGAGGAAACTGCCAATGATGGCAATCATTGTTCGGAAGTCAATGTGGTGCCCAGTATAAGCGCCTTTTCAATGGAGAACTAATGCCTGTTTCCAAGGTTTGGAACTGAATGACCAACTTGCATGTTTTTGTTAACCTGGGAGATTTGCTTTAGCCACATGGTGGGCACTGGGCAGATAGAACACAGAATTCGAAAATTAAAAGATATTTATATAATCCCTACTTTCTTTGGGCAGCTGTCATCATATAATGCATGAAAGTTTCTCATAGTCGACAGGGCTGTGTTCTCTCCCCATGGTCTTGAAGGTAGCTCATTTCTGTAACTTGCAGAAAATTATATTGACAATTACATGTATCATTGCCCTAAACGCCCATTTCAGAATATTCATTCCTGCAGATCTTTTGTTAATTGTCCATTTCTGGCAGAGATTTCTGGGCCTCACTATTTATACTTCTCCATCTGGAAAAGGTCTCAAAGCCAGTTCCTTACAGTTAGTTCCTACAAATGTTATAGTGGTTCATTCAAAAAATAGGCTTTGTTGTGGACTTTTGGAAAAGCTTAATAGTTTATATCTTCTTATTTTTTTTTATCCAGAAATTCGCCCCGCAAGAATAGATGAAGAAATCGTTTTCCTTTATTTTTTTCTTCTAATATTTTCTCTTTGCTCAGGTGTTAAGTGATACAACCTATTGTAGGCCTAAAAGTCTTGACTAATAGGAAATTTCAGTCACTTGAAACATTATTTTTAATGTTTAAAAAGTATTCATCGGTTTCACGTATTTACTTAAATTTGCCTTTTTTCTGAGGCCCCTCCCTGGCCACCTGATTTAATGTTGGAAACCCCACTCCCATACTCCTCTCCTTGCTTTTTTTGTTCTCTACGACACTTGCCACTCTCTCTGTTTTTTTAATCTTATTTTCTGTCCCTGCCTCCCCTGACACAGTGCATATACTGAACTCCAATGAGAGCAGGAGGTTTTTGTTTTTGTTTTAAGATTTTATTTATGAGAGAGAAAGAGAGAGAGAGGAAGAGCTCACACATGAGCAAGGGGGAGAGGGAGAAGCAGGGTCCCTGCTGCACTGGGAGTCCAACCTGGGGCTTGATCATGGGATCATGACCTGAGCGGAAGGCAGATGCTTAACTGACTGAGCCACCCAGGTGCCCCAGGAGCAGGAAGTTTTGTCTGTTGCATTCTTTTTCCCGAAGTCAGGGTACCATCAGGGTCCCCATTGTGGAGACTGCCTATCCTAAGCCTGAGGACTTATGAGACAGGGAGGTAGGTGGTGGTGTGTTTGGGGTGGGTGGTGGAAGTAATCATTGGACAGACCTGAACAGTAGGGTGTGAGACCTAGGCCCTTTGCACCAGAGCTCCAGTGATTGCAGCAACTGAGACACTGTTGGCCGAAGTCTTGACGGGAGCAGGTGGAGGTAGAGCATGGGGTCGAACTGATTTTAAGAATAAGGTAGAGACAGGATTGGTGTGAGGCCTTCAGTTCATCAAGTTGAGACTGTATATACAGAGAAGCTTTCTTCATCACCTCTTTTAGTAATTTGTTGAATCCCTTTAACGTGAAGACGAACCTTTATGTTAGTGTAATGAGAGCAGTGACTCTATTGGTCTTGGTCCCTCCCTATTTCTCTAGCACCTAGAAGAGTTCCTTGTTTACTGGGTTTTTGTGAAATTGAGAGGATAAATATGTAGCATTTCAACATAGGATTTCAAAGTGCATATTTTATGCCAGCCCGATATTTAGAAATCTAGTTAATACACAAGCTTTTTCACATCTTACTTTGTTTTCTTTACTCAGTTTCCTTATTTTTTCAAAATAGAGTTCTTTTAAGTAAGTAAGTTTTCTTGGTGCTGTTGAGAAGTGATTCAATTTAAAAGTGTATAACTATAACTTTTAAAAGTATATTTGTTTGATGTACAAAATATCCTTTAATTATAGCTACTGAAGTTATATCTCTGAATTGTTTCTTTGAGACAGAGTTATATCTTTGAAAATCTCCCATGGGTGGGGTGGGGTGAAACGGAAAGAATCCTTTGGCAAAGCTGGGGGATTAGCTATCTGATAATGTACATTTAACCTGAACTACATAACAAGCTGAGCCTTTTCCCTTGGTTTTCTGAGGTTTCTCACAGGACCTAGAAAGGTTTCTCCTTCAGCTTTTTCATTTAATAGTACATTCTAAAACTTTCCGTCTACATTTATATGATGGAGGAAGACCTTAAGCCACGCTAATTTGTTCTGTGTTAGCTTGTAGTACATCTTCCTTCGCCACGGAAAAGTTGGTGATCCTTTAAAACTGGAGGTGCAGGTGAGGAGTTAGTAGTCTGAATACAAAACTCTCTATAGCTGGAATATTTTAAATAGTTTTGTTCTCCTCCCCACAAATTTCATGCACATGAAAATAGTTTTAAATTCATAGGCTAAATTCATTTCTTAGCTCCTTTATAATAGTCTGGCCTTTTCAAAGAAGAAAGCTTTAATTATACTGTCTATAGGAAGGTCACTTCCTTCATGTAAATTAGGATTTTTGTGTATCTGGGCCCACTCTGGTTTCTTTATAGGTATAATTAACTTAATTGCCTTCTCAGTGCTTTATGCTAGGGAAAGGGAACTGCTTTAAACTTCTGTAGATACTGACGTTTTGAAAATGATTAACTTATGAACAGGGTTCAGATTTATTTTAATACAAAAATCTGTACAATGTGATGAGGCATCATTTGGTGTTTTGATCAGATTTTGTCTCTGCACTGTATATAATTCATGGAGTTGTGGACAAGATTAAAAAAAATTCAATACAATGATGAATGATAGAAATTTCTGAGAGGAGTAGCTTCGTTTCTTGAAAGTGGGGTAAGACTGGTGAAGAGATCTGGCTCAAGGGCGCCTGGGTGGCCCAGCGGTTAAGCGTCTGCCTTCGGCTCAGGGCGTGATCCCGGCGATCTGGGATCGAGCCCCACATCAGGCTCTTCTGCTATGAGCCTGCTTCTTCCTCTCCCACTCCCCCTGCTTGTGTTCCCTCTCTCGTTGGCTGTCTCTATCTCTGTCAAATAAATAAAATCTTAAAAAAAAAAAAAAAAAAGAGATCTGGCTCAGTAATCATACAGGTCTGGGTTCAAATCCTGACTTTAATGCTTTACTGTTTTGAGCAAGTCGTCTTACCTCCCTAAGGCTTTCATTGTAATCAGAATTGATTATAATGAATAATGAAAGTATTCATAAGGTCGTAAAGGGTTAAATGAATTGGTACATTTACATATTCAGTGCTCAATAAATGGGAGCTACAAATTATATACAGACTGTGTGTGTGTATAGTATATGTAGTATATATATGGTTGTGTGTGCATTTTAATTGGTAATTAGAATTGGACTGGGCTCTTTGGAAGATGTCTGCTGAAACTAATGTAGCAAAACTTCTAGACAGATACCCACAGTATTTAAGTAGAACCAGCAGATTAGCAAATGTTTTTATTAGCTCCTAAAAATCTTACAAAGATTTTAATCGGTTTTTATGTTTACAAAGTTATGCTTACAAAGTTTTTTTAAAATATATATATTCTATTAATCCCTTGTTACCCTTTTGGATGTTTCACATTTGACCTGTGTCTTCATTTTCAGCACAAGTGAAATTTCTCTTGTAGACCCACAATCTTACTATTGCACATAATTTCACTCATTTTACTCTGTCGTTCTCTCCACATGTTATATAATACCGATGTATTGTCACCATGAAAATTATTTTTCATAATGTTGCTCTCCAATGTTGGGGGTAGGAGTACGCAGAAAAGATGTTTTCATCTTAGAAAACAGTACATTCCCATTTGCATTATAAGAATTGTTTGGAAATACGCAACACCTACCAACATTGTACCTCTTATATGTCAGTGTTGAAATAACAGTAGTAACTATTAGGACATCACCCCAAGTTGGAAAAGGAAAAAGTATCTGCTCTTAAAATAATGTTGAAAGCTCTGAACTTTATTCATGTTAGCCTTCATCAGCAAATTCTTTAAGCTTGGTTTTCCTTTTTCCACTGCTCATGGCAGATGAAAACCCACAAATTTGGAGAGGCAAGAGAGTAGGTCTGCAGGGGAGTGACTACAGGAGTGTGCTTTTGACAATACAGCAGAAATTATCTGACAATCTGACATAAAGAATAGAAAAAATTTAGATACTATCCAGTGTTTCACCAATGGATATTCACAAATGTACCTTTTCATCAAAAATGTTAAATAATGTTCAACATAGTAGAAAACAGTGGTATATAATTTCCTTAAAATTTCAACCATAGTAGTTTTCAATTATACCTTCATATACCAGACTAGGATTATAGTGTAACGTAATAGAAATAGCATTCTGGCTGTTAAATCATGACCAGCCCCCAGCCCCTCCCGCCTTTCCATTGGCCTATGTCTTGGGTCTTTGTGAGATCAAAGCAAACAGTGTAGATAATGGGTTTTAAAATTCTCTTCAAATGCTAATGGTTGGTAAACAGGATTTTCTTTATCAGGCCCAACTATGGTGTTCAAGAGTACCGCCAGTAAGGAATTTAGTTGGTGCAGAATTTCTCGTCTGCACTATTGACACGTTGGCTGGATAGTTCTTTGCTGTGGAGGCCATCCTGTGCATTGTAGGATGCTTGGTAGCACCCTAGTCTCTACTCACTAGATGCAGGTGGCTCCAGACATTGCCAAATTTTCCATCAAGAGCCAGAATTGCCCCAGCTTGAGAATCACTGGTTTAATGTAAGTGTACTTATATTAGGGATAAACTTAAAACCAAAATCATTGCTGATGTTGTTTTAGTTGTGCAAAATGTCCAGTCACCATCATCTTTTTGGTGGTTTTGGGTACCTTCTATTTTCACTTTTTTTGTTGTTGAACGAGGAAAGAACTGCCTATGTTGGATATTTGTTTCTTACTTGTTTTATGTTGTCCCTATTGTGACTTTAAAGTACTGAAAAAGATGTCTCTGACTCATACAGGGAAGTATACATCATTGTTTTAGCTTCTCATTATTGAAGCTTCTAGACTTTTTGGTGGGGCATGTCATTCTTAGTAGAATGCCAAGTTCCGGTTGAAGAGTATTTGGAACTTGCCTGATTTGTAGCTGGTGCCCTAGAACAGCTGGCACCCTTAAAACCAGTCTCTGTAGATATGCTGATCTGTGCAGACAAAGTGGGGCAAAGTGCCAGAGAATCTACCAGGGAGATGAATGTTGCCAGCCTTTGCTTCCTGCCAGCCACAGAGGGTGCTGAAGGCCTGGCTTTCTCATTTTTTTCTTCTTCCTCCTAATTCCATCAAGAGTTCTATCATTTTTGTTCTGGTTTTACAGAGGCATGAATTGGACAAGGGAATGGGCAGGAGAACCAGAGAAGGCTGGGGCTGCAGGGAATGCTTTGAGGGAGAGTTCTGAATAGGCCCAGGAACAAGTGCCAAGTGTAAGAAGCACATGGGAGATCAGAGAGGGCTTTAAGCGCTGGTGCTGTGGAGTGGACATTGTATACATAGTGCTGGAATGTCTTCCATATGCCAGGCGTAGAGCAGAGAGCTTTATATATGCAACTTCACGGAATCCTCCTTCCAAATTGCTTAGGCATGCACCATTTATAGATCAGGAAACCAGGGTCTTGGAAAGGTGACTGACTTCCTCAGAGTCTCACTGCTAGTGAATGGTAGAACCAGGACACACATCTAGGTAGGTATTTGTAAGGAGGAGATTACATACATGGTTTAACTGTTGCTTTTTGGTAAGATAAATGTATAAATCACCCAGACATGTCTCAAACCATTGTTTCTGCCCACTGCCATCTTCATAAATCTCTGGACCAGTACTTAGAGAATTACTTCTGGTGATATCAATTCATGAGCTAGTAGCCCTCTGGTTTTATGGAATGTTTTATGATAAATTCCTCTGTCCCTCCTACTTAAAGTTCACTGAACCATTAGCCCTAGGATCTGGCCACAGTGGCTCAGCTCATTTCTGTCCCCAGCTATTCCTTAGCCAAAAGTTTTATCTTCAGAGCGTCATCCTTGTTTGTAAACTGTTACATTCCTCAGTGTTCTTGCCTTATGACTATGAAAAGGGTTTGTGAGAAATAGAACGTCCAGTCAAAAAACCTGTTTTAGGAGAGCTGTAGTACTTGATGTAGGAAAGATGTTAGGGTTCCGAGCCGATGGCCAAGAAGAAGTCTTGAGACTCTTTGGTGCAAAAAGGTGGTTTTATTAAAGCACGGGAACAGGGCGCCTGGATGGCTCAGTAGGATGTGTCTGCGTTCAGCTCAGGTAATGATCCCAAGCTCCTGGGATTGAGTCCCACATCACTGGGCTTCTTGCTCAGCAGGGAGTCTGCTTCTCCCTCTGCCCCTTGCCCCTGCTCATGCTCTCTTGCGTGCACACTCTTTCACTCTCTCTCAAATAAATAAAATCTTAAAAAAAAAAAAAAAAGCATGGGGACAGGACCTGTGGGCAGAAAGAGATGCACTGGGGTTGGGACAAGTGACTGATAAATACTTTCAAGTTGGGAGGGGGTTAAGGATAGCGTAAGTCTCCAAGGAATTTTGGAAGCAAGGTTTCCAGGACCTCGAGGGGGCTAGCCATTGTTAGGAAAAGGTCATTTATTACTGTCTAACAAAACCTTAGTCATGAGACCCTTCTGATATATATCAGTGGGTCATATGCTTTGGGGATGACTGCCAACATATATTTTGGAGAATAGAGATAAAGGAAGTTTCCAAAGCAATTTTTATATGTTAAAGTAGACTTACGGGATCCTGCAAAAGATTGCATTTTGCTCTTAACAAATTATTAACATTGAGGCAGCTGAGTTCCTAGAGGAATGTTACTCTGCCTGTTTCAAGGACTTGCCAGGGGGCTATAGGTAGTAAGGAAATTTAAATTTGCTTTTGCCTTTGTTTCCCACATCAGTACTGGTCGTCATCAAAAATAATGAAAATGAACCACAGTCTTGAAGTTTAGTCTTTCTCATTTGATGGTGATGACAGTTTTGAAGAAGGAACAGTATTTGAAAGGGCCTGAAACCAAACCAGAGTAATATATTGTGAGGTTGTGCTTTTTGTTTTTTGTTGTTTTTAGAAAATTGACAGGCTCTCTTTTTAAAAACCAGCTTTACTGAGATATAGTTGAAATACTATACACTTTACCCATTTAAAGTGGATAGGCTGACTTCTGAGGTGGAAAAACTTTCGATTATTTCAGTATAGTTCCATAGAGCTCTGAATTAGGCAGTGATTTCTGACAGGAGTTTTCTCTGTTCAGAAGTGCTTAATTATGTCAAAGTAAGAATGAAGGCAAAGATCAAACAAAAATCTGTGGCATTTCTTCAGAGTTCAGTGGAAAGTTTTGGCAACCTTTAAGAAGACACTCTGTCCCAAATTTGTAATGATTTAAGTGCTTTCTTCCAAATTGCATAACATCTGAAATGGTGATCGATAATGTATATAGGCATGGTTGGCTTATTAGAATATCTTTCACAGAAGCTTAGCAAATTGAGATAGAAAAGCAAGGGTCATTGATTAGTAAGTTCCTATGCAAATATTTGCTTTCTTTAACACTTCCCAGTTGAAGACTTTGGGGTGTGTGCATGAATTGGCCATGAAAGCATGTGAGACAAATGAAGTATGAAAGTGGTTCAAAGGTTCTTAAAGAGATAGGAGAACCTGCACTTGGCATAATGAGATTTATTAGAAAAAGTTGATGTCCAGTGATTAGTGAAATCTGTCTAGTCCTTACAAGAAGCAAATCCTTTAAAAGAATATACAGTCTTCATAATATAGCTCTTTAAAAGTGAGTTTTTACATGCTTAATATTTGTAAAAGCCTGTATTGAGGTTTTCTTTTCAATTTATTTTGCTATTTCTGTGGTATAAAATAGGTATTTAGGATATTGAACTTTGACTTACAGAATTCTTACCCTTTGACCATTGCTTAGAAATGATTAGGTTGCAAATTGGGGGTTGCCTGTAGTACAATGGCTTTTTATATGGGTAAGGACTGAAGGAAACAGCTAGCTCATGATAGGATTATTGAATAAAATCTTTTGTTTCTGTGGGTGCTGAAAATGGCAGAAAACCTATTTATTGCATTTCATCAGTAGGTCTTTAAGCATTAGTTATTTTGGGACTGAACTTACACATTTCATGTAAGCAATCACTGAAAATAAGGCATAATTTGAGACTGGGAGTCGGGCTAAACTGTGAATTGTGAATAAGATACATATTCTTTACAAGAGTTTAAAATTTCTTTGCTAAATATGGATTAAAAAAAAAAAAAACTTCCGTAAGGACCTCCTGCCTGTGGAACTTCCAATTTTTCTACAGAAGACTAGGGGCTGGAATTGTATATAAAAATTTCTCAGGGTTGCAAGTAATGAAAAAAATGTTACTGTGTCTTGTGGGCCAGACTAACCTGCTATTTTTAGCCGTGTGCGCTCTCGGGCCTAGGAGGTGCGGGCATGATTGTGTCCTCCGTGGAGAGAGAACAGCAACACCCGTTCTACAAACTGGAAAGTGACGAGCCTGGAGCGCAGGGCCGTGCGGAGTCCTGCGGCGGGACGCGGAGGAATAGCGCAGAGAGGGGGCGGCGTTGATCTGGGGCCTGAAGCGGGTCGGGTTTAGAAGGGGGTCAGTGAGGGGCGCGCGTCCTGCTGGGGTGGGGGGGAAGCACAGGCCTGTCACTGGCAGTGGTGGTTGGTTCAGTGTGCCGCCAGCCTTCTGCTGTGGAGATGACGATAAAGCCAAGCCCTTCCCGTAATCCGTGTGAGCCCCCTTACCCCCAGCCTTTCAAAAATGAGTCATGCAGTGTAGGTTAAAAGAGAATATGAAAATTCAAAAATAAGAAAAATCAGCTTTAAGACAGGTCCCCTCGCTTGACCAGGTAGTTGATCCTTAAAAACTCTCCTGTGTGGTGGGGCTGCTGTCCTATGAGTAGGTACCCATTTCTCATCTGGGGAATCACTGGCTGAAATTAAAACATCACATATTTTACTTTTAAGTAAAGAGGACGTTGGCTCAGTACTAGAAGAACTGAAGGCTTCGGTCCCTTAAATTTTGTTTTTCACTGGAAAGTCACTGGACTTTCATATTTTCGAATCACCTTTATGTTTCTCAGGAGTCTCCTGAGGTGTGGTTGGATGACTCAGGGTTATTGAAGTCACTCTTTGACTTTCCTGGAATTCATGTTCATTGTCTTTACTGTTAAGCATTAGATTTCTGATTTAAGGTGACTCCAGTATGCTGTATGAATTATTGGATTGTATTAAGTGAGACTATCTGTTCCATTTGCAACATGGGAAATAATCTAACACAACTAGAATTAAATTTACAACTGAAGGGCTTAACCTTTCCAGTCCTGGGTCATCTATTAACTTGCTCAGTGACATAGGGCTAGTCACTTACCTTGAATGACGTGTGATGTTTTTCATCTGTTAAATAGAGACGTGTAGCCAGGTTAAATACCTGATACGGCAAGATTTGGAACACACACACACACACACACACACAAATGCTGTCTCCCTGCCCCCCAAGTATACCGTCTGATTTGTTCACTTTGGAATCCTAGTATGATGCCTCACACATAGCAGGTTCTCAAATATTTGTTGGATGAAATCAATGTAGAAATCTCCCCTCACCCCCACCCCCGTACTAGAAGAGACAGAGATATGTATTTTCAGTGTTTGTTTTGATAAGTGTGTGTGGGGGGGGACTCAAAGCCAAACACTTGTTAAGAGGAGAAGGACACAGGTACAAGACAGAACTGTGGCAAAAATTAAAAGTGGATACCTGCCTGATCTGTTCCCAAATCTTTAGGTGCTGCAAATTGTAATCTTGGCCCCTTTTTTGCCTTCACTTGCTCACTCACTTTGGTTAATTCATTTATTCAGAACTCATTTAATTGAGCACCTGCTAGGTATCAAGTCCTGGCTTAAGCATGATGGTGGCAAAGATGAATTCAGGTTCATACCATCAAGCAGACCATCATCTAAGTAGAGAAATGAGCAGAAGCAGATCACAGTGCTGTATGATGTTAGAGGCATTATGGTAAATATATATATATAGAAGGAATAGTGGAAATGCAAGTAAGAGAGTCATCGTCTCTTGGGCAGATAGAGCAGAGTCATTTGGGCTCATAGAGAAAGAGGTACCTGAGCTTGGTCTTGACATGGGAATGTCTGTTGGGGTACCTGGGTGGCTCAGTCTGTCAAGCATTTGCCTTCCACTCAGGTCATGATCCCAGGGTCCTGGGATCGAGCCCCACGTCAGGCTCCTCGCTCCTTGGGGAGCCTGCTTCACCCTCTCCCTGCCGCTCGCTCATCCTGCTTGTGCTATCTCTCTCTTTGTCAAATAAATAAATAAAATCTTTTAAAAAACCGTGAATGTGTGTTGAGTAAGGGGAAGGAAGAGTTAGGGCACTGGGGATCACTTCCTGTAGGCTGAATTTTGGGAAGAAATCTATGGGAGGGATGCAAAGAAAAACTGGGGAAAACCTGACACCATAAGATGTCTCCAGACAGAGATTTTCTAAAGTAGGGTTATAAATTAATGTAGTTTTATGTTATAACCTTTCTTCCAGTAAACTAAATTTTGTATTTTTATGGAATTTAATTTTCATAACACTCTTGAAAGAATAGGCAGTATTGTTTCCATTTGTAGACTGAGAAGCTGAGGTAATCAAAGTCAGATGATGTGTTTAGGGTAATTACTAAGTATGAATTCTGTGTCTTTTTTAAAATTTAAAATTTAAAACAATATCACATGTGCAAAAAAACTGAAAATATAGTACATAGAACTTTTTTTCCTGATTGATAGTAAGTTGTCTACCTGATACCCCATCATCCCTGAATATTTAGTGCATACGTCTATTGTAAACTAAGGACATTCACTCACATATTCATAATACAGCCATCAAAATCAGGATGTTAAATTGCTTACAGCATCTAATCCTCAGGCCCCATTCAAGTTTCACCAGTTGCCCCAGTAATGTCCGTTATGGCAGGGGATCCAGTTCAGAATTGCCCCTTGCATTTAGCTGCCCTGTTTCATCTCCTACAATCTGGAGCAGAATCTTAGTCTTTCCTTGACTTTCATGACCTTGACGCTTCCCAAGATTGAAGGCCAGCTGTTGTGTGGAATGACCTTCAATTTGGGTTTGTCTGCAGTGTCCTCATGGTGGGATTGAGTTTAGTTGTCTTTGACAGGCATGTCACAAGACTTACACTGCTTTTCTTCTAATTGAATCTTAGCAATCCTAAGAGGACTGATTTCTCTGTCTCATTACTAATGCTGTTCACTTTGATCCCTTGGCTAAGGTGGTTCCTGCCAGGCTTCTCTACTGCAAATGTCTTTCTTTGTAATTAATTACAAAGTATTTTTGTGGTCGAGTACTTTGAGACTGTAAATATCTCCTTTCTCATCAAACTTTAAATTTATTTGGTTGCAGTAGTGTGTATGCATCATTTCCTGGTAAGTTTTTATCTGTTACACTCCTTTCAAGTTGGCTTTTGTTCCTTTTTGACAAGGTCCCATAGTTCTTTAAGTCCTTCGGGTGGGCACAAGATGTTCCAAGGTCATCTTGTTCTTCCCTTTCCCCTCAGTACTGGAATCGGCACTGGAATCAGTGATTCTCCAGGGAGTCCTGGTTCTTCTTAGTGGAGAACAGTATATGGAAACCAAGATCATGACTATTGGGATGACTATTGGAAGCCCCCAGGGCTTCTCAGCTAGGGGAGTCTATGCACTTACATGTATACATACATTCTTGATCTAACAATTGTGAGCCGTTCATACAGATATAGCTAGTTCTAATCTGACACCACAGGATTCATTCCAGTTTTGTCCCTTGCCGTATTTGCAACTTCTTTTCAGAAAGTGGGTATTCTGGCTCCTGTTATCCTTAATGTATTTACTTATTTGATCAGTTCTGCTGTACATACCCAGGCTCTCATTGCTGCTGCCCCCTCTCCCTCTGTGCTGTTGTCCTCGTACCACTTGGGCTCTAATATACTGTGCCATGTTGACCCCGACATTTGGATACCCTCTTGACTGAACTTGGGCTTGACTCTGATTTTAAGTGTGGGAAGTCTGGAGGCACTAGGTTTACCTTTCTTGCACTTTAGATAAAGCTTTGCCTGTACTGTCCTAATCTTAAATTGTATATTTTTTGCTCAGTTTTTGCATGTAGGTACGTTTCTTTTTGTTTTGTACTTTGTACAAAAGCAGTGAATGTACTAACGTGTGGATGTTGCGATTCTTGTATAATGCTTATATACATCATTATTGTTCAGCTTGTGGTAGAAGTAGTGAAGCCATATGGTTGTATAGCAATATAAAAGGCAAAGATGTAAGAACCAGTTTCTTCTGTAATCCTCATTATCATGGATTGCAATATAAATTAGAATATTTGTGATCCTCTAATTTTTTAAATTTATTTAAAGATTTATTTATTTTAGAGAGAGAGTGCACACTTGTGCACACACATGCAAGTGGGGGGAGGGGCAGAGAGCGGGAGAAGAGGAGACTCTCAAGGAGACTCCCTGCTGAGCGCAGAGCCCTGACTTGAGGCTTGATCATGACTTGGGCCAAAATCAAGAGTCGGTCACTTAAACAACTGAGCCACCCAGGCACCCTGTGATCCTCTAATTTAAAAATTATACAAAGACATTACCCTTGGTGTATTACCAAGTATTTCTTTTGATTTATATTTGTGTCATTCCTTAGACTTGTTTTTCTTTTAAGCACGTATGAGGAGGAAATTACTAATTAAGGTCATGCCTGTCTTTTAAAGATAACAATAATAGGGTTTCTTACTTTCCTGAACTGCATACCTTTGGAAGTCCTTCACAAATAAGTCAATTTGTTGTGAAACAGAGCTTCCTGGACGTTCTTTTCTTGTGTGGACTTACGCGTTTTGTAGGAAGCTTATGTAAATGTGGGTACTTTGAACAGTGTTGACTGATTGCCAATCTGATTGATTAAAAAGCATGCTGACATTGAGGTTCTTTTAAATTTTGCTCCTTAACATTTTCCATTCTTAAGTTTGTCCTGAAAAAGCACTTCTGAGAAGCCATCCTTTTTCATTATTCAGTGATTTGGGGAACAATTTTATAGGAAAAGGTTTTGTATATATGTCCATGGTACATGGTAATTCTAGAGGAGTTTAGTGTCAGTATGTACCAGACACTGCTCAGATCTCATCTTTCTTTCTTAGTGAATCTAGAAATCAGTGTGCACCCATGAGTGGACAGATCACTGTTCATCCAAAAACAAGTTAACAAATTCATTTGTCTAAGAATGGCATGTTGGTAAAAAAAAAAAGGGGGGGGTGTGGGGAGCTGCAGAAGAAGTTATCAATATACATGTAGATATATCACGTGAGGTACAGTTATACTGCAAAGTAATATAATTGGCTGGATTGGTTGTATTTGCTGCTCTTTGGAAGTTGGGACCCTGAAGCAAAAGGTAGAGAACTCAAAGCATCGTATGGTGAGTGAATTATTTGAGCATTCTCCCTGCTCTGAATTCTAGCCCATCATTGCCCTGTGGAACTATGTGATCCTTAATAGCTGAAAGTGTATTAACACCTTGTGCACTAAATGAACAATTTAACTTTTTGTTATGGAAAATCTCTACTTCGCCTAAGTTTGAAGAGAGTATGACCTCTATCACCCAGCTTTGCCGTTTAACATATGGCCAACTGATTTTAAGTTACAAAGTCTTTTTTTTAAGACCCTTTGAATTTTAATGAAATGGGACTTAAAACTTTTAGCCTGCCAGGTTCTCAGAATAATTTATTAAAGCAATCGTGCGTATGTAAACTTTGTCTGTGATGTGGCAGATGAGAAATTTCCCATGGATTCCCGTTTATCATTGCCTACGTACAATTTATTCCATTTCTCGCTTTGCTTTGTAAAATTATTAAGATTTCTTTTCAGAAAAAAAAAACTTTCCCCTAGGCCTAACCAAATGTAAGTAAAACAAAAAAAACCTTATTGCACTGATGATTGTTAACCTGAATTAGTCAAAGGAGTTCAAGAAGATACTTTATGTAGCAAGATTTCTTCCCCTCCTGATTTTGTAGTATTCTTCTTTACTTCCCTGTCTGCTCAGGACATCTATGGAACTTTTTTTCCATTTTCAAAAATGGCGGTAAAATACACATAACATAAATTTTGTTGTCTTCACCATTTTTAAGTGTACAATTCAGTGGTATTAAATACAATCACATGCAGCCATCACCACCATCCATCCCCATAACCCTTCATCTTTTATAGAACTGAAACACTATACCCATTAAACACCAACTTTCCATTCTCTGTACCCCTCTCTCCAACACCATAGTTTGTCTCTATGGTTTTGACTACTGTAAGTACTTCATATAAATAGAATCATGTGGCTTATTTCACTTAGCGTAATGTTCTCGTTTCATCCATGTTGTATCATATGGTAGAATTTCTTAATGTTGAATAATATTCCATTGTGTGTGTGTATTATATATATATAATACACCACATTTTGCTTATTGATTCATCTTTCAGTGGATCCTTGGTTTGCTTCCATGTTAAAGATACTGGGAATAATGCTGCTATGAACATCAGTATTTCTTCAAGTATTTCTTCAAGACCCTGCTTTAAATTCTTCTGGGTACATACCCAGAAGTGGAATTGTTGGATAATATGGTAGTTCTATTTTTAACTTTTTTTTTTTAAGGAACTGCCGTACTATTTTCTACATTGCACACTTGCACTAAAAGTACACATGGTTTCCAATTTCTTCAGACCCTCACTAACACTTGTTTTCTGGTTTTTTGTTTTGTTTTGTTTTTCTTTGTTAGTAGCAATCCAATTGGGTGTGAGATGGTATCTCCTTGTAGTTTTGATTTGCATTTCCTTAAGGATTAGTGATGTTGAGCATCTTTTCATGTGCTTATTGGCCATTTGTATATCTTTTTTGGAGAAATGTCTATTCAAGTACTTTGTTATTGAATTAGGTTTTTGTTGTTGAGTTTTGGGAATTCTATATATATAGTCTAGATATTAATTCCTTGTCAGATTTGTGAATATTTTCTCCATTATGTGGGTTGCCTTTTTACATTCTTTTGATAGTGTCTTTTATGCACAAAAATAGATTTTTATGAAGTCAAATTTGTTCATTTTATTGTTGTTACTTGTGCCTTTGCTTTGCTGTCAAGAAATCATTGTCAAACTCAATGTTGTGAATCTTTTGTCCTGTGTTTTCTTCTAAGACTTTTATTGTTTTAGGTGTTGAATTTAGGTTCTTGACCCATTTGAATTTTTGCATGTGGTGTTAGGTAAAGGTCCAACTTAATTCTTTTGCATGTGGATACCTAGTTTTCCTAGCACGTTTTGTTGGAAAGACCATCCTTTCCCCATTAAATGGTCTTGGCATCCTTGTCAAATATCATTTTTTTTTTGAAGATTTTATTTATTTATTTGACAGAGAGAGACACAGCCAGCGAGAGAGGGAACACAAGCAGGGGGAGTGGGAGAGGAAGAAGCAGGCTCCCAGCGGAGGAGCCTGATGTGGGACTCGATCCCAGAACACTGGGATCACGCCCTGAGCCGAAGGCAGATGCTTAACGACTGAGCCACTCAGGCGCCCCTCAAATATCATTTAACCATATATGTGAGGGTTTATTTTTTAGTTCTCTGCTCTAGTCCATTGGTCTAAATAGCTTTATGACAGCGCTACACTGTTTTGATTATTGTAGCTTTGTAGTAAGTTTCAAAATCAGGAAGTGTGAGTTATCCAGTTATTATTCTTCAAAATTATAGCAGCTATATTCAGAATCCTTTGAGATTCCATATGACTTTTAAGATGGGTTTTTCTAATATGGAAAACCCAAAAGAATCCACTCTCAAACTATTAGAAGTTATAGAGCAATTCAGTAATGTGGCAGGATACAAAATCAATGCTCAGAAATCAGTTGCATTTCTATACACGAATAATGAGACTGAAGAAAGAGAAATTAGGGAATCCATCCCATTTACAATAGCACCAAAACCATACGTTACCTTGGAACTAACTTAACCAGAGACGTAAAGGACCTATATTCTAGAAACTATAAATCACTCTTGAAAGACATTGAGGAAGACATAAAAAGATGGAAAAATATTCCATGCTCATGGATCGGAAGAATTAACATAGTTAAAATGTCCATGCTACCCAGAGCAATCTACACTTTCAGTGCTATCCTGATCAAAATACCGAGGACATTTTTCAAAGAACTGGAACAAATAGTCCTTAAATTTGTATGGAAACAGAAAAGGCCCCGAATCTCCAAGGAACTGTTGAAAAGGAAAAACAAAGCTGGGGGCATCACAATGCCAGATTTCGAGCTGTACTACAAAGCTGTGATCACAAAGACAGCATGGTACTGGCACAAAAACAGACACATAGACCAATGGAACAGAATAGAGAACCCAGAAATGGACCTTCGGCTCTTTGGGCAACTAATCTTTGATAAAGCAGGAAAAAACATCCGGTAGAGAAAAGACAGTCTCTTCAATAAATGGTGCTGGGAAAATTGGACAGCTACATGCAAAAGAATGAAACTTGACCACTCTCTCAAACCATACACAAAGATAAACTCCAAATGGATGAAAGACCTCGATGTGAGACAGGAATCCATCAAAATTCTAGAGGAGAACATAGGCAGCAACCTCTACGACATTGGCCAAAGCAACCTTTTTCATGACACATCTCCAAAGGCAAGAGAAACAAAAGATAAAATGAACTTGTGGGACTTCATCAAGATAAAAAGCTTCTGCACAGCCAAGGAAACAGTAAAAAAAACTAAGAGGCAGCCCACGGAATGGGAGAATATATTTGCAAATGACACTACAGATAAAAGACTGGTATCCAAGATCTACAAAGAGCTTCTCAAACTCAATACACGAGAAACAAATAAATCAAAAAATCGGCAGAAGATATGAACAGACACTTTTCCAATGAAGACATGCAAATGGCTAACAGACACATGAAAAAATGTTCAAAATCATTAGCCATCAGGGAAATTCAAATCAAAACCACACTGAGATACCACCTTACGCCAGTTAGAATGGCAAAAATAGACAAGGCAAGAAACAACAATTGCTGGAGAGGATGTGGAGAAAGGGGATCCCTCCTACATTGTTGGTGGGAATGCAAGTTGGTACAGCCACTCTGGAAAACAGTGTGGAGGTCCCTTAAAAAGTTAAAAATTGAGCTACCCTATGACCCAGCCATGGCACTACTGGGTGTTTACCCCAAAGATACAGACGTAGTAAAGAGAAGGGCCATATGCACCCAATGTTCATAACAGCATTGTCCACAGTAGCTAAATCGTGGAAGGAGCTGAGATGCCCTTCAACGGATGACTGGATTAAGAAGTTGTGGTCCATATATACGATGGAATATTACTCAGCTATCAGAAAGAACAATTTCTCAACATTTGCTGCAACATGGACGGCACTGGAGGAGATAATGCTAAGTGAAATAAGTCAAGCAGAGAAAGACAATTATCATATGATTTCTCTCATCTATGGAACATAAGAACCAGGATGATCGGTAGGGGAAGAAAGGGATAAAGAAAGGAGGGGTAATCAGAAGGGGGAATGAAACATGAGAGACTATGGACTATGAGAAACAAACTGAGGGCCTCAGAGGGGAGGGGGTGGGGGAATGGGATAGACCAGTGATAGGTAGTAAGGGGGACACGTATTGCATGGTGCACTGGGTGTTATACATAACTAATGAATCATCGAACTTTACATCGGAAACCGGGGATGTACTGTATGGTGACTAACATAATATAATAAAAAATCATTTAAAAAAAAAAAAAGACGGGGTTTTCTATTCCTGCAAAAAATGTCATTGGGATTTTGATAGGGATTGAATCTGTAGATTGATTTGGGTAGTAGTGACATTTTACCAATATACTTTTTAAAGATTTTATTTGAGAGAGAGAGGGAGAGAACAAGCAGGGGGAGGGCAGAAGGAGAGGGAGAGAAGCAGGCTGAGCACAGAGCCAGATGTGGGGCTTGATCCCACAACCCCAGGATCATGATCTGAGCCTAAACCAAGGGTCAGATGCTCAACTGACTGAGCAACCGAGGTGCTCTTCCATTTGTCTTTTAAAATCTCTTTCAGCAATGTTTTATAGTTTTCATTGTACAAATATTCCTAAGTAGTCTACTTGATGCTATTGCAAATGTATTTCCATAATTTTCTTTTCAGTTCATTGTTTACAGAAATGGAACTGAGTTTTGTGTGTTGACTTTGCTGAATTTATTTTTCAGTTATAACAGGTGTGTGTGTGTGTGTGTGTGTGTGTGTGTGTGTGTAATCTTTAGGGTTTTAGGGTTTCTTAAATGGCCAATAGGATCATCATCTGCAAACACATGATTTTACCTCTTCCCTCAGTTTAGATGTCTTTTATTTCTTTTTCATGCCAAATTCCTCTGGCTAGAATTTCCAGTACTATGTTGAATAGAAGTGGTGAAAGCAGGCATCCTTGCCTTGTTCCTGATCATAGAGGAAAAGCTTTGTCTTTCTCAAATGAGTCTGATGTTCACTATTGGTTTTTTATATATGACTTTTATTATGTTGAGGTTGTTTCTTTCTATGCTTAGTTTGTTAAGTATCATCATGAAAGTGTATTGAATTTTGTCAAATGCTTTTTCTGCATCAGTTGAGATGATCATGTGCTTTTCCCCCTTCATTTTATTGATGTGATTTTTTCATATTTTGGACCATCCTTGATTCTAGGAATAAATTTAGCATGGTCATGATATAATTATTTTATTATGTTGCTGAATTGTTTGCAAGTATTTTGTTGAGAATTTTGTATCAGTGTTCGTTCATAAGGGTATTGGCCTGTAGTTTTCTTTTCTTGTAATATCTTTTTGGTTTTGGTATCAGAGTAATGCTGACCTCCTCGAATGAATTAGGTATTATTCCATCTTTGATTTTCTTTCTTTCTTTCTTTCTTTCTTTCTTTCTTTCTTTCTTTCTTTTTTTTTTTTTTAAGTTTGAGAAGGATTGGTATTGGTTCTTCTTTAAATGTTTGGTAGAATTCTCCAGTGAACCTATCTTTTCTTTGTTGGGAGATTTTTGATTAGGGATTCAATCTCCTTAGTAGTTATAGGCTTAGCCAGATTTTGTTTCTTTGTGCTTTAGTTTTGATAGGTTTTGTGTTTCTAGGCATTGTGCATTTCCTCTAGATTATCCAGTTTGTTGGTGTGGAACTGTTCATAGTACTGTCATTCTTATTTTTGTAGTATTGGTAGTAATATCCCTACTTTAATGTCTGGTTTTAGTACTTTGAGTGTTCTCTTTTCTTCTTGGTTCATCTAGCTAAAGGTTTATCACTTTAATCCATCTTTTTGAAGAACCAGCTTTTCGTTTCACTGATTGTTACTTTTCTAATCTCTTTAATAAGCTCTGCTGTATATAATGTTTTCTGCTTTCAGTTCATTTTTTTCTTCTAGCTCATTATGTTGTAAAATTAGGTTGTTGATTTGAAATCATTCATGTTTTTTAACATAAGCAGTTACAGCTATATATTTCTACCTTAATATTGCTTTTACTGCTTTCCCATAAGTTTTTGTATTTTGCCTTTATTTTCATTCTTTAAGTATTCTGATTTCTTTTGTGATTTCTTCTTTGATCCTTTGGTTCTCCAAAAGTGTGTTTAATTTCCACGGTATCATGAATTTTCTGATTTTTCCTTTTTTTTTTTGGAAGATTTTATTTATTTATTTGAGAGAGAGCAAGAAAGAGGGGAAGAGTACAGAAGGAGGGTGAGAGGGAGAAGCAGACTGCCCGCTGAGCAGAGAGCTCGATGTGGGGCTCCATCCTAGGACCCTGAGATCATGACCCAGCTGAAGGCAGACACTTAACTGACTGAGTCACCCAGGTGCCCCCTAGTGTTATTTCTAACTTCATCCCATTGTAGTCAGAAAATATACTTTGATATTTAAAAAAATCTTTGAGATTGTCCTAATATATGGTCTGTCCTAGAAAATGTCCCTGTGCAGTTGAAGAATGTGTATTCTGTTGTTGGGAGAGTGTTCTATATATGTCTATTGTATATGTCTAGTTGGTTTATTGTGTTAAGACCTTGATGGCCTTACATCTGACTGGTGGTTCCAACTTCTATTGTAGAACATTTTATTTCTCCCTTCAAGTCTATCAGTAGTTGTTTCATATATTTTGATGGTCTGTCTGTAGGTAAATAAATGTTTATAATTCTTATCTTCTTGCTCTATTGAACCTCTTAATATATAATGTCCTTTTTGTCTCTTGTAATTTTTTTTATTTAAAGTCCATGTTTTTTGATATTAGTGTAGTCATTCCTGCATACTTTTGGTTAGTATTTGCATAGAATATCTTTTTCCCATCTTTTCACTTCCAGTCTTTTTGTGTCTTTGGATAAAAACACAATCCAATTATATGCCATCTGTGAGAGACTTACTTGAGATCCACTCTGCCAATCTGTCTTTTGATTGGAGAGGTTAATCCATTTACTTTTAAAGTAATTATCGATAAGGAGAAACTCCTGTCATTGTGCTATTTCTATATGCCTGTATGCCTTGTAGCTTTTATATTCCCTTGTTTCCTGCATACTGTCTTCCTTGGTTGACCTATTTTTTCTTTGTAGTGAAATGTTTACATGCCTTTTCATTTCCGTTTATGTATATCCTATAGCTATTTTCTCTGTGGTTACCATGGGGATTACATTTAACCCTAAAGTTTTAACACAAATTTGAATATACCAGCTTAACATCAATGACATACAAAAAAAATCTGCTCTTTTACAGCTCCGTTTTCACTACCTTGGGTTGTTAATGTAAAAAAATTACATCGTCGTATATTGTGTGCCCTAAAACAAACTAGTAATTCTTTTAAATGCATTAGTTTTTCATGTAGAAAACAAGATTTTGAGTGATAAATCAGAGTTACAGTAATTTTAGCTTTTGTACTGATAATTGTTTTTTTCCTTGATGTATTAGTGTCTTAAGTCATGTAGAAAACAAAAAGTTGAATTACAAACCATTGTTAAAATAATACCAACTTTTATTATTGCCATGTATTTACCTTTATTGAAGTCTTTTTTTCTGCATATGGCTTTGAGTTACTGTCTAGTGTTCTTTTTATTTTGCCATGTAGTACTCACTTCCTTGAGACTTTCTTACAGGGCATATCTAGTGGTCCCAGGCTCTCCCAGCCTTTATTTGTGTGGGGATGACTTCATTTCTCCCTGGCTTTTGAAGGACAGTTTTGCTGGATATAGGGTTCTTGGTTGAGAGGTTTTTTTTTCTTTTAGCATTTTGAATATATTGACCAACTCTCGTCTTGCCTCCAAAGTTTCTGATGAGAAATCTGCTTATAGTCTTATTGAGGATACTTTTTTTGTGACGACTTACTTCTCTCTTGCTGCTTTCAAAATTTTCTTTGGTTTTGGCTTCTAAAAGTTTTAATCGTAATCCTACCACAATAGTGGCTGTCCACTTCCTTGTGGAATGTGAAAGGGGAAACTTTTTAGGTACTAAACATAATTTCTTATTGCTATTTTTATCAGTTTAGTAAATGATGAAATAAGGCAATTGGTTACTTCATCTAAAGTTTAAAATAAGAAATTTCTAAAACTAGGCTTTGAAATGTCTATTCTGACAAGATTTCTTAGCTCTTCAATGTTCCCTACACTTACTTTTTTTTAATTGAAATATAGTTGGTATACAACATTAAGTCCATTTCAGGCATATAACATAGTGATTCAACAAGTCTATACATTTCGCTTTGCTCACAACAAATCTAGTTACCATCTGTCTCCATATGATACTATTACAATACCATTGATTATATTCTCTGTGCTGTATCTTCCATCCCTGTGACTTCTTCATTCCATAGCTGGAAGCCTATACCTCCCACTTCCCTTCACCCATTTTGTCCTTTCCCCACACCCTTACATTTACTGCTTATTTTAGTTTCTGAGGTTTGATTCATTTCAGGACCCTACACTATGGGGTCATCTGTCACTCTCATCCCAGATTACCTATGAACTTTTGTTTATTTAGTCTCTGTCTTCTCTATAGAATTATAAGCTGCAGGAGGACAGAAACCACATTTTCTTCACTTGTACATCCTGACAATCTGGAATACTTTAGACAATAAATATTTGTTTAAAAAAATCAGTAAATGTCAGGTATGCCTGGCATGATTTGATAAATTCCATGTGCTCCTGAGTATTCTTTATTATAGAATCCATGCAATGTAGATACTTTTTGGGGTATCTACCAGTCAGTCTCTGAATTGTTTCTTCTCTCCCTCTCCAAATGGATCGGTTCTAACTTATGCTTCTGCCTAAGATGGGATAACTGAATTTACCCTCCCATTTAAACAAAATAAAAATAACCAACCAACAAACAAAACAGACAAAAGACATGGCATAGGTAGCAAAGAATAATGATCCTCAGAAATGTTATCCCTGGGAGATGGGAAATAGATGAGGCAAGTCCTAAGATTTCTCAACTTTTACTGCCTTGAGAGTGCTTCTAGTCCACAGCTCAGGGAAGGAGAAGATCTCAGGAGCCCAGAGGACTCTGAGTTGAGAAATCAGAGATCATTGTGGTTAGGATTTGTAGGACAGAGTACCAGAGACAAGAGAGCTGCAAAGAGATCCCCAGAGATCTGCAGAGGGACCCTCTATAGAATGCTGATCATTGTTTGCATATAAGGAAACCACCCAAAGGTTTATCATGATAAACCACTGATATAGATTATAAGAAACAATGCCCAGTGCTTAAAGGGAATAGTATTGTTTAGTATTGTTTTCTGAGTCATGGGACCTTGGGGAGAATACTCAGAATGATTTTTGCCTTCATAGTACACAATAAGTAGCCCTAGACTGAGCAATGCCTTGGACCTACCTAACAAATCATAAAAGCAAGATCTGAGAGGTACAGACAGTTTTCACATAATTTCTAACTGCATTTTGGAAGAAAACTTAGTATTTATAAGAATATGAAAATATCCAATATCCAGCAGAATAACATTGACAATGTCTGACATTCAATCAAAGATTAGTAGGCATGCAGAGAAACAGGAACATAATCCTTAATGAGGAGGATAATCACTTGAAACCAAACCAGAACTAACAGACATTGTAATGATCAGAAGACATTAAAACAGGTTATTATACCTGTATTACATGTGTTTAAAACAACAACAACAACAACAACAACATACTAAAAACAGACCTGGGAGATGAAAAGAAGACCAAAATAGAACTTCTAAAAATGGAAACCATAATATGAGATGAAAAACACACCAGCTGGCATTAATGGCAGATTAGACATTGCAGAAGAAAAGACTAAGAAACTTTTTTTTTTTTTAAAGATTTTATTTATTTGAGAGAAGGAGGCACATGCATGTAAGAGAGAGCATTGTGGGGGGGGGGGGGCAGAGGGCAAGGGAGAAGCAGATTCCCTGCTGAGCAGGGAGCCTCATGTGGGGCCCTATCCCAGGACCCTGGGATCATGACCTGAGCCAAAGGCAGATGCCTAAATGACTGAGCCTCTAAAAGTCTAAGGAACTTTTGAGCATAATAGAAATTATCTGAAATAAAATGAGGGTAGGGGGACAAGACTGAGAAAAAGCGAAAAGAAGGTAAGCGAACCTTGGACAACTTTAAGTGGCCTGATATAGTTTACTTGTAATCCTTGAAAGGGGTGGAGACAGAAAAACATTTTGAAGGAATAGCCAAAAAAATTCCAAATTTGATGGAAACAATAAATCCATAAATCCAAGAAGCTCAGTAAGCTCCAAGCACAAACACTAAGAAAGTTACACAGAAGCACATCATCATCACAGTGCTCGAGATCCATGATGAAGAGAACATCTAAAAAGCAACCAGAGGGGGGCGCCTGGCTGGATCAGTAGGTAGAGCGTGCAACTTTTTTTTTTTTTTTTTTTTGGCAGAGAGAGTGGGTACAAGCAGAGGGAGTAGCAGAGGCAGAGGGAGAAGCAGCCTCCCCACTGAGCAAGGAGCCAGATGCGGGACTCGATCCCAGGACCCTGAGGTCATGACCTGAGCTGAGGGCAGACACTTAACCAACTGAGCCACCCAGGCGTCCCAAGCATGCAACTTTTGATCTCAGGGCTGTGAGTTCAAATCCCACGTTATATGTGGAGCTTACGTAAATTTAAAAAAAAAAAAAGGCAGCCAGCAGGAAAATGATACCATACATAATGATACCACACATTAGAGGAATAAAGATAAGTGTCTTTGACAACAGATTCATCTGAAACAATGCAGGTGAGAAAACAAAGGAGCAACATCTTTACGAAAACAAAACAAAAAAATCCTAGAATTCTATATCACTAAAAATATCTTTCAAAAATAAAGGTGAAGTAAAAACATTTTAGACATTTTCAGCTGTACAAAAGCGTAAGAATTCATCCTCAATAGATGGGCTTCCCAGTACCCTGTTGATTGGGCCCAGATGACTTAATCATAAATAGGCAGACCTTACCTGGGCCAATCCAAATATTAGTCTTCTAGGACTAATATTACACTGTATGTTAACTAACTGGAATTTAAATAAAAACTTAAATACATCCTTCTAGGAATGTGAAACTTGAACTGAGAAAATCATGTTACTGTGTGAAATTGGGCTTACGTGTAGTAGCCCAGGGGAACCGAATAACATAGAAGGTTGTGGACACAGAAAGAATAGTTCATGAGATGAAACATGGAGGTGAGAAGCAGACATTCCCATGGCTTTTGGTGGCCTTCCAATTCCCAGTTCTAGTCTTTCTTGAGATTGAGTTGCAGAGCTGCATTTCGAGTCTGTGAGAAACCATTCCATCTTTAGAATAAATTTACCTCTTTTCAACGTGTTTTTGGATACTTGTCACACACAGAAAAGAAACCCTAATTTCGTGTTTATTTTAGTGTAAGTTACGCTGGGGTTGTCATGTCTAGGCATAAGAACAGAAAAGAATAGAGGATTTAGCATTTTTAGGCCAGTCATCTATTTAGGACATGCATCATGGTTTTCTGAACTATAAGCCCTTAGATTTCTGTTGAGTCATGGGAGAAAAAAGATGCTATAGCTTTTAAAGTTAGTTCTCTTTCTCAGTATCTAGAATGCCCAGGCAGCCAGAAATTGTTGAAGAACTGAAGAGAAGAGTGGCAAGAGCTTCACAGTGTTGGTGTAAGGGTCCTGGAGAACTTAGGGTTTTCCACATGGACTGTTAGCATCCTCCACAAGATGCCCCTATGCTCTGGTCGGTATTAGATAGAATCTTTGACTTTTGCTCTTTTGTTAATCCCTAGTCTTTTTTAAAAAGTTTTTAATTCCAGTTAGTTAACATACAGTGTTATTAGTTTCAGGTGTACAATATAGTGATTCAGCACATGGGTGCAACACCCAGTGCCCATCACAAGTGCCCTCCTTAATCCCCATCACCTCTTTCACCCATCCCTCTACCCCACTCTCCTCTGCTAACATCAGTTCATTCTCTAATTGTCTTTGTTTTTGTTTGTCTTTCTTTTTTCCCCTTTGCTCATTTGTTTCTTAAATTCCACATATGAGTGGAATCATGGTGTTTGTTTTTCTCTGACTTATTTCCCTTAGTATTATACTCTCCAGTTTCATCCATGTTATTGCAAATGGCAAGGTTTCATTCTTTTTTATGGCTGAAAAATATTCCTCTGTGTATGTGTGTCTGTCTGTTTCCTTCAAAAATCAGTGGCCACTTGGGTTGCTTCCATATCTTGGCTATTGTAATAATGCTGCTAGAAACATAGGGGTGCATGTATCCCTTTGAATTTGTGTTTTGGTATTTGAATCCCTACTCTTTTATAAGCCTTTTAAAATCTTTTTTTAAATCACTAGTGTGTTTTTTTAAAAAGATTTTATTTATTTATTTATTTATTTATTTATTTATTTATTTATTTATTTAGGAGAGGGAACAAGCAGGGAGGAGGGGCAGAGGGAGAGAGAGAAGCAGACTCCCCACTGAGCAGGGAGCCCAACGCAGCACTCCATCCCAGGACCACCACCTGAGCTGAAGGCAGACACTTAACTGACTGAGCCACCCAGACGCCCCTTATCACGAATGTTTTAAAACCAGTATCAGTGTGCTATTTCTCAGCTTCTGAGTCTATACCAAATGCTTGTTTTGAACAAGTTTTGGTTTCCATGGGTCTGTAGTTCTAGCCTAGGTTTTATTAGGTTTTATTTTCTTTTATTCAACTCAGTAGGATCGTACGCATGCTTTTAACCAAATATTTTTGTTGCTAAATATCTTTAATTGACTAGACTTCAATTTAGAATCTTAGAAAATTTAAATCTTTAAACAGTTGCTCTTTTTATAATCTTTAATGTTCTTGTTTCTAACAATATATCTTGTGATTTTTTGTATTTTTCTTCCCTTTTGGGTGATGTGACAGCATGAAAGTCTTTTATGAAGGCTTGGTGATCCTAAATATCGTTTGGCGGTGTTTTGGCCTACTTAGTGTGGCTCTTTGTGCTAGAGAGCATGTTTATTCCCAGGGTGACTCTGCTACAGAATTGCCCCGTGTGAATGCATTGAAACTTCCCACTTGCCAGATCTTTTATTACACGAACACACTGAAGCAGCATGTAGCCAAAAAGCAGTGAGGAAGATTGTATTGTTCTTGACTTCCTTGAATTAAGACATTTTATTCATCTAGTGTTTTCTACAGATTGTCAGTAATGTCCTGAACAAGGATTTTGCAACAACAGTTGCTTGCACATGTGTTCGTTCTCAGTATGTTTGCTGTGGTGAGAAACAACCTTAGTCATTTTAATAGGACATTCTACTTTCATGTAAAATTTTACTTTATACTTCAGCTTTCTTAGGTGTGTGGCTCTATAAAATATAGCAGTGTAACCTTTTTGATATTTAAAGATGATTGGGTCATTGTATTTAAACTTAGTGTACATTTTCAGTGTTTGCATTTGTTTAATACTCCATTTTTTGTGATTGACAGCAGAATATTTAGGTCATTTGCTTGATCTCTTCAGGGTTCGGTCATTTGCAGTAGACATTTTTACCTGTTTCAGTTTTGGGGGGGGGGCGGTGTTTAAGATTTATGTATTTATTTATTTTAGAGAGAGCACACATGCAGGGGGAGGGGCAGAGGGAGAGGGAGATGGAGAGAATCTCAAGCTGACTCCGAGCTGAGCATGGAGCCCAACCCGGGGCTTGATTTCACAACTCTGAGATCATGACCTGAGCTGAAACCAGGAGTCAAATGCTTAACTGACTGTACCACCCAGGTGCCCCTCCATTTCAGTTTTTGGGTTTTTTTAATGCAGGTATATATTTACACAGAAATGAGAATCACTTAAAGTAAAAAATAAGCAGGGCACGTTCTGTTTGGTGGCTGTCAGCACTTGAACTTGAGGCTGTGGGATGTTGTGGAAACTAGACAATTGTGATGAATGTCCTATTTTTATGTACTTTGGCCTCTAGGAGGCAGCATGATCTAGTGAAATTTCTGCATCCTCAGTAAGGAAACTTGGTCCTTTGTCGTTTTATGAACTTTTCAGTATGAAAGTGTTTGCCCCCTGATTTATAAAGTTACGGCGGGAACAAGTTAACAACTGATAGTCACAGACTCCTAGAGAAGGAGATCTTGTGATTGTGTTGTTTTCTTTTGTGAGTAATTAAAAAAGGAAAAAGAATTATTGTGATTGCCATAGTAGTAGCCTAATGATTGAGAAAGCTAAGGAATTAATAACTTTAATGGAGAAGTACTTTTCCATTTGCAGATCACAGTTTTCTTATGTAAATGCTCTCTGAGCATTACTTTCATTAGTAGTTTGGGACTTTTATTTCTAGCTGGTGTTTTTGCTAAAATACTATATTAAGTGTTAAGTATCATTTGATTAAAGTTATTGGCAAATGTTATGGCTCTCTTACAGCTATTAAACGCTATCTAAAATTGGCTGGAATTCAAGACCTTACATTATGTTAGTATTTTCATTGTAATTATACTTTTGGGTATGATCAAAATGTGCTCATGGCATACAACTATTGCTGGCTTCAGGAGAACAGGAATTGTGAATGTGTTGTCGGGGGACGGTGGGTGAACAGCCTTCCTTGGTCTGTTTTTCTTTTCCTGTTCTCATGGCCCCTGAATAATTGCTATTTAGCAACTTGGATGAGAATAATATAGTAAAGAATAACGCCCCTGGGTTTTCCTGGAATTGCTACTTTTAGGATGTATTCTGCTCAAAGCTCAAAAGTTGGTTCAGGAGGCAAAGGAACTTGTGGGAAGATTTATTTATAACCTTATTTATGAGATTGATATTAATTTAATTTTGGATCTGTTTCAGCCCAAACCTCATAAAGTTCAGGTCATGCTCTTTTGACCTCGAATGTACTTAATCCAGAAAGAATTAACCAAATGCTGGAAGAACTGATAAATGTGAAAGAAAATTGGAGTACCATATATTCTAAAGAAGTCCAGTGGTTCTCTTTCCACAAAAGGATAAAGTCCTTTAAAAAATGGAAGTCTAAAAAAATTTTTTTTAATTTTAAAAATGAAGTCTGAACGTAGAATCTGGCATTTTCTCTTTTGAATGGTCTGAGGCTTCTACCTCCCCTTTTGTTTTTGAGACACAAAGGTCTTCAGTCACCTAATGTGCTGGGCTTCTTTTGCATTTTTTTAAATGTTCATTTAATGCTTATTGTTCCTGCATTCACAGGGTGATACTTGGGACAAAATGGAAATGGGAGAACTTGAACTGGTATAACTTGTTCTGACTTCTGTAATGAGCAGGCATGTACTTGAAGGAATTAAAGTATCTGGAAATCTTTGGATTTTTAGAAGCAAAATAGAGCTTCTATTTTCAACTTTTCATGTATTCTACATTATGTCACTAGAAAGTTGCTTATAGGAAAACATAGTTTCTACTAAGAAAAAGTGTCTCTTTAAGTATTCTTTTTTAACATTTTTTAGTTTCTTGTTTTTCTTTAACTAGAAACCAGTTTTTTGTTTTTTGGTTTTTTTTTTTTAAGATTTCACTTATTTGAGAGTCGGAGAGAGAGAGGGAGAGCCCAGAGGGAGTGTGAGAGGGAGAAGCAGACTCCCCACTGAGCAGACAGCCTGCTGTGAGTCTCAGTCTGGAGATCGTGACCCCAGCTGAATGCGGAGCTTAACCGACCAAGGCGTGCTAGAAATCAGAGTTATATGAAGGAGAATGCTTGTGAAACATTATGTATTTTAGCCTAAGTGTATCTAGGGTTATTTTTGTCCATTAACTTAATTCAAGACTGTTACACCTGAAATAATAATGCTTAAAAGATGTCTTGGTCCTCTTAAGATGGGGAATTGCAGTAACGATAATTTTCCTTAACATTTACAGCTGTCCTCATTTTGAAACTGATCTATCCAGCACACGCTACAAGTATACATTATAAATATATTGTAGTGTTGGTAGTGTGTGGAGTGAAATTTCTAATATCTAACTGCTAGGATCTTTTGTAAGAAAACATGGCCTGTCCTTGGTTTGTCAAATATGGAAAACAATGTACTGTTAGAGCATTAAGTGTGCTTCAAGGATATCTTCAGGGGACCCAGCCCTCCAGGGTTGTATTTTGTGGGTTTGTGTTTATGTGTGTGTGTATGTGTACATTTATGTGGAATGGGCTGTTTTCATTAAAATAGTCAGCTTATTGGGCATTATTACAAATACTGCATTGTTATTTGTGCCCAGAACATATAGCATGTATAGATAGAATGCAGATTTCAATGGAAACCAAAGTCCTAGGGCTTAAAGGGACCTTGGAGAGTATCTAGTGCTTTGATCGTCCATCTCTGCTCCCAGGAGCTGGGGTGAAGACTTCCGCTTTTAAAACTGAATAATCAGGGGCGCCTGGGTGGCACAGCGGTTAAGCGTCTGCCTTCGGCTCAGGGCGTGATCCTGGCGTTCTGGGATCGAGCCCCACATCAGGCTCCTCGCTATGAGCCTGCTTCTTCCTCTCCCACTCCCCCTGCTTGTGTTCCCTCTCTCGCTGGCTGTCTCTATCTCTGTCGAATAAATAAATAAAATCTTTAAAAAAAATAAATAAAATAAATAAAACTGAATAATCAAATGATTAATAATTAAATTCAGTAAGGACAGGATTGCTTTCCTTTCTGTTAGACAATGAAGAGCATTTCCTCATTAAAATTTTTCAACTCAAAATTTCTTTTAACCTTTATCACTTCTTTCCATTTAACTGTTTGGGAGTACTAACTGAATTTACAGTGCAATCTGTATATGTCCTTCAACAACAACAACAAAAAGCTTGGAAAAAGCAAGCATGCATTTAAAAATCTATAAGTATTTTCAAGGAAAATAGATACTAGTTTTGAAACAGTATCAGATCGGTATGAAAAATTAAAACATTGATTGTACAGCTGGCTCAATTTAAAGTGTCTTATTTATTCCTGAAATATTTTCCTGCTATAATTTTTCTGTTCTTTGACGTTTGATATTTAAAAGAGTTTTTATTTTTGAAAAGAGTTCTGGTTAAAAACTAGATTATTGCTCCTATAGTGTCCGAATACAGATATTCAGATTATTGCTGGGACTTAAAAGGCCTAAGGCTGGTACAGGTTACTGGACTCTGTCCGTATGCGCACTTTCTCTATTATATTGCACTTCCATTAAAAATGGGGGTAAATAAAAACCCCTGTGGAGCAAATACATTTCTTGAATGGCTTATCTTAACTTTAAACATTTGATAGTTTTCATTAGGTTGAATCATTATTTTGCAGCTTTGCCCAGCTCTCTTTGTAACATTTGAAGATTTACCTTTCCACAGAACTTGTATTGAAAATGTCGTAATAATGTAGTGGTAAGTGTTATTTATAGCAATATGATGCAGTGATCTAGGAACTGCTGGGAAGAAGCCATGAAATCTTTCCAGGACAGTTTATGAAGTAAAAATGGACATTTGAACTGGATTTGGGAAGGATTAGTAAGAGGATATCAAACAAGGAATACGGGACGTAGTTATACTCTGGGTGAAAGAGGGAACACCTACCTGATAGGAGCTGGGAAGCATTCTGACCCCAAGCTTTCATAATACTTTGTATAAATCTCTGTTAGAGTATTTTTCATATTATGCTGTAATCTTATTTATATGATAATTGTGCTGGGCGTCTGGGCATTTGCAGGCAATGAATGACTGGGTCTTCTTTATCTTCTTCAATGCCTGGTGTATAATAGGTAGCCAATAAATGTTTGCTGAATGAGTGAAGATATGCAAGACCATTTGCTCCAGGATAAGGCTTAGTGTGGGCATTGGTAAGAGATAAAGCTGAATATAGATAATATCCTTACCCATATCATAGGCTTTTTATGCAAGGCTAAAGGGTTTGGATTTTACCCTGTAAGGAGTTGTAGTGCCATGAGGATATCTGAGAAGGGAGTGGGTAACATGATCAGACTTATAATTTAGAAAGGTAACTGTTTTAAGCCATGTAGAACATGGAGGAGCTGTATTAAAAGTTGAAGGTCAAGTAGGGTGTAGGGTACGTGTGTATACTTGGAGGTATGTAAGACAGTGCAGGTATTGGTAGAAAATTTTCGAACTTTTGTTTATTTTTAAAAAATCCTTACCAGCATTTTTTATGTATGTTGAAAAATCGTCTCAGTTATTACATCTATTGATGGTGACTTCCTTGTCTGAATGTTACATTGTCACAACCCATGTGTTAGGTAAGGCTTCCTGAAAGGAGAAAGGCAACTCTGTGACTCAGAGGGGATGGCAGGGCTTTTTTGTCTTTGCTCTTAGTATTTTGCTAAATGTTACAGTTCGTATGTACTTGGTTCAGTGGATTACACAATATATTGGCTAGCTTTAAACTCTTACAAAATGATACATGAGTGCAAAAATACTCTTAAGGAAACCACAATTTGAAGATAAGACTAACAATAAAATGCAAGTGAACAATAAGTAAATAGCACTTACACTTCTAGTAGCTCTGAGTCACATTATGATGCAAAAACAATGACTGTTTAACCTGATAGGACAAGAGCGTGCCAAAAAACTAAAATCAGAATCATCACAAAGATTCTCTGAAGTCTGGATGTACATCTTGTGTGAAATATGAACTTTGGCTTAGCTTTATCATGCTTTGAGATATTAAGTAATATTACGAAGCCAATATTTAAAACTGCTTTTCATTTTCCCTTTATATCCTCTTATTAAAAGTTCTATTTTTGTGTGTTTTATAATATCTTAGTATAGTCGTCCATGTATAATTTATAAATGCTCATCTCCTGGGGTGCAGAGTCAGAAGTTTTAATAGGTTGTATGGAAAAAAACTGGAGAGGATTGGTTTAGAGAAAGATGCTGAAAAACTAAAGCAAAGGAGGGTCGGTGATCTGAGGATCTACTTAGATTCTTACTAGGTACTGTAGACCTTATGGTGTCCTTTGTATATTTTCGGTGATAAGTTAACATTACTCCTCTGAAACAGATACTGTCATTTTATAGACAGCAAAACTGAGGTTCAGAGAAATGAAATACCTTGCCCGAGATCACAATTACTGTATTACAGATTGAGTATTTCAGCCCAAGTCTCTTAAAAATTCATGGGCTTTCTACATATTGCTTCGAATACCTAGGGATTTTAAAATGCTATTAACTGAGATAAAGAATACAAGTAACCCATTTTTTTCCAGTAGATTACTAGTGAATTTTTAATGAAGTTGTATTAATAGGAACCCTACTTGAAACATCTAATCCATATATGATGTCTGTTGTTCCTGTGTCTGAGGGTCCAACATTTATTCACCGTGTTTGAAGTTAACATGGATTTTTCTAAGTTTCTGTATGATAATAGAATACCCGGTTAGGAAAAAAATATTTTTCCTTTGGAAAGTCATATGTGCCAGGCACATATGGGGGAAAAAACATAAGCACTATTCAAGCAACTAAAACTGATGTAAATATACAATTTACTGATACACTTAATTAAGCCCTTGTTAGATGAAGGTTTTCATGGCTCCTTAATGTATCTCCAGGCTTGTAATAAAAGTTTTCAAGTGATTTCTTCAGTCTTAGCAGCTAACAAGGTGAAGAAAAATGCCTCAGAGCTTAAGAGGCTTTTATTTGATGAGTTTAGTAGTAATATTTTCCTTGATTCATCTGTTTCTCCAGTTCTTTTGGTGTCTTTTTGCCAGGTACTTTATTTATTTACTGTGAATTTATACAACTAGCAGAAGTGGAATTTGAGTCCACATATTTGCACAGAACCCTGAGAGATGCTGTAAAGCAAACAGAAGCCTTCCTGGGGGAATTTCAAGAATGTTGTGTATTTTTTAAATGGGAGTATCTGCTTGTTCCCAGTTTATGCCCTCTGCCCTGTGACTATTATTATCTTTGTCTTTTTAAAGGTTTGTTTTTTTTTTTTGAAAGATTTTTATTTATTTATTCGACAGAGATAGAGACAGCCAGCGAGAGAGGGAACACAAGCAGGGGGAGTGGGAGAGGAAGAAGCAGGCTCCCAGTGGAGAAGCCTGATATGGGGCTCGATCCCACAACGCCAAGATCACGCCCTGAGCCGAAGGCAGACGCTCAACCGCTGTGCCACCCAGGCGCCCCTAAAGGTTTTAACTATGACCTTTTTGTTATGGATTTGGTTTGGTTTCTGCATAATGTCAGGTGGTTAATAACAAGTAAACACTGCATATCTGTCCTAGGAACGTTGGTAGAAAAATTATTTTTCCATTCTCCATAAAGGCTTTAAATGCCTTCACAGCTTACTCCATGGTTTGCCTTTTTTGATAATTGTCAAATATGATAATGCATTACTTCTTTTTCTGCATATTTCTTTTTCATTTATGAGGACGCCACTGTATGCTTGTATTTCAAATGAAACTTAATTTTCATCTAGATAGGTTTGCAAGTATTTTTTAAAAGCTGGAGGCAGTTTGTAAGTGCAGAAATGTTTGGGACTCTACTTAGATCCTTAGCTAAGCTGCTCTGCCCCCGCCCCCCGCCCCATGCCTCCCATTGTTTCAAGAAAGTGTAACCAGGGCCGCGATAAGGGAGAGAATATAACCAACACACCCGCACGGCCGCGTAGCTGTGTAGTACCCATTATGGAATGTGTTATTTCCATTTTACATGGGAGGAGACTAGGCTTCAGAGAATTTAAATGTGTTTTCAAGGTTGTACCCCCAGTAACTGACAAAGTGGGATTGATTTCTGACTATGGTCCCATTGCATTAATTTTTCTTGAGAAAGATAACCTATATAGAAAAAGTCTTAGCGTGGTGTCTGTCACATGGTAGGTTCTTAATAAATGTAGATTCTCCTTTCTCTTTTTCTGAACTTTTCTACCTTTCACTGAAACAATTAAAAAAAAAAAAAGACACCAAGGGAATTAGCTGCTGTTTCCCCCTTTTGGGGGAAGGGGCAACTTGATTAAAAGAAAGGAAATGTGCTACATAGCCTTGTGCTGCTTTATCCCTTTTGGGCTCAGCGTGAGGGGACGATTCACAGAGACTTTCTTTTCTTTTCTTTTCTTTTTTTTTTTTTTAATGATTTTTTATTATATTATGTTAGTCACCATACAGTACTTCCCCGGTTTCCGATGTAAGGCTCGATGATTCATTAGTTGTGTATAACACCCAGTGCACCATGCAATACGTGCCCTCCTTACTACCCATCACCAGCCTATCCCATTCCCCCACCCCCCTCCCCTCTGAGGCCCTCAGTTTGTTTCTCATAGTCCATAGACAGAGACTTTTCTTTTTAACTCCTGTTACTGAAGTACAGTTGGCACACAATGTTATATTAGTTTCAGGTATATGACGTAGTGATTCGACAACTCTGTATATTACTCCATGCTCGCCGTAATTGTAGTTACCATCTGTCACCATACAACATTATTACAATATTGTTGACTATATTTCCTGTGCTGTACTTTTCATCCCCATGACTTATTTTATAACTGGAAGTTGGTACCTCCTAATCCCCTTCACCTACTTGCCCACCCCCCACAGAGAGTTTTTCTGTTTTGAGTGTAAGTGGGAGCTGACAAGAGCTGTAGAGAGCTAGAGGCCATTTGACCCCGTAATAATAAGGGCTATTAAGGAAGGGTTGGTTTGAAGATTTTTTTTTTTTTAATAAGTGTGTGTTTCTGGAGCTTAGCTTTGCATATAGGCCAGGTGGCTCCTGATGCAAAGAGAGAAGTAAGAGGGAGTTGTGCTAAGTTTTGGTTAGCAAGCTTTGATGTATTTAGTAGTGGTGAGTCTCATGAGGGCCCTTGGTCATATGTGAATGGTCTGTGCGGTGCCATTCATATAGGCTAGCTTGTGAATGACCCTTCGGGAACCCAGAGTTGTGTAGCACAGCACTTGAATCTAACAGATGGATAATTTCTGAGTAGAGATCATTTTCTACTTGTATGGGTCTTTAAGTCTCTCAAATCCCATCTGTATGTTTTACCATTTAAACAAATGGTAGCAAATACAGTGGCTTCTCAATTGATGGCTCCTCTGGAAGTGACGTTTGTCCTAATGAAGACAGGCTTTGTGAGCTCCGAAGGCTAGGGGCCAAGGGGAAAGGCTTGGTGTCAGCAGGGGACTGAGGAAAAAACTTGATTGGCTGAGGGAAGGGCTCTTGAACACAAGGAGTCTTTTGCTCTGGTCATGTGAATCCTTGGTGCCACTAGGTGGCAGGACAGGCAAGAGTCCTAGACAGACCTGTAAGGTTAGGAAGCCAGGTCAGCCCTACCTGCGAGGGTGGGAGAGGGCCGCGCAGCCAGTCAGGATGTCTCAAGGGAAAGAATTTGTGCCCTGAAGTTTATGTCTCTGCTACTTATTTTAATTCTGTCCTTATTTTAATTCTGATAAAGTTTCTGGTGATGGCATTTATGACTTAGACTGTGTCCTCTTAAAGGCACAAATCATAAAATCTTAGCTGTCAAAAACTTGCAAAGTTCTGTGATCAGGGAGTTAAGACACTGTTATACTTACTTTGTAGATACCCAAATAGAGGTCCGTGGAGAAGTCAACTTTCCCAAGATCTTACAGCAAGTCACTGGCTGTTCCTGCTCACCGAGTTCCAGTTCTGTGCCAAGTAAGCTATTGTTATAAGTGCTGTCTATTCACAGAAAAAGCTAGAGACAGGAGGATGTTCTAAATTGTACCTTCTGGTTATCCATAATCCTGAAGGTAGGCCCTATCCTGCCCGAACCAGGCACTGCTGGTCCATGGGTGGTCATGACCAAACTTGTCAGTCCTGCGACTATACGAAAATGACCTTCATTAGGACCACCTAAAATGCGGAACTATGAAGTGTAGCTACCGCCTCATGATACTTACAGGATTGGGAGGATGTAAGGGGGAAGTCTAAGTATGTGCCTTGTGCGTAATCTAACACCATACCTGGAATTAATGAATGTTTTTTCCTCTGTACCTGCCCTCTCCCTAATGTTTCTTTTCATATCTGTCTCTTGACTTGAAGATATATCAGTTATTTGGACCTATTAGTGATCAGTTGGACCAACATGCTAAAGTAGGAGGGAGAAGTTTCTTCTTAACAGTCTGGCCTTTTAAACTGTCTTTTGTGATAGCAATGACCTTTTAAAACGTAGTGTTACCATCAGTTACTTAGTTTCCAAAGGAGAGCAGTCAGGAACTGTGCTTTTGAATAGTGGTTTTCAAACTTATGAACCACAACCCAGTATAACACTATGGTGTACACGCATGTGTGCATCTGGAATAAAACTTATCCTTTCTGTGTGCGTACAGAACTGCATTTTCTGTCAGACCCGCTAATAGAATGAGACCACTGTTTGAAAAATCTTATGCCTTAGAGAAAAAGATGGTAAGAAAACATTCTTTTTTGGCGGATTGGCAATATCCAGGGCCAGATTAAAAATGAGAATGTTTTTAGAAGGTGGGGAAGGGACAGTAAAGTGTCCCCCAAACTGAGAAGACACTTTGAGACCAGAAAATGAAGCAAGCCGCTCCATAGAGTTTACACGGAGTCTTATTCAGGGTCACTGACTGACGGGGGGGATCGGGCTGAGGAAGACCTATGGCAGCTGCACAGCTGTTCTCACAAAGTCCAGACCCTAGTCCACAGATTTTATAGAGCGACGGGACACGCGGAAGGGCACTGTAGTGAGTCCCAAGGGTTCACATCCACCTCAAAGGGCTCGAATGCACCCAGCTGACAGCTACCCTTTAATTAGATCTTGTGGCACCACCTGTGCTTCAGGAAAGAAGGAAGACTGTTATTTCTAACAGATTCTTGGGAGACCAAAACAATCCTTCCCAGTCTTGGCAGACATCTCTAAGGTATGTATATTAATCTCCAAGGAACCCAGGACAAGTAGCCCCAAGAGAGGTAATTGAGCAAACACGAACAAGATGGAGGCCCAAGATGGAGTCGGTATTGTCAGCACTCCTACAGAAGAGGAGCTTGAAACATGCAAGTTTGGGTCGTAGACCTTGGAGGTTCAAATGGGGCTTTGTCATTTTTATCAGCTCTCCCTACACGTACTCATTCCAGAGCTATGATTCAAGGCAGTGAGAACAGAAAGAAAATGCAATATAGGTACTGTGAATCACAGCTAACAGTCTTGCTAAAACTTTTACTCACCCTGTATTTCTTCTGTGGGTAGGTTTTAAACGTATTTCTTGCAGTTCTTGAATCAGCAGGCTTGTGTTAACTCCCATCACCTAGCAAATCCACTTGAGAAAGCTTTGGAAATTCAGGTGTGACGGAAACAGAGTGCACGTCAGCCGCTGATGGAGTAGGCAGCGGTGTTGACTGGTGCTCCCTGGTTCATAACGTGGTGGGTGTGGCCTCATTTGCTCCTCATAATCCCGTGAGAGAAAATATGAAATTGTCTTCTTTGTTCAATGTGACTACCAGTACCAAAAACCAAACAAAACCCAGGGATCTGCAAGGTTAGTTAGCTTCCTCGAAGTCTCATAACTAGTAGAGGAGATGCTGGTAAAGCGTCAACCCGGGTCTGCCTTATTACTAAAAATCTTGATACCAAAACCTATAATAAGAAATTGGAAATGTCAGTGTCAAAAGTATTTTGTGGATTAAATACAAATTAAAATGCTAATTCTTTGGGAAACAAGTTAACATAGCACAAGAAAGTATCCCTCATCTATCATTGTTTAAAGGCAAGTAACCCATTCTTACGTTGTACTTGAAGACTTTGTACTTCAGATATTTAAGATGCCTTCACTGGGAGGAACATTGATACCGGCCCCACAGGCGATTATTTCCCTCTGTGCAGCAAACTGGGAAGCCTGTGCCTGTGTTTTATGGTTTGTCTTGACTGTTTTTGTGCTGAAAAACCTGTACAGTAAGGAGGCCAGTAGTATCATCGTTGGCAATATTGAGATCTGGAAAGGTTATGTGAGAATTTAAATGAGAACTCGGATCTTCTGACCACCTGCCGAGTTCTTTGGAGAAGCACTAAGCCATGTGGGCAGAGTAATTGAATGTTTTGGGTAAAGGCCCAAGGTCTAAAATGGCAGAGGAAGAGCACCCCGCAATGTACTTCCATTTAAGTTTAGAATGTAGCTGTATTAAGACTGTATTTGGTCAATGTTCTATGAAGTGACCCCATGACAGAAAAATCAAGTTCTGCACTACTATTCCACATAGCCAATAAGCAGCCAACTCAACAGGTAGAAATGTTATTGGAGTTGTGATTTTTCCTTTCTGTCCCAGCTTTTTTTTTTTTTAAGTAGGTTCCATGCCTGGTGTGGAGCCCAGCGTAAGGCTATGAACTCACAACCCTGAGATCAAGACTTGAGCTGGGATCAAGAGTCAGACACTTAACCAACTGAGCCACCCAGGTGCCCCCACCCCAACTTTCTTTTAAAGCTTTTGCTAAGCACTTACATGCATGTGACCCAATAAAGCGTGTAATGTAAATAAACACTGGGTTTATCAGTGGTTTTTAAATGTACTTGGGCTCTTTTAGCTGAAATTCATGATTCTATAAAAGATCTAAGAAAAAGGATAAGTGTGAGTAGGGCGTATATATCATAACCATTGAAAGGCTGATTCAGTTATAAAACAATAAGAATGGATAAAGTTTATTAGTAGTTTCCTATGTGTCAGGCTGTGTCAGAGGTTTTACCCATTTTATCTTATGAAATTTCCTCAAAACCCAAGTGAAGGTCAATACTATTCTGGTTTTAACACATGAGGAAACCAAGGCTAATAAACTAATAGCTTCATAAATTTAATTGAGGGTCATATTGTAATAAGTGGTAGGGCAGGTATAATCTGACTTGAGATCTAATGCTTTGGGTAAGTGTTATATAGCCTCCTTGTGTAAAAGAAATTAAACTAAGTTAATAGAAAAATGGGTCCTAATTTGTAGTTTTATTAATTTAGAGTCTGAACTTGTACAAGTCATTTCATCTCTTTTTTACCTTTTTGTCCTCATCTCTAAATTGTGTATAGTATCTATTCTGCCTACAACTTCAATTTATGATCAGGATTAAAAACTAGAGTGGTATAGTGGTCCTAGAGCAGGATAGACTACGGAAACGAGAGGCGATGAGGAGGTAAAGACAGTAGAAAGTGCTAGAAAGTATAGGTTTAAGAAGTTTACATGCAAGAAATACTTAAAAATGTTGGTTACTTTTCTTCCAACATGGAAACTGTCAGGGAAGGCTGCAGGTACCACTTTCATGGGAAGATGAGTTGGGAGGATCCGTAAGAAGAGAGGAGAAGTAGCGGTTTCAGTGGTCAGAGAATGGATGTACAGGGGTGCCCTGTGGGTGCCGCTGCTCAGTGGGGGCAGGCCACATTAGACAGCAGCAAGACGAGAGAAGGCTGACGGTAGTGGGGGAAGTTAGAGTGAAGCATAACCACAGGTGGTATGTTTACAGTGGGTCATTTGCTTAAGCAGGCAAATGTTGGTGGAGGGAGTGAGAACTGGGTAGAGAAGTTCCGTAACTATTTAGGTTGATATTTGGTAATACTGAGGTATTTTGAGGCAAGCATGAATAATTCAGTCATTTGTAATGGAGAAAAATGTGTGTGGTGTTCCAAAACCAAGATCAGTGTACTTTCTACCCGTGTCTGTTGTCTCTACTTCCCGTTTTCCATTCATTTCCACGTGGCCTCAGCAGGTCATTGCTGAGGCCAATTTATCTAATTATGTGATTTTTTTATATTTGTGTTTTGAAGCTTTGAGCAGAGTATAAGCTGCCTTCAGGACTCTTTCTCTTCTTAGGAATCTAGTAAGCAAGGGGTCATAAGGTATGGCTAGCTGTATCCATATTCCAGGCATGTTCGTGTATTCCTAAACAGCACGATTTGCTGGAGAGCACCAGGATTGGAAGAGGGTTAGGCATGTTCTGGTCAGGAGAAGCCATTTTCCCCTCATGGAATGACTCTTCCTATCTAGATATTAAACTGCCGGTAGCCAGGCTATGATGTCCCAAAGGGGATCCCCGTATTTAGGATTTTCCAGAGAAACAAAACCAGTGGGGTGTGTGGGCATGTGTATGTGTGCACATGTATCATAAGGAATTGGCTCATGTGTTTATGGAGTCTGGCAAGTCCAAATCAGCAGGCTTAAGACCCGGGAGAAGCAGTGGTGTAGATGACGTCTGAAGACAGTCTGCTGGAAACTTCTCTCTTGGGAAGGCTGAGTTTTTTGTTGTTGTTTTTCTATCCGGCTGTCAGCTGATTGGATGAGGCCTACCTATGGAGGGCAATCTGTTTACTCAGAATTCACTGATTTAGATGTTAATCTTATCCAAAAACACTCTCCCGTCTGTGGAGTGTGCGATAGGCAAGGCCTTCGTAGGACATTAGGGCCCTTACCACCTCATCCTCAGAACATCTCTTAAATGCCAGCACTTTTTGTTCAGTGTATTAGGTAGAAATTCTATAACCTGTTTGAATCAAATTAACAGGTAGGAAGGTACTTTTAAAATTGTGTGATAGGGGTGCCTGGGTGGTTCAGTCAGTTAAGCATCTACCTTTGGCTCGGGTCATGATCCCAGGGTCCTGGGATTGAGCCCCATGTCAGGCTCTCTGCTTAACGGGGAGCCTGCTTCTCCCTGTCCCTCTGCTGTTCCCCCTGCTTGTGAGCTCTCTGTCTCTGGTTGTCAAATAAATAAGATCTTTTTAAAAAATTGTGTCCTAGTTTACAAATGCAAGGAATTTAAGGAAGTGGTGAGTGGAGAGGGTGTGGGTAGAGTTAAGTGTAAATGGGTGTATCGCCACCTGTCACGAGGAGTACAGTTTGGCAGGAGAACAATAAACCCTTGTTTTTGTGACCGGACTGCACATCACCATACACAGTGTGTGTGTCGGGGCCTGCATCGTAAAACCTTCTCTTAGATCTGCAGGAAAATCCTGTCTTCATTCTGGGGAGGAGTGGCTCGGTGGGGCCTTTGGAACTCTGGTTCTGCTACGTCATTCTTACCTGCTGGCCCTGCTGCTGGCTCCCTGAGAGGACTCCTTAGTGGTGCTGCGAGGCCACGGGTTGAAGAACTGCATAGAGAAAAACACCTTGTTTACATAGCAGCTGTCTTCTGGGCGATGTTGTCTCATAAACCTTGGGAGAATCTCATGATGAGGAAGGGGTGATTTTGCTGCTAACACACTTACAGATAGAGCAACCACAGTTTTAATTCTTCTCGTTAGTGTAGAACAGTGCTTTGCACCTACTTGCTCAGTAAATGTTTGGAGAGCTTTAGTCTCTTTCTGTATTCATTCTCTTTTTTCTCTCACTTCTGATGTTCTCTACAGCTCACATTTGAGTGCCGGTGAAATGAAGAATGCTGTATTATTTTTTTTTTCCTTAGGAGAAATGAAGTAAATAAAAGTTTTAGATTCCCTTGAGAAATTTTTAAATGAGATGAATCTTAGTATCACAATGGAAATGAAGTGCTTAATACTCAATATTATGTACCATCTAATACCTTTTAGAGTATGTTTTTATAATTGAAATCTTCCATTTTACTCTAGAGAGTAAGCCTTTCTTTCGTTTGACTTGCAGAAATGGTGGTGGTTTTATTTTCCAGTGAACTCTTACAACGAAATGTTCATTAATTAAAAATAGCTGCCCCATACAGGAAATAGGTCATAGAGCAGCTCCTGATACTGTTCTAAAAACAGACATGAGCCACTCTGAGTGCTAAAGAGGAGTGAATGCTGAAGACCACGTGAATAGATTCAGGTAAAAGAGTGCTGGTTTTTAAGAAGGCTCTGTGTGCCTTTCTATTCATGTTTTTCTGATGATAAGAGTCATGTGCTTACTATTAAAAAACCAAATATTATAGTAATATATTCTGTAGAAAGTGAAATTCTCACCCAAATTGTGGTGTCTAGTTAGTCTGGTGGTTTCTACCAGATTTTTCTCTGTGCATATATAAGCAGTATAGACTTATTTTAAAAATGGGATTATACGTTCTTTCAACTTGGTTTTTCATTGATATGTTTTGGAAATTTTCCACATCAAATTTTTCAAAGTCCTCTTCCTTTTATTATTCAAGTTAGCATAGTATTTCACTGTACTATAGTTTGTTTAAACCTGTTCTCTATTAATAGACTTGTGAGTCGATACAGTTATTTTTTTTTCCTTGAAGATCATTGTTTTTAGGGCAGATGCACTTACAATTGAATGAAGTTACCACATGAAATATTTTGATAGTGTGATATATTGAGAGTTGACTATGTGTCTGGACCTTTTCTAAGCATTAGCCTGTGAAAGTTAGAATAATTCTGTATTATGAGGGATTTATATTGTCTGTATTCTCGAGATGCAGAAAGCCTCCGAGATCCTTGCATGCCATCAGGACCATCCCTAAGATAAGCTGAAAGACAGGGGTGACTGGGGCAGCCACCCTTTTAAATCTAGAGGAGCTAAGCAGAAGGACAGCAGCTGTGTCAGCATTAGAGAAAGCAGAGTTGAGAAATTCTTACTGGTGTTACCAACGTTTAAAAAAAAAAAAAGTCTTCGCCCGTTGCCATAACAACGGGCTTCAGAAGCCCTGCTATCTTAACCCTGTGTCTGGAGGATTCCCTGGCTGTCACCACAGACTGCTTGGTATCTGTGTGTCCCCTGCCTCTCTTTTGAATTCCCGTGGTGAATGCGTCTGATACGCAGGGCCTTTCCTCAGGTTTGTCTGTGCTCCTGGTGTGCCTCCCTGGGCACCAAGAGACGTCCGCTAATGCTGAGATTCCCATCCCCAGCCGGGCCTCTGTCATGCCTTGTGTAGCTGCTCATTGCTTTCTACCGAAAATGGAAACTTTCAAGTTTTTGTCACTCTTAGTGACTTGGACTCTAACACAGACTCCATGAAAAGTCTTCTGAGACCTAGAAGGTATATTCCTTTTGCTCAAATGATTGTTGAATTGATCCTGGGTACAATAAGTTAAATTTTTAGAGGGAACAGAAGTTTACCGCACATTGCAGTTCTTCACAATTAAGGAGCCTAGTGTGACTAGAGAGAAGCGAAGCTTCTGATACCACTGATACCACTAAAAGCAACCTGTCCGGGTTATTTATGGCCGTGTAATAAACCACCCCAAAACCTGATAGTCTAAAACAGCAACTTATCTCCTGATTCAGTGATTCGACCAGGAGGTTCTGTTCTATGTGGTGTCAGCTGGATGCTGGGATGGCTGTGGTCCTCTGAGGCTTGCTTGGGAGCTGGGACTCAGTGGCTGCTTAGGTACCGTTGTGGTGTCTGGGTTCCAAAATGAAGAGGTAGATGTTGCCCAGCCAGTAAAGGGCTAGGCCCAGAACTGGCACTGCATCATTCCTGCCATATTCAAAGGGTTTAGGCAGTAATAGGCCTGGCCCAGCGTCCCTGTGGGAAGGGACTATACAAGGACGTGAATACCCACAAGTGTGGTTCATTGGAGGTGATCACCAGAATGACCACTTAGCACAGTGTGCTCGCTGGCCGCTCACACATGCAGACTCCACTCGCCCACACACAAGAGCCCCACAAGCCTCACTCCGTTGCTATGTTAGCTTGAGTCCAGGAGCTCGTTTAATCAGGTCCAGGTGCAGATGAGGCCCTTTGGGTATGGCTAATCTCAAACCAAATACCTGTGAACTAAAGGCACAAATTATTTGCTGTCCTCCCCCCACCCAACATACAATGGCAAGGCAGGGACAGGAAAATTGCAATAGACAGCCTCCTTCAAAAAGGTATCAGAGGCTGTGGAGAAGTCACAACACTGATATACTGCTGGTGGGAATGTAAAACGGTGCCATCACTTTGGAAACAGTTCCATAAAAGGTTAAACATAGAGTTACCATTTGACCTGGCAATACCTTTCTTAAGTGTATACGTAAGACAAAGGAAAAAATATGCCCACCCAAAACTTGTACATGAATACAACATAGCAACATTACAATAGCCAAAAGGTGGAACCAACTCAAGTATCTATCAACTGATAAATAGAAACATAAAATCTAGTATATCTGTGCAGTGGAATGAAGTACTAATATATACCGCAACATGGATAAGCCTTGAAAATATGCTAGGCACAAGAAGCTAGTCACAGAGAGCACATATTGTATGACTCTGTTTGTATGAAATGTCCTTAATAGGTAAATCTACAAAGTAGTTTAGCAGCTTCTTAGTGGCATAGGAGTATGGGGATGATAACTAAGGGTATAGGTTTGTTTTTGAGGTGATGGAAATGTTTTAAAGCTATCTGATTGTATCTGTGAATATACTGAAAACCTCTGAGTTGCAAACCGGGTAAATTGTATGGTATGTGACTTATAGCACAATAGAACTCATTTTTTTAAAAAATGTAAGGGAGAAGTAGGAGACACCTAGTAATCCCTGGTCCACAACAGTCTAAAATCCAGCTAGGTAAATGTCAATAGTTACTTGTTCAGGAACTAGTTTTTTTGCTTTTGTTTTTTGGGTTTTTTTAGGGGGGTGGGGAGGAGCAGAGGGAGAGAGAATCCCAAGCAGGCTCCACACCCAGCACAATGCCTGATGCAGGGTTCAGTCTCACAACCCCAAGATTATTACCTGAGCTGAAATCAAGAGTCGGATGCTCAACTGACTGAGCCACCCAAACTCCCTGGGACTAGTTTATAATCTGGGTGGGTCTTCGTGGCTCTTGTCTCTACTCTCTAGCCTCTTACTTGTGTCCTCTGAATCTTACTTTTCCATAAGAAATGACTTATGTTTGTAGCCTCTTCCTGTCTGAATAAGGGCCCTAGTATTTTTCTTTTTGAACTTTGTTTTTTTAGTTCAGATTGATGGTCTTTCCATTGATATGTTTTTAGAGTTTTTATGAGTATTCCCATGGATTTCTTTAGGGTTCACAACATTGGATTAAAACCATTCCCACAAATCTCTTTGAGACAGGGCTCTACCTTGAACTGCCTTTAAGTCAGGGCATTGTGTGAAAATACCATTAAGATTCTTACGAGCTCAGGGCACCTGCGTGGCTCAATTGGTTTAAGTGCCTGCCTTTGGTTCAGTTCATTATCTGGGGGTCCTGGGTGCTGCTCAGAGGGGAGTCTGCTTTTCTCTCTCTCTGCCCCTCCCCCTCTCCCCCATTTGTACGCTCTCTCTCTCTCTCTCAAATAAATAAATACAATCTTTAAAAAAAATTCTTAAAAACTCTACTGTCTAGTGGAGATGGTTCTTAAGATACACTTAAAATCCTGCAAAGCCTTTGGTCTAGCACTGTGATTTGCAGTATGGTCTCTGTACCAGCAGCGCTAGTGTCACCTGGGAACTCAGGTCAGACCCCATACAGACCTGCTGAATCAAACTGAATCAAACAGATGAAGCAGTCTGGGTTTTAACACCATCCCCCTCAACCCCAGCTGAGTTTGGTGCACACGGAGTTTTAGAACTACTGGTCTAACATAGTCTGTGAGGAACCAACCACCTAAAATCTTTGAGGGCTCAACAAAGGTTTTGAGGCCACATTTTACTGCCACTACAGGATGTGATATTTGCCTTGAGCCATGTCTTACTTTGAGCTTGCTTTTTGCTAAGATGCTGAAATGAGGAATGGCTTATTTTTGAAGCCAACAAGTCCGGCTCCTTTTTATTTCCTCTAAATTCTACTCGAAAAGGAACCAAACTGTCCCCTTTTTTAGTTCATTTCACTACTCCCATATTGTATCATAGGTGGCTAACACGAACCATTTGGTACTTTCAGCCTTCTTCCTGAAATTATCCTTAGATCTGTGAGTTCATTAGGTGCCCTTTCCATTTCCATGTTACTGCACGCTTTGGGTTTGCCAAGTATTCTGCCTGCACGTGATGTAGGTTCCCTTTCTTCAGCCACCGGTCACATTTCTTTACTTTTTCAGATTTTTATTAACTGTCTCCTCGAGATTCTTATAACTTCTGCCCACCACCCGGACCCAAAGCCTGTATATATTTTAGGTTTTTGTTCCAGCCCCTCTTCTGGTTCCAAATGCCTTTGTTTTGGTTGTCTATTGCTACCTAACAAATCATCCCCAAATTTAGTGGCTTAAGACAACAACTATTTTCTGGGCGCCTGGGTGGTTCAGTCGGTTAAGCGTCTGGTTTTGGCTCAGGTCATGATCCCAGGGTCCTGGCATCAAGCCCCACATCCGGCTCTGTGCTCAGCAGGGAGCCTGCTTCCCCCTCTCTCTCTGCCTGCTTATGATCTCTCTGTCAAATAAATAAATCTTAACAAACAATTTTCTTGCTCACAACTTTGGGATCTGGCCAGGGTTTGGTAAGGATGGCTCATTTCTGGTGTGTGTGCTGTCTGCTGGGATGGCTTGATTAGGGCTGTAAGATTTCTTTCCAGGTAGCTCACTTGCAGGTCTGGCAGCTTGGGGCTGTCCACTGTGATTTTAGCTGGAGAGCTGGAGTCATCAGCTGGGCCTTCTTTCTCTTCCATGTAGGCCTTTCTCATGCGTGTAGCTATTTGGATGTTTTCATAACATGGCAGCTGGACTCCAAAAAGGAAACAAATTGCCAGGCTTCTTAAAGATTTAGCTCAGAACTGGTGCAATGTCATTTCTGCTGTTTTCTGTTGGATAGTCATTCAAGGAGGAGGAGAAATAGATCCCACCTCTTGGTGTGGGAATAGTGGCAAAGAATTTGTGGCTGTCATTAACCCACTGTAATCTGTTAGAGATATTTTTGGGTTTTGTTTTTGGGGTTTTGGTTTTGGTTTTGTTTTTTGTAGTACTGAAAAGGCACTTGGCATAAGTTATAAGTTGATGACTAGTAATTGTTTATTAGTTGGAGAAAGGTTCAAGCTCTGGGAGGAGGTTAAAAGAAACATTTACATATAAAGAGCCTCTCAGTATCTGTTGTGGAAATTTTAAATGTTGCATTTCACTGGTAAACAAAAGTCACTTTTTTTTGGTAGAATTAAATTTAAATTCCTCATTAACAGAATATAGTCTTAAGCACCTTTGTTGTCCACATTTGAATGTGACAGGGATGTCTGAATGCATTCATGATTTTAATCATTTAATGATTTTAATGGTCTGAAAACGGAACTGGTTATTTTTAGTAAAGATTGCCTTATATATTACCAAAGGTAGAGAAATAACCCCCTTCTACAGACTTTCCTTCTTATAATGGGGACTAAATGCTGTTCGGGAATTGGGAACAATGAAAGGCAGATTCTGGGTGCATTGTAGAAATGATTGTGGTAAAGGCAGAAGTGACTAATGGCATGAAAGAGTCCCAAGATTTTCTACCATTTGGAACTTTTGTGCGCAGCTGTTTCGATTGGTAAGAGGACAAAACAGCTGGCAGAAGAGGCCTCTGATTTTGTTTATTCACCCGAATCATGTATTAGGTTTGCTCATATAGGCTAGTAAATGGCCTCCCGAATTTGTCAAGCAATTATGTTAGTAGATTTTTCTCTATGCAAACTGGACCTCTATTTTAAAAAAATAATAAAACAGTGCTTTATTACAATAGTGATTCGAGAGTTTAAATACAGCTTGTAGCTTTAAAATTAAAAGAATCTGGTGTTAGATCTTTGACCTTTAGTTCCTATTTTTAGCTTGGAATCGAACATTTGAATGCTTTTGGTTTTGGTTATACGTTATCGTGATAGTACTGCTGTTGTTAAACATAAAATAACTTGAATATTTTTTTCTTTAATTTGAGCATTTGTAAAAATGTTTGGGGCAGCACTAGTTTCCCTTACTTTCCCTTACTAGTTTTTACTCTCCTACATCTAAGTAGTTGTCAAGCTGACTAATAATGCACTTCCTCTTTTTTCCCCCCCTCTCCTTGGTTCTTCTGTTTGTTTTTTTCTTCTTTGTTCTCCTCACACCTTGTCCAGTCTGATGCAGTAACCCATTCTGGAGTGAGATTATGGATAGTGTGGACAAGATGATCATGATACATGTATTTGAGTCTGTAGAAGAATCCTTCTAGCTGTCCAACTTCCCTGGCATGATAATCACGACCAACAGTTTAGAAAATGATGCTCAAGCTCTTGGTTTTCAGAATTGTCTTCCTCTGTTTCTCCACCAGTGATAATTCCATTTGCTTTGGGATATCCTAGGTACTCATCAGCCCATCAAGCAATTATTGTGTGTGAACTGATAGAGCATTCTAGGAGACACAGAGGTAGGCAGGAAATAGTCACTGTTGTTTCTTAGTCTCCAGTCTTCAGATTCTTCTTTCTCAGTCAGCTTTGAAACCTGGGCATGGTTTTTTGCTTGCAGAATGTTGATGGTCTCTGAATCATCTTGGTGCTCTCCTACCTTCACAGCTGTACTTCACAGTTATACTCATCGTGAATAGGACCTTACTTATTTCAGGGTTTGTGCAACATACTGTGTTGTCACTATTTTGAACTCCAGTTATTAAGAATGTATTCTTGTGTATATTTTTAGTTGTTCATTTCCCTTGGGTAGGTACATAACTTCCTAATTGCCTTACAGGTATTTTCACAGAATTCTCATTTCTGGGCTAAATAATTTTAATCTCTTCAAAATTTTCTTGTATCTCACTTTTCCCTGCAGCTTTCATAGATTGTCCAAATAGTTACATACATTTACTATCCAACAGAATTTTTTCCACTTGACCCGCCCTCTGTAGATATCTAAGCAGCAGCATTCAAAAAGCATTATTTTCTATCACTTTTCAAAAATAAAATTAATAAAATACTATAGGACTTGGAACGGACCTTTGCAAATATGTAATTTAGAGCCCCCGTCTTGCACTGTTATTTCACATGTAACGCACATCTTTGATACATAGAAAAAAATAAAATCAAAAAAGGGAAGAAGTGCTACCTATAATGGGAAGGTATGTACTCCATCCTTTAAACTTCCAATGTGTTCTGTGTGCTGTTTTAATTGCAGAATTAACTGTAGTGCCCTTTTATTTCTTTGTAAATGTTGGGAAGCCAGTCTTTCAGCAAAATCTGCTTGTTTGCCCCAAATGAATATACTTGTGTTTGTGTGATTCTTTATTTTTAACTTTAGTTAGCCCAGATCACTTTGACTTCCAAAACCTGTTTAGACTATTGCTTTTTATTTTGGTGGCATTTATAAGCTATTTCTAGGTCATTGGGCTGCTCTTAAAAGATATACTCATGAAAACTACAAAGTGCTGATGAAAGAAATAAAAATCTAAATAAATGGAGAGAGATACTGTGTACTCTCAATACAGTGACGATGACCGTTCTCCCAAATTGATGTATGGGTTTCACAACGTTCCTGTTAAAATTCTAGCCAGATTTTTTGTAGGTATAGATAAGATTATTCTAAAATTTATGTGGAAAGGCAAAGTAACCAAAACAGCTAAAAAAACATTTTTGAAAAAGAAGCATAATGTTGGGAAAATCACTCTAATTTTAAGACATGATATAGCTATGGCAAACAAGGTGATGGTATTGCCAGAGGGATAGACAGATAGGCCAGTGCCACAGAACTGAGAACCCAGAATTAGCCCCGCACAAGTGGAGCCAACTGATTCTTGACAAAGGTGCAAATACAGCAAATCTTTTTAACAAATGGTGTTAGAGCAGTTGGATATCTATGGACCCCCCCCAAATGAACTTCCACCTAAACCTTAGACTATACACAAATTAACTCAAAATAGGTCATCAATTTAAATGTAAAAGATAAAACTGTAAAACTTTTTAAAGAAAACCTAGGAGAAAATCTTTTAGACCTAGAGCTTACCAAAAAGTTCTTAGCCATGACACCAAAAGCATGAAAATCATAAAAGAAAAAAAAATGATAAATGGGACTTCATCAAAGTTTAAATCTTTTGGCTGTGTGACTGTTAAAAGGGCAAAAAGACAAGCTGTAGACTGGAAAAAAAATTGAAAACCCTATATTTGACAAAGAACTCTATTTAGAATATATAAAGAACTCTCAAAACTGAATGGAAAAAAAAAAAAGTGAGAGGGGGAGAGAAAGAGTTAAAGAGAGAAAGAAAGAAAGACCCTAACAACCTAATTAGAAAGTGGGCAAACACCATGAAGGCATACAGGTAACAAATGGCAGTAAGCACGTGTGGACACTCACCATACAATCTGGCAGTCGTACTTCCGAGCATTCATTCCAGAGAAATGAAAACTTAGATCCACACTAAGCCTGTACAGAATGCTCATAGCAGTTTTATTTGTAGTTGTCAAACACTGTTAACAATTTGATGTTCGTTAACATGTGAATGGCTGAACTCACGGTGGTACCACCACCATGAAATTCTACTCAGCAACAGAAAAGGAACAGACTGTTGATACATGCAAGCACTTGAAAGGGCCTCGAGAGCATTACACTGAGTGGAAAAAGCCAATCTCAGAGTCACAGTCACATACTGTGTGATTCCACTTACACAGTGTTCTGTAAATGACAACATCATAGAAACAGAACAGAGTAATGGCTGCCAGGGGTTAGGAAGAAGAGAAAGGTGTTGATGACTAGAAATGGGTAGCATGAGGGAGCTCTTAGTGATGCTGGAATCCTTCAGTATCGTGATTGTGATTGTGCTTACACAGGTCTATACAAGTGATAAAGTGGCACAGAACTAAACACACACATTATGCCAGTGTCAGTTTCCTGGTTTTGAGATTGTACTATGGTTATATAATATGATGTAATCATTAGGGGAAACTGGACCTCTCTGTACTATTTTTGCAATTTCCTGTGAGTCTATAATTAATTCAAAATAAAAATTTAAAAAGACACCCAGACCTGAGAGCTATGCTGTCCATTACCCGCTGGTTGTTTTTAAAATTTAAATTAATTAAAATAAAATTAATTTTAGCTCCCTGGTCGCACAAGCCATGTTTCAAGTGCTCATGTGACTACCTTAATATTACACAAATACAGAACATTTCCATCATTGCAGAAATTCAGTTGACGGTGCGGATTGCCATATACATGGGTACCAACACATTTCTTAGTGAACTGTCTTAAATTTATAAATCAAAAGATAATGGTCTGTGCCAATAAAATTTAAATAGTAGAAATGGATTTAACAGGACACTTTTTGAAAGCATCGTACTTTTTGAGGCTATATCCCATATTTTAATAAGAAAAGGAAATGAAACTTTGCTTCATATTTGAAATAGGAATAAAGTGTTTTCCTTATCTGCCAAAGCAGTTGTAGTTTCTTTCCATAATCACAATACAGAATATATAGGAAATGGGCAAAATAGAGGAGAGGAACAAGTTAGGAGAAAGAGATCAGCAAAAGTATTTTAAATATCCCATACTTCTTGTTATTTTTTTGTTTCTTCATGACTAGCCTACCAATAGTAGCTTACTATTGCAGAGGAAGCGTGGTTTAGCAACCAGACCTTAGACCAGAATTATATTTCTGGCTCAAAGTGGCCTTGAGAAACTGACAAATGTACTCTTCTCATTCTCATAACCAATGAGCAAACTAAGCTAAAACTAACTATTGCTTGGGTGGACTAAGGGGTGAGTTATACAAAAGGAGGATTATTTGTCAAACTGTTGGCTTACAAGTAGATTAAATACAAAGTTTTGAGGAATTTGGTTATGAAAAGATCACATGGAGTAGAAAGCAGAAGTTTACCAGGTATAAACCGTTTCAGGTTTTGAGTTTGGGGTTAAATACAAGAAAACTCAGAGTGAAAGTATCCAAGGTTAATAACTTTGAGAAAGCTTTGGGAGACTAAGCAGACATTTTGGATTTTAGAGACCAGGTTTTGAAGTTCAACAGTGTAGGCTTTGAGTCACAGCCCTGCCACTTCGTCTCTGAGAAAGCTGCCTCACGTGAGTTCTCACTTTCACCGTCTGTAAAACGGGGCTATAATGACCTTTGTTTGTCAGGGTTGTCATGAGAAGGACACGTAAGTATACAGCTGTAGTTAATTTTATCAAGACATGGAACAGAATGATGGCGTTAGGAACAGATAAATAGCTTTGTTGTTTTCCTTCTCTAAAGATTTATTTTTAGATAAATATTTAGGTAATGTTTTCAGAGGTAGGGTACTAATTTTAGCTTTGTAACAGATTGGTTAATATGGTTTCTTTTTTTTTTTTTTAAACATTTTTTTTTAAAGATTTTATTTATTTATTTGACAGAGATAGAGACAGCCAGCGAGAGAGGGAACACAAGCAGGGGGAGTGGGAGAGGAAGAAGCAGGCTCCTAGCGGAGAAGTCTGATGTGGGGCTCGATCCCATAACGCCGGGATCATGCCCTGAGCCAAAGGCAGACGCTCAACGACTGTGCCACCCAGGCGCCCCTGGTTAATACGGTTTCTAAAGCCATTCTCAAATGTAATTCATGTATATAGTATGACTAAACTAATCAAATCACTTGATTTGAAGCCAAGGCAGAAATATCTGTTCTTATAAAATCTAGTAGACCAAAATATAAGCAGCAAACTTGGAGAAAAAAAAAAAAAGCCCACACATTTACGAGAGAAATGTTATTTCAGTGTAATTTTTGCAACCTGTTTCTACAACTTTGGCCACATGGCGTCTTAATGAACAGTGATGAAGAGGCTTAGTTATTTATAAAGACATATAAAAATCTACAATATACAGGGTCAAATTATCAGGAAATATTTTATATGAATTTTCTTTTTCCTTGCTTACCACACTGCTAAAACAGTGAAAAAGAGGTTAAGAACTGAAGCCCACGTACTCATTAGGATCCTTCTGGCCCTGGGACACAGTCGCGGAGGAGGACAGTTGCAGTTTTAGCCAATAGTTTACTGGCATGTGGTCAGTGTGAAGGGAACCAAAAATGCTGACATCCTCATTTGACTTCATCACTGAAGCCTGAGTACATGCACCAGCACTTCCTGTATAAAACGTACCCGGACACTGCAGAGGACACGCCAGCCCGTGGCTGATCTGGGTGGGGATGGTGGCTTGGGTTGGTGAAGCCCTCAGCTAGTTGGTATCCACACTACCAGAACATGTCTTGTCTCTTTTACTATACCTTTCACTTCATAGAGCTCAACTTTCAGAGCTGGTAATAACATTCATCGATAGCAAGAGATTGTTGCATGGGGGTTACTAGCTCTTAAAAATCACCACTCCTTGAAAGGATTCTAGTGGATAACAACATGTGTAAGAACTAATTTAGAAATATAATGCTATGGAAATTATACTGGAAAAAATCTGTCAGAAGATCTGGAGGGGCACTTGGGTGGCTCAGTAGGTTGGGTGTCTGCCTTCGGCGTGGGTCCTGATCCCAGGGTCCTGGGATCAAGCCCTGGGGTCAAGCACCGCATTGGGCTCTCTGCTTAGCGGAGAGCCTGCTTCTCACTCTGCACCTCCCACCCCATGCTCACTCTCTCTCTCTCTCTCTCTCTCTCTGTCTCCGCCCCCCCCCCCCCCCGCAATAAATAAAATTTAAAAAAAAAAAGATCTGGAATGTATATACCTTGTCTTCCTAATATATCAGTATGGCTATATCTACCTTGACACCCATGGCCTCAGTTTTCTCACCCATACAATGGGAGGATTTCTAAATTTCTAGGACTTCATGATTTTAGTGAGTTTCTCCAGGTAGTTTCCTTCATACTTCCACTTGTTGGTTCATAAGCTACGTTAAATGCTATTTCTGTCCATCAAAATTTCCTCACGTATTGTCAAATTCTTTAAGGTAATACACTATTTGCAATTTGTCGTTCTTTCAGAGACCTAGTAATTTGAAGAAGTGACATAGCAAAAGTGAACTGAGTCTCAGTATTAGAGTTTGATTCTGACAATATCTAAATATCACATAAAAGGGAAATTAGCATTTGGATTATTATGTATATGCTGAATCCACATGATAATAAACCATGAAGTGTTTTGAGAAGTCTATGATTTATTAGCCAAAGCATTGGCTTCAATCAGTAATAGTCTCTGATACACGTGGCAAGGATGAGAAATTTGCTCATTGGTACCTCTCCTCCTTTAAAATCCTGATGTTTTTATGAAGTTATTTGGCATTGTTAGGTAACCTAGGAAGGAAGTAAAGGCCCTTTTGCTCAGGAAACGGAGAGCATAAACACTGTTTTCACTGTGTTTCGCTGTTCAACATTTCTTATGACTTTCTGATGAACGTGAAAAAAATCCTAAGACCCTTTAAAACCTATTCTTAAAGGATTGTTTGTTATAAATCTAAACGCTGTAGCCCAGTAAAATCACATGCCATTGGCCTCATCCTTCCCATTCCACCCCGGTACCACAGAACTATCTCACTGCATTTTGAAATACCTTCATGGAATTTTGAAATGCTATACTTGCGTAGATCTTTGAGGCTGCATCAGTGCTAGAAGAGTTATGAAACCTAGCTCTGCACTTCCCATTAGTTAGTTCTTCACCATGTCAGACAGAAAATGTGTGCACGTCTGGTGTCTAAATACAGACCTGTAGGTTTTACCCATAAATCACAGATCCAAATAATTCTTCCACAAGCAGGAATTAAGTATGATTAATCAGAAGAGTAAAAGGCACTGCTGGATGTTGTTGGAAAAAAATCCTTTATGGGGGGCTGTGAGTATTGTTGTTTTTGCAATTTCTATTTCTGAGATATCTCAGGTTAAAAGTGTTTGAAACTTTTGAATATACAAAGTGTATGAGTAGATGACGTAACTGGGATTTGTCTTTTTGATTACTACTTAATGACAAGTAATGTCTGTCACTATTGAAATTATCATGGCTCTTGTTTAGAATGGTTTCATGGTGTGGTTTTAGCATGAAGTACTTTTTCTGTTTTTCGTGGTCCCTGTATGATACCTTGAGGTAATGGCCTTTCTCCCTGGGATTCGTAGCATAGCAGTGTTCCCTGAGAGTGGTGAATGTGAGCTATGCTTTGAGTGAAACTCTTGTCCCTTCTCTGAGACTTTTTATTATAACCTCTTGCCATCTATTTCTAATATCCATTTCTTTCTTCCTTCTGTTTCTAATACATAAAATCTATACTTTAGTCAATTTCTTAGAACTTATTTGTGTACTTAATATTCTCTTAGTCATCAGTTATTCGGGGACAAAATTCCCTCTACTTCTAAAACATTAGCAAGGTACATAGGTCATGTGCAAGTTTAAGGATTTCTTGAAGTTACATCCTAGAATCTGAATTCTAGTTGACTAGATCCTCTATCGTTGTGGCTGAATAATGTTCTCGAGGTCTTTTGAATTTTAACTGAAAAGCCACTGAATGTCTTTATTCAGAAAAACCATTTTAAACAGATTATTCTTGGTTAGTAAGAAAGAAAATAAAGATCAGGGTGTAACGAACATTTTGATGTGTATTTCCTCTTTGTTCTGTGAAGCTGAGGTCCTATTTATGTTGATTTTTTTAAATCATGTTTCTCCCTTCCTATGTAACATTAAATTATTTCTTGTTACTGAAAATTCTTAATAAAAATTCAATAGCTGATGGTTCTGTTAAAAAGTGGTACTCTAATTTAGCTAACATGTCCTCTATTGTTAGATATTTAAAATTTTTCAAGATTTTGGATTAAAAGTAACTAAGAATACCATCATTTTAAATTAAAAGACTGTCTTGCAAAGTGCAGTAATTGAATTGCACTTGCAATTGAATTGCACTTGCAAACATTAAATTAGGATTTTAAAAAAGTGTGGGGTGCCACGTTGGTTTAAACTTATGGATCTCACATTTTTTTTAAACTTTTGCTTCTGTGTGGCAGACAGCCTATGTGCTAGCTGTTTTGCAAATGTGGGTGACATTGCTTTCTTTAGAGAGACAAACTGGAGTGGAATCTGTAGAACTTTTGCAAATAAATGGATCATTGAGGAAAACTGAAAGAGGACTTGCCTAACTAAGGTTGATTGTTCTATGCACAACGTCATATGAGTGGAAAACTAGATCCATGGAACAAAATAAATCAGGCATGGCCTATGAAAATATGGCGCCTGGAAAAACGCAGGTTCACAAGGCTTTGGCCAAAGTTTTTCTTTGTTTCACTAGGTTAGAAATGGCCTGGGATTCTCCCAGTAATTCAGCCACAGAAGAAAGAAAAAGCTTCTTGTTCTTCATTCCCTTTGTATAGAGCCCCTATGTCACTGACTTGCACCAAGATGGAATACTGACCTTTCATGTGGAATGAATGGAACTGAGTTTAGAGTTACTTTGAATTACTCATAAATTCTTAAATGTATCTTCTTTTTAAAACTTGATAGGCCTTATGATAAATTTTAATAGACCAGAACTAGCTAGGGTAATAGGCATATACAGTCAAAATACGAAATTTTGGAGCCTTACTCTTGAAGGAACTATTTTGGATCAGGAAATTTGATTTCAAGATTTCAGGAGACTAATTTTTTTTTCTTTGCCCTGCCTCCACCTTCCCTTATGAGTTTAGATGACAATGTAAGTTAATATCCTGACTTTTCTTTTTAAATGAGTAAACATTTTACTGAATATGTATATATTTAGAAATAGTCAATTTTCCTAATATTTATTATAACTTTAAAATGTAGGATCTGATTGCTACTAAATACCACATTTACACACACACACACGTATTTTACATTAAAAAGGAGTCAAAGTGAGAATTATTGTAGGACCTATATGATTTATTCTTTAACAAGTATGAATAGATTAATTTTTAAGACTAAAGGAAGCTCAGAATTGGGCTGAAAACCACAGTAGTACTAATTCTTTTGTTTTTCAGGCACCCTAATCTACCTATGCTTCTCTTCAGAGTGTGTATACAGTGTGCATAGTGTTTGAAGGATCAGCTTTGTAATTGGACCATTTGGACTCCTGTCCAGTTTATGCATTGTTGGCATTTCTCCTGCCCATTTGTTTAATCTTCCCAGCTCATTTGATCCTCTGGCATTAGAGCTGACAGCTGCAATTGCAGAAGGGTTCATAAAGTAGCTGAATAATAAAATGCCATGACCTGGTTCTTCTGTAGTCTTACTGATGACTGAGTTGGCAAGTTAGAAATGCTACAGACTGGTTTGGCAGGTCAGGTGAAACATTATCTTCATAGGAAGAGAGTTTATGTATAAAAAAAGTCTGGTATGGATCCTGAGTGATAGAAGTTCCATCTCCTAAATCCTAGACTTACTGTTTACTGAGTACCTATTAGACGTAGTGCTTGCTGTTATGTGTACATTACTTTCAATCCTCAGAAAAACTTTGTAAGACAGGTGATATGACCCTATTTTTCAAATGGAGAAATCAGGTTTATGAGGTTATGTACTCATATCTACATATTATTACATGGTAAATAGAGGACCGAAATTCATGTCCAGGATCATTCATTTCCGAAGCTTGTGGCCAATCCATTACACACCGTAGCAGTAATTTTGTTCATTGTGAAGCGTGTTTATTTCCATTTTACCTTTGATGGACATTGACCATTATGCTGAATGGTGCTATGAACATTTTGTACATGTCTTTTGGTGGAATTATTGGGTCATAGGGTATGCATATGTTCAGCTTTAGGAGATGTTAGCCTAAAAGTTTTCCATAGTGGTTGTAGTGTGTGAATATTTTAATTGTTCCACGTCCTTGCCAATACTTTCTGCTGGTTTTAAAAAATTTTAGCCATATGGCAGGTATCTAATGATATTTTGTGATTTTAATTTACATATTTCTGATGATTAATGATTTTTATGTGCTTATTAGAGACCTTCTTTTGTGAAGTTCCCAATGAAGACTTTTGCCCATTAAAAAAAAAATCAGATTGTCTTTTTTTTTGTCTGAGTTCTTTATTCTAGATACTAGTTCTTTGAACAGTGAGTTACAAATATTTGTTATTCCTGTAATGCTTTCTTTTGTATATTTAGTGGTGTCCTTTCACGAATGATGTCCAATTTAGGTTTCATCCTTTAAAGTTAGGTCTCTGTGTTCTTTTTAAAAAACTTTGCCTATCTGAAGTGTTACAGGTGTTTTCATATAGTATTTCTAGAAGCTTATTGTTTATTTATAATTGTTTTACCTTTAGGTCTACGATTCATCTGAAATCGGTTTTTGTAAAAGACAAAAAGGGGGTCAAGAATTTTTGTGTGTGTGCCACATGGATCTCAAGTAGATTTAGCACCATTTACTGAAAAGACCGTCCTTTGCCCACTGTATCTCAGTGTCAGTTTTGTTGTATAGTTTTGAGGGAGACTTCTGATATTTGACATTTCCAGAATCCAAACCATCTCAAATTCTTTTCATGGTTTTCCTTAAATTGTCTCAAGCATAGACCATGTTTTCTGTTCGTCTCGTCTCACCTAGTACAGTGCTCTATACACATTGTAGGAAAGAGTAGAGAATTTACCAGTCAGGGAAAGGTTTTTATTAATGGAATGGCAACCATTGGGGTATACATCACTGCCGGGGAAGGAAAAGGAGGTGGCTTTGCATTGCTGGGTGGGAGCAATGTATGTGTTTTTTTGAGGCCAAGTCTTCCTAGCTGCACTTTTGCCATAAATTTCTTTACACTGACAATTACAGGGGTTTGGATTATAGTTCTCACTGGGTTGAAAACAAGCATCAGAGGAATCATTCACTGAAAACAGTTCTTTAGCTGTACTCACTGGTGGGTTCTACGTGTGTTCAATAAACCTACATGTTCACCATAGTGGGGAACTTTTCCCCCCTCATTTGTTTTGTTTCATTGGTTTTTAAATTGATTTTTAAGTAAGCACTAAGAAAGCATTCTGTGAAAGATTTTTGGTTCTGGCCATGATGGAATAATTGGTATTGGAATACTTTTCTGCCATAAAAAACTATAAAACCGGAAAAATATATGCAGCTTTATATGCTTATATTAGAAAAGATGTTTTAGAATCAGTGAAGGTAAATAGAAGGAACTGCATAATAAACATATAAGTGAAAAATATGTAGTAGAGAACAGAGAATAGTGAAAACACAACAACATGTTTCCTTGAAGTATCATAAGATCGACAAATCTCTGTTGAGACTGATCAAGAATAAAAAACAGTTCCAGTATCAGGATTCTTACAGATATTAAAAGGATAATAAGTGGTTACTGTGAGCCACTTAGATGAACTGGACAAATTTCTTTGGAAGGCAAACTAAGAGGGCACCTGGATGGCTCAGTCAGTTGAGCAGCTGACTTTTGATTTTGACTCAAGTCATGATCTAAGGTCCTGGGATTGAGCTCTGTGTCGGGCTCAGAGGAGTCTGCTTGAGATTCTCTCTCCCCCCCAACTCTTGCACTTTCCATCTCTCTCTCTCTCTCTAAAATAAATAGATCTTTAAAAAATGGAAATTAGAAAATACTTTTAAAAAAAAGGAAAGACAAACAGGAAACAAAACAAATTGTGAAGAAATAGAAATTTGAGTAGTCATACAATCTAAAGAAATTCAATGGGCAATTCAAAATTTTCTAACAAAGAATGCCACGATGTTGCTGGACATAGGAACCACTGTGTTAGGCTGTGAGGTCGATGAGAGCAAGGAATAACTTTCACACATCTTTATTATCTGCCTGTGACATAACCTTCTTGATAAATGTTTGTTAAATAGAATTGATTGGATGACATAGTACTAAGTAGAGAAATTTCTTCCCTTGAGAAACTTAACAATTTTTTTTACCTTTCTTTGGTAAGGAATCTTCGATCTTCTAGTTCATTTCAGAACATGTATACACTCTACTGAAATGAAAGCACTTTAATTTCTTGTGTTTGTGAAACTATATGATTAGAAAGGCCTCAGCATTTCCTTGGTTGAACATATAAATCATATTTGGTATAAGTGTGTGCTGTGTTGCTCCCAGACATGGTACCTTAACCTAAAACCGTAAATCTTGCAGTCTTATGAGTTAAACCAAAAGTAACATTGATCCTCTTCCTAGCAATGGCAATTCGGGATAGGGAGGGGGGGAGGAGGGATTGTGAGAGGGCAGCGTGTGTGTGTTTCCTGGCATTACAGTTCTATTGAACACTGTGTTGCCCATTAAAAAAAAAAAAGCCACAAAACTTTATTTATTTATTTTGTTGGGGGGAGGGATGGATGGAGAGAGAGAATCAGTGTGTGTGTGTGTGTGTGTTGGGGGGGGGGTTAATCTCATGACCCTGAGATCATGACCCAAGCAGAAATCAAAAGTCAGAGGCTTAACCTACTGAGCCACCCAGGTGCCCCTGTGTTGCCCATTTTTAAAGAAAGAATCAAATTGTAGCACCCCCATTGCTGCTTAAAATTCATGAGTTTCATCTTGCAGGAGGCATTATTCAGCTAACAGTTGAAAATCCCCCAAAGTGAACAGCATTTAGGAGGCTATTAGAAACCTTATTAGAAAGTCAGATAGCGACTCTGCACAATAAATTAGCGTAACCTGCAGAAGAAAATGGTACATCAGCTGAAAATAAGTCTCCTCTGAATTGGGTGGCAACTCTTCTTGGGTGGAAAGTTTTGTTTATTTGAAGAAACTTGAAATGACTGTACTGACATTTATTGGACTGTTACAGAAATTATGTTCCTTAGCAGTACCAACCACAACATGTTAAATAGCTTAATTACATACCAAAGTCACCTTTTCTTTCTTTCTTTCTTTCTTTTTTTTTTTTTTTTTAGATTTTATGTATTTGAGGGAGAGAGCTTACCTATGTGCACAAGGTAGGGAAGGGGAGGGAGAGAGACTCTCCAGCAGACTCTGCACTGAGCACAGAGCCTGACATGGAGCTTGGTCCCACGACCCTGGGATCATAACCTGAACTGAAATCAAGAGTCGGAGACTTAACCGACTGAGCCACACAGGTGCCCCACAGAGTCGCCTTTTAAACCCCATCTACCCTGACATAATTAAGAAAAGATGAAGCAAACTCTTCTTTTGAAATGATTTCATAAAATTTCTTAAAGAACACAATGTTTAGAAAAATCCCAATCCTGATGCATATAATGCAAAAGTTTTAAAGGAAATGCATCAAAATATTTATCATAATTATATCTACATGATTGCTTTATAGGTGATTTTAATTTTCTTTATTTCTATAATTTCTTAATTTGTAAAAACACGTTACTTTTTAGTCATTAAGTTATTTTTGTTTAGTAGAAATATTTGTAAGAGTTAACTAAAAGATTTTCTCAGAGTGAGCATAGCAGTTAAAATTGGTTATACATTGGGGGTGGGGGTGACTGGCTGGCTCAGCTGGTAGAGCATGTGACACTTTTTTTTTTTTTTGAAGATTTTATTTATTTGAGAGAGAGAGCATGAGTGGGGAGGGGCAGGGGGAGAAGGAGAGGAAGAAGTAGACTACTCGCTGAGCAGGAAGCCTGGCACAGGGCCTGATCCCAGGATCCTGGGATCATGACCTGAGCTGAAAGCAGAAGCTTAACCAACTGAGCCACTCTGGCACCCAGAGTATGTGCCTCTTGATCTCAAGGTCCTGAGTTCAAGCCTCACATTGGGTGTGGAGCCTACTTTAAAAAAAAGAAAAAAAAAGTTGTACTTCCTATTGAAATATGATTACAAACATGTTAACATAGTGCATATCTGAAGTTGCTATAGTTTTTAGTAAAGGTAAAGCAGGATATATAATACATTGTTTTTGTAAAAGTAAAACATTTATGATATATGCATCTGTATAGATATGTGAATGTGTAGAGAAGAGTTTAGGACAAGTACTCCAAGACAGTAATTAGGGGTTCTCTCTGAGTCATGGGAGTAAGCTTCTTAATTGCCTTTTGCTTATTTCTCTTATAATTTTTTTTTTGCAACCAGTTCATAAAGTTTTTTTTTTTTAACTCAAGCATGGGAGTTGGCATTTCTTCTAGCTTTTATTTTATTTTATTTTTTAAAGATTTTATTCATTTGTCAGAGAGAGAGAACACAAGCAGGGAGAGCGGCAGGCAGAAGGAGAAGCAGACTCCCCACTGAGCAAGGTCCCGACGAGGGACTCAGTCCCAGGACCCTGGGATCATGACCTGAGCTGAAGGCAGATGCCTAGCCAACTGAGCCACCCAGGCGTCCCTCTTCTAGCTTTAGAAGAGGTAAAAGGCTGGTTCTGCCCTGAATAGAGGCAGCCCTGCTCTCCAGTGACAAGGCAGTCAAGGTGGAGACATATGAAGAGAATATAACTGGAGGCTTATGAACTGACCAGCTACTTTCGACTCACAGATTGGCTGACTCTCCTGTTTCCAAGAGGAAAACCCCATAGTGTGATCACATTGGAATAGGGTTAGGATTTAGATGACTGCCAGGTTTAGGTCGTGAGGTAAAGTCTGCATCATAGAGGGAACATGGAGATCTGGTGTCAAAGTCACCAGTCACTGTCCAGCCACCCTGTAGGAGAGCAAAAAAATTGAAAAGTGCCAAAAGAAAGTTAAAAATTTTTAACTTGATTTACAGTTTTGCTAAGGCAGCCATCTCTTTTGCACTTTTCCCTCAGAAAGCATTTAGAATACTAGTGACCTCTGTAGGATCCCTTATTATCTCCTGGGGTGCCAGCCATCTTCCTTTTGGGCCCTACTCTCTTGTCCTAGACAAAGTGTGGTATCCTGACGAGTCAAGTTCATTAGTCCTAGACACAGGCTTCCTGACTGCTTGTTCAAGACTAGCGAGCATACCTGCTCGACTTCCTTCAGAAACTTGTCGCCTGTTCCCACTCCCATTCACTCAGATGTGTCAGTGACCTGGCTCCATGGCCACTTCCCACATGGGTTACAGTGGTATAGCCCGCACTTACATTGTCTTCATTTAGTCCCTACCATTTTATTCTTTTCATCTGTTCTTGCAACTAAGACTTAATGAGCACCTACTTTAGGCCAGACATTGGGGATTCCTTAGTAAACAAAACAAAACTCCCTTATTCATGGAGTTTACCTTCTAGGGTAGGAGCCAGAAAATAAAATGAGCGGGAAGAGAACAACATTTAATGTTGGGCAGTGATAAGTGCTATTAAATGACAAAGAGACCAAGGTGTTGGGATAGATAGAAAGTCAAAAGAGATGGGGTTGTGAGGAAGCCAAGAGCCACCTGAGGCATATAAATGCAGACTTGTATGAAGTGTGTTATGGAAGCAAGAGGAAAATTTGTGGAAGTATTCTAGGCAGAGGGAACTGCAAGCAGAGAGGATCTGAAACAGGAATGAGGTTTGGCATCAGACTGTGGTGGGGAAGTATTTAAATTCCTACACAGCTGCTCAGCGGACTAGCTTATGAGGGCTGGTAAGGTCTTTACTTTGACTCACCTCCAGCTATATGCTCAGTAAGATTTCATTTACCTTGTTTTTCTTACACAGAGAGATGAAAAGTTTCTAATCTCTTAATGGGGTCCATGTTTGAACTGATAACTACATATTTTGCCAGTGAATTGCTGTATAATATCTAAACACATTTACTTATGGTGTGTTTTATGAATGTTTATTCAGTGAACGTGTATTGACCGTACCTGATTAATTGGGTGTGACTGAGGAGGGATAAGGTAGAGAAGGAGTTGCTGATGAGAGAGAAGAAAGGAGTTGCTGGAGAGAGTCCTGGAGAACCAGGAGAGGTGGTGGTGAGGTGGCACAGGAGGAAGGTTAGCACAGTCAGATGCACGCAGAGAAGTGCAGGGATACGGGAACTGAACAGTGACCCGTGGGTTGGGCACCTGGAATGTCCCGGCTCATCTGGATGGGAACGGGGTCAGGTGCGTGTTGGTCAGACAGAGGTGAGCTGAGGAAGTGGGGGCAGTTGACGTAGAGTTCCCACATTTTGAGAAGTGCGAATGAGAAAGAAAGGAACAAGATTAGACAGCTTGATAAGAAAATGAATGGAGCTCAGAGGGCTTTTGTTTTTTATTTTAAAAGAAACTTCAGTGTGGGTTTTTTTTTTTCATGACAGGAAGTCATCCTTTGCTATTCTTGGCCCGCAGAGTAAACAGTTGTTTGTGTGTGTATGTGTCCTAGCACCACACTTTGAAACATGTTTAATAAAACTTCTTACAGCTGCATAGTTTTCAGGTATTCAAAAAAGAGTTCACCTATGTGATCTTGATCTTCTTGAGAGGACGGTACCAAATATTATGCCTAAGTTTCTTAGATGCAAGTCTCAAAGCTCAGGTCGTAGCTCAGAAGTCCCCCACTAATAAGCATTGGGGCAAGAAGTTTGATCAGTCTAGCCCATCCTGCCCAGAGTTCGGCAGTCTATATTCACAGCATTAACTAACCATGATTTGCCCCCTGCCCCCATTCAACCGGTTATCCTCTGGTTACCTCAGAAAAGAACCCAGGGCATTTAGAAATAATTTACAAGGCAGGTGAAGAAGCTTTCAGAATATGCCATTATGTCCCACGCACACCCTTCTCACTCACATGTGCGTCCTTATATACACACCTCCCCCCCACACACACTCCTGCCACACACAGAACAACTCACACACCTTCAAATGTTCACAGTTGAGTATACCTCAGTCCTAGTCTTAAAGGATTCTTGCTCACACAGCCTGGCTACTCTTTTCAATACCTTTCCTCTGCCTGAGGTTTGGACTTAAGGTAGAAAGATAAAGTTAGGTTGAGAGAATTGATTTTATAAGACCATATGAGAGACCCTACATAAATCTCCAGGTTTCAACAGCAAGTGTGCAGTTGATTATTTTTGCAGGATTTGCTTTCTCTCCTAACAAAGGAAACCCTGTACAACTTAAGCTCAACAGTTTTGTATAAATTTCATCTAAAGTAGTAGTGGTTTGCATGCGTTGGTCCTTCAGGATATTCATGTTTTCAGCTATAAGGGTTAATTATTGAACATTGAGTTTTACAAGCACAAAACCTGGGTTGTCATTTTCACTCTGGCCTGGTCTCAGCCTCTTAAAATAAAAGAACGTTCATAATCTTGATATTTAGATAATTTTTATGGAATGACATTTGTGTGAGGTGTCTTTGGCACTTACCTAGTACTATACATCTGTCTCTGTTCTATCTTGTTAGCACCTACCTGCCCCCACCTCTGCAAACTTTGTTTCTTAAACATACGGAAGACTCCTCAAGAGAAAAGAGCCAGTATCTCCTTTTCCTTGTCTATAGAGTTTAGGTTGGAACTTTGCAAATTGTGGAAGCCCAGTGTCTTGTTTACATAACATTCTTTGTTCTTACACTGTTTTCTACTTCTTGCACCCTCTCATAAACATTTAACTTAAATATATTTACTAATGTAATTAATATAATTAATACATTGGCAGAAATGCATATTATGTTATACATATGTACTCCCTGTAAAGAGTCTCCAACTTTCATATATTTCTGGAATTTTCTTAGGAATTTAAAATATCTAGATTCCAAATTTAAATGAGTCACTCCTTTAAAAAATGTGGGTACTAACGGAGAACGTGGAAAGCAACAGACTAGGGCCCAATGCTGGTATAATTTCCTCCCAGCTCTGTTTTAGAGTCAATGTTAAGGATTTGGAAGGAGAGGGAGTATTACCCTACGGAAGACAACAGTAGATAATCTAACGATGTGAAAAATTGGATCCCATTATTCTCATTGGACTATAACATTATTCTTCTGATTTTAATTAAAAATATCCCTGTGGGGTGCTTGGCTGGCTCAGTCAGTAGAATATGCAACTCTTGATCTCAGGATCATCAGTTCAAGCCACACGTTACATGTGGAGCCTACTTAAAAAAAAAAAATCTCTGGGGGCATTGGTAGACCTGAGTCTACCTGATAGTTGGACTTTCATGAAAAATGACAGCATGTGAGACCCCCTGACATAGACTTACCCTCCTTAACATTGTTTTTTTCACAATATGGTACCTGGGCAGGTCCCAGAAAGTATTTCTCTGAAATGCTAACCACAACAGAGGAATGATGGGCAATTAAAAAAAAATTGCTTCCATCAAATCAGGCTACATTTGTTATTGTATCATCTTAACCCCTTGCAAACTGGGTAGAAAAGTTCCACTTACTTCATTGTGTTTTCTTTTGCTCGTAATGTACTCTTTACCCTACAAATACATTTAAAGTTTTTTAAATTTAAATTCAATTAATTAGCATAATGTATTATTAGTTTCAGAAGTAGAGGTCAGTGATTCATCGGTTTTATATAATACCCAGTGCTCATTACATCGCATGCCCTCCTTAATGTCCATCACCCAGTTATCCCATCGTCCTACTCCAGCAAACCTCAGTTTGTTTCCTATGATTAAGAATCTCTTATGGTTTGTCTCCCTCCCTGATTTTGTCTTGTTTTATTTTTCCTCTCTTCCCCTATGCCCCTCTGTTTTGTTTCTTAAATTCCACATATGAATGAGGTTATATAATTCTTTCTCCTGATCGACTTATTTTGCTTAGCATAATACCTTCCAGTTCCATGCATGTCATTGCAAATGGCAAGATTTCATTTTTTGATGGCTGCATAATATTCCATTTGTGTGTGTGTGTGTGTGTGTGTGTGTGTGTGTGTGTGTACACATATATATATATACATACTACATGTTCTTTATCCATTCATCTGTCGATGGACATCTAGGTTTTTTCCATAGTTTGGCTATTGTGGACATTGCTGCTATAAACACTGGGGTGCAGGTGGCCCTTCGGATCACTACATTTGTGTCTTTGGGATAAATACCCAGTAGTGCAATTGCTAGGTTGTAGGGTAGCTCTATTTTCAACTTTTTGAGGAACCTCCATACTGTTTTCCAGAGTAGCTGCACCAGCTCTCATTCCCACCACCAGTGTAGGAGGGTTCCCCTTCCTCCACATCCTCGCCAACATCTGTCATTTCCTGACTTGTTAATTTTAGCCATTTTGACTGGCATGAGGTGGTATCTCGTTGTAGTTTTGATTTGTAGTAACCTGATGTTGAGTGATGTTGAGCGTTTTTTCATGTGTCTGTTAGCCATTTGTATATCTTTGGAGAAATGTCGGTTCATGTCTCCTGCCCATTTCTTGACTGGATTATTTGTTCTTTGGGTGTTGAATTTGATAAGTTCTTTATAGATTTTGGATACCAGCCTTTTATCTGATTTGTTATTTGTAAATATCTTCTCCCATTCTGTCAGTTGTTTTTTGGTTTTGTTGACTGTTTCCTTTGCTGTGCAAAAAGCTTTTTATCTTGGTGAAGTCCCAATAGTTCATTTTTGCCATTGTTTCCCTTGCCTACAGTTTTGTTCTGAATAATCTTTTTAAAACTAATTGCAAAAGAAAAAAGTCAAATAAAAAAAACCTTATGCAATGTTAATTAAGAATACAAAATTCTCGGTAACACAGTGTAAATATCTGAGAAAACATCACCTCTTTACAAATGTTGTATTTTGTGTTTCAGTGTCTGTGCCTGGTTAGCACTGTCGTTTAATCTGGTGGTGCTTGGGCAGAAATGTTAAATTTGATCTCCAATCAGGATAGATCATTGGAATCTGTTTCACTGTCAGACTCCAACCCTGACAATACCCAGTCACTTCATCTTACAAACCATTTGTCCAGACGGAGTTTCGGCAAGAGTAGAAAGAGCACAGAAAGCGTGGTGCTCGTGGCAGGGTCACTCAAATGGGATGCACTTGCCAGCTGACCTGGTTCTTCAGGAACACCTCACATTCAAACCTTTATCATGGCGCATCTACATTTTAGTTTGGGTTTCCTTCTGGAAAATAAATGCTTATCCCTGGCTACTCTAGCCCTTTGTCCTTTTCCTCTGAAACTTGTAAGAATGAGGAAGAACCCTCCTTCCTCTAACATTCATTCTTACTGTTTTAGAACGGAAGGGAACTTTGGAGATGATCTAACCTAGTTCCCTCATTTTGTGACTGAAGCACACAGGATGGAGAGGGCAAAATGGCATGCCCATATCATACGAGTGGCTAAGCAGGCAGTCCAGGCTTCTGAATTTCTAATTAAGGAGTCTTTCTGTCATCAGGAACTGCAAAAATCTAAGAGCTTAAAAACATCGTTGCCAGAATATGTGTCTATACCTGGGTGCTCTGGGGCACAGCCTCCAGCTCACTGGGGTGTGCTACTGCAGGGTATTTTAACATTTCAGGAGAAGCACAGTGACATCTATCAAACACTGTGGGAGCTATTAGCGCTAGGTGGTTCTGCTTTAGTATTTGATTGAACTGTATTTCTTTTGGCGATATCCTAGTTTTGCAGAGCTGGGGTCCTGGCAGATTATTGTGATAACAAGCAAACACCCAGTAAAAATCAATGTGAAGCAGGAGTGAGGATGGCAGGGTCTACTGTGACCCTGTGGTGTGAGAGGTTTTGCAGGGCCCAAACCCAACAGGCACCCACATGCTATTAGTAAGTAGTGGTAGTGATTTAAGAGTGAAATTTTTCAGGGTACCTGGGTGGCTTAGTCGGTTGAGTGTCTGCTCAGTCATGGTCTTGGTCATGATGTTGGGGTCTTGGAATCAATCCTGAGTCGGGGGTCCGTGTTCTGCATGAAGTCTGCGTGTCCCTCTCCCTCCCTCTCTGCTTCTCTCCTCTCTGGTGCATGTACACACGCTTTCTCTCTTTCTCTCAAATGAATAAAATCTTAGAAAACTTCATATTTTTTCCCAAAAATATGGAAATGCGCTTTTTCAAATGGTGCTAAGTTGCTGGGTCAAAAATAGTTATTAAGTTGTTTATACCTAACCACTAAATAAATGAGCCTGTTAGGGATTTCTGTTGGCCTGGAGTGCCATGAGAGGCTAAGGGCTCCATAATTCAAATAAGTTTGGGAACCTCTGCCTTAGAGTATCTTCCTGGATAAAACTTCATACTAAGAAAAAGAGAAAGGTCAACTAAGGGTGAATGAAACCAGGTTCATTCAGTAGTGAAGGGAAGTAGAACAATCCTTGCAAGGTTATTTCCTCACTTAGCTGGCACAGTGGCTACTGTAACAGATTCTAGGCAGTGTTGCTTCCCGCCCAGCATTTGAGGAAGATAATTTATCAGGCCTCTCTGCTTCCAGCTCTTTTTCACCTTGAGAACCTTGGTGAGGATTGTTGGCTCTTTGTCACAGGCCCTACAGCTTACGTTTGGAGGTCCTGTTACTAGGTTCCGGGCAGTGTGGCTGGAGGTGCTGCTGTTGTAGACATTGTCAGAATGCCCAGAGGTGACCTTGGCTCTGAAGAGGACGCTATTGTTGACATGTCTTTCTTGAATCTGCCACTGTTTTTTCTTTCTCACGAATCCCATAGAATAAATTCTCTAGAAATTGTGAGTCAAGTGATTTTTAGATTATTGTGTCTTGCTACTTACTAGATCCACCCAAGAATGTAGGAGAGTGAATATCGAAGAATATGTGTTGTAGGAACAAATATCATTTTTAGAAAATAACCATTTTTGACATTAGGAATTTTGGGAAATAGAGGAAAGGAAAATATCACCCATATTTCTTCCTCACAACTGCTTTTACAATTTTGAGTTACGTAAGCCTAGGCTTTTGTTCCTAAGAATTCTTTTCTTTTTTATGTAGTTGTTCATAGTGAGTATTCAGTTATATATTTTTTTCCCTTTACTTCCAGGAGGGAGTGTAGCAATAATGACTTAGACCCAAGCTTTGGTCGTAAATGAGGTTCAAATCTTAGCTGTGAGACAAGAGCTGAGTTTCTGAGTGTCTGTTTCCACACCTACAAAATGAGGGTAGTAAAATCTACTTTATAGTCCCTGTGAAGTTTAAATAAAATATTTGTGAAGTGCTTATTACAATGCTTGGCACATACTAAAGGCTCAGCAAGTTGTATATTGTTATTAATATACCATCACCATTCTCCTTATGCCACATCTTTTTTGTGACCATATTTTTAATAACCGCATGATACTCTGTCAAGTACCCATTCTTACTTGTGTAATCATTCATTTATTATTAGATTCTTAGGTTGCCCCTAAACTTGCACTGGAGTAAAAAATTCTGCAGCAAGCTGTTACTCTTTGCAGATTTAGTAAGTGCTCACTATACACAAGGACCTTTGCTTGGCATTGGGAGCACAGAGTTCAGAATGGTAGTCCCTGGCCTTGAGGGGCTCACAGTCTGGTGGGGGTTGGGGGTAGTTGTGTACAGATAACTGGCCTGTGGTAAACAGCATCACTGTCCCGGTTACTGAGAAAGTGCAGAGGAGAGGACAAAATGTCAGACTGCGTGGAGAGCTTGGGGAAGGCAAGGAGAGGGTTGTAGGAAAGGAGTTAAGTGAGTTAATGCGGTGGGGCCCAGGTTATTAAGGGCTTTTTAAGCCGTCACTTAGAAGGAGACTTTTATTAGTGCAATGGGAATGTCAGGTTTGAGAAGAGAATTGACATTATTCATTTAGGTTTTATAGCCTGTAGGAGGTGAGATGGAAGCAGAGTTTAATTAGTAAGTTATTAAGGGGACCAGGTGGTAAGAAGTGGCCAGATTGGAAGAAATAGCTCATGACATGACCTGTCAGGTTGGATGTGAAGGTGTCAGAGAAGACTCAGAGGTGGGCTCTCCGGTGTTAGACTGAATGTAACAGTGGAGTTGCCATTTCCAAAAATAAGGAAGGATGCAGGAGGAGCAGGTTTGGGGAGAAAATCAGAAGGTGAGTTTTGGCGGTTTATGTTTAAGATATTTATTAAATATCCAGGCAGAGATGTTCAATAGGTAATTAGATGTAGAAGTCTGGAATTCAATGGGAAAGAGGTTTTTCCTGGACTTATGAATATGGGAGTATTGTATTTATAGCATGGTTTAAAAACTGGTATAGTTATTTTACCCATTATTACTCCTCTCATATAGAATTTTCTTTGCTATTTTCATCTTTTTGAAATCCAAATAAACTTCGGAGTCTCTTTGTTAAATTTATTTTCTAAAATATGTTGGAAATTTTACTACTACATTATATGGTAATTTGGGAAGACTTGGCATCTTTAACATAGATCTTTGTATTCAGTAACATGCTAGGTGTCTTCATTTCATTTTCCTTTACTCCTTCTGGTAAGAGTTCATTCTTTTTCCCCCAGTTAGTTCACACACATTTCTTTTTTTTTTTTTTTTAAAGATTTTATTTATTTATTCGACAGAGATAGAGACAGCCAGCGAGAGAGGGAACACAAGCAGGGGGAGTGGGAGAGGAAGAAGCAGGCTCATAGCAGAAGAGCCTGTTGTGGGGCTCGATCCCACAACGCCAGGATCACGCCCTGAGCCGAAGGCAGACGCTTAATGACTGCGCCACCCAGGCGCCCCCACACACATTTCTTGATACTAGTCCCAGGAATTGTATACTTTGCCTTGCCCTCGTTAGTAATTCCCCTTTCATTGGTATTCTGATAGTCTTTGCTCTTCTAAAGGAATTATATTGATTTATTGGCTGAGCTTCCAGTTCACTGAGCTTCTGGTACTATTAATAATATCGTACTTGATTTCTCTGATTTTTTTCCAGATAGAATCATCATTTGCAAATAATTTTGTCTTTTTCCTCTCAATATCTGTCTCATTTACGTTCTTGCCAGGAAAAGAACTCCTAAATTTAAAATAGGAGGTAACCCAGTTAATACCTGCATCTAGTCACAGCTTACAAGTTTTGTTTTGTTTTCACCTTAGGCTTATCCTAATTATTTCTTTGTTCTTTTAAAAATTTATTTCTAATGGATTTTTGGAGTATCTGGAGTTTATGTGTTTTATATTTGTGCATTACCTCTAATAGTTGGTTTTGGTGTGAAATAGTACTTGGTTTTCAGCCATTTTGCTCCTTCAAGGACTTATTCTCTGATTCCTTGAGCACCACGGGTTGAGGGAAAGCTGTTTTCCTGCTGAATCAGCATTTAACTTTTATTTCAAATTAAACCTGTGGAGAGTCCATAACGAAGAGATTTCAATCCCATATTTGGGTAAGGCTCTAATGAAAAATTTAAGTTCAGTAGCCCTCCCCTCAACCCCCAAATCCACAAACACAGTAAAAATGAATGTATACAAGTTTTTTTTAATTGATTATATGCACATTTATAAAACAATTGGTTTTGAAAACTTATTTTCAAACTAAGGTAGTTTTGCAGTTTTAAAAGTTATATTTAAAAAAAATCTTTCTAAATGCAAAACCAGTTTCACTTCTCATGTGGATTGCAAATCTGAAAACGATTTGCTGATGCAGCTTAGATTTCTAGAATGCTTTATCTTGAATTTTCAAGTTAACTTTCAAGTGTTATTTTCTGTTTGTCAAGTTAAGCCTTTCTTGTGACCTTTCTCCCTGAATGAGCAGTGGACACTATCTGAAACATTAGGACTTTGAACCGCCAAGGGTAGATTCGCTGAAAAGCTTTTAATTGGCCTGCATCGCCTTGTTAAAATAGCCAAACACCTGCTAGGCAAGCCCTTGCGCATGTGAGTGGCTATATGTTGCTTCCTTTAGGATTTGCAAGGCTGGAGCACAAAGACAGTGATTGTTACCCAATAAGCTGTAGTCACACTCTTCTACCAATCGCCTTAGGAGGGCTGGTTACCATGGAATCCACCATCTGTTCACTCCCCGCTGGAATGTGATTATCCTTGCTGGGCTGGGAACTGGGAAGCGTGTGCTGTGTGAAATTATCTGCAATGGACTGGGTTAATGGGAAGCTGGATTTGGCTCACTGGAAGAACAAATGAAGGGAGTTTTACTTAAACCATTTGTGACTTCTAATCAAGAGGAAAAAATCCAGCTTTTATAAGGTAAGTAACCCTAGTACTGTGTATCCCGTTTGTACTACATTTGGTGTGGGGCACTATCTCCATGTGGTCCAAGGAAAGGGAGCTATAAGCTCTTCTGGAACACATCTCCAGCATTACACACTTCTGTTGTGTTGAATTTAAGCAGCTTAATTATGCCTGTACAATTATATGTTGATGGAACAATGACAGAATTATTTTTTTAACCATTTGAAATTTTTTGTGCCTGTGAAATTGTGTTATGACCTCTGAAAGGGGCAAAGAGACAATAATTTTTAATGGTTTCTAAGAGTGAGTTATACCGTATTCTTTTTGAAATACGCCCATGGCCACAACGTGTTCTTATGCCTGTTCGTCCAATAAGAAAATGTCTCAGGTCAGGGACATTTGTAGGTTATGGTTTAATTAATGATTATTCTAGCCCACATGGCTGACCTATCATTACTAGCTCATGTTTTGAAATGCGATGTTTATGCAGTTTTATTTTGCAATGCTTTTGCACAAGTTTCAAGGGCCCTGAGCATGTGGAAACAATGTGACCATGCTTTACCGGCAGGCATGCAGGCACAGTGATAAGGGCAGGGGCAGAGCTAGGGAGATCGGTTTCTTTTTCAAGGGCTTCCTTTGTTTTTCTGGTTCAACAGCCCCTTAAAATGTGTGGTACATATTGTAAGCAGTCGAAGGAGATTTTGGTGCTAACAAATGGATGACTGACATTTTTCTGTGTGGCTAAGAGGTTGGTAGCTCAAACAAGGGACTTCTATGTCCTTTGTAAAGCAGCATTGTATCCCCTTCCCCAAAACAGTGCCCTAAAATATAAAAGTGAAAAACAAAAAGAGTGCCGTCTATACTCCAGATATTCCTTTTGTGTTTTTCTGTTATTTAAACCATAGCACCAGGGCTCTGTGAGTCTGGCTAGGTCTGCCATTTTTATTTGATATAGGAAGGGTTGCAGAGAAAAGCTTTGCTTATGCAGCCTGAGTCCTTCTAATTGTGCTGTTTTGCTGTCATCTTAGACATTCATGTCAGTGGGTCACTGGCTGCCTGGAGAGCTAGAAAAGGTCATTGCTAATAGGCCCTACCTTGTTTGATTTTCTTTTTTTAATGATAGTATAAAATTAGATAACCTTGTAGTGGTCAAGGACTCATGGTCTTACTTCAGGAATAGGATTTGGGGCCTGACTGCTAGTTGTGGGTTCTTGGTATTAATTGTAGTTTACTTTAAAATTCTTACCTTCTTTTGCACTCACTGATCTATATACATTATTATTATTTGAACTGTTTTTACTATGAAGAATTAAATTAGATATGTACTAGCTCTAAAAAGCATCTTTTTCAATAATAATACATGTCCCTCTGCTTGAAATTTTCCTTAGCATCTGTAAGAAATTTTATACTAATCTTGTATTATTGGGGTGAAATTTCACCCATAAAAACACAAGCAATGTAAGTTTAGGGAGGAAATGAAATAATCGAAAAGCATCTGTATTTAGGGTGTTCATGTTGCTTTAGTTACCTTGTATCTTACAAACCTGAAAAAGGCTTTGAGAAAATGAGTGTGACGTGGGTGAGTACCCATGTGCCTGGGGTGTGGTTACTTCAGCAGTGGAGGTAGGCTGGATAAATGCGTATACTTCGCAAGTTCTCTAGTGTTTGTGAAATTCTTTACCTTTTTTATTGTTACTGAATTAAAGTTAGAAGATTGTGTTTTCTTTAAGTGGGTATTCATGTCAGAATTTTTCCTAGCATTTTACAAAGGATATTGGCAGGCACTTAGTCGTTTATTTTTACTCATAAGCATATTTATTAATATCACCCTTGACCGAGTTTTCCGAGTAATAAATAGTAAAGCCACGAGCGTGTTCAAATGTGTTGAAAAACCTCTTCTGTCAACCACTGACAAGAAACTTAGGGCTGCTCTTTCAGAAATTAGTGAGTAGGACTGGATAGCCGGGACAGTCCTGGAGCACTTGAGATCTCTACCAGCGTACCCAAGGGACGGGAGTGCGCGGTCATAGAACTGTGTGAGTTCGCTTCGGGCGATATGGCTTTGGGACCTGGTGGTTCTTTTTGTAGGTGGTGAAGTATTTGCTTCCATTCACGAATGTTGTCAGGAGTGACAGCCACCATCAAGTCCACAGTCCTGTGGTAATGAGTTCAGACTGTTCTTGGGTCTGGTGCCAAGCATGGCTTTCTGGTTCTCACTGTCCTTACCTAGATTTCTGTGCTAGATTTCCGTGATTTCTGCGCCTTCTTCCGACTTTTCAAACTGACGGTGTGAGACTTTTCAATTCTTCGGTACAGCCTAAGACTTTACCAAATGACAAGTTTATGATGTTTGTTAACCCTTATTCACAGTTATTTCTTATGAAAGTATTGCATAGATGATGAATTGGAAACTCTGAATAAATGGCTTATACTGATTCAAACCTGTAGCAGTCAGAGTAGACAGCAAATCATCCCACCACTAGTTGAGGGCAGGCAAGTTTTTCTGCTGCTTCCTCTAACACATTTATGCTGGAATGCTGCCTGACTTATATTTGAACAGGTAGACTGCAGAGCTAATAAATAGCCCTGAAATGCTCACATTTTTCTTCCTATATTTTATTGCCACCTTCTTTCTAACTTCTAAACTGAGTCTGTCTCTTTGCTTTTGGAGTACAGATTTCGAATCCATTTTTTGAAGTTAATTCTTTTGAACGGTTGTGGTCCATTGGGCCCTTGAGCTGTCTGAGACGATGGAACACTAGGGATTTGAAGTGGAGAAGAAACTGCGGGTGCTGTCATTGCTGATGCTGCGTCCACATGTCCTTGGTGTTGAAGCTGTTTGCTTGTTACAGGACATTTAAAAACAGATTTACTGAAGATCGCCCTCTTTTGCCCTCTCCAACAATTCCGTATTGCCGTGGTTTCAAGAAGTGCTTAGAATGAACTGATTTTATGCACCAGTAAAATTTTGTATTTGTGTGGGGTCTAGTACTACAGGATGCGAGGCCTCTAAAGTGTGTATGTGAATGATGCAAGCTCACCCAAAAGCTATGGCTCAGATGTTGCATTTGGCAGGATGTTTCTGTGTATGAGTGTGCCTTATTTTTGATTATCAGCGGCTGTTTCTTCTGAAATGCTTCCTCTTCTGTTCATAACTGCTTCTGTGCTTCCGTAGAATAGAAAGGCAAACTTTGTATAAATTGGCGATGAATGGGGGTCTGTGGAGGCAGCAGCACGTCCTTGGAATGGTTTCGTGTCACACGCACATCCTCTTCTCATTCAGTTGCCACCACTTCAGGTTTAGGGGTGGCTTGATGGAGTTGTGTTGAGGGTGTCTAGCAATACCTTATTCTTAGAAAAGTTCCATATTTTACAAATAACCCCCACTCTGAGGCTAATTGTTCTTTTGTAACAAATGGGTTGAGTTACTGACTTGCCTTGTAAGGAGTTGTTTCTTTCCTTCCCTCCTTTGCTTCCTCCTTTTCTGCTTAAATCCTGTGTTCTTTTTACTTTTTAAAAACAACTTTCTGGTCCTGAATTCAGATTAATGAAATCACGCGACAAGGTATGTTTCCATAAGGCAAGCAGATGGAATTTATTGGATTTTTTAGATCCCTATTATGTATTGCTGGATGTTTATTTTCATATAATTTCACATAATTTTCGCATATTGTCACCTATTTTGAGGATCTGTCAGGATCATCTTGTTTGACAGCTCTCATTTGACAGAGAAAAACCTGAGACGCATGAAGATTAAGCCGCATATCCAAGGTCACAAAATTTGAGTGGCAGAAACAGCTAATGTTGAGAATTGCATGTTGAATGCAAAGATACAGGGTAAAGTCAACTGACTTGCTACACTGAAGCCTTACGTAAGGAGCAGATCATGGGGATGTCACCCTAAAGTCTCACAGATGCGATTTTCAGTATGCCCAGAGGAAAAGCAGCTTTGAAAGGTGGTTCCTCAGTAACCAAGCTCCTGAGAAACAGATACAGGGTTTTTTTTTTTTAAAGTTTAGTCGTTTTATTTACTTTTAAAGATTTTATTTATTTGAGAGAGCGAGAGAGAGAACAAGCAGGGTGTGAGGCGTAGAGGGAGAAACAGATTCCCTGCTGAGTGGAGCCTGATATGGGACTCAATCCCAGGACTCCATCCCAGGACTCCGGGATCATGACCTGAGCTGAAGGCAGACGCTTAACCGACTGAGCCACCCAGGCGCCCAAAGTTTAGGCATTTTAAAACAAGATTTATTATTTTGGGGGGAGGGGCAGAGGGAGAGAATCACCGGTAGACTCCCAGCTGAGCATGGAGCCTGAGGCAGGGCTTTATCTCACTACCCCAAGATCATGATCTGAGCTGAAACCAAGAGGTGGATGCTTGACCGACTGAGCCACCCAGGAGCCCCAGAAGTTGAGGCATTTAAATGAGAACTAAAACTTTCAAGCCAACTAGATGTTTGTGTTTTTTAGTTTGCATGTTTTCTTCCTTATATCCATATCTGTAGCAGAAGTAAAGTGATGATCGGAATGTTGCTTGGTGATTGTGGAGCCCAGAGCAGGTGGGGGTGGAGCACTGGGGAAGGACACTCTGAGGACAAGTACAGTTCCGCTTGAGGGCACACTTGTCATCTGGCTAGTGTATTTCTGATGTGGGCTAATGCATCCTCTTTGAACATTGCTGGAGACATACAACCTGTGATTACTTACCTGGCCTCCCTTTTCTCAGCTTCCACCATGCCAACCACCTTCTTCCCCTTGCCCAGGACCACTCTGCTGCCTACTGAGACATTCTTTCTTTGGTATGTTAAGGTCATCAGCGATAACTTTGCATTCACCCATCAAACATTTAGTGAACATTTACTCTCTACTGGGCAGTATTGTAGGTGTAGAGGGTAGGGCACAGAACACAAAGGGGAAGGACTTTAGCGAACAGTATATAGTAGAAGGGGGAGACAGATAATACACAAATAAATGAAGAATGTTCATTTCAAATAGTGGCAACTGTGATGTGTTGAGGGATTTTAGGGCAGCAAACTTCAGATTGGTTAATCAGGAAATGCTTATCTGAGGAGGTCTCATAAAGCTGAGACACAAATGATGAGAAGCCAGCATGATACAGTACAGTGGGGTTGGGGGGGGGGAGCTGTTATCCCCACTTCATTCAGGAGGAAATTGAGGAGAGCCTATCAGGATCATACCATGTTCCGTTAGCACTTCAAAAGCACACTGCATGTTATCTTTACTTTCAGGACTTACTGTTGAATATATGCTCTTTTCCAAAGTCAGAGTTTAGTGGGCAAGCCTGGGAGGCATTCAGTACAGTGGTTTAGAGCACAAGCAGCCTACATTTAGTTCCATCCCTCATACTGGCTGCCTGGAAGTCTCCAGGCGAGTTACTTAACCTCTCCACACCTGTTTCCCCATTTGTTATAACTTATAGGGTTATCATGGATACTGAAGGAGGTAAAATTCAAAACCCCTATTAGTGCTAAAGGTGATGGTGATAGTTGTGATGTTCTCTAAGGGGCATGGATAATAATTCCGTGAATGTTGAAATATTTGCTCCTGTTTGGCAGTGAAAGCCTGGAAGTACTATTAGCCTTCTCTCTATAGGGTAAGTTTTTCTTTGATCTCTCCCTTCATTCTCACTCACATTCATGCATTCATCTCCCACATTCACTTATTCAACACTTTTGTTAAAAAACCACTATAATGAGGTATGACTGATGTACAAAAAGCATATGACATGTACAACTCGATGAGGTTTGGAGATAAGTATACACTTGCGAAGTCATCTCCACAATCTATGCCATAAACATATCTATCACCTGCACAAGAACACTCTTTGCATGTTCATCTGCCCTTGCTAGATTCTGGATGAAGAACTGGATCAGACATGGCCTTTGCCCACAGGTGCTCAGTTAACAATCTGTTAACCAGTCAGTTGCATTCAGTGTGTTTGCTGCCTGAGGAGGTGCAGGGGGTAGAGGAGCAGGGAACTGACCATACAGGGGAAGTGGGCTGGAAATTCTAGTCTGAGGTGACAAAAGCAGGGAGGCAGGAGAGGCCTGGTAAGTGCCGGTAGCTGAGCGCAGAACTTGAGCTAAGGCATGCTGGGATTCGAGAGTGCAGATCCTGGGTTGCATAGAAGTTTTTACTGTATCCTGTAACGAATGAAGAACTTTTGAGTAGCTTTAAATATTCTGAGAGTAGATCTTCCATTTTGTAGTCTAGAAAGATAACTGGCAGCTTAAATGATGGAAACACTGAAAGGAATCATATCCAAGGCAGCCTGAATTCTTCTTTTGCATCTTTATCATCTTTCTCTTCAGCCGCAGAGGGCAGAGTTTTTCTTCTCTTGATCACCACCACAAGATGGTTATCCTATCTTACTTTTGATATTTAGATTCTAAAGTCAGCACTTACAGTAAAACTTGCATAGAGCCAAAAAAAAAAAAAAAAAGGTCCTTGAGAATTTCCTTAGGGAGGCATTGCTTTGGAGATCAGCTCTTTCATTGAGTTTGGTGTGTGTTTTTTTTGTTCCCAGGGTTGGAAGAGAGAACGCTACTGCTTTGGTGTGGGCATGAGATGAAATATTTACTTTGTCTGCATATAAAGGCCATTCTGCATGAAATGAGGGAGCAGCAGGCTCATGACCTCTATCTCATGCATACAGGGCACATGAGCGTTGGGGTCAGGTTCCCTCCGCAACTTAAGCTCCGTACAGCACCCGGTTTGTGCTACTCATGTATAGCCGATTTCTGTGTCTGCAAAGCACATTAGTTCACGCAAGTTGAAATGCACTCTAGTACAATTCCTGCTATTGCGTTAGTACCAACTTTTAGTGTTTTCTCTGTCAAACAATGCAAAGTGCATTCATCATCTCAGTTAATGTTTAACAGACATTTGAGATGAGTGGAATTTATCGTCGTTTGAACAAATAAAACTCGCTATGAGATATTCACTGTTTTCAAGTTTACTAATAGTTAAGTGATAACTGGGGTTAAAACCCCGGTTCATTCTGGCTTCAATCCTATATTCTTAGCTTTTATGCTCAATTTTCTTTAAATTAGAAAACCATTGCATTAACATAGGCAAAAAAAACCCCGGGGAAAAAAAAAAAACCCTCCCCCCAAACCCAGGAAACTTAAATACTGCAGTAGCTGAGGGGGTAGAGAAATGATAAGATTCCAAAGAAATGAAGAGAGAATTAATGAGTTTTACTGTCTTTAAGAAGCCATGGCTAGTTAGTAATTGTCAATGCACATGAACAGTTATTTCAAAAAGGAAGAAACACAAATGACTAATACATGAGAAGAAAGTTTTGTATAATTGACAATCAAAGGAATATACAAAATAAATATTCTTTTATTACACTGGCAAAAATTTCCTGAACGGTTATATTTTGGACTGGCACCCTTACTTCAGATAACATTGTCACTCCAAATGACAGTGTAAATTGGTAGAATTTATTGGAAAACAATTTGGTAATATGTATTATTTTAGAGAACATTTTGTTGCAGGGGATAGAAGAATACCCTGTAAGTTAAGAGAAAAGAGGGATGTATAGAAACAATAAAAAAAGTTATCTTCTGGAGCCAAGGGACAGTACACTCATCCAGGCCTCACGGGAGCCTGGAGCCAAGACAGTTACACTCTCTCTCCCTTAGACGGGCCTCTTCTGTCTCCATGCGGATGGCAGAAAACAGGGCCACCCCAAATCTCAATCACACCACTTCCTAGTCCCAGTGTCCAGCAGAAACAAAGTCCCAACTACTGATGCCTTGGAGAGAGACTGATAGTGAAGCATTGGTAGGCACTTACCCATGATCCCATCAGATATGGCCATGGAACAGAGGTCATTTGACTTACCTGCCTACTCAGAATGTCCTGTGAAACAGAAACTCTTTGAAAGGGGAGTAGTTAAAGCAATATGAGAACGTACCTGGTACATGTATCATTAGCACTAAAAATGTTCATGTCCTTTGATCCCACAGCCCCAATTTTAGAAATCTACCAGAAGTTACCGAGTGATCTAGTAAATGATTTATCACATCACATCAGGTGGAGAGAAACAGGAAACTATGGATATGTTTCACAATAGGGAAATGGCTACATGAATTATGACTTAGTCACGAGATTATATGTTACACAAATGTTGAAAAAAGGTTTTCAAAAAATATAGAAAAGTGCTTACAGTGAAACATAGTATGCATATGTGTCATTCACACTGTACTAAGTTACATTTTATATAATATGCAGAAAAAATACTAGAGGGGATTAACAACAAACAGCAGGTACTACTATATTTGAGAATCACTTTTGTTATTTACAACTTGTTTGTAGATTTTATTTACTTAATTTTTTTAAAAGATTTTATTTTTAAGTAATCTCTACACCCAATGTGGGGCTCAGACTCCCAACCCCAAGATCAAGTGTTGAATGCTATACCTACTGAGCCAGCCAGGCACCCCTTGTCTGTAGATTTTAAATGATTAACAATGGCCTTACAGTAATATTAAAATTAAAAAATAAGCTAATATAAAATGACTCAAATTGTAATCTGGTAGAGACGATAAACCTGTCCTAGGTAAAATAATAGTAACTGATATAACCTCATGTGTATTTTTGTGTTATGGACTGCGTAATAAAAACTTAAGGATGGATTTCCTAATAATTAGACTCTTTATAAGCAGAATGGTATGTTCAAGAGCTATTTTCCTATCACTGGTGGTATTCAGATAGAAATCAGACAAGCACTTACAAGAACTGTGGAGAAGATTCATCTGTCACGTACTCAGAGTTAGATGGCATCTAAAGTCATTTTCATCCCCAAAGTTCTGTTAGAGAAGCAGGTTTACTGTGGAGTGATTGTTTAAAAAAAAGTTCCTAATTCGATGTTAGGAGAAGATACACAAGACAAGTAGCTTTTGTGAAAGAGATGTGAAATTCTTATACGGGAGAAGTCACAATCTGTAGGTTTAAGCAGGAGGCAATGAATTAGAGTGAGATCTTGAAGGGTGTGATAGCCAGGGATTGGATTATGTGATGGAAGTCATTTTAAGGTCTGCTAATGATTGATGCTAAGGCAGATTTGGATTTGGCCATTTATGGATAAAGGATAGTAACCAGTTTGGCTTGCCAAATGGAAGAAGTATATTCCTTGTTCATCTTCTAGTGAGATGAGTGAAGTGGTGCAAACTTAAATTGAACAAGAGCAAAGTCAAGCCAGTCTGCTTGTTTGTGGCCTTTACTATATTCTGAGAAGAAAACTTCAGGATGATCAGGCATGGTTCTTTTGTTTTGGTGGGTATGTTAAATTATGGCTTTAATATATTAACAGCTATGCTATAAATTCAACGTGCTCGTTTAACTCTCCGACATTAAAATTTTTTGAAACAACACACAACTACACAGGAACCAAGGACCTTTAATTTTACGTGTGAGGGGGATGGGACATCTTTCTGCCAAAGTAAAGTAATACTGTATATATGTTCTTTCTGTTCATTAGAAAAAGGTGTAGCTCCTTAAAGAGTAAGCTGATCTCAGGGTTGACACTTAGTGTAGCCTATAAAGGTGACTTTCCCAATTTAAAAAATTGGAATAGGCATAAAATTATTGCTGTAAAATGATCAATAGCCTAGCTCTTCCTTGATTTATTTTTCTGCTTTCTGATTTTTGCATACATTGAGTCTCTTCTGTGATGATTAACAGCTTCTAGACCAATTCTGATTGGTACATCTTCAACTCATGGTCATGAGCACTTTGAGAGCTGTCAGGAGTAGAGTGTTTATGACTTTGAGTTCATGTAGCTTCAGCCTTCAGCTACCTGATGGAGCTACAACATTTGACACTCCTTTTCCAAATTAGCACCCGATCCCCCTTAGAGTTTGTCACTGCCTTTCTGTCATGGAGAACTGTCAAAGTAGTTTCCTTTCTCAGAAGAACCAGCTCTGTACCTGGTATACTAGCCACTAGCTAATTCAGTAGTTTGACTACCTAAAATGCGTAATGGCTTTGAAAAAGGCTGTTTTTATATCTATCTTTATGTAAAACATCTAAAATCTATCAAAGCATGAAATTAGTTTGTTACATATATTTCAGTAATAAAATTCTGAAGCAGTGTGAATGTTGAGGCAAGAAATGGCTATACGTTGTACGGTTTTTGTTTTTAAACAACAACAAAAATTTTTAGTGTTAAGACCCTGCTCAACCACCAGTCTTTCGGTAAACCTTTTTTTCCAGTTGCATTCCTCTCTCTGAGCTCCTGAAGCACTCTGTGGTTATATCTCGCATCAACGTATTTTGCAATTGGCTGTTATCTTGTCTCTCTACCCAACTTGATTGATTTCCTGAGGCCAGGACTATTTGACGCATCTTAAATCCTCAGCTTTTGGCTCCGCACAAAACCCATGCTTACACTTAAATTGTTGAACTGAACTAAAATTAATGAAAAATGTTAAGCAGTTTACCTAAATTGCCAGCGATAGTTGTGTGTTGCCATTTCAATGATTGGAAGATAAGCAGAGGTATCACCCCATGGGATTAGAAGAGTAACTGCCTCGCCTAGCTCCTGTGTCTCTACTTCTGAAAAGAGCCCTACCCCCAAGAACTAAGCAAATCCTCCTCAAATCAATGATGGTTCTGGATGTATTATTGTCTCTCCCTGGCTACATTGGGTGCTGCTGGAGGTCATGGATTTTGTTGATCAAATTTATGCATATAGGTGGTTAAAGTCCAGCAAATGGAAAGTGCTAGATAAAGCATCTAATGGAAGGAATGAGGAGAAGAATGAGTCTTACCCAGAAATCTTCAAAATGTTTGAGGAATCACTGGTTTTTCTGCCCATGGAATTTTAGGCACGCTTGGTTAAAAAGACCAAGATTACATTATCTTATGTAATTGTGATGATTACGTATCTTAGATAATGTATTGGAATTCTGGCAATACTTGGTGGCAAGTCATCATAAACATCAGATTTGTAGGTCATATAATGGCACAATACTTAAACGAGTTGTCAGACCAAAGACCTTTATAGCTTTTTCTTTTACAAAAAACCACAAATGTTCTGCATTTACTAACCCTCCATGTGGAGAGAAGTCTGTCAGTACATATTTAACAGGTTCTTACCTAGCAGATATATTTGAAAAAATAAACAAAACCTGTCCTTTTGAGGTAAAAGTAACATTTGAGTGAGTGAGAAAGTAACTGCAACCAGCAGAGGGAAAGTGCGTTATGGACAAAACATTTTTGGAAACGACTGTTTGGAAATGTTTCCATTATTGTGTCATCACCAAAATAGATATAAGTGTATCATTTAAAAAAAATTCCCTTTAAAACTATTTCTACATACACATTCAAACTTAAATACGAGATCATTTTTAGCTTGTTTTAAAAATCTTTGAGATAGTTATAGTAGGTTTTAGACCAAATTAAAAAAAAAATAACACTTTCTAAGACATCAAGGCAGATGGAAATATACTAGAAGAATTTCAGGGAAAACTTTTGCATATTTGATAGATGGGATTTAAAAATGTGTATCATGATTTAGTAAGTGCAGCCAATGATGTACTTCTTCCCTTTAGAACAATAAATTTTTCTCAGCTAGGGGAAGTCATTAAAACCAAGTATGAAAGTAAACCAGCTTAGGTCTGCTCTTTCAAATGTCTATATCATCAAATATTTAACCCAGATTTAAAAAACAAAGCAGAATGAATCACACTGATCCCTCAAAAATAGTATTTTATCTTTACCTCATCCTACTTTGTTCTATTTTTGTATTTTACAGTATGCATTTTAGTGCAGTAATACTTGTGTTTAATGCATTTAACAGGGAGATACCCATGCATCCATATACACTTGGGGATACAATGCCCGGATTTCATACTGAGAGGGATGTGCCGTCAAAAAGTTTGGAAATCATTGTTCTAGCAAGCCCTCCTTGACCTCCCTACCCCCATGGCAGTAACAGGGCCCCATTCAGACTTGTCAGTCACCATTCTACTTGTCTGCTCTTCCTTGGACTCCTTGCAAGGAAGGGACCATTTAATGAGATTGTATTAAGCATTTGATCCAGGGTGCAGAGGGCCTATAGAAATGAACAGGACAGTCATCGTCCTTGTTCTCCAGAAGCTTTGAGAATGGTAGGAAAGACAAATGCTGAACAAGGACATTGCATGAACTTTCATTTAATTACGGTTGTGAAGTGTTCAAAGGAAACCTACAGGGGATAGTGAGACCTAATCATATGAAAGACCTTAAGACCATAGAAACTGAAAAGAATAGTGTGGTTGAAGGAAGATGAGATGCCATTGAAAGTCATGGTGCGGACTTTCTAAAAAATTCCCAGGTACTTAGCAACCTGCCATGTATACTGTAGTAAGCCCCATGTAGGGGCTCAAAAATTCCTTGTGAATAAATGGATAAAACAATTTCCAAACAAACCTCAAATTGATGCCTCAAAATTTTATTTGATCCACACAATGTTTTTGAGTTATTTTATGTTTTCTGAAATTTAAAAAATCCATTCTCTAGGTTTCCATAAGTAACTCTTAATTCATGCTGTTTTAGACTGGTCTCCTTACCCATTTGTGTTATGTGCCTAGATGCTAAATATATTTGCCTTTGCCACCCTGTGTAGAGGATAAACATGCCATACTCCACAGATGGTGAGCTGTTTACCAATATGAGATTATTTGAGTTCTATTGATTAATGTATGAACTGTTAGGTCTTAAAGGCTATATGGATATTTTATCATCCTTAGTCTAATATCGAAAATCTGTTTCAGCATTATTGGTAAAGTTTATAATACACAGATTGCTAGGATAATAATTTAAAAATTTCAAGCAAGTAAATTTGTAATTTATCACATACACATTCATCAGTTTAAGGCCCATATGATGGAAATTGGCTGTTTTCTTTTCTTTTCTTTTTTTTAAGTTCTCTTTTTATCCTTCATCTTCTTTCCTACCACAGAAAAAGGTATCCGAAAGCGTACTGAAATTTGGAAGGACTAGTATTCTCTTTTTCTTTCCTTGCAGTTTTCTTTATTTCTGTAATATATTCCTGAGATTGCATCAAAAAGGAAACTGCATGTTTTTTTTTTTTTTTAAAGATTTTATTTATTTATGTGACAGAGAGACAGCCAGCGAGAGAGGGAACACAGCAGGGGGAGTGGGAGAGGAAGAAGCAGGCTCATAGCGGAAGAGCCTGATGTGGGACTCGATCCCGGATCGCCAGGATCACGCCCTGAGCCGAAGGCAGACGCTTTAACGACTGCGCTACCCAGGCGCCCCAGGAAACTGCATGTTTAAGTGTGTTATTATCTGTGGAATAAAAGGGAAGAAATAAGTAGAATGGGGGTGCCTGGAGGGTGCAGTCGTTAAGCGTCTGCCTTCGACTCAGGGCGTGATCCCAGCCTTTTGGGATCGAGTCCCACATCAGGCTCCTCCGCTGGGAGCCTGCTTCTTCCTCTCCCACTCCCCCTGCTTGTGTTCCCTCTCTCGCTGGCTGTCTCTGTCAAATAAATAAGTAAAATCTTCACAAAAATAAAAAGAAGTAGAACGGATGATTTGCACACAGGATAGTGCTGATTATATTTAGGTTATCTTTTCTTTCCATATTCTGAGTTTGTTCTGTAAGAATATTTGGGCCAATACAAAAGGCTAATCAGCTGTTGTTACACCAACAAGCTGTGCGTGAGGATCTTGAGCGGAAGACAAGTACTTAAAAGAAATCTGGATGAGGCAGCTAATCAAAAAAAGGGGGAAACAAAAGCCCTCCCTCTGTTCTCCCAAGTTAGTAGCAAGTAACTGGCTGCACTTTACCCTTTATCTGACGGGCCAAGGGCAAAGCCTAAGTTTTATTTTCTTAAAGCCTCAGAGGAGCCTTTTCTGGAAGCTGCATGGCTCTTTCAAAGTTGGAAAAAATAATAGTTAGGTTCCTGTGGAAATTTATGAAAAGAAAACATTTTTCTTGACTTCCTTCTCAAAACCGGTGATTGATAGAGGGAGCGCGGTTTGGGAACATATTTTGAAAGCAAAGTGGTAAGAAATGAGTCTAGAAAGGTAAGCAGGGGACAGGGACTTAGGCCTGTCTGTAGTTTGGATTCATTCTGAGCGTAGTAAGCAGCCACTGAGGGTAGCAGCTGGCAAGTGACGAACAGTTCTGCAAGCAGCCGCTACGTTTGCAAATCTGCCGCAGATGTCTTCACCATACAGCATGAAATCAGGTGCTTTCCTTCGCTGCGCTGCCTGACAAAACCTTGCCAGTCCTTCAAGATAAAGTTCAGTCTTCTTCACAGAAGGAGGTCGCTTTCAGACATATGGAAATGGGAGCATGAAGCTGAAAGAGGTTGGTCCTGGAAATAGGTGTTTTAGAATCTTCTGCATAGTGGAGGGGTTGTAGCCTTCAAGTGGGTCCGCTGTCCGGAGCAGATACTGAAGAAAGAAGAATGCAGAGGAATAGTACAAGTAGTAGAGAGTCTGTGACAGAGAATTCATAAACATGAACAAATAGATTGGCCATAGCAGAGATCGGCTGGCTGAGGTTGGGTGTCATAAATTCCTGGTGGAAAATGTTCTAGTTGCAATTAATTTTTTATCGTGGTAAAATACACATAACATAAAATTTACCGTTTTTGCTGTTTTTAAGTGTACTGTCAGTTCTGTGGCTTTAATACATTCACATTGTTCTACCACTGTCACCACCAACCATCTCTAGAACTTTTTCATCTTCCCTCACTGAAATTTTAGATCCATTAAGATAGTTGCAACAGTATTTTGTTCACACAAAATGGCAACCTCAGCACCAGAACCCTGTGGGTAGACGTTGTGTATACCAGGGAAAGGACAAGCAACTGCCAGAGAAAGCATTTGTAAGGAATGACTCTGTTGTGAGGTGCGTGAGGCAGGAAGGCTGATAGGGACTGAGCAGAGAAGAGAAACGGATAGCTAGTGTGTGTCCAGCATCATGTTAAGTGCTGTGTTTATGTTCTTTAATGCAGCTATTAGAGCTAAAGAATAGGTTCATTCCAGAGTTTAGGAAAAGAGAGGAATCTAGGAGGTGGCAAGATGAGGATTATAGAATTTGCAATCTCAGAATTAACTTGTTGCTGAAGTGAATGTGATTTCCTAAAGGAAACACACAGATCTTCCAGTGTAGGGTAGTCACTTGGCATTGATCAAGTGGAACCCAAAGAAGTTGTGCAAAAATAATAATGGTCATTATTAAAGAAGAAACACTGTATTTATCAATTAACTTTGTTTCTCCTTTGAATTGAGATAATACCAATTACCTGGGATTAGGATAAAGGCTAAATGAGATAAAAAGCATGGGGGGGGGGGACCTGGGTGGCAAGGTTGGTTGAAGGTCCGACTCTTGGTTTCTGCTCAGGTCATGATCTTGGGATCATGAAATTGAGCCCCACTTGGACTCTGGGCTCCTTGAGCAGAGTCTTCTTGAGATTCTCTTTCCCCCTCCCTCTGTCCCTCCCACTTGTACTTGCATGCGCACACGCTCTCTCTCAAATAAATAAATCTTTAAACAAAAAAAAAGCGTGCCAGATGTGAAGGTGGACTGTAATGGGGGGGAAATGCCAAAAGGGAGACATATCACCGACTTAAAGCGTGTTTACTGCTGAGCTGTGTATGTGAACTTGTGAAATGTGTGGTGTGATGGAGGAAATCCATACTGATAAAATCAGACAGGCTATAAATTGTGGTATGGAGATCAATTCCATAATTTAGGTTAGGGAAAAGTGTTTTTATTCTCTAGGATTATCTATTTTTATTAGAGAGTTATTAAAGTCAGGTGACATTTCAGGTACAATATTTCTTCTATATACCTAAAATATACAAGCTGTCCCTATCCACATGCCATAAGAAAGATGTGTAGCTTTCCATGGGCTTCCAAATTAGAAAAGTAACGGAATTGTGTTAGAACCCAGAATGGACAGCAATGTAATCTAGGATTATATTGTCATCCCTCCAGAAGCTCTGGTCTGAGGGGTGCTGTCTACTTTAACACTGCTCTGTGTGGTTGGGACTTTGAGCATGTAACTGTGCAATTAATATAAAACATTTATATTAAATATTTTTTAAAAGAGTAAAGATTCAGGGATAGTAGGCTTGCTTTGAAGATCTCTATAAAAATAATTTGGTACAAAAATATTTAAGCAACAGCATTTACCTGGCACATATTAAAAAATTTGTAGGTCTTACTTCATTAAGGCTCAGACATGCAAAATGGAAATTTTGCATCAGTTGGTTGGCTTTTTAAATTAAAATGTGTTTTTTTAGGCCAACAAGGGAATCATTTTAATATCAAATTGTTATTTGATATTATTAGATTGTTATTAGAAGACTAAAGAGTGCGAAATGGGTTAAGATTCAGATTAGTTTTGGGGCGCCTGGGTGGCACAGCGGTTAAGCGTCTGCCTTTGGCTCAGGGCGTGATCCCGGCATTATGGGATCGAGCCCCACATCAGGCTCCTCCGCTATGAGCCTGCTTCTTCCTCTCCCACTCCACCTGCTTGTGTTCCCTCTCTTGCTGGCTGTCTCTATCTCTGTCGAATAAATAAATAAAATCTTTTAAAAAAAAAGATTCAGATTAGTTTTGTTCTGTGAAAATGGAGGTTGCCTCTCAGTTAAATAACATTGGAGGGGCGCCTGGGTGGCACAGCGGTTAGGCATCTGCCTCCGGCTCAGGGCGTGATCTCAGCGTTATGGGATCGAGCCCCACATCAGGCTCCTCCGCTGGGAGCCTGCTTCTTCCTCTCCCACTCCCCCTGCTTGTGTTCCCTCTCTCGCTGGCTGTCTCTCTGTCAAATAAATAAATAAAATCTTAAAAAAAAAAAACATTGGAGAATGAGTATGAGGATTTTACTCCTTACTTGATAATTGAAAGTCACAAGCACTTATTTTTTCCTATTCCTTGTTGTATCTAAACAAAGTGAAACACTACCATTCACTTGGTATAATAACTGGCCCGTTGTTTATTGCCAGAATATGTTTATTAGTAAATAATTATTAAAGCCACCTTTGCCATTAGTACATGGAAGTTTTCAATTATGTGACAGATGATGGGTTGGGTAGCTTTAAATAAAAATGCCAGGTCAGAGAACTTAATCCACCACCTTTGTAAAAACATTGCTGATTAATACATTTTTTTCAGGAAGCGCAAGTTGCATGGTAAAATTTTTGTTTTAGATCACTTCCATTAGAAATAGTAAGCTATTGAAAGTAATAGAAGTAGCCTTTAACACAAAAAGTAAACTAAGGTCAATAAGGTGAAAAAATAAGTGGTTATGAAATAACATGTGAATGTGGGGCAGAACTTTCTAAGTCCTTATTCAACAATTTGTGAAGAATAACCTCTCTCTAAGGAGGAGATGAATAAGAGCAGAGGGGCAGCCCATTAGGTCCCAGGACACAGGATGTTTTGTGAATAGCTGTGAGTTGTTTAGCATTGACTTTAGGTATTTTCAGGGCTGATATTTGTGACAAATAATCTTAGTAAATTAACGAAATTGCCATACATTTATTTGAAAAGTCCTCTTAAATATACTGTCATAAACTTCCATGTTCCCAAATGGACTTTAATGGAATTTAAGATTTTTTTAAATCACAGGAAACAGATAAAATGAACCAGTGATTATCTTTACTATTGATGGGAAAGGCAGTGAATGTACCAAAAAATCATAGTTTTGGGTTTACACTAAGACCATCCATTTCATAGCCAGATGCTTTTATTTGCTTCTTAATATTTAAAATTAAGCAATAATTTATATACAACAAAATTCACCCTCCTTAGGGTAGAATTCTGAGTTTTGACAGTTGCACATGGTCGTGTAACCACCGCCACAATGAAGATCTAGAACAGTCCTATCTCCTTCGAATATTCCATCATGCTCTTTAAAAAAATTTTTTTTATTTATCATGCCCTTTTGTAATCAATTAGTCCCTCTCCACACCACCTGCTACTTCAGATTTATTTTCTGTCCCTATAGACTTCCCTTTTCCAGAATGTCATATAGAGTCATATATATGTAGCCTTTTAAGTTGGCTTTCTTTCTTTCTGTTTCAAGTTTTTATTTAAATTCTAATTAGTTAATGTATAGTATAATATTGGTTTCAGTAGAATTTCGTGATTCATCACTTAGATATAACACCCAGTGCTCATCACAAGTGCCCTTCTTAATACCCATCACCCATTTAGCCCATCCCCCCACCTCCCCTCCAGCAACCCTCAGTTTGTTCTCTCTCATTAAGAGTCCATTTTATGGTTTGCCTCCCTCTTTTTTTTTTAATATATATATAGGTATATATATAAACATATATACCTATATATATACATATATATATATACACATATATATATGTATGTATATATATAGGTATATATGTTTATACACACACACACACACACACACACACATCTTTTGGGGGGGGAGTGGGGAGGGGCAGAGGGAGAGAGAGAGAATCCTAAGCAGGCCCCATGCCCAGGGCGGAGCCCAAGGTGGGGCTGGATCTCACACCCCTGAGATCATGACCTGAGCTGAAACCAAGAATCAGATACTTAACCGACTGAGCCACCCAGAGGCCCCATACCACATCTTCTTTATCCAGTCATCAGTTGATGGACAATTGGGCTCTTTCCATAATTTGGCTATTGTTGATAACTCTGCTATAAACGTCGGGGTGGATGTGCCCCCTTTGAATCAGTGTTTTTATATCCTTTGGGTAAATACCAATTGTGCAATTGCTGGGTCATAGGGTAGTTCTATTTTTATAAATTGGCTTCTTTCTAATGCACCTGTGGGTGTTGTCCTAAGTTGATTCCTTCTCATTGCTCAATGTTATGCCATTGCATGGATTTACCAGTTTGCTTATCCATTCACTACTTTAGGATGAGTGGGTATTTCCAGCTTTTGGTGACTATGAATAAAGCTCATGTAAACATTCCTGTACAGATTTTTGTGTGAATGCTAGTATTCATTTTACTTGGTTAAGTACCTAGGAGTGTGATTGCTCGGTCATATGGAAGTGCATGTTTAACTTTGTAAGAAACTTCCCTTACTAGCCCTTGGGTAGCTTAGAATTTAGTGCAAGTTTGTGGTAGATGCTAAATATAATTGCAGATTACCACTTGTGGACAACGAGAGTCAATGATAATAGTTATACTTTATTTTAATTATCACTTACTAGCTGCAAATCATGTTTTGGTTTTCTGGCTTTCATCTATAAAAATTCAAAAGTGGATTCCATTGTATCTTAATTTATTGTACAAAAGTTAATTTGGGGGTGCCTGGGTGGTTCAGCCGTTAAGTGTCTGCCTTCAGCTTAGGTCTTGATCCCAGGGTCCTGGGATCAAGCCCTGCATCGGGCTCCCTGCTCCGCGGGAAGCCTGCTTCTCCCTCTCACACTCCCCTTGCTTGTGTACCCTCTCTCGCTGTCTCTCTCTGTCAAATAAATAAGTTTTATTTTTTTTTATTTTTTTTAAAGATTTTTATTTATTTATTCGACAGAGATAGAGACAGCCAGCGAGAGAGGGAACACAAGCAGGGGGAGTGGGAGAGGAAGAAGCAGGCTCATAGCGGAAGAGCCTGACGTGGGGCTCGATCCCAGAACGCCGGGATCACGCCCTGAGCTGAAGGCAGACGCTTAACCGCTGTGCCACCCAGGCGCCCCCAAATAAATAAGTTTAAAAAAAAAAGTGAATTTGATTTCTTAAAGGCTGTCATTTTACTAGTGTTATTGGCCAAAATTTTTAACCTCTTAAGCCTCGCTTTCTCTTCTACAAAACGGGAATTACCATTTCCTGCCTTACCTGTATTATTCCTTTTACAGAAGATTCTATAAAATAGCGATAAATCAATACCTTACAGTGAGGACTTAATGCTGCATGGAAAGTGCCTAGCAGTACCTGGTACCAAGTAAATGTTAACTATATAAGAAAAAATAAAAGCTATTTATTTGTTTGAAAACAAAACTGAATTTATAATTTAAACATTGCTATCAAAGCTCAGAAAGCACAGAAGTCAGGGCATTTTTATGACAGGGAAGTGTTCTGTTTTTTACATTACTGAAATTTGCCAAGGTTAAGTGGTCTTGGAATCAAATATAGACAGTTTTCCTGCCATAGTGAAATTCAAACACATGGGTGGAGTTTGTGAAGGAAATAAAAGATAATTCATATTTCTTCTTCCTTTGACCCCTTTTCTTCATGTTTCTAATTATCTTTTTAGGTTAGTTGTAAAACCTATTCATACCTAATATATAAACAGATTTCTTGTATTAAGAATTGATAACCCCCTCTTCTTGTTGAGCAGGTGGAAGTTACTGTGAGTCTCATTTGAATGAATACATGGCCCCTCATACCTCGACCTGAACGTTGCCTTCCTGCTCTGAATTGAGCAATGCCAAAGCAGGTCCAAGTGAACCAGAGCTTTAGGTCATCAGTGAGTGAGTCGAGACTCCAGACAGGCAAGTCTCTGCCCTGTTAGTTCTCCAAGTGTGGTCCCTTACGTGCAGTCCCAGACCAGCAGTGTCCACGTCGCTTGGGAGCCTGTTAGAAAGGTAAATTCTGGAGCTCCACCATAGACTGGTTGAATTCAACTCTGGAGATGGGATTAGGCAAACATATGTCTTAAAACGCCATTCAGGTGATTTGATGCAACTGGGTGTGACAGCGATTGCGTGTGGACACCCTGAGGGGAGGGGATTGGAGAGATGTTTCCAACCATGAGAGTGATGTCTGTGTAAGCTGTTACTTCATCGTGATTTTATAAATATTTTCATTGACATTTTCTAATATTTCAAGGGATCAGGAATTTTAAAAGTACTTATTGAACAATACAAACTTATAAAGATATATAAAAATGAGTAATAAATATTATACCAGTTAAAAAGTGTTCTGAAATAACCTATGAAACTTGGTTTCCTTAGGAACTCTATGAGTGGTATTTATTCACCAAGCTCAATGAGCTGTGCTAAAAGGAAGGTCGAAGTGGCAGAATAACATTTGTGATCATTCAAAACGACATTTTAACATCTTAAGCCTGTGAATCCTGGATCTGTAACCTCTTCGGTCCAAGGCATGGACCCAGTTAAAGTGGAAACAGACTGTTTTCATGTTGGCTTTTTTAGAGCATTACTAATAGTTAAGGAATTAGTCAGTTTATAAACCATCCTATTCCCAAACGTATTTCTAGTTCACTTGAAGCTTCCATGTGCCTCCGTGGTCATTTAACCATAATAAATAGAAGTCTCTCCATCTCCAGATACTTGGTCTCATGAAAAACACGGCAGCAGCCCTTCCTCTGGGGAGGTGTGGCATATTATGCATGAGGGTGTCTTTGAGCAGTAAGGTCTTAGAATGCCTTGAAGGAAACAGTGCCCTGGTGCGGGCTCCTGGCTCATCTGTGTGATCTCCAGTCTACCAGAGGCTTTAAAGCCAGGAGTGAGATTTTATCACATGATTATTAAAAGAGTAAAGCCAAACATTGTATCAAACCCAAGTAGACTAATTATCAGTATATGTGAAGTCATGTCCACTGATCAAGGTAAGTGGTTTCATTTTCTAGTGTATCTTTCTTCTGTTTTTTTAATAGTGTGTGTGGTCAGTTGATAATACAGCATGCCGAGGGACAGACAAGTGGCCGAGTGTGGTTTTGTTTTAATGTTAAGAATAAGGTTCATGTTATTTTTTAACTTTAACATTAAAATATGTACTATATTCAAGGTTTTTGGCTCTTCCAAGAAGCGTCTTCTGGGTTAGCAAAGTACAAATTTGTTTAAGTTCTGTTTCTCTGACTCATTCTTACTAACATTAGAACACTTTGAAAATTTAGTCAGTAAGGAGAGGAATGCAGAGAAAGAAAGCAAGAATTTTCTTTTTTTTTTTTTTCTTCCGTTTCTGGTATGAACAAAGCTCACAAATGTTTACCACTAATCCTTTTCTGGTGCTAGTGCATGGAGCAGCATTCTGTTTAAACAACCCCCCACCATCCCAGTCTGCTTGTTTTAGTAAAATTCAGGGGACTGAGTGTTCTGGGTGTTACATATTAAATAACGTTGTAGAGATAGGCATGGATTTGGTTTTTTAAAAATTATTAGTGATATCGAGCCACTGTTGTTTCCACCAGTATTCTAGAGAGCATCTAAATGGGAAATTGACTTTGAAAGACGAATGAAATTCTGCTCTGTGGTAGAAATATAATCATGTGACAGGAAATTTCTGCTAAAAATATTTTTTAAGACTGAAATGGGTTCATTTTGTGTAGCTGTTTTCCCATTGTTTCTGCATGGATATAGACCCTCCTGAAGAATGTGTCCATTGCTAAATTAGATGAGCTGCACCTTATAACAGGCAGCCTTCATAGTTACCAAGATTCTCTTCCTTCTGACATCATTCCTTCCTTTTCGTGGCCTCAGTGGCGCTTGCACTGAGTGTGGAAGCCCGAGGGTGGGGTTGGTCACAGTACTGCGGCAGGGAAGCTGAGGCTCCTTTCCGGAGCTGCACAGCCTTGGCTGGCTCTGTTCCCAAGTTCTAGTAGTTGCTGGAGATTAAGGAGCCCAGTCCATGCCTGCCCCTGCTTCCTCCATCATCTAGGGGGATGCTTTGATTCCTTTGTGGGGGTTCCACTCCTACATAAATTAGTTCAAGATTTGTGTCATCTCTCCATGGTTTACCATCATATTCTAAATACAAAAATATTTTTTTAAAAGTGACAAAAGGGAAGTATTTTCTTTCTCCATTACTAAAGTTCTCTCTTTGCTTGAAAAAACTTCTGTCCCTTCTCATTCCATCTTCTAACAGTTAGGGATGATTGGAGGGAATTAACATCCCCTCCTGAAAGGCAGCTCTTAAGTGGAGAGAGAACTACTAGAATTTTTTGCTCTGATGGACGTCTCCCCATAGTGAGTGGCCACTACTGTAATGTGGGCTTTAGAAGTTCCTTTTAAGGTTTTTCAACTGAAAGGACAGTAATGGAACACTTCCTGCTCACACCAGTGGTTTATTTTGTAGCTGTTACGTTGTCTAAGAAAACATTTTATGCACACATATTTAGTGTACATGTTATTTTGTGAAAGTTTTATCTTCTTTTAATGACTGGAAGAAATTTTCCTTTTTAAAACCTGTACAGGCAAACTGACATGGAAATTGAAAAGTGAAAAATAGTGTGATGAACGACTCAGTAGGAAGTATTATTTAATCTTGCAGGGATCATAATTAGGTCTTCATTTCACGGTCATCCAAAATATATGTAGCTTACATTCTGACCCAAGAGTAAGATTTAAACTTGACCAGTTCTCCTTAGACACTAGAACACCGTTCATTCAAATAATAAAAAGGCCTTTTCCTTGGTGCCTGTAGACTTTATCCCTACCCCCTTTCCGATCTGCCTTATGATAATCTTTACTGTCTGTGTTCGCTGTTGTTTATAAAATAGGGAGCCAATTTTTACTGGCCCGAAATATATTTTTAAAGGTCTTCCTTCTGATGTAATTCTCTGAGTTGTGCCCTACCACAATACCTCTAAGCCCTGTTTAGATCAGATCCTTCTAAGAATTTGCCCTCTGCTAATTGACCAAGGGTCTGTAGTTGGTTGGTCTTATGTTGAAGCAGCAGAAGAAAAATGCCTATGAGAAAGAAAATAGTGTTAGCCTTGGAGGTTGGTCATTCTACATGTGGTTATTAAAACCTGGCCTGGGGAAAACCACTCGTTCTCCTCTTAGAGAATGAATATAGACAAGATTATCTTTTTTAAAAAAAGATTTTATTTATTAGAGAACACGGGCATGCACTCGTGCACGTGCATGAGTCGGGGGGCAGAGGGAGAGGGAGAAGCAGACTCCCTGCTGAGCAGGGAGCCCCACATGGAGCTCAATCCCAGGACCCTAAGATCACGACCTGAGCTGAAATCAGATGCTTAACCAACTGAGCCATCCAGGCACCCCCTGAGTGCTCCTTTAAAAATAGAAAACAGATCATGGTCTCTCCTCTGCTTTACAGCCCTTCAGTGGGTTCCCAGCTCTGTTAGAGGAATAGCCTCTCCTCTCAGTGATAGACCAGGTCCTGCCTGTCCCGACTCCAGCCTCTACTGTTAACTCTGACCTCGATGCCAAATGTGCTCCTTGCTCATTCTTATCTATCCATGTTGTCTTTCTTTTTTTTTCCCCCATGTTGTCTCATTTCTTCCTGTACATATCTACTGTGCTACTACATTAGGACTTTTGTAGTTTTATCCTTTGCTTGAATGTTAATCCCCCAAATATTCGTGTGCCTCATTCTCTTCTGGTCCACTCAACTGCCACCTGATGGGGGAGGGTTTCCTTGAACTGCCCCACTCAACAGCCCTCTGTCTCCTTTACTCATCTTTGTTTTCCTCATAGCTCTATGCCATCCAGCATTTGTATAAATGTGTTTTTTTATTGTGTGGTTCCCTGCTCTATCTCTAGGGCTGAGAACAGTGACTGATACATATACTGGGTGCTTTGTTAATATTTATTACATGAAGGAGTGCATTTCTAATACTCATGACCTTTTCTGTTAGGAAATTTAAAGCTAAATGAGCAGGAATATAGAGAAGTTAATAAATTATACATACTTGTAGCGTTCTCCATTTCTTCCCCTCAATTTGCTTTCGTAGAGTAAATATTCTGCTGATTAGTTTCTGGTCTTCCTTGTTAAGCAGAATCTGAGTAATGAGTGTCTTTCCATTGGGAGTCTGGAGGCTAAGTTGATCACTGTTATAAAGAACAGAGGAAAAGGACAGTGACATGGATGACATGGGTGGGCTCAATGAGTGGTTTTGGATTATGAATTACAGGGCTTTGTTGGAGAGAGAAAATAGGTGGGAAAAGTTTCAGGGTGTGAGACCAAGAAATTGGGGGAACCGTTTGCATGGAGAAAATTGTGGCAAGATGACAAAATGTTTAAGATGTTTTGTTACATATTAAGGATGTGCTTTCCCTGCTTTGCTCTTCTTGTTTTTTTCCTTCTGCATTTAAGGCATTTAACTTTGAAATTCTCCCATAGGAGGAAAATAAGAAAAGAAAGAAGATAAATAAAATGTAACAGTCTAGAAATGTTTCCTCTTAGTAAGTTCTTGTAAAGCATGATTTAAAGGGTGTAGAAAACCAGTTCATGGATTAAAGTATGAGAATTATTTATGTCTTTATCCAGTTTCTTTCCAAATTCATCTGGATAATTGAAAATTGACCTGCATTTTAAAATTTATAACCAACAGTTAAATTCTATGAACTATTATTTGCTATATGCTAATATATTTATCTGAGTAATAACAATGATACATTGTTGGGTCACATGACTTCTTAAGAATATGTGATCTATTTTGAGTATAATAAAAAGAAGTATATAAAGCTTGAAAATGATTACTTTTGTGACTTTGTAAATGTAAGCCCCCTAATGACTATTGAACTGGTGAAGTTACCAATTCATATAGAATATCACCAGTTTTTCTCTTTTAACATTGCCCAATAAATTTTTTTCTTGATTTACTTCTATCAGAGTTGCTAATTTAGAGTGAAAATAGCAAAATAGTGAATGAAAATATTGAGCAAAGAAGATATTTTTTATACTTCTTCAGTCTAAAATTCATTAACTAATTTAGATACAGGACAATGGCGACGAGACATGCTTAGAGATAGGGAATATAACTGTACAGTAGTCTCCCTTCATCCACGGTTTCGCAAGCAGATGACCATCCTTCTGATGTGACGTCAGAAGGTCAGTAGTAGCCTAACGTATGTCACAATACCTGTGTCATTCACCTCACATCAGCTCACCATGCCGGCATTTTATCATCCCACATCATCACAAGAAGGGTGAATATGAAACAATAAGGTATTTTGAAAGACAGAGTGAGTGTACTCACATAACTTAGTATAGTATATTATAATTGCTCTTATTATTGCTAATCTCTTACTGTGCCTAATGTATCAAATAAACCTTATCATAGGTATATTGTATAGGAAAAAGAGTAAAGCTAGCATTCAGTACCATTTGCAATTTCAGGCATCCACCTAAGGTCTTAACATGCCCCGTGGATAAGGGCAGCGGGGGTGGGGGAGGGACTCCTGTATTCACTAGACCCAATTCCAAAAACCTTTTAATATTCCTGCCTTCAAGGAAGTTTAAGTCTGTCTCCACCATAGACACAGATAAAAGCAGTAACTATACCTGACAAATGTAATAATATAGATACAAAATATGTGTTTGGAGAACAGAAAAGGAGGAAAAACTGACTATTTGATTCAAGGAAATTTCCTCAAAAAAGTGACAATGGAACTAGTTTAATATGTCTGATAAAAGACTGTCGAGGGTACCATCGTGTATGCAAAAGCATACGGAGACAGAGGAAAAGAATATAATTATGTTCCAGGAATGGAGAAGAAAGGAATGTGGCTGGAGCGCTGGGTCATGTGTGGCTGTGAGTAGACAGACATGAAACCCGTACAGGAAGACTGATGTCTAATGCCGAGATGTCTGATGGGAAGACTCTTTTATGCAAATTAGAGTTTTTCCTATGGGTCTTGCAGTCCCATTAAAGGATTTTAAGCAAGGGGAGGAATAAGACTGGTTATATCATGGAATGAATAAAATAAACTTTTTCTTTGTAGGAACAATCCTCTTAGACATAACTAAACGTGACTTATATAATGCAGTTTTAAAATTCAGAATTAAAAAAGTGGCTATATTTGGTGAATTGGCTTATTTGTCTTTCTTCCTCTGTCAGCCAGGAAAAAAAAAAGGAAATAATAGAAAAGCTAGATGGAATATTTGCTTTTTAAGTTTTGCATGACTGAAACAATCCCCTACACTGTTAGAATCTGAACACACAAATGCTATTGTGCTCTTGCTCTAGAACCCAGCCAGGGAAAAATACGAGGCCGCGAGGCCTGCTGGTCTGATTACACAGCAGGGAAAGCAAATATCTAACTTGGTAAGCTGTTAAACGTTAGATTTCTAGTAAAATGGGATTTATATTAATGTTTGTCTTAAAAGAAAGAGTATTGCAATTAAAAAGTGGGTTGGGATAGATTAGAGACTATTCTACTCTTTGTAGAAAGTCACCTACCTTGTCAGATTTTTTTTAAAAAATTGCCACTCTTCAAATAGAAGTATTGAGGTCCACATACGACCTACCTGTGACCTGTACCTAAGCAATGACACTAGAGCATTTATTAGTGCTTGCTGGCCCCAAGGAGCTTTTCCTATTCGGTAGAGTTCTTCACTTTTTTTTAAGATTTTATTTATTTGAGAGAGAGAGCACAAGCAGGGAAAGGGAAAGGAGAAAGAGAAGCAGATTCCCTGCAGAGCAGGGAGCCCAGCTCAGGGCTCAATCCCATCATGACCTGAGTGAAGGCAAACGCTTAACTGACTGAGCCACCCAGAGGCCCTGGTAGAGTTCATTTTTATCCATGATTGCTGTGAAGCTAAATTTAGGTTTGAAGAGTGAATGAACAGTGTCAGTAACCGCAAAACAAAGTGCAGGAAGACAGTGGGCTGAGAAGTAGAAGTTCAACAGGAATTTTAAGGAGGCAACGTGAGGTAGGCAGAAGCTTGCAGACACTCGTTAATAAAGAGTGTTAGGCTGGAATGTTTTAGCTGTTGGGAATCAGGTTTAGAGAAATCAAGGTCAGAAAAGCAGGTACAAAATTAAAATAAGGAAAGTCAGGAAGAATTTGGTTATGAAAAGGATGGTGTGTGTGTGTGTGTGTGTGTGTGTGTGTGTGTGTGTGTGTGTGAGAAGAGAAACGGTAGTCAGTTTTTGGTTGCTTGTGATTAAGATAATTAACAATTCTGTTTGGTCTTAGCAACATCCTTGTCAAACCTTATGCAACACTGGCCAGTTTGATTTTCTTCTTCTCTCTGGACTGCAGATAAATTTATTGTGAATAAATGGAAAATAGTTTGGCAGTGGGTAGAAGGAAGAGGAAAAGCCAAGATTCTGGTTAATTTATAAACCAGACATCTTGAATAAATGAGTTGGCTATAGCTCTTAGAAAAAAACAACTTTATTTTGCCCTTCAAGTTCTTTTCTTACATCTGTTTTTATTTCTTTCACAGTTTGTGAAGTCAATAAAATTTTTTAATTTTATTGTTTTAGAAGTCTCCTTCCATAGCAGAGCTTTCCATACTCGGCCAGACATAATCTCCCTCTTTTGGATTCTCAAGACTTCTAATTGATACCTTTTCATATACACAGAGGATGTCTAGATTTTGGGGTTTGTTTTTTTTTTTTTTTAAAGATTTTATTTATTTATTTGACAGAGATAGAGACAGCCAGCGAGAGAGGAAACACAAGCAAGGGGAGTGGGAGAGGAAGAAGCAGGCTCACAGCAGAGGAGCCCGATGTGGGGCTCGATCCCACACGCCGGGATCACGCCCTGAGCCGAAGGCAGACGCCCAGCCGCTGTGCCACCCAGGCGCCCCTGGGGTTTTTTTAATAGTGAATTTTTTAAAAAAGATTTACTTATTTTAGAGCACGTGCATGCGCACAGGGTGGGGAGGGGCAGAGGGAGAGGGAAAGAGGGTCTCAAACAGACTTAATGCTGAGCACAGCGTGTCACGGGACTTGATCCCATGACCCCGAGATCACAACCCAAGCTGAAACCAAGAGTCAGATGCTCAACCGACTGTGCCACCCAGGTGCCCCTCAGTAGTAGATTCTAAAATCAGATAATCTTCCTTTATCTACCACATAGCAACGAGGGCCTCATTCTTGAGATTAAATTTGGGGTGTGGCTTAAATAGGAGCCAATTGATGCTGTGAGCCTAAATCGTTTCTATTAAAATTTCACTAAATGTTCATGGTATCCCCATTTTATGACATAATTCTGGTGGAGCTTTAGCTTCACAGCTAAAATTTTTAAAAATTCATTTCATACAGCTTCCACTACAAATATTAATTTGATCTATGCCTGTTACGACACCAGAAACAGTGGTTCTCAGTCTTGACTGCATCCTGCCATCACTTTAAAACACATATACCTTGGGGCACATGGGTGGCTCAGTTGAGCGTCTGTCTTTGGCTTGGGTCGTGATCCCCTCCATGGAGACTCTGCTTCTCCCTCTGTCCCTCCCCTCCACTTGTGCTCGCACTCTCTCTCTCAAATAAATAAATAAAATCTTTAAAAAAATAAAACAATAAAACACAGATGCCTGGGTCCCACCCCCTATAGATTGTGATCTCATTGACTTGGGATTCAGCGCTGGTATTGTGGTTTTCGTTTTTAAAGCTCCATGGGTGACTCATGGTTGAGCACTATTGACCAAGAGCATGACCTGTTGGCTTATTGGTTCACATGCAGTAGATTGCTGGGGAAGATAATTTTTACTAAAAATGTTAGGAAGGCAACTGAATTAATAGCATAGTAGGCATGTGGGATTTATATCAATAAGAAAGTAAAGATCATACCATGCAGCACTGGTAGTTTACCCCAGAGTCATCTGTAAGCCCAGATGTGCTAGATAAACTAATATTAGATCAACTGTGCCATGATGCTGTTAATGAGTTTCCTAAACCTAGAAGTTTTACTTGAAGACGTCACATTGCTAGCTGGGGACAGAACCAAGAGTGGTTCTGGAAAATTATAGTACTGACATAACGTAGTGCTGTAGTAATAATAGTGTTATTATATAGCACTTACACCACTAATCCGTGGTTTGTTGACTTGATTATTTAGGTCAAGGTCTGCATACCTTTTCTGCAAAAGGGCCAGATCATACATATTTTAGGCTTTGCGGGACACAGGGTTTCTGTCATAGCTCCTGACTTTTGCCAATTTAGTGAGAAAGCATCATGCACAATATGTAAAAGAATGAGTGTGGCTATATTTAAGTAAAACTTTATTGACAAAAATACACTTATTTTTGTGTACCAGATTTGCCCTGAGAGTTGTGGATTGCAAACCTTGAGTTCAGGTATATTTTAGTTTTCCCACCGAGGGACTCGTGGGCTGTAGCTTATGGTCCCCTGATTCAGGGGCATTTTAAACTTCTACTTGAGGGGGGGGGGGGAGGATCTCAGTGATCCTAAACACTGATCACTCCATTCCACTTACTTACTGGCACCTACTGATCCTATTTTGGTGCCCTCTCTTACAAGACGCTAAGTGCATACTTATGGAATTAATGTATACATGCAACCTTTAACACTTTTTTCTGTTATCTTCTACCAAACCTGTATAGCCAGTCTTCCAGTAGGGGAAAAATTGGCACATACGCCAGCTTTGGAGAAAAAATGCACTTTGAAGTCTGTGGCAGGCTGTAATTGCTGGGTTTGGTAGAATTCTCAAAGTGAATAGAGATCTGATTTGCTCTGAGGACATTTATTATCCTGATTTCTTAGAGCAGATCCTAAGACTTTATTTCTAAAAAAGAATTCTTTTCTTTTTTTCAAATTTAAATTCCAATTAGTTAGCAGTGTATTATTAGTGATTCATCACTTGCATATAACACCCAGTGCTCATTACATCAAGTGCCCTCCTTAATGCCCATCACCTATTTAGCCCATCCCCCCACACACCTCCCCTCCAGCAACCCTCCGTTTGCTCTCTGAAGTTAAGAGTCCCATCTGGTTGGCCTCCCTCTTTGTTTTTATCCTATTTTTCCTTCCTTTCCCCTATGTTCATCAGTTTTGTTTCTTAAATTCCACATATGAATGAAATCATGGTATTTGTCTTTCTCTGACTAATTTTGCTTAGCATAATACTCTTAAAAAAGTATTTCTTAAACTTGGTTTTGTAATAACTGGGGTGTTGTTAGTGATTAAAGAGTATGTTTAGTTTTTCAAAACAATATTTCATTTCATTTGGATTTAAGATCACTATTGTGCTTGTATGTGGTGAGTGGAGTCTTTGGCAAAACAGAGCGAATACTGGAAATAGCGCTCCAGATCATGAATTTGCAGTGCAAAACACAGTGGGCCTGACCCTAGTTTGTGTGGAAAGAGCACTGCCCTTGGAATCCAAAGCCCTGGTGTGATTCTTGGCTTTACCACTATTTACCAACTTTACTAGAACATGGAGATGTCTGTCCTGCATGACCTACATGACAGCTTCTGTCAGTGCTGAAAGTGGAATGTGGTGCGCTATATGTGAAAGTGCCTCATGAGGTCTTTCCTGGACTCTCCTTGCAAAGTCTGGGTCAAATGGAGCAGGAACCACAGTGCAGCCCTGCGCTGACTAGGACTGGACTGTCATGGAGGGAACCTGAGGGATATGCCCACTGTTCTTCAGAGAAAATGTGTAAGAGTATATAGAGGAGGGACCTTCTTGGCCTCAGCAGAGCAAAAAGATGAGAAATCTAAAAATTGAAGGGCAAGTGAGAAGGAGGTCAAAGCAGGGAAGAGGCAGAGAAGTCTGGAACTCTGTCTTGATCTGTTTAGTTACCCCACATCAAAATTCACATTCTTAACTTCATATGTCTTAAGTGGGATTTTTTGAAGCTCCTGGCTACAAATGTTGGCTGAAATAGAGGCACAGGATCAAGGCAAGTGGTTGGAATATAACAGATGTAATCCCTTGATGATCTTCTGAGTGAAAGCCAAAGAATTATGAGCTGGAGCCCTTGTCCAGAGGGTACTCACAAACTCTATGTAGCTGTGGTCTCTAACATCAGCCTAGTCATTTACCACCACCTGCGTCTTTCGCTGCCTACACTTACCGCCTTCATAATGGACACAACAATGCCTGCCTGCCTTTATCTCATTAAATTCTTTTTTTTTTTTAAGATTTAATTTTTTGACAGAGAGAGACAGCCAGTGAGAGAGGGAACACAAGCAGGGAGTGTGGGAGAGGAAGAAGCAGGCTCCCAGCAGAGCAGGGAGCCCGATGTGGGGTTCAATCCCAGGACCCCGGGATCACGCCCTGGGCCAAAGGCAGACGCTTAATGACTGAGCCACCCAGGCACCCCTATGTCATTAAGTTCTTGAGAGGAGCAAATGAAATGATGCATATAAAGTGCCTCACATTCTGCGTACTTGGCTCAGAATAAACAATGTTGTTATGTTTCATTACTACTATGGTTAACGGTAGCAAATCTGTTGTATACTGTGTAAGTTTCAAAGGATTAGGAAATCCCAAGTTATAACTGTTAATATTTTTGTGACATTCAGGAAAACAATGTGTGTATGTTACTGAAGGATATGTCTCTTAGCATCAGTGTATCCTTGGCTGAAGCTATGCATTGTACTGCATTTATCCAAATGCCTCTTGGTGTCTAGAGAACAGATCAATTGAGAAAAAGCCATTTTGAAAACTAGTTTTCTTCCAGAGAGCGTAAGCCTATTTTAATTCCCTGTCGGGTATATGGGTTATAAGTCTTCAGGAAGAAATCAGGCTTCCTATCCAACGCATTATTTTGCCTCCTTTGGGGGTTTAAACCCAGGGAGGTCACAGAGCAAAGGAGCTGTTGGATCTGTTTGTGACTCAGGAGAATTAAAAGCAAGTGAGGTACTTTTACATTCAGGGGTCTTACGATACTTTCCTCAGTGAAGTAAAACTGTCCACAGCGTTCTGCATATTGCTATTCTCTGTGTGGTTAATTATTGTAATACTTTACATCCCGCTTTATAACCACTTTGAAGGGGGAAAAAGTCCCTTTGGAGATTTTTCTGTGTTTGCTAAGTTTCAAGTCTGCCAGGCTGTGGGATTTTGCAGGTAAGAGGAGAGTGGTGGAGAGAAAGTGGAGTAGCAGAATCAGAGAATTGTGACCTCATCTGGGCTCTAAAACTCCAGTTTTGGACTGCAGAACTCAAACATCCAGGGCCTGCCCCTAGTGATGCTTTGCGGTCAGTACGTTGTATTGTGGGATCGTGCAGCTTCAAAGCTGGGGGCAGCAGCATCACCTCCAAGAGCTGAGGGCAGGTTAGAGTTTCAGCTCAATTTGAGTCAAGGTCATGAGGGCACCCAAAATGTGTTCCAGGACACATTAGCCCCATGGGATGTTGGCTTGTAATCTATGGTGGTAGGTTTTCCTGGACATAATACTGGGTTCAAAGTTAAATAGGTTTTTCTACTTTAGGGCTTTTTGTAGCCTCTAACATGCCCACTGGTATCATGGGAATACAAGGTAAAGCAGTAAAATTTGGCAGGTCATTAGTATTTCACACAGAATCATTGTTAATTGTGGTGGGGGTAGTGGGGAATGGAGTGGATGAGGGAGTGGGGGTGGGGGGGATGGGGATGGGAGATCCTGTTGCCAGAGCAGAGTTTCCCAGAACACACTTTGGGAGAGGCTGCCCTAGGGCAGGTGGCAGGTGCTATGAAGGGTGCTGTAGTTTTTCACCTGGGCTCTTGAGTGGACTGCTTGAACCCTGTGGAGTCCTGAAGGAACCAGTAAATACCCGAAAATGTTCTCCAGGCTTTCAATAACTGCTCTTTTTTCTTCCCTCTAGCCTCGTCGCTTGACTCATATTTGTTACTGCTATTAATAAAATTAAGGAAATTAGTCCTTATATAAAAAAGGTTAAGTGATTTAACCCCTAATTAGACCAAAAACAACAACCAAAAAATGGGTCCGAGCTTTTGTACAGTTGGCTCTGCCTCAGGCACACACGCCTGCCCTGCGCCCTTAAAAGGCAATGAAATGCTATTTTCTTAAAAGGTATCAAAGGGAATACATTTGAAAATTTTAACAGTGAGTTTGTAAAATGAGGCAGATGGAGAGTTTAGGAATGGCTGAGCTTAATGAATATCACAGCGTACTGCTCATTCAGGCACTCTCACAGGCTTCTGAAACTTAACACACACACGACTGTATCCTTGCATTTTTACTTAAAATGAAAGACACTGCTTATCACATTAGCCAGGAACCTGAGCAAGTACCATCTTTTACTCCTCTCTGTTCTTCTCTTCTTCTGCCAGTCCCCTCCCTATGCTGTCTCAGGATGTCTCACCAGGTGCTCCTCGCCTCTTCAGCCCCTGCTATGGGTGTCGTGCGGGCGCTTAGCCTGTGCTCAGTCTGGTGCAGTGAGGAAGGGGGGATGGGGGAAGCCGGGGAAGGCAAGCATTCCAGATACCCATGGAATTGTACGTATCTCTTTTTCTCTTTTAAATCATGAATTACATGAGGGTAAGGATTATGGCTTATTTGCCATCCTGTCTCCAGTAGTTAGCAGAGTCCCAAGGCACTTTTAATTAGGGAGTTATCAGTACATTTAAGTAGAGACAGAAAGAAAAAATAAAGAACGAAATGAAGTAGAAACTTGGTGGGTTTTGTTAATCTCTTTGCAGTTGATCATTAGATATCTTCATTGCTGACAGAATCATTTTGTATTTTGGAGGCATAAAGACCAGACCTGTTAAATACCGAATTTCTTTAAGTGGTCGTTAAGTACTTAAATGTGCTTTTCAGAAAATTGTTAGGATTCATTGTCAAATTTTCAGAGTCATTGTCAAAACAGCAATTATGATTAATGTCAAATGGAGGAAAATTGAAAAAGGTTATGGAGTCCAGGACACATATTTACAATCATGGTAAAGGGTGAAGGATAATGATTAAATCATTTGGGATTAAAATTATCTGTAATAAATTCTCCATAGCAAATGTCAGACATCATTTTATCATTACTAATACTGTTATCTTTATTGAATAAAGATTGATATTTGTAACAGGCCATGTACTTATTAACTAATTATTGTATTAATTTGCAAGAGAGTTATCGTTTGGCCTGAACTGATCGAAAAGGGTTTATTGGGCATCCCTGGAAGGAGCAGAAGTGTCGGGCACTGAAGCACATGACAGGTGCTGAGAAAGTAAGCCAGTATGAGCAAGTGCTGGGCAGTAAATCAAAAGTTAGGCAATGGGTCAGCGCAAATACAGGCAAGGCAGGCAGAGAAGGAGGCAAGCGAGGACGGCCTGAGGAAGCTGGAGGGAGGAGAGAGACAAAGGATCTGGTTCCCTGATCTGCCACCCTGACATCCTATAGCACTGAGTATTCAAGGGGAGGGAGAAATGTTCCTCTGTCCAAGGTTCTTCTAGTCCGGACTAAGAATTAAATTTACATGAGACAGATTAATAGGGGAAAAAGCCACACTTTTATATGTGTGTACGAAGGCCCAGTAATAAAACTGAGACCTAAAGGAATGACCAAGGCAGGCAGGTTTTATGCTTCTTAGGCATAGAGACAATAGTGAGGAATTGACGGGACAAAGAAAACTTTAGAATTCCATACTCATTGAAGCTCCCAAACAGAAGTTGGACTGAGGTGGCAGATTAGTAAGAAGTCACCAGTGTTGTTTATGCAGCCTCTCAGCAATAAATTCCCTCTCTCTATAATAAAGGTAATCTCTACCTCCTGGTACAGGGAGAGGTACCTTCTGCACAGAGGATAGATCTTCTGCTTTCAAGAGGACAGAGGAGGATCTGAGTGTCCTTGCACAAGCTGTCTCTTAAGTGATTTTTATTTGAAATAATATGCCGAAGTTCTGGCACAGCTCATGCAGGGTGTTTAGATAAATCTAGGGCCCCGTTTAATGTACCTGGTTACACTTCACAGTAAGAAGAAGGAGCTAAGAAATGGGTGTTGTAAATTGGAAACAATTGACCAGATAAAGCACCGCAGGCTGCGGGCCTCTTCTAACTCCGGACAGTGTCAACTAGAACCACGCTTTGCAAGTGGGCAAAAAGAAACACATGTCATTGATTGTGGTTTCTGTTTACTTCCACCTTCTGCTCTAGTCAAGGCTGCAGACAGAATAATCTTTGTGCTTTAAATAGCCAGAGCTTTCTGTAATCTTGACCAACATTCTTGGTTGAATATAATCAGAAAGTGAACCTCCACCATTGCATGGTTTTAGGGGTGGAAGATCTACCTCTAGCTCCCTTCCCGATGCAGGGGGATGCTGGAGGAAGTTCAGGCTCTAAAGATATACCATGCCAAGGCACAGCAGAACTGCCCCAGCACCAGTACAGAAGTCATCATGGAATGTGTACTTCAACACTTCTATGCAGGGATTCATGGGACCTAACAAATGAGGGGGAAACCGATTCAGATTCCTAGAGCCAACATTTAAATTGTAGTGATAAAATGGAGTCAGCAACATAACAGGCACTATGCCCAAGGGCCTCAGCTGTGATCTCCTCCTCAAACCTGGAATTTTGACAAGCTTAGTGTGGTTTGTTTCAGTTCATCTAACAGAATTCTAACTTTCAAGGGAGCAGACAATAGCATTCTTTAGAAATGTTATCTTTTTCATTCTTTATGCATTGCAAAAAAAATATTCAGTAAATAATTTTGGAGCCTATTTCAGGAACATAAAATAAATATTTCTATTTTGAAAACATTTTTGTGTTTTTAGAGGCTGTACATTTCTTTGATCTCATTGCATTCACGCAATGTTGAATTTGATTAAGAAAAATACAATAGTCAATGGTTGCCTTTTTACACATTTTATTTGTGCTCATTCAGCTGTGGGACCTTGAAAAAATTGACCACAGTTACCTACCTTCAAGGCTTATTTTGAATTCATATTGCTTTTGAACTTTAAAGACCTCAAGCAATCTGCTTTCTCTAACAGTATGAAATTCTATAATTTTAGGTAGCATCATCTGATGAGGTCTGGAACATTAGCAGTCTGTATTGACTGTTAGTGACTCTAGTAAATGTAAATAAAATTACAGATTATGATGGATGGAAACATTTGAGTCAGTTGCTGGGATTTTTAGCTGCTGCTGTTTTTATCTAGACATCTGGATAGTTGCACAATTCCAGATGTTTAGAAATCTGTGGGGTTGTGAGAAAGATTACTCGGGTGAAAGGTTTTTCCTAGGTACGTAGAATTTGTGTAGAAATGACCTTGAATGTTTTAAAATTAGGTAAGAATGGAAATGTTTGAAATTTTATATAGAATTGGGCTCTCAAATAGTTATATATCTACTTACTGCTGAAATTTAGAAAACATCTCTCGTGACATAGAAACTAAGAAGGTAGGCGAATGAAGAGAAACTTGCCTAAGGTCTCTAGAGTTCATTTGTTCAAAACTTTTTATCGTTTTGCATGATGACTTCTGTACTGGTGCTGGGGCACTACTGTGTGGCAGGTGATGTTCCTGGGACACATCAGAACAAAGGTCACTGCCTTCTCAGAGCTTACATTCTAACCAGGGAACACAGACAATAAACAAAATAAATGTGGTATTGATTTACTTTTATTGAAGTATAATTGATATACAACATATTAGTTTCAGGTGTACAGCATAACTCTATGTACATTTCAAAATAGTCACCACAGTAAGTCTAGTTACCATCCCTCACCAACATTACAATTTTTTTTCTTGTGATAAGAACTTTTAAGATTTTACTTTCTTACCTTTCAAGTTTGCAGTACATTATTGCCTGTAGTCACCATGCTGTACATGACAATCCCATGATTTATTTTAGAGCTGGAAGCTTGTACTTCTTGAATCTCTTCACCCCTTTAGTCCACCGTTCTACCCCTTTCCCTCTGGCAGCCACCAGTCTGTTCTCTATGAGTTTTGTTTGTTCAGTTGTTTTGTTTATTAGATTCCACAGATAAGTGAAATCATACAGTATTTGTCTTTGACTTATTTCACTTAGCGTAATACCTTCAGGGTCCATCCATGTTGTCACAAATGGCAAGATTTCATTTTTTTAAATGATGATTAGTATTCCGTTGTGTGTGTGTGTGTGTGTGTGTATGTTTTTTTTTTTTTTCTTTATCCATTCATCCAATGATGAACACTTCGGTTGTTTCCATGTCTTGGCTATTTTAAATTATCTGCAGTGAAATAGGGGTATATATATATTTTCAAATTAGTGTATTCATTTTCTTTGGGTGCTGGAATTGCTGGATCGTATAGTATTCTATTTTTAATTTTTTAAGTAACCTCCATACTGTTTTCCATAGGTGCTGCACAAATATACAGTCCCATCAGTAGTGCACAAGGGTTCACTTTTCTCCACATCCTTGCCAACACTTGTTGTTTTTTTGTCCTTTGAATACTAGCCAATATGACAGATGTGAGATGATATCTCATTGTGGTTTTGAGTTATAATGAGTGATGTTGAGCATCTTTTCATGTGTCTGTTGGCCATCTTTGTGTCTTGTTTGGAAAAATGTCTATGCAGATCTTTTGCCCATTTTTTAATTGCATTGGGGTTTTTTTGTTGAGTTATAGCAGTTTTTTGTATATTTTGATAATAACCTCTCATTGGATATATGATTTGCAAAAATCTTCTCCCATTCAGGTTGCTGTTTAAATTTTTATTGATGATTTTCTTCACTGTGCAGAAGCCTTTAGTTTGACGTAGTCCTATTTGTTAATTTTTACTTTTGTTGCCATTGTCTTTGGTGTTAGATTCCCCCCCCCCAACCCCTCAAAAAAAAAAGCTAGCCCAGAAAACCAAAAACAAGACCAATGTTACGGAGCTTACCACTTACGTTTTCTTTTAGGAGTTTTATGGTTTCAGGTCTTTAATCCATTCTGAGTTGATTTTAGTGTATGGTGTAAGAAAATGGTCCAGTTTCATTCTTTTGCATGTGTCTGTGCAGTTTTCCCAACACTATTTATTGAAGAGACTGTCCTTTCCTCATTGTATATTCTTGGTTCTTTAGTCACAGATTAATTGACAGTATTTACATGAGTTTATTTCTGGGCTTTCCATTCTGTTCCATTGATCTGTGGGTTTGTTTTTATGCCAATATCATGCTGTTATGATTCCTATAGCTTTGTAATATAGTTTGAAATCAGGGAATGGGATGCTTCCATCTTTGTTCCTCTTTTTTTTTTTTTTTTAAGATTTTATTTATTTGTTTGATAGAGAGACACAGCCAGTGAGAGAGGGAACACAAGCAGGGGGAGCGGGAGAGGAAGAAGCAGGCTCCCAGCAGAACAGCGAGCCTGATACGGGGCTCGATCCCAGGACCCTGGGATCATGCCCTGGGCTGAAGGCAGACACGTAACTACTGAGCCACCCAGGCACCCCTTGTTCCTCTTTTTTAAGATGGCTTTGACTCTTCAGGATCTCTTTTGGTTCCATACAAATTTTAGGATTGATTGTTCTTGTTCTGTGAGAAATACCATTGGAAATTTTGATAGGAATTGCATGGAATCTGTAGGTTATTTTGGGTAGATGGACATTTTAACTATTAATTTTTCAAATCTATGAACATAGAATAACTTTCCATTTATTTGCATCTTTTTCTATTTCTTTCATCAGTGCCTTATAGTTTTCAATGAACAAGTCTTTCAGCTCTTTGGTTAAGCTTGTTACTGTTCTATTATTTTTGATGCAGTTGTAAATGGGATTGTTTTCTTAATCTCTCTCTGATAGTTTGGTGTTACTGTTTAAAAATGTAACAGATTTTTGTGTATTAACTTGTTTATTCTAACAGTTTTTTGGAAGCCTTCAGGGTTTTGTATGTATAAAATCATATTGTTTCCAAATAGTGACAGTTTTACTTCTTCCTTTCCAATTTGGATGTCTCATTTCTTTTTCCTGCCTAATTGCTCTGGCTAGGACTTCCAAATACCATGCTGCATAAAACTGGCAAGAGTGGGCATCTGTGTCTTGTACCTCATCTTAAAGAAAAGCTTTTCACTTTTCTCCACTGAATATGATATAGCTGTGGATTTGGTACAGATAGCCTTTATTATATTAAGACACATTACATCTATACCCACTTTGTTGACAGCTTTTATCATAAATGTTGAATTTTGTCAAATGGTTTTTCTTCATCTATTAAAATTATCATAGTGACTTTAACTTTAATTTTGTTCATGTGCAATATCACATTGATTGGTTTGCAAATGTTGAACCATCCTTGCATCCCTGGATAGATCCCACTTGATCACTAGTGTATGATCCTTCTAATATATTGTTCAATTCAGTTTGCTGATATTTTTGTTGGGGATTTTTGCATCTCTGTTCATCAGGGATATTGGCCCGTAATTTTATATGTGTGTGTTGTCATCGTCTGGTTTTGGTGTCAGGGTTGTGCTGGCCTCATAATGAGTTTGGGAACATTTCCTCTTTGGGTTTATTGTTTTTTAAAGAGTGTGGGAAGAGTAAGTATTAAGCGTTATTTGAATGTTTGATAGAATTCACTGCTGACAAGTCTTGTCCTGAACTTTTGTTTGTTGGGAGGTTTTTTTATTACTGATTTAATTTCCCTACTAGTGATTGGCCTATTCAGAATTTCTATTTCTTCATCATTCAGTCTTAGAAGATTGTATATTTTTTGGAATTTATTTGTTTCTTCTAGGTTGTACTATTTTGTTTAATTTTTTATATTATAAAAATTATAAATAATTATAAAAATATTTATATAATTGTTGATAGTAGTCTCTTATGATCCTTTGTACTTCTTTGGTATCAGTTATAACTTCTCTTTCGTTTCTGGTTTCATTTATTTGAGCCCTCTCTTTCTTAGTCTAGCTAAAGGTTTGTCAATTTTGTGTCTTATATACAGCTCTTTGTTTCATTGGTTTTTATTTATTTTGGTTTCTATTTCATTTCTTTTCACTCTGATCTTTATTATTCTCTTCCCTCTAACTTGGGAATTTATTTTTCTTTTTCTGGTTCCTTTAGGCGGAAAGTTAGATGGTTTATTTGAGATATTTCCTGTTTCTTGAGGTAGGCCTGTATCACTATAACCTCTCTTAGAACTGCTTATGCTGTATCCCATTGATTTGGGTATGTTATATTTCCATTTACATTTGTCTCATGCTATTTTTTTAATTTCTCCTTTGATTTCTTTGTTGACCTATTGGTTGTTTATTATCATGTTGCTTAATCTCCACATAGTTGTGATTTTTCCAGTTTTCCTCTTTTAATTGATTTCTTGTTTCATGCTGATATAGTTGGAAAAGATGTTTGATCTGATTTCAGTGTTCTTAAATTTATTGAGACTTGTTTTGTGGCTTAACATGTGCTTTATCCTGGAAAATGTTTCATGTGCACTTGAAAAGAATGTGTATTCTGTTTTTGGATGAAATGTTCTGTATATATCTGTTAAGTCCGTCTGGTCTAATGTGCTTTATAAGGCTGATGTTTCCTTATTGATTTTCTGTCTGAATGATCTATTCATTGAGCTAAGTGGAGTGTTAAAGTCCCCTACTGCTATTGTTTTGCTGTCAATTTCTCCTTTTGTGTCTGCTAATATTTGTTTTATATATTTGGGTGCTCCTGTGTTGAGTGCAGGGATTGCAGGTATTATATCCTCTTGCTGGATTGACCCCTTTACTGTTATGTAACATCCATCTTTGTCTTTTTTACAGTCTTTGTTTTAAAGTCTGTTTTGTCTGCTGTAAGTATAGTTACCCAGCTTTCTTTTGGTTTACACTTACATGGAATAATTTTTTCCATTCCTTCACTTTTAGTCTGTTGTCCTTACATCTGAAGCGAATCTCTTGTAGGCAGCATGTAGGTGGTTCTTGTATTTTCATCCATTCAGGCATGGAACTTAATCCACTTACATTGAACCTAATTATTGATAGGTATTCACTTATAGCCGTTTTGTTCTTTGTTTTCTGGCTGCGTTATAGTTCCTCTCTTTCTTCTTTTCTTGCTTTCTTCCCTTTTGGTTTTATGACTTTCTATAGTATTATGCTTAGATTCCTTTTTCATTGTCTTTTGTGTATGCACTACAGGTTTTGGCTTTGTGGTTACCATGAGGCTGACATATAACAGCCTATATATATATATATATATATATAAAAAATAGTCTGTTGTAAGTCAATAGGAAGTTAGGTTTGTGAATGCGTTCTAAAACTTCACATTTTTACTCCCCACCCTCCATGGTTACATTTTTAATGTCCCGTTTTACATCTTTTTATTTTGTGTATCCCTTAACTAATTATTTTTTTAAGATTGATTTATTTTAGAAAGAGAGAGAACACAAGTGGGAGGGGCAGGGAGAGGGAGAAGGAACCTCAAGCAAACTCCACGAGTGTGGAGCTGGTCACGGGGCTCAGTCTCACAACCCTGAGATCACGACCTGCCCCCAAACCAAGAGTCAGATGCTCAATCCACTGTGCCACCCAGGCACCCCTCCCTTAACTGATTATTATAGTTATTGTTATTTTTACTACTTTTGCCTTTAAAATTTTTGTACTAGCATTATAAGTGATTAATCCATTACCCTTACCATATATTTACCTATACCAGTGAGGTTTTTACTCCATTTTTTTCTTACTAATTAGCGTACTTTCTTTTCAGCTTAAAGAAGTCCCTTTAACATTTTTCGTAGGGCCAGTTTAGTGGTGGTGAACTCTGTTGGCTTTTGTTTGTCTGAAAAGCTCTTTATCTCTCCTTCAAACCTGAGTGATAACCTTGCTGAATAGTGTTTTGAATATACCATACCACTCACTTCTGGCCTGTAAAATATCTGCTGATAAATCTGCTAAAAATCTTATGGGTATTCCCTTATACATAACAAGTTAACTTTTCTTTTACTGTTTTTAAGGTTCTTTAACTTTGGACATTTTAATTATACTGTGTCTTGGTGTGGGTCTCTTCGGGCTCATTTTTGGGGAATTCTTTGCGCTTTCTAGATCTGGATGTCTGTTTTCTTCCCCAGGTAAGGGAAGTTTTCAGCCATTATTTCTTTAAATGAGTTTTCTGACCCTTTCTCTTTCCTCTATAATTCCTATAATGAGAATGTGAATCTCTTGTCCCATAAGTTCCTTAAGCTATCTTCACTTTTTAAAGTTATTTTCTTTTTGCTGCTCTGTTGGGGTGACTTTCACTCCTCTGTCTTCCAGATCACTGATGCTTTCTTTTGTTTCATCTACTTTGCTGTTGAACCTCTCTACTGTATTTTTCAGTTTAGTTATTGTATTCTGCAGCACTGTGACATCTGTTTGCTACTCAGATTTTTAACTCTTTTTTGAAGTTCTAGTGTGTTTATTCATTCTTCTTCTGAGTTCAGTGAGCATCTTCATGGCCATTACTTGAACTCTGTATCAGATAAATCTCTTATCTCTGTTTTATTAAGTGCTTTTCAGGGGAGGGGTGTATCTTGTTCTTTCATTTGGAACATATTCCTCTGTCTTCCTATTTTGCTTGACCTTCTTTTCATTTCTGTGTGTGCTAGGTGAGACAGCTTTCTCTCTCAGTCTTGGATGAGTGACCTTCTGTAGATGATGAACCTTATTGCTAACCTTGCCTTTTGTTATCTCTCGAACCTTTGTGATTGTTTAAGCAATGTGATTTATTCTTGATTGGCCCCACTTGTTGAGGGAGTGGCTAGCCCTTTGAGTCTTCCAGAAGGTGGGATCTCAGTCAGCCCCTAGCTTTAGGCAAATTGGAAGCTTAACTCTCAGGCAGGAGATTTTAAAATACACAAATATGTACAGTCTTGTGGGACCACAATTGTAAAGCCTGCTGGCCTCCAGATCAGGCAATGTGCAAGTGTCCCCTTGGTGACAGTTGGAAAGACTAGGGCTCCAGAATAGTGTATAAGCTCATTTCTGGGAGGTAAGCTGTGGCAAGGCCAAGGGAGGGCACAAAGGTAGTGTCCCCTGGCCTACGTTCCCTGAGAGCATGTCTGTGTGGCCTTTAAATATGTAATAATCCTAAAGTGTGTCCTTCTATCTGAAGTTCTAGGACAAGTAAATAGTCCTTTTTCACATGAGAGTGGAGTTGTGTTTTAGTCTGCTGTCTCTACAGTGTCCTGGGGGTGGTAATCCATCAAGAACTGTCAGTCCAATGTTTCAAACCTGCTGGGACCAGAAACACAATCTTCCCTGGCACCAGATCCAGGTGCTCAAAGGACATCCCTGTGAAGGGTGTACCTACCTGCACTAGCAGGTTAGAGGGGAGTGCAGAAATGGCACCCACCAGTGCCTCTCTCCCTAGAGAGAGTCCTAGGATTAGCAAATGGATCTCATTCACGTGTTGTCTAGGTGCTTTTCAAACTGCTGCCCTTGTGCTACGTCCCAGGGTGAATGAGTCTGCAGTCAAATGCTTTATGAGTGGAATCTCTGTTTCCTACAGCCCTATATTCTTCTGAATGTAAGCCCTGTTGGTTTTCAAAGCCAGCTATTTTGAGGGCTCCTCATCTCTCTGGTTAGGTTCCCAGGGTCAAGGTGCCTCACGGGAAGCACATCACCTTGCTCCACAAGGAAAAACTCCGTATTTGTGACATCCTTCCCAGTTGTGGATTGCCACGGCAAGGGTAAGGTTTTTAGTGAGACACTCTCTGTCTCTCCTACCCATATTGATGTGGCCCTATAGTTGCTTGCTATAGAGGATCTGTTCAGTTAGTTTTCAGGTCTTTTTCCGGGGATTTATTTCATCGGTAACTATAAATTTGTTGTTCATGGGAGGTGAGTTCAGGGTCTTCCTATGCTGCCATCCTAAACTGCCTTCCTCAATAATGTAGTTTTTAGAAGGTAATAAGTGCTATGGAAAAAAATAAACTATACAGCTAATCAGAGTAGTAGTTATATTGAGATGGTCAGTATAGTCCATATTGACAAGATAAAATTTGAACTAAGATGTGAAGAAGATGAAGCAATTAGCCAGCAATTATCTGGGGGAAGAGCATTCCAGCAGAGAATGCTAGACCAAAGGTGTACTTGGCCCGTTTGAGGAACAGCAAGGAACCAGTATGACTGTCATACAGTGAACAAGGGGGCAATACTAGCAATGAGGTCAGTGGTAAGAGGACAAAGATCAGGTCACGGAGAGCCTGTCAGCCCTTTTAAGGAAGTGAATTTTTATTCTGAGTGAAATATAGAGCGATTGGAAAATTTTTAGCACAGGAGTGATGTGATCTGATTTGGTTTTTAAAAGGGATATTTCTCTGGTCCTGTTTGAAAATATGGATTGTACTTGGCAGGGGGGAGGGGTAGGAGCAGGGGGACCAGGCTGGAGTGCCTTGCTCTAATCCAGTTAAAGTTTATGGTCATTTAGGCCAGAATAATAGCAATGGAGTGTTGGTGTAGATGGTGGAATTGGCAGAATTTCTTGATGGATAGGATGTGGAGTGTGTGAGAAAAAGAGGACTTGAGGTTGCTTCCAAGCTTTTTAGCCTAAGCATAGGTGAAGCTGCCATTAGCTGAGATGGAGAAGACTATAAAGACAGTGGTTTGGGGTGAGTGTTGAGAGACAAAGGTGTCAGATTTGGGTATATTGAGGGTGAGGTAGCTCTTAGACATACTAGAGGAGAGGCTAAGTAGGCAACTTGAACGTATTAATATTTCTTAACTTTTTCTTCATTAAGCAAGTGATATGCTTTTAATTTTTTACTTTATCTTTTTTAAATGAATTTATTCTTTTTTTTTAAGATTTTATTTATTTATTTGTCAGAGAGGAAGAGAACACAAGCAGGGGGAGCAGCAGACAGAGAGAGAAGCAGGCTCCCTGCTGAGCAAGGAGCCCAATGCAGGACTCCATCCCAGGACCCTGGGTTCATGACCTGAGCCAAAGTCAAACACTTAACCAACTGAGCCACCCAGGTGTTCCTATTTATTTATTTTAAAGTGCGGGACTTGAACTCATGACCCAAAGATCAAGACCTGAGCTGAGATTAAGAGTCCAGTGCTCAACCAACTGAGCCACTGGCTAGGTGCCTTTTTATTTATTTATTTTTTTGCAGGAATTTTTTAAATTATAAAATTAATTTTCAATAGATACAGTTTTATTCCATAGTTTTTTTAATATTTTACTTTAATTGTATCTTTTTATAAGTTTTTATAGACTACCAATTTTGAAAAAATTATTGCAAATATATTTACATCTAAAATACCATCAAATCCATTTTATGTTAGGAAATGTTTTTCCAAATTTTTTAATTTAAATTCAACTAATTAACATATAGTGTATTATGAGTATCAGAGGTAGAGTTCAGTGATTCATCAGTCTTAAATAATACCCAGTGCTCATTACATCCCATGCCCTCCTTAATGTTCATCACTCAGTTTACCCCATCCCCCACCCCCTCCCCCTCCAGCAGCCCTCAGTTTGTTTCCTGTGATTACGAGTTTCTTGGGGTACCTGGGTCGCTCAGTCAGTTAGGCATCCGCCTTCAGCTCAGGTCATGATCCCAGGGTTCTGGAATCAACGGGGAGAATGCTTCTTCCTTTCCTGCTTCCCCTGCTTATGTGCATGCATATTCTCTCTCTCTGTCTCTGTCAAATAAATAAAATCTTAAAAAAAAAAGGTTTCTTATGATTTGTCTCCCTCTCTGATTTAATCTTGTTTAATTTTTCCCTCCCTTCCCCATGCTCCTCTGTTTTGTTTCTTAAATTCCGCATACGAATGAGATCATACGATAATTGTCTTTCTCTGATTAACTTATGTCACTTAGCATAATATCCTCTAGTTTCATCCATGTCATTCAAATGGCAAGATTTCATTTTTTTGATAGCTGAGTAATATTCCAGTGCGTGTGTGTGTGTGTGTGTGTGTGTGTGCATACCACACCTTCTTTATCCATTCATCTGTTGATGGACAATCCAGGCTCTTGCCACAGTTTGGCTATTGTGGACATTGCTGCCATAAACATTGGGGTGCAGGTGCCCCTTTGGATTACTACATTTGTATCTTTGGGGTAAATACCCAGTAGTGCAATTGCTGGGTCATAGGGGTAGCTCTATTTTCAACTTTTTGAGGGACCTCCATACTGTTTTCGAGAGTGGCTACACCAGCTTGCATTCCCACCAACAATGTAAGAGGGTTCCTAGGTGACCTTTAAGTTAAAAGCTTTTCATTATATTTTTAAAAATACATAAAATTTGCCATTTTAACCATTATAAGTGTATAGTTCATTGGCATTAAGTACATTGGCGTTGTTGTGATACCATGACCACCATCCATCCATAGAACCCTTCGTCTTGTAAAACTGAAACGCCGTACTCATTAAACAGTAACTTTCCATTCTCCTATCTCCTCAGCTCCTGGCAACCACCATGCTACTTTCTGTCTGATTTTGACTACTCTATGTAGCTGGTATAACTGGAATCAAACGGTATTTGTGTTTTTTAACTGGTTTATTTCACTTAGCATAATGGCCTCATGTTCATCCATGTTGTAGCTTGTATCAGTATTTCTTTCCCTTCTAAGGTTGAAAAATATTCTGGGGGCGCCTGGGTGGCACAGCAGTTAAGCGTCTGCCTTCGGCTCAGGGCGTGATTCCGGCATTACGGAATCGAGCCCCACATCAGGCTCCTCCGTTAGGAGCCTGCTTCTTCCTCTCCCACTCCCCCTGCTTGTGTTCCCTCTCTCGCTGGCTGTCTCTATCTCTGTCAAATAAATAAATAAAATCTTTAAAAAAGAAAAATATTCTGTTGCGTATATATGCCACATTTTGTTTATCTCTTCATCTGTTAATGGATAGTTGGGTTGCTTCCATGTTTTAGCTATTGTGAATAATGCTGTCTACGTAGGTATGCACACATAAAGGATATATTTTTTTAAACTTTAATACACATACAACTTTCATAGATTTTCTCTTTTACATAACTAATTTCTAAGCACATTTTCATTATAAAAGATTTAAATGATACAGATATATAGACAGCAAAACATGAAAGTTCCCGTTCATCCTCTCCTCCTACTCCCAGTTCCCCCAGTTGAGTTAGCCCTGTTACTGACAGATCCCTTTCTAAAGCATTTATGCACATTTGTATGCATCTTCCTTTTTTAAAGGGGATCCTACTGCACATATTTTTCTATAGTTTTTTGCTTTTAATAATGTTTTGGAGATCTTCCCAATCTTATTTTTGTTTTTCTGTTTTTAACAGTGGTTCATATATTCCATAAAGTTGCATTGACTATTCATATACTTTTGTATATGTACATTAACTTTTACACACACAGGATTCTTTCTGTACATTCTTAGAAGTAGAATTCCTAGGTCCAAGAAAATTTCTTACAGGATTAATCATATTTTCTTTTCTAAGATCCTTTATGGTTTGCTTATTTTTCTGGAGAAGTTATTATGGAGCTCTAGAAGTTTGGAAAAACAAATAGTATTCTAAAATAAATTTCCTGGCTATGGATTTGTTCCCCTATGCAAAGGAGTGGTAAACCATGAGTTTTATAACCTTAATGGGTTTATTAAAAAAAAATACAACAAAACAAAACTAGTTGATCTCTTAATCTAGACATTTTGATTAACACATGGGAGATATGGTCCTTATTTATATTTATAGGACAAATGGGGAGTTTTTGAAGGGATGATAAAAAAGCATTGTTGAAAAATATCTTTTAATATTTTTAGTGGAGAAACCTGGCAGATGCCGCCTTACCCAGGGACCAAAGTTAATATCATATGTGATAATCACATTGATAACACCCAGTGATCCACTACAGTGAGATGGGCACATTGTCTTTATGATGTCCTGCCCTCAAACCCATAAACCCAATTTAATCATGAAACAACATTAGAGAAACTCTATTTGAGGGACAGTCTACAAAATACCTGACCATGACTCTTCACAAATGCCAACATCATAGAAAACAAGCAAAGACTGAGTGACTCTCTCAGGTTGGGGTGCAGTAAGGAGACAATGAGAACTAAATGCAATGTGATATTTTAGATTGGATGCTGTAACAGAAAAGAGGTGTTAGTGGAAAAATTGATGAAACCTGAACTAAATCTGTGGTTTAGTATTGTATCAATATTAAATTCTTAGTTTTGATAAATATACCATCATTATATAAGATGCTAATTTTAGGAACCTGGGTGCAGCTCCCTGTAAATCTAAATATATTTCAAAGTGAGTTTTAGCGAGGGGTGCGGATCACACCTGAGCAGCTCAGTTGGTTTAGCGTCTGACGCTTGGTTTCCACTCAGGTCATGATCTCATGGGTTGTGAGATTGAGCCCTGCGTCAGGCTCTGCGCTCAGCAGGGAGTCTGCTTAAAGATTCTCTCCCTCTGCCCCTCCCCCAATGCATGCTTGCTCGCTCTCTCAAATAAAAAATCTTTTTTAAAAAAGTAAGTTGTGTGTTTGTGTTTTTTTTAAGGTATCTCTTTATTCTGGACAATGTACTCCTAAAAAGTTTGTCTTCTCTAGAACATTACTTCTTACCTCTTAAATCCAAGAGAGCCACTTATCCCAAGGAGGGAAGTCCATTGAGCTTTTACAGACTAGAGACTTGGTGCAGTTGGAAGAGATGTCATGAATGGTTGAGGCAGTATAGACATGGCCATAGCAAGGCCAGAAAGATGGGATCTGGGGAATGAATAATATGGCAAGAGAGCAGGCCTGAAGAATCAGAGAACCAAGTGGATTTTCCTTTGGAATGGATAGCCAGAGAGTATGAAAGAGCTTTTTGAGAATGATTTGGCAAAATATAATAGCAACGCAAAGTTTTGCAAATAGGAGACAAAGTCACCCTGATCAGTAAGAGGGATTATCCACCACTCACAAGTGATACAAATGAAGACAGATAAATGAAAGGGAAGCCGAAGTGGCAGCCTCTCCAGTTGCAGTCAAAGATGAGGCTGGATTGATTAATTGAAAATATCTGAGGCCTTTTGCAGTTAGCATATATCTAGACATTCCTTACAGGAGATGTGACCCAGCAAGCATACATGAGTAACCTAAAGGCAGAGGATTACAAAATGGGTAGGACCAGTGGCTGAAAAGATCATCGGTCCTCAGGAAGAGACATTATTTAAATAGGACCCAGTCCCTCACACTAACATAATGTAACTGTACTTGTACCTGTGCCCAAGATTAACTGTTTAGTCACTCTTCTTGGTAAGTTGGAATCGAAAAGCTAATATTAAATTTCTTGAATGGGTGGACCATCTGGTTACAGTTTTGGTTTCAGTTCCCTGTTATGCAATTGGCACCCAAATAAGAACTGTCTCCAAATGTAAGTAGGCTGAGTCAGTCATAAACACTCAAAAAAAAAAGTTACTTCGTTTTGCTATTCCAAGATCTTAGAAGATGAAGTATTTAACGAAATGGTCCTTTTTTTTTTTTATGGCACATTTCTTTACCATGATGTGTTCGATCCAGAACAGTGGTCAGCAAACTTTTCCTGTAAAGGGCCAGATCGTACATATTTTTGGCTTTGGGGCGCCTGGTTGGCTCAGTTGGTTAAGCATCTGCCTTCAGCTCAGGTTGGGATCCCAGAGTCCAGGGATGGAGTCCCGCATCCGGCTCCCCACTCAGCAGGTAGTCTGCTGCTTCCTCTGCCCCTCTGCTCCTCTGCTCATGCAGGTGCGTGCACTCTCTCTCTCTCTCTCCCTCTCTCTCAAATAAATAAAATCTTTAAAAAATATATTTTTGGCTTTGCAGCCACAAATGGTCTCTGTTGCCTATTTGTCATTGCTTTTTTTTTTCCTTAACCCTTTAAAGATGTGTTTTCGGTGTCTTTCACCATATTTTCATACTTTGTGATAGTGGCTAAAGTTTGCAGGCTGGTATTAAACAGTGATCTAAAATCAGGTTTCTGGTTGTAGATTCATTGCCACTGACCAAAAAAAAAAAAAAAATCGTAAACGTGACTTTAATCCATTTATAAGAAATGGGTATGTAGTGGAAACCTTACTGCAGGCATTTTGGCACATTCACGGGAGATACTCTCTAATATGATTCTTGCAGAAAACCCATCATACCCTGAGAGTTTGCTATCCAGAAATAAATGGGCCTCGTTTCTAATTTCAAGTTATTTATTCAAGATATCTTTCGTTTCTAAATAGGTTAATTATTAAAGTAGTTTCATCTTTTAATATGTAATGTGATGTATTTTTCAAAGATTCCGTATAATCTGTTTCCTCATTTAACCCATTAGCTGCCTCCTTTTTATAGTTTTGTTGCTATAAATCACATTCTTGCTTTCAGTGCCTCGTTTTACAACCATGTTATAGTTTCTGCCTCTGATTTGGAGCTAAGCTCTGGCTTTTCACTGTTTCTGTCTCAAGGCCCTACTTCCAGACCCCCGCTGGTGGCCTTTAGGACCAGGAAGCCATCCTTGGGATCACTGTGGAACAGACATCCTAATGCTCCTAAAAGGCTAGTAGTTGGATATCATGCTACAGATTTTAGAGTTCTACTTTGCCTACTTCGCATGGTTTATCTAAAAAGGTAGATAGGATCACACATTTAAAGATTTGAGCTTTTATTTCTTCTGTTTGCATTTGTCGCAGTATACTGTCAAGTAATCTGTAAATCTTGCACTCAAACCCTTTGTTCCATTTGGCTAAACAGTGCTTAGTCCAGCTGGCAGCCTATTTTAGCAGAAGGGTATCTGATGAAAACCCATTTACTGTTGTAGCACTGGATTTCTCACACTTGTTGACAATACTTGGAATGGTTAATATCTTCTAAAATTTGTTTTACCAAGGTAAATTTCAAGGAGAACACAGAAAATAAAGCAGCATGTGCAGTTTTTAATTAATACTGTTTAATCAAAATAAAGGAATTTTTTTACTCAGTAAAAAGTTGATTGGGTTTTATTAACATTTCTTGTTTTGAATAATTAAGGCTTTTTATCTCTTATAGTTCTCTCTCTAGATATTTGGATTCTGTAAAAATAAAACTGTTTTTTAAACAGTGAAAATTTCTTAAATGGAATACTTTTATTTAGTCATGATAATATTCCTGGTAGAAATTTTATTTTCTCCTAAGCAAGGTCCAGTCTATTGTTAACCAGAAGTTAACAATCGGGTCTACTAGAAGAAAGGGAAATTTAATATGAGTAGTATAAAGAGAAAAGAGTGGCATATGATTTCTTAAAAAGTCTCAGAAAGTCAACAATTAACTTCTTATATCAGGAATTGAACAAAAAATTTATCTATTTTCCTACATCTATGTCTTAACAATGTATTTTAGTCTCAGTATTTTAGAGTTTTGAGCTATAGATATGACGGTATAATTTGTATAATCCTTTTTAAAAAATTGGGGTATTAGCTTATATATGTAGATCTGGAGTCTGAGTAAACTAGTGAGTGAGAGGGGCATGTGTTCGTTTCTCACTGAACGATTCTTCTAGAGTCTTTAGGTCTCTGTCATGTCGGTGCTTTCCTGCTTTGTTCTTCAGAGTCACTCAATGACTGGTGACTGTCTGGCTGCTGAAAGGAACACTTGCAACAGATGAATGCTGGGGCCCTCCTGTCCCCTCCTTCCCCTGTAGCAGCTGCATTCTGCCCTTTCTGTGGCCGTGCAAGGAAAGGAGGGAGAGGGGGCGAGGGTGTGCCTATGTGCGAGCGTGTGTGTGTGTGTGTGTGTGCGCGTATGCACACGTGCGAGCGTGTGCAGTGATCTCTTGTCAGTATGCATTACAGGGTTTCTCAAGCACATGGAATGAGATCTTTCCCAAGAAATTCTGTCAAGGCCACCACACACGGGAAATGTATTGCTATGCTTAGTCTTGTATCTGTGATTGTTTTTGTTTAATGGGGTAAGAAGAAATTTAATTCATGGAACATAGCTGTGCTCCACCTCTCTATTTACCTGTCCTTTCTTTTTGAACTCTTCCAGGCAGCAGTACCTGTCCAAAGATCAATATAGTTCCACCTTGTTTGAAGAGAAGCACAACCCCACAGGTTGATCAGAATGTATGTAATGAAGAGGCTCAGGGAATAAATGGAAAAACGCCAGCGAAACACTCAGCTGCAAGTCCAAAGCCACAAGGTATGCTTTGTTTTTGTTTTTTTTTAATTTTATCTGTTTGGGTGTTTTGTTATTGATGAAGGCTACCCTGAAGAATGATAATGACTAAAAAAGAGCTTTAAGCTTTAAATGGGAAATATTGGGTGCATTTATTTTTTTCAGGGAAAAAAATCAGTCTCAGGCAGAGTTGGGTATTTGTTCTGCTAAAACACCTTACACATTTTTCTAATATAGTTCTTTTCTCATTACTGAAGTTTACGTGTCCCCTTAAGGGGACTGTGGTCACTTCATGCATTATGCTTGACCTAGTACATGGCCTGACTTACTATTTGCATAATAAATGTGTGACAAATGAATGACTACTGTCAGAAAGTCAGTATGACTTGCTAGATGTCAGAGGATCTGTGAAACAGATAATTGTAAAACTGTGCTTAATATACTTAGTAAGAATGTGATTTATACTATTCAGGAACTGGGGCTTGAAAAGGCTTCTTAGTAAAGTCATCCACAGATATTAAAATAAATGGCCCCTCCATTCAAGAATTGAGCAGTCAACAAGGGGAAAAACAATTATAATGGTGGAAGTCTTTGAATGTTTTGTTCAGGGACCATTTCCTTTTAGCAATAAATTTCTAGTGAACTGGTTATTAGCTTTGGGGAGCACAAAACTGCAATTTTGATGACAGAGAGTAAGACCTTTGGAAACGTTAACACAAAGCTGAGCCCTACTGTGATTTAGTGTGTAGTTTCTTCCTGATAGATTTTTATTTGTACCAAATGCTGAACATTCAGCCAAGAAACAATACTGGGCATTTTCAGAATTACTAATACTTTGGAAAAAATAAATTTCTATTTGGTTTATATTGTATTTACTTTGGTCTCTTTCTTGTTCTTTGAAAGAAAAGTTAAAGAGAACACATCATAAAAGAACGAGTGTTACTCTTTAAAGTTCTTATGTTTTTAGGATTTCTGAAAGAGTCTTAAAGGCGCTTAAATAGAAAGGGGCTTAAAATAGAATCTGCCCGATTGTGGGACATTTTTCTTTTTGTTCTCACTACTAGCTATATTTGTGGTGCTATGGAGTAAGGCTATCAAGTGAGGTCAGATAATTGGTGATTCAAATGAATGACTCATTCATGAGTTTATAACCTTTTCTTTTGACCATATTCCTCCCTATATAATTGATATGAATATGAGCATAGAAATTTTTTTGATACGTGATTTAAGCTGTTCTATTTGCAAAATACAAAATTCCGTCTTGCTTATTAGACCTGAGATGACAAAGAGCAAATGAAGTAAGAATATAAAAAATGAATGCAGTTCAGTTTTCTGTAATCGCCTAGATCACAAACAGGAATTTCAGTATTTATAAAGCCTTTTTTGGGAAGATGCATTACTTCATTGTTTTTCATAGTTCATTGAGATAAATTACACCAGTCCTTCCTGAGCTGGTGTGTGCCAAAATAATCATATTCTTTAGGGAGATAGCACTTGATCTTGCTTTGTGTTTGGAATTATATTAAAGTCAATATATTGATATTTAAATACATATATACTTCCTGTTCTGAATATGGATTAATTTATATAAGTTTACATAACTATAGGGGCTATTTCCAGGTATAAAATAAATGATTTAGAGAACATCGTACTTTTTAAAAGTACTCTCACTCATTGTCAGGCCCTTCCTTGGTTCCCCAGCTAAAATTTTAACCCCACTGTCACCTTTGACATTTCGTACTTCCTCATACCTACTTTAGTTTTTCTCATTCATGGCAGTCTGACCTACTCTATGTTTCACTCATCCATCTTAGTTTTTTTCTGCCTTTGTACCGCCAGTCTCCCGTGGCATTGCAGGCCTTCAGTAGTACTTGAATGACTCCCTGCTCCATAGCCACGTTTCCTCTACTTTGTTTCTGCTGTTCTTTGTTTAAAACTTGGAAGAATGTGTGCTATATAGAGAAAAACATTTGGGAGATGAGGCTACATCTTGGTTTTACCAGATCAACTGCCAAATAAATTGGGCACTACTTACTTCTTGACCAAATAGAAGTGTTCCCCACCCTCTAGTGGAGAGAAGCTTACTTTTAATTTCTGCAAACCCTTAAGAGTATTTAGGGTAACCGAGGCAGAGAAAGGAAGGGGTTATTAATGGGGATCAAGGGATTATCGCACTGATACCTTTATTCCCACTTCCTGGCAAATCCCTTACAAATTATGAATGGTGAGCCTGCGGAGGCTTCAAGATCCATTCTGTAATTCTAATTTAATTGAAGATTCTTATTTTAAATCAGTGTTCTCAACTGGAGATAATTTTGCAGCCCCCCCACCCCCACCCCATGGCCCGCACTTGATATTGTCTAGAGACTTTCTTGCTTGACACCACATGTGGCAGTTTCTAATGGCAGCCAGTGGGGAGAGGCTCGGGATGCACAGGCCAGCCCCCCAAAACAAAGAGTTATCTGACCTGAAATGTCAGTAGTTTAAGAAACTGATCTGGATCCTCAAAAGAGCTCGTAATTCAGTCCTTTTTTTTTTTTCTCCTGTGGAGTGCTAATAATGTCATAGCTACAATTTATTTAGTGATATTTAAAAGGAGGGACAATATCGAATACCTTTATTAGTGATGATTATGTGGTAATATGTCTGAACAAGGTCAGGTTTGTATTTTTGTGTTTATTAGTAAGGAAGTTATGGGGATATAGTGTATAGCTTGGTGACTATAGGTTAATAATACTGTAATATATATTTGAAAATCACTGAGAAGAGATCCTAAAAGTTCTCATCACATGAAAAAAATTGTAACTGTGTGGTGATGGATGTTAATTAGACTTTGGTGATCATGTCACAATATATATGAATACTGAATCATATTATACACCTGTAACTAATACAATGTTAAATGGCAGTTATATCAATTAAAAAATACCAACAAGTATTTTTGAACAATTACGGTTTTTAAAACAAGGAAAGAGCTAAATTTTGGATTAGATAAGCTTCCATTTGAATCTAAGAGCCTGTAGCTTTTGAAATGGATTCCTTTAATAGTCAGAGCTTGTTTGCCTCAGCCTCAGAAAATACCCTAAAGCCTTGGAAAACAATGGTTTATTCACTTCATACCAATCCTACCCGTCAAACAAATAAATTACTGAGCAACTTCCAACATAAGTCTTTCTTCTTGTTCACCACTTTTAATATTGGCCTATTTCCTGCCATGCTAGTCATAACTCAAAATAACTTATTTAGCATTTAAAGCTAATAGTTCTTTTTCTCTCAGGAGCTTTGATCCACAGCATTCTCCATAGTTGTCTGTTTTGTAGAGCCCATGTACTATCACTCATCAGTCATTCAACTTTAATGTTTAAAAAAGTTTCATGAGGGGCGCCTGGGTGGCACAGCGGTTAAGCGTCTGCCTTCGGCTCAGGGCGTGATCCCGGCGTTATGGGATCGAGCCCCACATCGGGCTCCTCCGCTGGGAGCCTGCTTCTTCCTCTCCCACTCCCCCTGCTTGTGTTCCCTCTCTCGCTGGCTGTCTCTGTCTCTGTCAAATAAATAAATAAAATCTTAAAAAAAAAAAAAAAAGATATATTCAGTGGAGGTGCTGATAGAACACCTAGGAGATGTCCAGAAAGCATTTGGAAATGTTGACCTCCATAGGGTAAAAGATCAGAAATGATGAGAGGGGGCAGGGGAGGGGAAGATGAGAGTCTTTTTTACTCATCAGTTCTGTTTTTTGACCAAAGCATACGTTATTTCCCCCGAAGGCAGTGTTTCTGACACTTTAGCCATTCATGTATCATCTTGAGATTTTTATCATATACATGTAACATTTGTGCTCTTTTATTTAAAATGTGCATATTTACTTTATTTTCCACTTGGATTATCTCCCTTGTGAGATGCCTTCTAACAGTACCCAATGCCCACTTTTATCAACCTCATTAAACTGTCTCCACACTAGCCTATGAACTCCTTGATGACATTAATTTGTTCCTTCATGTATTCCACAGATTTGCCAAGCACTGTGTACATGGTTACTGTGAATATATTTGTGATCAAAACAGACTTATTTCTTATCCTCACAGAACTCCAGCCTTGCGGAAGAGAAAGCTTTACATCCAAACTATACTTAATATTTTATTTCTGGTTTATTTAATACTATTTATGACTACCTAATCATAATAATTTATTATAAGCACTTTGCAGTAAAAGTACACAATGCTATGAAACAGTTTGAGGTAGGCGTAACTGAGATGGGAAAAGTCAGTGGAGTTATCTCTGAGAAACTGGCTGATACATATCATCTTATTTGAGTCTTCTAAGCATCTCACAGTGTCTGGTATGTAATAAATAGCGTTCACTGAGCAAACTCTAGATGGATGAATTATAACAATTTTATAACAATTTTTGTAACAGTTTTTATAGAATTATAAAGAACACGCTCACTTCCTTTTTTGAATATTCTAATTAGGAACATTGAAATTATTCCTAATATTAAAACTGTTTTTTGGGGGGGGATATTGTCATAGTTGGCTATTTTGGTGTGTATTCCACACAGGAAATTTTTCCTTAAAATTAACAAATATCTCACTTATATACGTCGCTTCTTTCTCAATGGATACTATGTTTAACCATCCCCCCTGAGCATTTCTTGGAAAATAACACCATTTCCATAGAAAGAAGCTTGCCATTTTTTAATTGGGATTTTCTTCTTGTGTTGAAAGGGAATTAGGTAAATTAATTGTTATACCTGTAGTTTACTGTGATATGGGGTTTTTTTCCTTCTTTGTAAGAATTGATAACTCACATAGAAATGATGACATCTAGGCCAGTGAGCATCAGGCAAGTGTCACCCGAGTTTATAGAAGAGAAGAGATGACTGAAAACCAGGGTAACCAGCTGGGGGAAAATGGGGCATGTAATTAGAAGGAGACATGATTCCTTACCCTTCCTTGGGAAGTCAAGACAAAGATTTAAAAAAAGAAAAACAATTTGATTTGATTTGTTAGAACCAGTTATAGAAAAATGCGTGCATGTTATATAATCCTTTACCCAGGATGTTAATCTAAGAGGAAAATTATATTGGTTTTCAGAATTGAAGTAATTCCTGTACTGATGAAGCAAGCACTTAGGGCGTATTTTGTCATCTACAGAATTTCTCATGTTAGAGAAATTGTGTCGATTTTAGTATTTCAGGAAATGATTTGTTAACTGAGGGAAGGACTTAACTGCTAAGCAAATAATTGGTGGTGTATTAATGCAAGCCAACTATTAACATAGCAAACAATAATAATACAACTCCTATAACCCCCTTTTTCTGGTTTTGTGATAAGGAGCAATGCTGACAGAGGAAGGAACTAGAGTCTAGGTACCAGTCATAAAATCAGATCAGCCTTATTTCCTCCAGGGCAATCACTTAACCACTCTGAACCTTCATAGACCTAAGAGGTGAATAATGCTACTTACCCCAAAGGACTGTAAAGTGAAAAATTTCATCTAAGAGCAAATGAAATCAGGTGCTTTTGTTAAATGGGAAGATGCTATAGTAATTACTGTTGTTTGTTATTGTTTTGTTGGCTTTTATGTCTAATTTACTAGCTCTGGATTCTGTTATATTAGTTATTACTCTATAATTAGAAAATCTGTTTCATAACAAGCAGTGTATCCCTAGGAATTAGTTTCAAATTTAGTACTTTCTTTTCTCTATTTAGATGAATAACTGCTATGTTATCTCTAACAGCCATTGGAAGTTCACAGCAATGTGTAGATCTCTAGATGTTTAATAAAGCCATCTTTAAAATGACCTAAAATTAAAAGAACCACTTGAATCTTGGAGATGGGATTTCCACAGGACACAGCAGATGTCCTAGACAGAGGTCCCTTGGTTAAAATTCAGTACAAATTTGACAGACCCCTTTATAAAAGCGATAATGCTGAAAATTTTTGCACCCAGGCCACCAGTTTTATTTGTTTTGGAATACATATCAGTGAAATACTGAATTCTTTTCATTCTTTTTCTACAGTGCCTCCAAAGCCATTACATCTGCAGAACTCACCTTTGTCCAATAGACACCAAACCCCCAGGCATAAAGCTTTATCTAGTGAGAAACCAAGGATGGAGGAAGTTAAACCTGCCTCTGCTTCTTGTGTCTCAAAAGAAAAACCCAGTAAGGTATCAGATCTCATCAGTCGCTTTGAAGGAGGCAGGTAAGAGCTAATTTACAATGGGAGGAAGAGGAGGGGAGAAGAAAGCTGGGTTCTCTCTCTCTCTCTCTCTCTCTCTCTCTGTGTGTGTGTGTGTGTTTAAGATGATAGAGTAATAGATTTTCTAAATAGTGAGTATTTAATTCTACTAGGTTTGGTAGGCTTTTAGAAAAAGTAAATTTTAAAAATACTTAAACTTGCCCTAATATGAATTGTCATTTACTGTATATTCTCTATGTGCAGCGCGGTCTCTGCCGCCAGCTTTTTCATCACATTATGTGCCGTATAGATCAATAGATATGCGCCCTCATTTCCTTTGTATCTGCCTATGTCACGTTGTGTTACGCCTCGGGGTCATGCCGGTGGTAGCTAGATGTCTGGGTTGGGAAAGCAGGAGGTTGTCTCTCCTTGTTTCTCACTTTGCACGTTTGTGGCTGTAATTTCTGCCGGCCTGTGGCCTTCTTTCTGACCCACTTTTTATTTAACATCAGTCTTCAGTATCCATTCAGCCCCCATTCAGTCCCTCTCCCCACTCCCTTGTATCCTGCTAGGTTTTATGAGGAGACATTGCCAATAGCAAAATAAGTGCTAAGTTTCCATTTTGTATTTATTAGATATAATTTTATATTCTTTAGTCCTGTTTCAAAAAAGGTAGGCAAAATGTGAATTTCTCACTTAAAGGTAAAAATAAACTCCCATAAGTTGCTTTTCTCCTTTATGACCTCAATTGCTTTTTCTTAGAATTCCCATCACTGACATAAATAGAATTTTTTAAAAAATTTTTATCAGAAGGACTTTAATTTTATCTATCAGCAAAAGTCTATATTTAATTAAACAGTGTATATAACCTCCCTTTCATCCTTGAAGCCAAATATTTCCATTCATTCCGGTGTAATATTTGAGAATGGTTTCCCGCTAGGTGATTGCATTATTTATTTGCAGGATTTATTGTTATTTACATAGTGGATCATAGCTTGGAAATACTTCAAAAATCTTCTGAAATTGTGACCAAGTACAAAACTGCAGTGTCCTTCATTTAAAATGAGACTATATTTAGAAACAAGTTCTTGAGAAGAAAAGTAGTTCAGAAGCCTGTCTTCATTTTCATTCCCAATCAATTGTGGGAACTTGAGTCATAAATATTTAAACTTCAACGTCTCTTCCTCTGAAGTAGAAATTTTAATACGTTTGCTATCTTAAATTATAGTAATCTTTACCGGAATGATTTAATTCCACTTTAAATTTTTTTGTTTCTCAGGGCAAGTTGATTCAGTAGCACAAAGAGTCACCTTACCTATTTGCAGATTCTCAGGGCCATGTCCAATGACTGCATAATATCAGGAAGGGCTGGAGCCCTGACCCCTGTCTATAGTGCATACCAGGTTTGGGGGGAGCTGCGGGAATCCCTTAATTAGTCAGTATTGAAAAGGTTGGACCTTCTGATTCTCACCATGTTGGTAATCCACTGTTTGCATTCCTGTCCATACACAAAATGTACATAGTTTTTCCACCTATTAGTACCAGTTTTCTGTTACTCTTTCAGACTTCACAGATTCAAAGTCATTTTGACACTAAGTTTGAAGGTTGTATCTAAGGAGAGATGTGTTGTTTTAAGCAAACTTATTCTAAGTGCAGATAGAATGTAACATGAGCATTTTGGCAAATCTGGTGAAGGGGTGTTACTTGTAACAGAGTCTACTGCCAATATGAAAAATGATTATATGTTCTTAGTGAGGTATTGCCAGTAGGAACTGACCGTAGAAGTGTGGGAATGGGTTAGCATTGCGTTGAGTCTATAGGATTTGAATGGGAAGTTTATTTCCTGTTGCGTGATGTCCGTATGCCTATAGTATGTGTAGCCTTCAGGTTTTACCCCAGTTGTTGCAGCTTCAAGTAGCATCTTGTGGCATAGAGATTCAGCAGGCCGAGTTACTACAGTAAACTGACAGGGAGAGTGGGGTCATAGGTTACCAACTACTAGACAACACTATTAAGATTTTACCTGTGTATCAGAATTTGCAGTAATGTGGGGCGCCTGGGTGGCTCAGTCGTTAAACGTCTGCCTTCGGCTCAGGGCATGATCACAGGGTCCTGAGATCGAGCCCCACATCGGGCTCCCTGCTCAGCGGGAAGCCCGCTTCTCCCTCTCCCGCTCCCCTGCTTGTGTTCCCTCTCTCACTGTGTCTCTCTCTGTCAAGTAAATAAAATCTTAAAAGAAAAAAATTTTACAGTAATGCAAGTAACACTATTATATTAAGGTGAGTGATTTGAAGGATATATTTGGAGCACATGAATTTTACTTATTATATATGTCTGTATGTATTACTATGGTTTCTTTCTTTCTTTCTTTCTTTCTTTCTTTCTTTCTTTCTTTCTTTCTTTCTTTTTTTTTTTCTTTTTTGGAGTGTAAGAGAAACTAGTCTTTTTAACCTATGAACGATTTCCAGATTTTAGAAAAAAATAACATTTTGCACAAAATTGAACCCTGGTTTTTCCTAAGAATACGTCAAGGCCATCTGTTTTTCCTCACGGTCTGATACCCACAAAACAGCAGGAATATATGTACTGGTTCAACCACTGCTTTTACTGACCTCTCACCACCTTCTCTCTATCCCACCTCCATGCGCCTATCCCCTGGGTATCACTTATTACAGGAAATTCTTACCCTTCATCCAGAACAGTCCTTTCCAAAAATCCTAAGCAAGCCTAGTTGGTTCACAGGCTCTGCTGAGGATCTTTCTGCTGGGTTTCTGGACACTGATGTGGGCAAGAAAAGGAAGACCATGCCATTCAGATCTCCAGGGACTGCTTGAGAAATCATCTAGGCCAGGGGCGTGCTCCCCTAGAAGGCACATATTAACAGTGGAGTATGTGACACGTACTTACATGGACAACCACCAGCTCTTACATATATGGCATTTTCCCTGCCAAATTGTTCCTTCCCTTCCCGTGGTGCTGAGCTTACCATGTCTTTTGTTAACTTTCTTGCCAGCTGTGGTTGGTTATTCTCTGTGCCGTTCTCCATCCCAGACCAACAGTGTCTGGGAGGAGTAGGATGAAGGGAGAAGGTAACACCCATCTGAGCGCTGTCCATGGGCTGTGCTGCTGTGTCCTCGAGCCCGTAACCTCTGTTTGCACTGGGGAAGAGGTCAGACCTGGACTTCCTTCCCACGTTCTGTATGCAGGCTACTCACCTGCTCCTCATTCCCTCCTCCATGATCTAATATATTACAATGTGGGCTTAAGACCATGGATTTAGTCAGACTTCAGGGTCAGACTCTAGCTGTATCATTTCTTAGCCATGTGACATCACCTCATTATGCAAGTTTCTGAGCTTCAATTTTTCTGTTTTGGGGTCCTATTTTAGAATTATTATGAGGTTGAAATAAATAATATAAAGAATACCATGTATTTTCCTGCACTTAATAATAAATGCTAGCTGCTGTTATTTAGTGACTGTCCTGATCACCATTACGGTTACTGTCACTTATTATTGATCCCTGAGCACTTTCTATATGCCCAGCCCTGGGCTACGACGTGGGAAGAAAGCAGAGAACAAGAGAGGCGCAGTCTGCACCCTCACGGAGTATTAGTCTGTATTTGCTTTGTCTCCTTATTAGGTCATAGGAATCTCTCCAAGACTGCAGCCCAGAGATTTATGTTTTTCCTCCCTGGTATCCTGGAATAAAATATTATGCACATATTTATATGGGGACATTGTAATATATTGGCAGTTAGGTTTTATTGTACTATTAGGATTACATATAATACCAAGTAATAAGGGCTTTAAGGAAAACTAAAATGAGATGTGTAGTTTCTGGTAGAGTACACTTAGAATAATCCAAGAAAGCCTCTTTGAGGTGACGCTGAGCAGAATCCCGAATGATGGAAGGAGTCAGCCACACCGATGTCTTGGGGAAGGTCAGCTTGGGCAGAGAGAAGAGCAGCTGCAGAGACCCTTAGATGCACACATTGGCTGGTTGGCGGTGTGGGAACAGCAGGGAGACAGGAGTGGCAAGAGACAGTGAGTGAGGACAAATGGAACTGAACGGGGCCAGGGCAAGTGGGGGCTCATGTGTACAGACTCCTAGGCCGGGGACAGGATGCTGGATTTACCTTCTAAGTGTACAGGGTGCCCTCGGAGATTTCGACCTCTGTGGTCGAGCTGGAGAGAATGGATTTGAGAGGATGGAGACTGGAAGCAGAGAGGTCGGTTCGGTTATGGCAGCAGGGGTAACAACATTTCTGAGAATGTGTTCTGCTTTCTAAACAGAAGTAACCTTTCATTTCTAACCTGTTCATAATTTGGGGTCTGATGATACTCGTTTTTGAATTGTATAAAAGTAAAATTCTTGGGAAAAGATGGCTTTCACTGTAAGTACTTCCCACATCTCAGTCCGTACCGATGAGCCACATTGACAAGCCGCGCAAGGAAATGTTCCAGACCCTATAGCAAATGCTCAGTCTTACCATCTTTACTTACGTGTGTGTAGCATCCCAAGAGACTGAGAACCATGCCCGACTATTCCAGTCCACATTTCTAAAACCGTCAGAGGAAAAAGTCTTCGCTCAATATTCAGCCGGAATAAGCTGGTCTATCTTCTAGAACTTTTCCATGCCAGTGTTTACATGCTTCCTCTTATATTTTATCTTTTAGCGCATTATCAAATTACAGTGATTTGAAGAAAGACTCTGGTGTGAACCTGAATGTTCCTAGAACCCCAGGAAGGCATGGACCGACAGCCACCCCTCAGCAAAAGCTCCTCTCCCAGCACCCACCGCCGAAGCCGGAAAATGACGCAGATCCAACTCAGGGTGTACAGACTGGTGTGGCTAATGGTGTGATGGCAGCACAAAACCAGATGGAATGTGAAGAGGATAAAGTGGCCACTCTTAGCCCAGAAACTCCAGTTCAAACCTCTGACCCCTTGCTTGCTGTGAACTTAGTGAACGGAGAAGGAGAGGAGGAAGCAACCACAGGCTCTGCATCCCCCACAGCAAATGACTATGATGGAAATGCTTCTGACAGTGGCTGCAGGACTCCCAGGGTCAGCCAGGTGCTCCCCCTGGAAGAAGGAGGGGCAGACACAGAAGCCAAGGTGCAAGAGCGGGAAGACGGAGAAAGTCCTCTGGAACTGGACCAGCTGGACCAGCACCACGAGATGAAGGTAAAACGTGAGGCTGGTTCCTAAGTAGGAGGAAGCACCAACTGTTCCACTGTTTTTAAAGTTCTACTTAATAACACCCGTGAAATGAATGAGTCAGATCACCCACACCACCAGTTCAACAGTTTTTTAGCTTTAGCTGCTAATGGATGTGTCCCCTACTCTTTGAGGAAATATTTCACTTTTTCTGGTATAGTTTCTGTTGATCTTTCTATTATGATTTCAAAAGTCAGAGCATTCTGAAGACTTTAATATAGGAAAACCACAAGCTTGTTGTTTTACTTACAGAGGAAGAAAATGTTCTTTGTTGCTGTAGATATTTGGGCTACCTCCCTAATATTGATGGGCTAAGCAAGAGGAAATTGTGTAATCTTCGCTTTTCACACATTTCTAGTCTAGACCTGGAAGAGTAGTGTGCACTAGCAAATGTTTCATTTAAGGACACAAATATGGAAGTATTCACAAATTATTCAACAGATTGTAACCATAACTCTTTCCAGGCTTCTAATTGTTTTTTTTTCTTTAATTTCTAATTAGGATAGTTTTAAAATAATCAACTTTATCTTGGATTTAGAAGCCTCTTTAAAGATCATCTTTTTTTTTTTTTTTTTTTTTTTTTTTTTTGACAGAGAGACAGCGAGAGAGGGAACACAAGCAGGGGGAGTGGGAGAAGAAGAAGCAGGCTCCCAGCAGAGCAGGGAGCCCGATGTGGGGCTCGATGTGGGGCTTGATCCCAGGACCCTGGGATCACACCCTGGGCCGAAGGCAGATGCTTAATGACTGACCCACCTAGGTGCCCCTTTAAAGATCATCTTAACTAAGCAATTCATTTATAGACGTAGAGACAGTTCCAGAAAGCTGAATGATTTTTCAGGTCACAATAATAGCCTGGACCGTTGGTGCCCTGACTCACGGGCCAGTATTGTGACCCTGATGCAAAAAATATCACAAACTGAAGTGCCTAAATGCAGAAAATATCAACAAATGCAGCATCCACGAGTAGTGTCCTGGAGAGAGCGGGGCTATGGCAAATTAGAAGTTCAGATCCTTTCTAAAGAGGGCTGCAGGTCAATGAAACTGAGTCAATGGCGTATCTGCCCATGTGCAGAATCTAAGCTTACAAGTTGCTGATTTGCTGGTGAGATACATTCATAATTTATCTGTGCTACAGAGGAACAAGACCATTGCATTTGTATTCTTTATTCATGTCAGTATGGTGCTTTGGAAGGATTAATAAATACAGCTTTTACAAAGTACCTGGAATTTCTCAGATCAAAGATGCAATATAAGCATCATTTTACAGTTCCTTGGAAGAGAAAGTTGTGCACGTCTCTGAAGACAAAAGAGGAAAAAAAAAAGGTCCCATTGCTCAATTTCTCTTTTTAATTATAAATAACAATCTGTGTAGGAGAGTTGAGAATTGAAAATTTGGCAATTATAGGAAAATCTGTAAATGACAAATCCAAGTTCTAAATTTATTTAGGATTTTTTATAGTGCCATGCCTTACGTGGCATTACCATGGGAGAAATTCAAAAGAACTGATACTAAAATATCAGAGTAAAAAGTGATTGATCGATGTGTTTACAACTTTAACTAAAATGAAATCCACATTATGGTACAGTTTTTACTGACCCTGAAAAAGGTCCCAAATAGAGAAAAAGCCAGGGATTTATTTTCTTCTAATTAGTGAATAAAATTTAAATGCTGACTGTCAGGCAGGGAAAGTTTAAATAAGGAAGTGGGTGGAAGAAAAGTGAGTCATACTTGGTAACGTTATCTGAAACGTTAAAGAGACAGGACATTGCAAAGTGAATCTCTTCACTACATCTTGATGTAGTGGCAGAGTTTAGTGCGGCTGTGCTTGAACCATGGTGAACAGAAGAGAAGGTTAGAATCGAGCAGCTCAAGACTCCTACATTTGTCCTTTTATAGTTGGGATGATGCCACCAGCAAGTATTTATGAAACAGTAAGAGCTATTCTTATTAATATTTTCGTTGGTAATGCCTGTGGTTGCTGGGTAGTACTTTTTTTTTTCCTGTCCTATATTATTATCTGTACATTCTCATAGATGAGTCGTATTTGGTTTGGGAGAGACTTAAATAGGGGCTTTCTTATTAAACTAGTGCAATGGAGTAGTATAGCTGGATGGCACATGCTCTATGTAGGAACAAAAATGCAGTTTTCTCTGCAGAGCTATTGATACAAAAACACCACATGTGTCTCTCACCTAAAGGTAGTATTAGGGGACACCTGGGTGGCTCAGTCTGTTAAGCTCTGCCTTTGGCTCAGGTCACAATCCCAGTGTCCTGGGATTGAGCCCCACGTTTGGTTCCCTGCTCGGCGGGGAGCCTGCGTCTCTCTCTTTCCCTCTGCCTGCAGCTCTCCTTGCTTATGTGCTCTCTCTGTCAAATAAATAAATAAATCTTTTTTTAAAAAGATAATAAAAATAAAAGTGAGTATTAAGATTTAATTTCTACACGGTGATAATATGTTCTCCTTTGCTGCTCTGGTGTCTGTTACATTGTCTTTGTTCAAATAGGCAAACATAAATGTTAGTAATGTTAAGATGGTAAATTTTATGTTATGTACATTTTGTCACAGTTAAAAACAAAAAGTGAAATGTTAAAAAAGAGTTAATAGTATATAGTAGAATCACTGGAACCAGGAAGTTTTGGTGCTCCTTCTGGCTCGTCTACTAACTAGTGGTATGACCTTAAACAAATCAATTAAATTATTTGTGCCTTTAGTTAAAGGATATTAACTGGGTGTAATCATAAAGCCCTTTTCAGTGATAATGTAATAATAATTCTCTGTTGTTATTTCTGGGTATCTTCCTTTGTTAGCATAGCCCATATTGTCGGCTGCCTCTTGAACTGTCTGATGTGTTGAACCTCTGAGGACACAATGAAATATCAGGGCGAATATGCAGACAACAGAAAAACATTACTTCAATCTTTATATAACTCAATGTAGAGACTTACATCACAATAGTCTTAGCTAAGTTTAAACCGGTATTAAATGTAATGGCTATTTCTTAATGCCTGCAAAGAATGGAAGAAGGAGGGATTGGGGGAGGAAGGGGTAGGAGCAGAGTAGACTCACAAAGATTGTTCAGAAAAGCAGATAGAACTCGAACAGTCATTGTTAATATTGAGAACTGACTTGAAAATCGTCTCAGCTTGTGTAACTTTCACTGATATCTGATGTGTTATTGTGATCAAGAATCACTTCAGTGGTGAATACAGAATATTGTTACTTTTACTGTGCAAAAGATAATACCTACCTCATTGAAACTATCGTCCTTACGATACTTTAGCAAAGCTACACTTTTCCAATACTTAAACTTTTGGCAGCATCAGTGATCTAGAGTATAATCAGGCACCTCAAAGTAAGCAGATAGTTTTTTTAAAAAAACCTCTGAACTAAAGGAAAATTGTGAGTACTTTGCGACACCTTCAGCTCCAACCCATAAGGGGTTATCGGTATCTTTAAATTAAGGTTAATTATGTATTACAAGAGATTAAAAGACTGAAGTCTAGTAAGGGGGAGATGCATTAGAAGGAAACCTTAACCTGTAAGTGACGGGGGCCGGAAACTGTTGCACGGACCTGCGCGGACCTTCATACTTGAGGGAGTCAGGGGTAACAGTGTTATAATCCTGTTTGGCATGATGAATTTGGGTTATCATAAATAGCTTAACTATATTAAGAGACTCAGGTAAATGGGTCAGGACATTTTAGAATGAATTTCATTTAAAAATTGTTATTTTTTTTTTCTCAGATTTTTGTGCTTCAGTGGGTAGGCTTCATTAGAAATGCATTAATGTGGAATGCGTTCATTGATTATGCCATATAATAAACATTTCTTTTTATCGTTTTCATGAGCCTTTTAATATCCAAGATATACTTTCACAGGTTGTTTTGTAGATCTTCCTGAGACTTATTAATGTTTCTTTCCTCTGTATTTCATATTGTAAGCCAAATATAAACATGCAGATGTGCGGTTTCTGAGACTAAAGTTGATAGAAATTATGAGTCTGCTTTTGGCAACATAAGCTCACAGAAGCAATGTATTAAATCTAATAATAGCAGTTTTATCAAGAATATTATAGACACATTTTAAGTTCTTCATTTCACCAAAAATGAAAAATTACATAATAAAGCGAGGAATTGATGAAGACAGAAATTTGATACAACTGATAGAGAATTGATAACGTAGAGATTTGTAGAAACATACTTTTTTAAAAACTTCGATTTTCTTTTCTAGTGCCTTGTTTTTTTTAATTACCATTTTACTTATATTTTAACACAAGCCTGGAGAGTTTATAACCTTTGAACATACTCAAAAATTAAGAAGATAATCATCTTGTAAGGAAAAGAATGACAGAGAATCAAATTCAGGAGTATTGTGAATAGAAAACCAATGCTGTAATCCAGGTTAACTCACTTTCCTTTTTTTCCCTTTAATTTTACTTCATTGTGAATCTTAACACTGTTGATTTTGCAGGATGTAACTCCTGAGTTTTCTGGGAGTTAAAACATAATGCTAACAGTGGTTGTCACTTCCTTATGGGCTAAAAGTTCCTTTTTTGTGAGGCTTTAAATTTCTTTCCCTTCACTTCTTGAAAAATAAAGGGGGACCGCTGTTGAGATCATGTTAGACTTGAAGACAAATAGTCAGTTACTCTTCAGCTATTTCTTCTCTTTCCAACACAGCTTCCATTCCAAGAATGTGAAAGACAGCAGAAGCAGCGAATTATCCAGCTTCACTAATCAGTGTTTGTTGTTGCTAGTATTACAGCGGAAGTTCTCACTGAAGTTGTACGAGCTTTAAATCAATGTGTTGAACAACAGAAAAGTTGTCCCACTAACCATATGGATAGTTCATAAACGTCTTGAGGATAGCTTTTCTTTATTCACTTAGAACTGAATGGTGAATTTAGAAAGTTCTTTATTTTGTGGAGACTCCTTTAGTATATTGGAAGGGCGTAAGAAAGTAAAAATGAGAAAATGAACTTCAGAGAGCCTGTACCTGAAAAACAAAAAACGAAAAACAAAAACACCTGTTCCATTTGTAAGTTCAGTATGTGGGGCTTACTGTGCTAAGTGCTAGAACCCAGTGAACAAGACACACCCTGCCTCCAAAGCCTTGGTCTACCTGGTAGAGAGACAGGTGTGATCCGTGCTTCTCAAACACAGATGAAAAATAACCTGTACCTGGGAGAGGGCTGACTGAGGGGCAGGCTCCTGAGAAGCAGTTGAATTTAGCGTGAAGCAACGTGGTGAGGAGGTTGCCGGGTAGTTGAGAATAGACAGGAATGGGGTGAGGTAAGGAAGAGCAGCTGTATCTAGTCAGACACAGGTGGATAGATGCTGTATTTGTGGGTGTTTCTGGCCCAATAAGAAGAGGCCAGAGGGCTGGAGAATTGCATGAGGGGTAGAAGAAGAGGCTTAAAAAGAAAATGTAAGCTAAGAGCAAATTGCAGTGGGTTTGTATACCTAAACTGTATCTTTCCCCCCTGAAAACAGTGGATTTTTAAAATTGTGGATAAAAATTAATAATCCTCATAGAAAATCAAGAAAATGCAGAAAGCATAGAAAATACAAAAATCACCCATATTTCCACCACCCAAAGAGAGCTGCTTTAGTATTTAACATTCCAGCTTGTTTTGCTGAGCTGATTTTTGAAAAAAAAAATTTTTTTTTTTCTTCAGTAGCCTAATGTATGGTCATTCTGCATCCTGTTTTGTAGGATTAGACATAGGTGTTTTCCTGTGTTATTTCAAACTTTCCATAAGCCTAATACTATCTGGCCTCCGAGGCACTTAATTAGAGCATGGAAGTGACATGATTATACATCTGTGGGTTTTAGAAAAATGAGTCAGATAAAAGGAAAACAGATGGAGCAGTTGTAAGCAACTGCAGTAATCCAGGTGTGAGAGGATGAGGTCCGGGACAGAGGCGGCAGAGGGGTAGGACAAAGAGGAGAGATTTCTGAGGGCCTCCTGATGGAGGTAGGGAATGAGTCATGTTCAACTCCTAGCTTGGATGAGGTGCCAGATGGTGTGTCACCTACTGAACCACAAGAGAATAGAAGGAGCGACATATTTGGAGGGCAAAAATTTAATTGGGTTTAGACATACAAAATTTGAGGGGCTTATGGATTGTCCTCATGAAGATGTCTCAAACAAAAATGGAATACTCTGAACACGTTATGGTCTTTTGGTTAAGGGTGAAGAGTTTAGAATTAAAAGAGATGAGTTCAAACCCCAGCTTTGTCACTTAGCAGCTAGGTGACCTCAGACATGGTACTTTAACAGAATTCGGCAGGTCTTGGTTTCTTAATATGTTAATGAAATAATTGAGGTGGCAGACAGGAAGGAACATAATTGTGTTTGGAATGATGGGAAGGAGTAGAGTTGCTAATTAGGTTAGTTTTGTACCTGTAGGACATCCATTTGGAGATATTAATTAAGCAAGTGGAAATACAGATCTGGAGCTCAGGAAAGAGGATAAGAATGTAAGAGGATGTACATAATGGTGTGATTAATATTGCCAAAATAGAACGTGCAGGAACAGGAAGAAGGGCAGGGACTGAGCCGTAGAAAGCAAAAACATAATCAAAAGGGGAACACAGTGAGTTGTGTGAGTGGAAAAAGAAGAGAGAGCAATGTCATGAGAACCACAGGATTTGGGGGAGGGGGCACAGGATTATTGGTGAGCTTTAAAAGAGTGATCATCATTTAGAATATGAAACTAGAAGTCAGTCTGCTAACTAGCTCAGAAAACCTGGGTAATCGAATTAAATGCAGTACATTTATATTGCAAGGCACTGCAGAAAATACAAAGAGGAAACAGCTGAAAAGGAGTATTGAGATAAATAACCATTGTCTGAGATATCATGAGGTAAAAGGGAAAAGAGATCTCGACGATAAAGTCAAGTTTCAGAGCATGACTGAGAGGGTGAATTCTTCCCTGTTGGCATAATTGAGAAGTAGGGAGAGTCTGGAACTCTGCGAGCTACAAAGACTACAGTGTAGAGGTAACTCTTAGGCTTGGTGCTGAATATCAGTTTGGGAAGTGCCCCCCATAGAGGCCAGTGAGTAGCCTCAAGGGATTGAGGACAATGGAGAAGGTAAGCTCTCCTGGTGACTTGTGACTAAGATTCTGAGGACCAAGGTCAAAGGTAATGGGCACAATCAGCAGTCTCCCCAGAATTGCTGAGTGGCCTGAAAAATAAGGAAAGAGAAGATCAAACTTCGCAGTGGGCGTGAGGCAAGGTCTGCAAATCAGCGATACCAAGAGAACAAGATCATAATGGAGTCAGACATGGGGTTTAACAGAATGTTGACATGAATCAGGAGGTTTGGGAAAGCGAGGTGTTTGGAGGTCACAGTGCATATCAAGATGCTGTTTGGCATGGGTGGGGAGAAACAGAAAGGCCAGATGTTAAAAACACAGAAGTTGTCATGTGTAGCTTAAAACAAGCCAAAACAAAACAAAACGAGCAATATACCATAACCTGGTGGTCAGGAAGACAGGCTCAAGAGCCAGACTTTCTAGGTTTGCAACCCAGCTCAGCCACTTACTTACGAGTTGTATGACCTCGAGAGGTCACTTAAACCTCTCTGTACCTTAGTTTCTTCATCTGCAACATGGAGATAATGATACCTATATCATAAGGTTATTACGAGGCATAGATCATTGAATCGTTGTAAAAGATTTCGACAGTGCCTTAAAACGTAATGTGAGCTGTCAGTTAGATAAACATAAAATAAAATCCTGTTTCCTCCTCTGTAAGTGAAGATGAACAGACTCATGACCTGAGAAGGACCTTGATAGATCCAAAGTTCAACATATCCTGCCAGGTGAATATCCCAGCAGCTGTCGGTTCCGTGTTAAGCTGACGTGCTCCTTTGCGGGATGCACAGAGAAAATTTTGCATGCCACTTCCTTTTTAACCCCGGTTTCCTATATTTTGTTTGTTTCTCTTGCTTGAGGACCATAAGTTATTTCCACATACTGCACTCACTTATATGCACAAGGTTTTAACTCTAGGGAACTATCATCAGATATACTTATTAGTGACCTGATTACTTTGATGGCCTGCCTACATTTGGGATAGGTTAATTCAGTTATTGATTGTGAGCATATATTAAATTCTTCTTTGTGCTTGGTCTTTAATTTCTGCAAAAGGCAAAGGACAATTTAGTCTAATGTATACTAAATTGGGTATAAGAAGAACAAAGTTCTCTCTTTGCTACCACTTACTTCCTGTCTGATCTTGTGCAAGTAACTAAATTGTCCTTCTCAGTGCAAGCTCTTTTTTGCCCTTCTCCCTTCTGTATCTCAAAAGGATATAATACAAACCTTCTGATTAAAAGTTCACACTTGGCTATTCTCCTGTTTTGAACTGAATAAATAGTGGAGAGGACATCAGATTGGAAAAATATTGGTGCTGGGTCGAAGGTAGGCTTGAACTGTTCTCCCAAAGCTTCCTGAAGGCTCCTGCTAAAGTAATAAACTGTTTATTCTTGTGATACTATACAGTGAAGCCTTGGGAAAGGAATAATGTGTGTGTATCATAGTGAGTATTCTTTTTCCTGTAATGTGAACCTGGTGATAAATTTCTTGCTGATTACAAATCTTCCCTGAGACCATGTGACCTTCCTTATGACATTGTTACATGATCCTAATTGAACACAAAATTTGTATGTTATTCCCTTTCCTTCTCATTTTCTTGTGACACAAATCCACAGGGACTTCTCTTAAAGAGCTGTAACAAAGCAAGAACTTCATTTTCACAGACCAAGATTTGAATCCTGGCTCAGTCACTTCCTAGCTATATGATTTTGGGCAGGTCACCCATCCTCGTTAAGACACTGCTTCCTCATCTATACAATGAGGATAACGATACCTGCTTCTCAGGGTATTAGTAGGGTTCCACTAGATAATTCATGTGAAGCACATACGGTATGCCTAACACATAGTAAGTACTCTCTAAATAGCGGGGGCTGTCACTGTCGCTCACTCGTGATAGCCTCCCTTGACTTCCCTGTTCCTCAGTATCATGAGGAAAAAAATCTGTACAATTCTGGAATTTTGGAATGAAGGTGTCAAGACAAGTTAGAGACTTTAAGATGCTTTTTGAGATGACAGGCCAATTATGTGACATTCAAATATCATTGTGATCTCATTTTAAATTACCACCTGCAGCCACATGGAAGACTTTAATGCCTAGGAAGGCATCAAAAATGACCTATCAAAATGTTATGCATCTCATGAATTGTGGTACAAAATCAAGTGTTTATTCCCTAAGTTGACTCATGTTGTTATGAAAGAACGGACTTTAGGGAAAGCAGAAACATACGTATTCATACAAAGTCACATCTGCCTTCTCCATGGAACAATTTAATTAATTGGGTAGAAACTTCCAGAACTTAGAAACATTCATTCTGGTCCTATAAAACCCAGTAGCTTATATACGTATTATTTTAAATATAACTATAATGAATATATGGAAAGAGCTATAAGAACTTTTAATAGTTTCGATTCATGTATTTAGAAAAAAAAATTCTTCCTGCTTAAAATGAAATCATGAGAGCATGTACTGAAAAGTTAAAAACCATAACTGAAGAGTAGTGAAGCTGATATCAATATCTGTTTCATTTTTATGTAATTGAAGGCTTTGCCCTTAAAACATCTTCTAAGAAACTCTAATTGTTGGTGAACCTTTATGAAGTTCTTTCCAAAATATTCGCTCCCCTGCCTGGTGGTTTTGAGGCATGTGGCCGTGCGTATGGCACTGAAGAATGAATCGCTGGCTCCACACAAGCATTTTCTGCCTACCCAGTAAATGAAGTCTGCGAGCTGCAGTGGGGGCTCTTTGTCTGGGCTCCTGCCATATGGAAGAGTCATGCCAGAAGGTCTGAAAAGAGCTGCAGGAGCGGGGGACATCTGTAAATGAGGAGGCAGAACCGACAGTGCAGCACATTCATGAGCCAGCGGGCACAGTGACTCACCACCAGGCTGAGCCTAACCAGTGGGAATGGAGCGTAGCTCTGCTGAAAGGTTACTGGACACATGAAGGTGCACAGTCCTAGCCCCGCAAGTGCATTGTGCAGAGAGAAGTAAGAGAGAGTGGAGGAAAGTAAATTGTGTGATCTTTTACTGCAAGAGGCATGCATCTTACCTTTTCAGTTGGGATCGTTTAGACATACTCTATTGTATTTTTGTTTGAGGCAATATTCTGAGAATCAGCTTTCAATATAGGGACATAGTTATAATTTGCAAGTGAAAAAATCTATTTTATAGAGGAATATGAAAGGTAAGATGCTTTTTTAATAGCATATGTATCATTTTAAAAAGTGAAGTCTATTAGGCAAATAAGATTTTTTATTAAATCAATATTGTGTAGCCATTACTATTTTCCAAAAAAGCACAAGAATATATGACGACTTAGTATAGTGCTAAGCGCAAAGTAGGGTTAGTTATATAGTTTTGAAGTGGCAAATAATAAGAGACAATATTATATAACTTGACCTATTTAACTTTCTGTTTTAAAAAAGTACCATGCTATATCCCCAGTGTATCACCAATTTTAAAATATGTTTGTTATTTAATCCTAAGTCTGATAGAGTAGCAGAGACCCATGCATGCAGATGGATCATGTATTTCTCCCTAAATGTACTCACAGATGAGTTTCAGTAACTAATTTTTTTTTAAAGATTTTATTTATTCATTTGACAGAGGCAGAGAAGGCCAGCGAGAGAGGGAACACAAGCAGGGGGAGCGGGAGAGGAAGAAGCAGGCTCCCAGCGGAGGAGCCTGATGTGGGGCTCGATCCCATAACGCCGGGATCACACCCTGAGCCGAAGGCAGACGCTTAACGACTGAGCCACCCAGGCGCCCCTCGGTAACTAATTTTTTAAAGTTAGAAGCCATCAGGGGTGCCTGGGTGGCTCAGTCAGTTAAGCCTCTGATGTCAGCTCAGGTCATGATCTCAGGGTCCTGGGATTGAGCCCCGCTTTGGGCTCACTGCTCAGCGGGGAGTCTGCTTCTCCCTCTCCCTCTGCCCCTCACCGCACTCCTGCTCTCTCTCTCTCTCAAATAAATAAAATCTTTTAAAAAAAAATAAAATGAAATAATAAAGTTAGAAGCCATCATATCATTACATCAAATATGACTAAATTTTAATACCTGATAATTATTACTAAAATGCTGAGAAGCCTGTGATAAATAGAATTTATATTGGAGAAGGAATGTGTAAATTATAAGGCCTAGTAGATATCCCATTTCATTTTCAAGTGGATGGTTTGTATTTTGTTAGTCTGTATCCCTTGTAGGCACTTATTACAGTCTTACTTCTTATTGCAGAGAAGAGTTAGAGTGAAAACCACGGGTTTACTGACCATGACAAAAAGTCCCATGCTCTCCTATATGATTGGAATCTGATTCAGTTACTTTTTAACTGTGTGACTTCGGGCAAGTCACCTGGCCTTTCTGAGCCTTGGAATTTTGTCTTGTATGTGTGTGCTGCGTATAACACAGGAATAATGTATCTATTCTATAGAGTTATTGTAAGGATGAGTCAATTATGTCAAATATAACAGTGTCTGTGCATAACAACCTATCAGTGAATAGTGTTAGCTGTTCTGGTGAAATTGTTGTTTGGGTCGGTGATTTCCTTACCTCCACCACAAAAATCCCTAGTAACTTTTCGTAAACCTATATGTGAGTGATTAAACTGAATGTCAGCAAGTTTACTTTTGCTTATCTTTGTGTTGGTTTTGGCAAGGTCAGGGACCTGACGTTAGAAGACCATCTGTGTGGAAGGACACAACTTTTGCTAATAACTGCTGGCATCTCCCTTGGATTTTGCAAATTATGACCAGGATACCTACAATATGCCAAGTTCAGCTAAAGTATGACTTAGAGTCAGCAAAAGATCCTTTATTATAAGCTTCCTATTTAAGATCCTGTAGGATGTGGAAGACCTCAGGAGTGACTTCATTGCATAGCAATAACAGACAGTATGACCTGTTGGTTAATGAATTCTCTGACTCATGAAAGATGTATTATTTTATCATGGCCCAAACGTTGCTGGGTGGTTTTCTTTAGAGGTATTTGTCAAAACCAGAATCAGAACATATGAAAGTATGTGAGTGAGTCAAAAAGATACAGTAGTACCACTATTAAAATAAAACTAAGTACTTGGAAAGAGCAAGCCACCAATCCTAATGACAACATGGATGTATCTCAAATGCATTTTGGGAAGTGGAAGAAACAAGACTGAAAAGACACATACTGTGTGATTTCATTTACACAACATTCTGGAAAAGGGCAGATCTGTTAATAGGAGCTGGTGATAGGAGAGAGGCGTGGGGCCGAGAGGAGGGAGCCATAGTGCATATACCCTTGCATTTCATTGGCTCCTGAACCAATCTCTGTGTATTCTTGATTCTTAGGCTGTCTTTTGACCTGGACAATGAGGGTAGTTTCTCCAAAGGAAAGGCTACATAGTAGTAAGGTAGATACACTGAACAGATCTGGATATCATTAAGAAATGGAGGGAAAGGATGTCAAACAGGCGAACGATAGTGCTAATACTTTACCCTGAATTTGTTGTTGTTGTTTTTAAGATTTTATTTATTTATTTGACAGAGAGAGAGACAGCCAGCGAGAGAGGGAACACAAGCAGGGGGAGTGGGAGAGGAAGAAGCAGGCTCCCAGCGAAGGAGCCTGACGTGGGGCTCGATCCCAGAACGCCGGGATCACGCCCTGAGCCTAAGGCAGATGCTTAACAACTGCGCCACCCAGGTGCCCCCCTGAATTTGTTGTTTAACCACAACCTTGGCTAATTGTGGGATTTAATGACTACATAGTTCTTATTTCAGTATTTTTGAGACCACAAATTATTTAAACAGTATTATGTTACTTTACCTGAAGACTTCACATAAAAATCCCTCATTTTAGTGCTGCTGTAAAAAGCAAAATGGTAACTTCTCACATTAGAACAGATATTGCATAGGGGCGCCTGGGTGGCACAGCGGTTAGGCGTCTGCCTTCGGCTCAGGGCGTAATCCCGGCGTTGTGGGATCGAGCCCCACATCAGGCTCCTCCGAAATGAGCCTGCTTCTTCCTCTCCCACTCCCCCTGCTTGTGTTCCCTCTCTCGCTGGCTGTCTCTATCTCTGTCGAATAAATAAATAAAATATTTAAAAAAAAAAAAAAAAAAAAGGAACAGATATTGCATAAAGCATAAAAGTAGACCTCATATGTTGAACACAATGAAGCATTCCTACAGCTTAATAGCATTTTATACATAATTTCAAATGTAGCCTTTGCACAAATTAGACACTGGTCTAAAATATACTTTGTCCTGCTTTGGTATTAGAGTTTTTACTAAACCCTTACTATGCTTCATACTTGCCTAGAATGAAAAGGGTATTTCAGCAAGTAGCTAGGTCAAAATTTCTCAACAAAAAGATGTTTAGGTATAAAATAGAAAATGAGTTCTAATAGGACCAAACCCAAGAGCTTTGGATAGTTGAAGAAGGCTCCATGGACAAGGAATGGAAATTCAGCAGGCCATCCAAAAAAAAAAAAAAAAAAGTCTTAAACACCTAGAGAGATAAAGCAAGAATGTATGCCATGCAGAGAGGATGGAAAGAAGTAAGGTTTGGGAATGACCATGGACATGTTTGGATAACATGTGGATTAGATTGGTGTGTTTGGAGGGAAGGGTGCCTGCAAAGATACAATGAGAAAGAAGTCTGAGGAAGTGAGTAGAGAGAGATTTGAACAACCCTGATGGATTTTATCCTGCTGATGAAAAGAGGACTGTTGGAAGTTTTCCTTCTATGGAAAGTAGAATGATCTTGGCAAAGCAGAGTTAGAAAGATTGCTCGTACAACAGCATATAAGGTGGGTCTAACTAGCCAAAAAATCAGATCAACTGGGAGCTATTGATTGGCCTGGGCTTGAGATGTGGTATGAGCAAAACCAGATGGCAGTGATGAAAACTTAAAGGATGGATGCTAATGATGTAAGAGTAGGAGCTCATAGCAGCTGGATTTTGTGGTAGGGGACTAAGTTTAGAGTGATTTAAGATACCAAAGCCAGGTAATTGGAAGGGGATGGAACCATTGCCAGGCTGGTAAAGTTCTGGTGGGGTGGTGTGGGCTGGGTGGGAGGTGGGAGGATAGAGGTTTTCCTGAAAAGATGAGTTTGGTCTTACATTGACAGCATGTCAGTAAATGTCCAACAATAGTTAGGTTTGTGTGATTGCTACTCATCCATTCATTCAGCAATATTTTATTGAATGCCAGTATTTTATTGAAGCATTGTCGTAGACGAGAGTTACCAAGTTATCGAGAAAAAAATGTTCCCAATCTCATGGAACTAGCAAAGCTCTACAAATATATTTAAGAGCTAAGTAAACATATACTGAGGAAATAATAAAATGTTTGTATTTAAAATAATATGGGGTAGAGGGAGGGGAGCATAGATGAAACAAGATGAAAAATGAGTTGATAGTTGTTGAATCTCAGTAATGGATACATACTGGTTCCTTTTACTGTTTACTCATATGTGATTGAAATTTTCCCTAACGTTTTTTTAAAAAGGCAGAAAGTTAGGTGTGTAGGGCTAATAATTAGACAAGATATCTGAGAGAGTGATGAAATCATGGCTAAAGAGTGGCCTGAGAAAGGCAGGGAGAAAATGAGCCAAATACAGTGTCTGAGAAAGATAAAAGGTGTTTCAAGGACAGAGGTGATAGTGTCAATTTTGACAGAGGCTAGCAATGTTATAAGTTATATCTAGCAGATTGTTCATTTTTAATTATGTTCATTTCTGGTTGGATGGCCCTTCATGGCTGAAAAGAATTGAGTACATGAGAAGCTTGAGAAAACTATTTTGAGCATTTGAGAAGGTGTTTATTACTTGAAAAATAAGTCCAGGCTTTATTTACTAATATGTGAACATCTGTTGTGTTTTTAGGAAACTAATGAGCAAAAACTTCACAAAATAGCCAACGAACTTTTGCTTACAGAAAGAGCTTACGTCAACCGACTTGACCTCTTAGATCAGGTAAGATTTTCCCTTTCAGGGTTATTTTTTGGCATTGTTCATCATTCTTAGTCATCAAGGGGTTTTAGAAACTATAAGAAGGGGATGACTGTTTTTGGCCAATGAAAGCTTTTTCTTCAAGGGAATCTTTACGATTTTTAGCTTTGTCAGTGAATTCACTAGACACAAAGGGTTTTCAACTCATAAAGAGCAGATTCAAGGACTCTCTGTGAGTCACAAAATCCCTTTATCTGTATGTTTCAACACTAAACACTAGTATGTTTCTTGACCATTTGTTATGATTCTAGAGCCATGTTACCATTATAATCTAAATAAGAGATTGGTGATTCTAATTCATACGAGAATATGTCACTGATTCTGTTTCTCTCATGCGCTCTTCAGCCCCATGTGACTCATCTGAATTGATGGAGTAATAGGGCCAGAAGAATTTTGAACGTTCACTTGCTCAAGCTTGTAGGAGACATCTAATACAGTGCCTGGTATAAAGTTGCACAGTTAATATTTGTTGGAAATGACATTCTACTTTATCATGTTTTGTATTTCGTCATGGTGGAGCCTTGAGTATCATTTCAAATACATGTATGTTTACAAAGAAAGTTTTAAAATGCATCATAAGAATCGCTTGAAAACTAAGGCCTCTTAATATTGTTTTAATGATAAAAGAACAAGATAATTGGTGGGTTGCTAATATAGACTCCTCTTATTAGAAGAGAAAGTTGCCATGTTGGAGTGTTAATTATAAGAAGAATTGCCCCACTTCTGCCATTGGGAAACTGGAACTTCATGGGAACACGCCATCCTGGGTGTACCTCCTTATCGTCGGTTCCTAGAATGAACTCTGGCCCTGTTAGAGTGAGCCTTAAGGGGCCCAATTAAGGGTTCTGTTCTTTGAAATAATGAGTTTGTGACTTAAATACTCACTTTCCAAAGAATTTCACTTTAAGTCCATTGATTCCTATTGGGTTTGTACTTCTGAAACAGTTTTTCTCCTCATGGGGATTACAGACCTGAAATGTTAGGTATTCCCATCATGGAGACATGTCTTTTCCTCTTATCAGGTTTTATGGGGTTTTGGTTTTCGTTTTTTGTTCTTTTTTGCTATTTCTTATTAGTAGCTGAGAAGCTACTGACCTTTTAGAATGAAAGCTGACCTTTTAGAATTTTAGAGTCTTAATTACTTACAATATCCTATCTATTAGAGTCTCTAAGGACATAATTTTGTGTTCATTTTGCCTCCCAAGAAAATGCAGTGGAGGTGAATTTAGAAAATTAACAACCATCTGGACATTATGAAGGAACAGACCTCCTTGTGCCTACATTTAACAGAATGGCAATTAAGAGGTATAGTAGCCCTAGTGGAGTATAGCTAAGACTGCAATTTTTTAAATTGTTTTTAAGATACTCATTATTATGTACAAGAGATCTTTTTATCCTCTTAGAAGTGTTCAAGTTATCATGAATTATTACTTAAAAGCAGGAAGACATCTGTGAACTAAAATACTTTCACTTATCCATTGACCAGATACTTATTAAGCACCTGTTCTACCATGGGAACTAAACTCTGATGGCCTCCCTCCCTCCCCAAGGGGGCATACAGTTTAAATAGGGGAAATGAGATTCATGCCAACAAATTACAATAAAGGGCAATATGATATACATGCCATCTAAGTCATTCAAAACATAAGAGTGAAATATACCACAATTGTTATATATAAAGTTTTCCATCTTTATAAACTCTACTTATAGATAGGAGTAAATCCCTTTACCTCAATTGGAAATTCTCTGGCATAGGAAAGGTTAACATAGCCTAGGCATAGGCGTAGCCTAGGTATAAAAAAAAAAATCTTTTTTTTTTTTTTTTAAGATTTTATTTATTTATTTGACAGAGAGAGAGACAGCCAGCAAGAGAGGGAACACAAGCAGGGGGAGTGGGAGAGGAAGAAGCAGGCTCCTAGCAGAGAAGCCTGATGTGGGGCTCAATCCCAGAACACTGGAATCACACCCTGAGCCAAAGACAGTCGCTTAACGACTGCGCCACCCAGGCACCCCTAGAGTCAAGTTTTCTAATTCTGATTCCTGGTTCTTCTCAATCAGAGCATATATTCGGACATTTCAAAAATGATTTATTCCTTGAACCCTGAACCTTTTCATTGACTCAACAAAAGTTACTAAGAGCCCACTATATGCCTAGCACAGTGCTAGGTGGTAGCCAATAAATTTAAAGTAATGTTTGTTTTATTCTCTTATTCAGGTATTTTACTGCAAATTATTAGAAGAAGCAAATCGAGGCTCATTTCCAGCAGAGATGGTGAATAAAATCTTTTCTAATATTTCATCAATAAATGCCTTCCATAGTAAATTCCTATTGCCAGAGCTGGAAAAACGAATGCAAGAATGGTAAGAGGAGTAGATGGCAAATGATATGTCTCAGGCAGTCATATTAGATGTGGTGTTATTTGCTTTTAAATTGAAACAATAATGCTACACAAAGCTACAGCCAAACTTTGTGTTAAATTTTTACCATAAAGACCACTGATTAGAAGTTGTGGTACATTTTTAGCTTTGGTTGAAAAGGATTTCATCTCTGTTTTCCAAACAATCTTTTGATTAGTGGAGATGAGGTATTGGGGTAATCTGGAGCTTTAAAAACTCTATAGCATGTCTCTTTACTATGTCTTTCCTAAACTCCCTTTAGAAAGGTGCTGCTTTATTTCTCTACCCGTCTGACAGCAAGGTGGCTTGGATAAAGCACGGGGAGTGTGTAGAAAGTCATCACTTCATTTGGAGTCCTGTTAATTCACTTATTCTGTAAGAAATTTTAATGACCTGTTTCTGTATTTTGTACAGGGAAGCAACCCCTAGAATTGGTGACATCCTTCAGAAATTGGCACCATTCCTTAAGATGTACGGAGAATATGTGAAGGGATTTGATAACGCAATGGAATTGGTTAAAAACATGACCGAGCGTATTCCCCAGTTCAAATCAGTAGTTGAAGAAATTCAGGTAATTGGACTCTTGTTCAAGGCTGTGAATTAGTTTTTCTGTACAAATCATAAGGTCTTCTAGATCTAAAGTTGAGATTGAGACATCTGTCTGAGACTGCCAAATTCTGTGCTATTCTGAATTATGCAGAAATCATCTCCGCAAAGTTAACATATTTATTGAGCACGTGGCATGTGCTGAGCAGTAAATTCTCCATTTGCTTTTGAGTCTAGCTTTTATAAAGATCCACATAAATTTATAAAGTGGGTTCCCATTCAGCTCTTTCCCTCTCTTGTTCTCTTTCAGAGATTGAGATGATGGAATGAATATATATAAATGAACATAAAGAATGATTGCCATAAACCCTGACAGTCTGCAAACATTATTATTCTGGGTGTGTGTGTGTGTGTGTGTGTGTGTGTGTCACTTTATATGTGTGTCCTGATTTTTTTTTTCAATTTCACCAAACCTGGATAATACACTTTAATAATACCATAGTAATTTTTATTTGATTCTCTAGTCAAAGTCTTTAATAACTTATTACTTGATAAAGTTTAAAAATCAAAAAGGAATTCTTTAGGTCACATTAGATTCTTGGGGTGGGGATTCTGATGCTCCTCTGTTTTCTTTTGTGCTATATAAATATTTTTTATTTTACCATTTTAATTCCTCTCGGACTTTTTCATTTTTTTTCCTACTGTCTGTTGAAGGAATTATTATCTGCATCTTAATTTATCAGTCTACTTCAGATGAATACTAACCTAAATTCTGGTAGAGTACAGGCATTTTGCTCCACTGTAGCTCTGTTCCTCCATGCCCCATGCTTTTAGTCTCTTATATATTACCTTTACATGTTTTAAATACAATAATACAGTGATATAATTATTATTTTTTATAATTTTATGCCTTTGAATGTAGGGAGGATATAAGAAAAAATAGATCTATAAATGTATTTATTAACCCATATATTTACCATTTCTGAAGTAAGTTCCTTTCCACATAAAGTGATGTGTTTCTTGCAAGGCAGAATTGGATAGCAACAAATTTTCTTGGTCTTTGTTTATCTGGGAATATCCGTGTTTCTTCTGCACTATTGAATTGTGTTGCTGGATACAGAATTCTTGTTTAATTGTTGTTGTTTTTTTTTCTTTCAGCAAAATGAATGTCATTTCACTGTGCTCTGTCCTCTATTGTTTTATATGGGAAGTTAGGAACTGCATTGATATTTCCTATATGTGATGAATTGTTTTTCTCTTGTTGTTTTCAAATTTATCTCTTGGCTTTTGTCTTTGAAGAGTTTGAATATGATGTGTCTAATATGGCTCTATATTTTTCTTAGGGTTGAATTTCTTAGATATGTAGGGTTTTTTTAATCAATTTGAGAAGTTTTCAGCCATTATTTCTTCAAATAATTTACTCCAATTACACGTGTGTTGGTATTCTTGTTATTCTACAAGTTTCTGAGATGATTCATTTTTCAATCTTTGTTCTTCAGGTTGTATCATTTCTATTAATCTTTCTTTGAGTTCATTGATTTTTTTTTCTCCTGCTGTCTGGAATCTGCTTTCGAGTCCCCGAGGTACATTTTTCATCTCAGCTCTTGTGCTTTTCAACTCCAGAATTTCCATTGGTTCTTTTTATAATGCCTGTTTCCTCCTTGGAAATTGCTATTTGTGCATTCATTGTTGTTACACTTTTCATGTTTTCCAAAACAATTTCCTTTCATTCTTTGAACATTTTTATAATAGCTACATTGAAGTCTTTGCCAGCTACATCCAGTATCTGTGTTCAGCGACAATTTCTTTTGATTGCCTTTTTTCAGTTTAGTAAATAGTAAAGGTTTTCTATGTCTTTGAATGTCTCATATTTTTTTGCTGAATAGTGGACATTTTAGAGAACCTATTGTAGCAACTCTGGATTCTGATCTCGCCCACTGACAGTAGCTTTAGTTAGTTTTGTTTGTTTTAGTAACTTGCTTCAACATGATCTATAAAATCTGTCTCTCCTCTGGTGTGCAGTTGCCAATGTCTCTACTCAGTATATGGTTTAATATTCATGTGTGTGTGTATGTGATCCCAGCCTTCTAGGGATTGCCCCTATGTCTACCTAGGTTAGGGGTCAGTTATTGAACACAGATGACTAAACTACCGAGAGCCGGTAAACTGTCATCTGCTGATGGACCTGTCTATGCATAGGGGAACGCATTTAAAGATCGGAGCATTTTCAAGTCCATTGGACCCTTTTACGTCTCCTGTCTATATGTTATTAGCCTTAGGGAAGCCCAGAGACTCTGCTGCCTTAAGCTGTCTTCTGCCTCTGCTGATCATTCACACAGCCTCAACCAAGAATATTATTATCTAACCTTCCCTCCTCCCACTTCCAACCACAGCTTCAGGCTAGTAGAGCCATTGGTCTTTTCCCCACTTGCCCACCTTCACTTTCACTGACAGTGTTGCCGGGTGTGTGCTTTGCCCACCACTCCAGATCTAATGAGCTGTCTCAACTTTAGCAGAGACACTGCCAGTCTTCACAGCCAGTCGCACCCAAACTAAACCTTCCAGTCATTGAATCTTCATTTGCTAGGGGAGGAATGGGTATGGCCCCAGGCCAGAATGCCACAAATTCTCACTGTTCTTACCCAAAGGTCAATAGTTTTTAAAGCATAAACTCTTTTCAGATTGTTCTGTGTCTTTGGTCAATTTCTAGATTGCTGAAATGGTTATTGTATCATTTTTATCCAGCTTTCTAGATGCTTTTTCCAGGGAGTATTTTGCCAGTCTCCTCCCTCAGCCATACCCAAAAGTCCTGCCTCTATCCATTCACTCTTTTTTCTTCTTCTCATGATTAAGCACTCATCTGCCTTTCTGAATGCTGGCCTTGATTCTTTTACTAGCCCCTTTTGCTTAAACTGGACAGGGTACAGGTTTGACTCTTCACATTCTTCTTGGCCTTCACACCCTCATGTTCCTGAGCCTTTAGCCATCACTAGGATCATTGTTTCCAGTCGTTTCCTACCTCTAAACTGTCATAGCGGAGTGGGAATCAACCAAGTTTAGAATTCAGCCACTTAGTCACTGGACCTTAGAAGACTAACTTCTCTGAGCCACCATTTCTTCATGTAAAAATGTGGGGATCAGTAATATTTTCCCATATTTCATATACTAATAATATATAATATTATATACACATTTACAATAGGTTTTGTATACACATTTGTATGTATATGTATACAATTTGTATACACATTTACAATAGGTTTGTTGGAGAAAATCAAATGAGATGACTGAACTTACAACATTAATATTTTATACTTTATTAAGGAAAGCTATTATTTCCTCAGTTTCCATCTTGATTTCAGGCTCTTTGTACCTTTTTCCTGATCTATAGTATTAAGTTCCAAACTAATTTCCCCACATCTCCCTAAAGCCACACTGCAGTAGGTTAATCTTAATACATCTCAGATCTAACGATACTGCTTTCCTGCACAAAAACCTTAGGTGAAGTAAGTCAAAACTCAGCTTGACTTATTACCCCAGATTACCTTTTCTTCCTCATCACCTGTTTCCCTGTATGTATATCTTATTTTCCAACAAAACTCAACATGTTTCATGTCCAGCTGCCTTGGGCCTGCTCTCCAAGGTCCCTCTTCCTGCACTTGTCCCCTGGTCTTCCCTTCCCTGCCCACCAGAGGCTGCCCTCATCAGAGTTCGTGTCAAATGCTCTCTTGTCTGTGAAGGCTTTAGTTTCTCCTTCGCTTTGAATGCAAACATCATGTCTTAATACCACTTTTATACCCAGCAGTGCCTTGATCATGGTATGAGTTCAATAAATATTTGAATGGGATTCCTGGTTTGTTTAATATGAACAACAATGCATCTTATTTTTCAAATAATCTTTTCCCTGTCTTATGTTAACAGCTTATTGAAAGCAAGGGCTATAGACTCAGTTTTGCTGTAAGAAAAGGAGATCTATTTACAGAGTTCAATTTCAAATGGAAAAGACTGACATGGCCTAATCAAAAATTAAAGTTTTGTGGGGCGCCTGGGTGGCACAGCGGTTAAGCGTCTGCCTTCGGCTCAGGGCGTGATCCCGGCATTACTGGATCGAGTCCCACATCAGGCTCTTCCGCTATGAGCCTGCTTCTTCCTATCCCACTCCCCCTGCTTGTGTTCCCTCTCTCGCTGGCTGTCTCTCTCTGTCAAATAAATAAATAAAATCTTTAAAAAAAAAAATTAAAATTTTGTGAGAGATAATAAGATGCTCAGTTCTTATCATTCTTCTATGTGGAGACTTTAAGTTCTCAAAGGAAATGACATTTATGGTACCTTATTATTAAATAGTTTCTGCTGAGTCCAAAGTCTTTTAATACAGTTGTGCTTAGTGAACCTCATTAAATATATGCATCTTTTAAGTATGTCTGGAGTATGATTCAATAATGTGACCACAATAATGTGACTAATTAAAGTGGTTGCCAGCAATCTGGAATTTTCTCCCTTAAAATTCTGCTTGCTTTTTCTTTCTGTTCTTAGACTAGATTGGTGGGCCTCGAACTTTAATGCTGTTAAGAATCTGAGGTATTTTAAAATGCACGTTCGCAAGCCTTAGCCTCAGAGATTGTGATTTCATAGATTGGGATGGGGTTCAGAATTTGCATTTTTCATAGTGCCGTGGATTGATCTACTGCAAGTGATCCACAGACCACATTTTGCAGGGAAATACTGTCCTTGGTGGAAGTTCTGTATGACAGTGAGTTTTTAGATTGGCCACCTTCATTTTTAAATCTTTCTTCAAAAACCTTTCTCATCGTAGAAACAGAAGATCTGTGGGAACTTGACTTTGCAGCATCACATGCTGGAACCTGTTCAGCGAATTCCCCGGTATGAGATGCTTCTGAAGGACTACCTGAGGAAATTGCCCCCTGATTCTCCGGACTGGAATGATGCTAAAAGTAAATGCTTCTCTCCCTCCCCCTTTCTATTATGGGGTAATCAAGTGACCAGGAAGCCTTGTGGTTGAAGAGCGAGATATGTCTCACAGCCAATTCAGTAAAATACCGCTGCCAAAAAATAACCTCACTGGGAGTTGTCATCAACATCTCAACTAGGCAGGCACATCTGAGCCCAAATCACAGGTTTAGAGCAATGCCGGTCACATTTCTCATGCTGATTTCACGTTAATCATTAACTCGGGAATCTGAAACTATAGTCTTAGGGACATCTGGAATAGCAATACACAATTACCTTCTCACAGGAAGAATACAACCATTCAGAATTACTGGTGCTGCTGGTTAATTAGATGGGTTGATGCATACCAAGAAAGCTAAAATGACATTTACTATGTAAAAATAACCTAAGCAAAGTTGTTCTACCTACCCTAAAAGAAGAGAAAATGATGCTTTTAGTGGCAGTTAAGATTTTCCCAGGAAAACTTTATTCCTATTCTTGTAGTTGCCTTCTGTTTTTTTCATTAGATCCTAACGAATGGGTTTTTTGAAGGCTCAGGAGTTTCAATACTTTTAGCTTTCTCATGTACTTTTAAAAAATCAAAGCATATGACTCTTGATCTAAGGGTCATAAGTTTAAGCCCCTCATTGGGTGTATAGCTTACTTTAAAAAAAAAAAAAAGAAGTTTAAAAGGGGGCGGCTGGCTGGCCTAGCCAAAAGAACATGTGACTCTTGATCTAGGGGTCATGAGTTCAAGTCCCACTTTGGGTGTATAGCTTACTTTAAAAAAATTGTTTTAATTAAAAAAAATGAATCAAGTAACTGAAGGGAAGAATACAAATTTAAGGAATAGAAATGGCTTCGTGTCAAGAACTAACAGTGCTGCTGTACACTCTTGAAACATTGGTACTTTGCTAATAATTTCTTGTTTTTATTTTAAGTGTACCCTGGTAAGAGATGAGGAACACAGAATACAATCTTTGGTCTTGGCAGCCTGGGTCTTTTTTTTTTTTTTTTTTGAACAAAGACTTTCTTTGTTACATTTCTCCCACCACCCAAGTGAGTCAATGACCACAGGAACTTCTCTTCTTCCCTTTCCCACTTTATAGTTTGGAATTATCCTGACTTGACTTCTTCCACTTTCCACTTCATGCCCACTTCCCATTCATCTGGGCTGTGTGGTTGGTTTTGGTGGCAGAACTCTAGTGGTAGGACTTAAGGTGGGGTTACCACTGCTACTCCTCAAACTGCTGATCCCAAGTTATTTTATTTTGTCTCCCTCTACCTTGGATCCTGTAGGGAATGCACAGAATTGCCCCAATCGGGATGGTCCTCCAAAATCTAAATAAACATTCAGTTTCTTCTATACTCCAAGACTTGGACTTACCCGAGGGTGGCAGTGTCAGCCATGAGAAAGTTAGCAACACTGTTGGATATTTTATTACTCTCTTTGGTTGCCCGTTGCTCCTTAAACTAAAATTGTAAGGAAATCACAGAGGTGCTTTTAGAGACCCAAAGGAGAAGAGAAAGCAACAAAAGTGCATTCTGTTCAGCCATGAAACAGAGAAAACAGAGAATTTGGTCTAGAATTAATGAGATTGTAGCAGTAACAGAATTAATCAGGCCAGTATTGATAAGATAGAAAAGAAAGAGCAGGTCATGATCTAGGATTGAGGGCATTCCCTGGGGTTGATCCAGCAGGAGGCCTCAGCCTCCACAGCTCTTCACCAGCAGTGCCAGAGCCTCCCTTGCCCATACCAGCAGTTCCCATTCCCATCGCTCCCACCACCTGCCCAGCAACAAAGCTTCCATCAGCATTGGCATCAAAGGATTCCCCTTTACTGACCAAGACTAGAACTCTGAGTGTGTTTTCCCAAAGAAAGATGGTTATGCTTGGTGGTTAATTTGCTCATAAATCTCATAAAATAGTTTTCCTGCTGAATTGTTGTAGAGCTTTGACTGAGAAGATGTAGGTCCCAGTGTGGCCCTACAGTATCGTAGTTGTATGACCTTAACCAGGCCACATCACTTGCCATTTGTTTCACCTGCCAAGTGGAGCTAGCTAACAGACTCTCCATTCGAGGTTGTGTAAGAATGAAGAGACATCATATATATGAAAGCGTCTGGCCAAGTGCCTCGTGCCAATCTAGTGTACACACATTTGTTGATTTTGAAGGTCCGTTATATAGATCATCTGTATAGTTGTATGTAGGTCATCCGTCTATGTCATCCATTTACAAGGAAATGCCCTTCATGTTCCAAGTAACGTACTTACAAATGAACTTGTTAAAGTATCCGTTTTGTAATGGAAATTGCCCCTGCTTTTGGTGTCAGATGTGGTTGTCGGTCTCAGATTTCTTCTTATTGTAGTATATGTTATTCACCTATCTAGTAGCGTAGGAACAACAAAATACATTTAATTTTCTTTTTTCCCATTTAGAATCACTTGAAATTATATCTACAGCAGCAAGCCATTCTAATAGTGCAATAAGAAAAATGGTAAGTGATTTTCAAAGGAGATGGGAATCTTCTAGTTAGATAATTGTCAATAACATAGCCTAATGTTACCTGCAGGTCTGGACCAAAATGAATTGATACAGGTGAACAAAAAAGATTCTTTATTAAATGTTTAGTGTTATGTGGAATAATTCCCTCCCCTCTTCTCCCAGGTTTCAATTTGCTCATAACTGACACATTTTATACCAAATTTATGCTTAGTCCCAGTCCCTTCTGAATCATCCAGATTTTAGCTAAGGTCATTGTATTATTAAAGCCACCAAGGTCAAACCTCCCTTTATTTGGTCTTGCTGTGTTTTGTTTTAATTTCCTAGGAGAACCTAAAGAAACTCTTAGAGATTTATGAAATGTTGGGAGAGGAAGAAGACATTGTAAATCCTTCAAATGAACTAATAAAAGAGGGACAGATCCTCAAACTAGCTGCTCGGAACACGTCAGCACAAGAACGCTACCTTTTCTTAGTGAGTATTATAGTGTGAGCTGGTCACAGAAGAATAATTCATAAATGTTGTTCTGTACATCTTGGAAAAGTCGGCTGTTTTCTTGCTCACCAAAGCAATTCTGTCTAACCTGGTTTGGTCAACACTGTTAGGATTCCACAAAAGGGAATCTCCTTAGTAACTAAAACTTGTTCTTTCAAGGACACAAATCTTCAAGTATTTAAAAAATATTTTTCTGTGTACCAGCACACAACTGCGACAATGTGACCTGTCCATGATGATCTTAGCTATCAGTGTGGGAGGGGAGGTATGATATGTTTTCTCAAATCTTCCTTGTTTCAGTTTCACTCCTTCCTTTCATTCTTATAGGCTAATAATGGGTACCATTTTCTGACCAGAGTTTTCTTCCTAATCCGCTCTGGTCACTACTTTTGATCTTTCCAGTTTGAGGAAATGTATACTCAAGGTTGTGAAGCTTGTGCCTAAAATATCCCTGTGAAAAGTACGTGAGTTTGCCTTATAGTTCCTTTTCACTGGAGTAGGTCCCTGTCCTTTCCTTTACTTCCTGGAAATGACATTTAGTCTGGGGCTTATCTCAGATGTAAGAGCTCTTCCTGGGGCATGCAGGCCATTATGTTTTTAGTCTCTGTTAATTCCAGTCCCTTTCTGTATCTGTTGGTATAATAATAATCACAGTGATAGTTAACATGGAGTAACAATAAGCTAACACTGAGTAATAGCTCAGTAAATGTTAGCTATTGTTAGGATTGTTATTAGAGTCACAGAAACAGAGACACGTTGGTCATGAGGCTGCCCAGTGCCTGGCACACAATACATTCTCAGCATGTGACTCACGTCTGACTTTGTGCTGCAGGGCAGTCATCCCACCAGCCGTAGTATGAGTTTAATTGGGGACTTACAGGTTTTCATTTTCTGGTTACAGCCTCCTTTGAAAGGAAAACTTAACAGGAACTAAATATCATGCATAGGGGTGTTTAGTATCTCTCATTTTTCAAAAAGAACATTTGGTCACCATATTTACTCAACTGTTTTCCCAAGTTTGTGTAACTCAAGGAAATTGAAAACATATGTCTCCACAAACATGTTTATGGGTGTTTACGGCAGAATTATTCATAATAGGCAAAATATTTGGACATATGGATATAAAAGGTATATCTATGCAGTAGAATGTTATATGGCAATAAAAAAGAAGAGAATATTGATACATGCTACACGGGTGAACTTTGGAAGCACTGTGACAAGTGAAAGAGCCATTCACAAAAGCCCATACTGTGTGATGTCATTTATATGCAATGTCCAGACTAGACAGATGCAGAGGGGCGGAATGGAAGCAGTGGTCACCTGGGGCTGCTGGGGAAAGGAAATGGACACAGGGTTTCCATTTGGAGTCATGAAATGTTCTGGATTTAGATAGAAATGATGATTGCACAATTTACAACTATATTAAAAACCACAAAGTGTACATTTTAAAAGGGTAAATTTTATATTATATGAATTACATCTCAAGAACTTTAAAAAACTTATAGATGCTCTAAAAATCTTCATTTGAGCTCAACGAAAGTACTTCACCTCTCAGAGTTTATAGAGAGCTAAAAATGTAAAGCAAGGATTGTGATGTCCTCTCAGGGTTCAGAGGTCTATTTATTTTGAAATCCAGGTTTTGTTATTCGGGTATGGTAAGGCCACCAGATCAGGAGAGAGTTGCCATGAGAAACATCATTAGACCCACAGATTCCCAAAAGGAGAGGCGTGCCATACCACGGGGGTTACCTGAGAAAGCAGCCGGGTCCATAAGGGGCAGATGGAGCAAGCAGAAAATGTGAACAAGAGCTTTTATTGTCTGTTCAGTGAGAAGGAATGGGCAAGGCAGCATAAACAGGCTTGGGATTTGCTAGTTTAAATAATTCCATCAGGCTATGGGGCCTTTGGGGGCTGTTGTCTGGTACCTGGCCCTGGGGGGTGAGAGCAGGGGAATACTGGCCCAGTAAGAGCTCAAGAAAGGAGGCAGTGGGGGTGGGCTCTGGATGGGCTGCTTTCTGTATGAAAGGCATGCAGGTGAGTCATTTACGACTTCGAGGAAGTGAGTAACCCTAAGAGGGACAGGTCCCTCCATTGTCAGCAAAGCCCCAAGATGTCAAAGCATCATAAATACAGATGAAAAAGACAGGCTTACTCTACTATTTGGGGCAGAATGCATGGGAGTTAACATCTACCTTTGCCTTGACCCTTCGTTCAGGTGCTTAGGTAGTGCTCCTTTCCCCCCTCCTGGATTATATTACGGTTTCAACAGTTAAGCTCTAGCTCTGTGTCTAACCAATTGCCTGGGTTTAATTTTCACATTTGAGAATTATTCTGGAGATAGTTTAAGGTTGAATACCTTGTTGCAGAGCCAAACTAAGCAGCTCTTTGGAGGACAGATGGCAAAGAGCCTTTGGGGAATACAGCTGTAGGGACTTTGAAGAAAGGACCCATCTTGTTCCAGTGATTGTAAGCTATCAAACCTCTCTTGCCATCGCCTCCCAGGAGAACGGAGTCGTAGAGCAGGAGTTATCGGAAAGCCGCATTCGTCTTGTGAAGACCGTCTTAGAAGCATTTCTGTAGGTGCATTCTAGTAATCCCTGCACGCCACTCACCTCCACCCCCCGCACTGTCCTTGTCACACATTCTCCTCTTCACAACACCCTTTTCTTCCTGTAGAACATCTTGGGTTTTTGTACGTAGAAACTTCAGAAGTGCCGTTTTTATTTGTCTCTGTCTCTAGGAAGAAAATGAGGGCTAGTTTTCTGTATCCTACTCTGGCGATCTTACATTTCTCTAAAGAGCCAAATCGCATGTAGAATCTGATTTCTGCTTTCAGCTGAGCTTCATATGTTTGCTCATTTGCTTGCCTCCACACCATGCTTTTTTCTATTACTACAGGATACTCTGTTGACTAAATTAAAAAATCACACACCTGACATCTGAAAGTTAAAAAAAATCACCAAATTATCCCGTAGAATGACCCAAGAGGTTTCATTCTTGGCCCTTTGTTGTTCTGGTCTTTATTTCGTTATAGCTTGACAGATTTCAGTTTTTTTCCCATTTGACTCATTTAAACTTTGAATACAGAGCAGGCACTGGAAATTTTCTCCAGCCATGTACTTTTACGAACTTTAAAACAAACTTTAATGAAACTGTGTCTGGTGAAACATGACATTGAATTGTTTCACTCAAATATTTCAAGACCCTTGAAATAAGTAGTAGGACCACTGGAGATCAGGAAGGGGGACTCTCCCTGTGCTTTTAATAAAATCGAGGCTGGCTTCTGGCTTAGCACTTTGAGAGCTTGCCCCACCAGCCAGAGATCACACGTCCGTAACTACTTCTGGCCATCGGTAAAATGCAGTGTCCCGCACTGAGAGGGAAAGCCACCTACTTGGTGTGCCAGTTGCTCTGACTTCCCCTTTGAGTACCGGCGGAAACCCACAGGGAAGGTGATGGTGGCTTTTGCCACAGCAGCAAGGTTCACAGAAGGAACAGAGGGCATCTACTGCTTTGTAAACAATATTTTATGTCCTTATGCTTTGACCTCTAGGAAGAAGAAAAAGGGTATTTATTGACTAGCATTAGATTGTGATATGAGTTAGATAAGGTTAATAAATAGTTATTGACAGTTTAGAATGTAAGGTCCCACTTACGAAGCCTGTGTAATCGGGGAAGCGTAATCCTGCAAGCATAAAATGGAAAGGAAACATCATTTATAAGATAGTCTGTCATCTTGTATGAGTGTCACCACAAAAAACAAATGCCTAGAACTTCCATATTTATGGACTATGTTTCTATAAAATAACAAGACTTTGCTGAACTTTATAAAGTGAACTTGAGTGCGCATATCAGATAACTCAGAAATTTTATGCTGTAACATTACATTTGTCACTCAGTTTGCAGAAACATGACGTAGTGGTTGCCGTCTTAAAAGCTGAGCCTTGGGGCACCTGGGTGGCTCAGTTGGTTAAGTGTTCAATTCTTGATTTTGGCTCAGGTCATGATCTCAAGGTCGTGAGATGGAGCCCGATGTCAGGCTCCGTGCTGGGCATGGAGCCTGCTTGGGATTCTCTCTCCCTCTGCCTCTGCCCCTGCTCGCTTGCTCTCTCTCTCTCTCTCTCTCTCTCTCTCGATGTCAAGTAAATAAATAAATCTTTAAAAAAGAGAGAAAGTTGAGCCTTGTGTATGTTGGTGGCTTCTCTGCAGCTCCTGCTGCATCATTCACAACCTTGACCAAATCCCCTTCTGAGAAGGCCTTCACACAAGATAGGGAAAAAATGTTAACAGGAACAGTCAGCCCCAAGCGCTTGCCTTAAGCGGAATGGTGATGAGAGCCTTTCAGAGTGTTTTCAAATCCCTGAATCCTGTGTACTATAATGAGGCTGGGGAGTGCCACACTTAGAACACCGTGGACAGTTGATGATAGGTCATTAGGGTTCTCTTCTAGAAATGTAAATGTGAAATGTGGTGCTGAGGTGCGTCTGCTAAAGTGTATTTTTAGTACCCTTTCATTTCTACGTTATCCAATGTGGAAATGAAATTCATGACGCTGGTTACAGGAACTTACAAAATAACGTACAAAGAACAACTGATAAGAAATGTGCTTTCAGAATGAGTACAATGGGCAGTGTCACATAAACCGGTTGAAATGTTTTAAAAATCCATCCCCATCTCTTGTCTTGATGGCTCGGTGGAGCCAAATGGAACCTGGCAAAACAGGACATTTTTCTTCATTTAATCCTCTGAACAACCTGTGACTTTTATAGATAATAATCCCGAGACATGAGAGGTTACATAGTGCACAGAGTTTAAGTCCCCAGTTGTTCTTGTCTTTGAAAATTATATGTAACTCTAGAAGCAGTGTCAAACAATAAATAGGAAAGAAGAAGAAAAGTATGGGCCCTCTTTAGGAATCTGCCTACAAATTAACCTAAGTATTTAGCCTTTCCTCCTTTTGCATGTTTCAAGATGTTCAAAAGTGAATCAAATGTCTCCCCAAGCTTATTGTTTGGTCCTGATTAGCAGGCATTGTTCATTGTTGACCAGAAATGGGGCATTATACATACTTTGATTCAGTTTCAAAATAAAGTCCTTCATTTTAAAAGAACATCTGGTAAAGATCTTTAAAAACTTATTAAAATAGATGACTTTTCTATCCATACATGACAAATTCTTAAGATGTAGATCAATAAATTAGTTTTTTCCATAGGGTTTAGTGTGCTAACCCCACATGTTCTTAACTAATAACTTGGCGTTTTTTTCTTTAACTTAATATTAAACACACTGGCAGAAATAATCATTAAATAATACTCATTTCCTCTAACTAGCTATTGTAGACTTGCTTTGTAAGACACAACAATTAGATATTTTCTTGCCTAAGGGCTTCAGCTTATATGGTTGAGAACTTCAATTCCTGGTATATGGAAAGTCCTTAATAAATTGTTGCTGAACTTAATTGAACTAATTTTTTTTCATAGTACAAAATGATTGTTTACTTAAATGTCTATAAAATATTATGAACCACTAAAGGGAAATGTAAGTGTTAAAATAAGGTAATTTTGATACAAGCGTAAAATCTCAATATAGTATTTAAATAATCTTGCTCACATAGAGGGTATGATATTCCCTGGAAATTCCTTGGAATTTTTGTCTAGGGCTGCTTGTAATACCGGTTGCTTCCTTCTTTCCTCTGTGTTTTCCTACTTACTGATGTGTGCGCTGTGTCCTTGCAGTTCAACAACATGTTGCTATACTGTGTACCAAGGTTCAGCTTGGTGGGCTCTAAATTCACGGTTCGAACGAGGGTTGGCATTGATGGAATGAAAATCGTGGAGACTCACAATGAAGAATATCCACACACTTTCCAGGTATCTGGGAAGGAGAGAACGCTGGAGCTGCAAGCCAGGTGAGAGAAGCCTTCCTATCACACAGCTTTCCAAAAGCATCAGAATGAGTCGTAGCACAGAATAATTCTGAGGATCTTTCCCACGTGAATACTATAGACCTCTGGGAATCTGATTAGACCTAAGTAAAGAAACAGAATCTCTTAAAGGCAGGAATCATGTTATCCCTTTTGATTCCTTCGTAGTGCCTGGAGAGTGGTTTTCAGACAGTAAGAATTCAGTAAATTAAATTGACTCTTAGATTTGCAAGGTGCTCAGAGAATGAAGTGGTTGCGTTTGAGCCAGAGTTTTGAGTCTCGTAGGAAAGGGTTCTTCCTCCCTCCACCCTTCGTTTTGGTGCGCGATGTTTATTGATGCTCACTGTCCCGTGCTAAATGTTGAAGCATTAACTGTCAGTCCTTCAGTGGCTCTGCATTCATGTGACTTATTGACATTTTGATGGAGAGGATTTTCAGAGGAGGCAGAGTAGAAAAGGTAATGATTTTCCTGCCAAAGTTGGGGGATACAGGAAGGGGGCAATTGGGGTTATAATGGCTTCTGGAAACCAGGACTTCTGGAAGGGATGGTTCTTCATACAAGCTTTGTTGAGTTGGAAAGAAGGGCTGGGGTTCTGGCATCCATCTGCTTAACATAACCATGTTTGGAAAGAAAAAACCATGAGAACCACTGCAGTGGCTACCCCTGGGGTGAACCTCTGGAAGATAGAATGCTGTCATGTTTTGAAATATCTGCCTTAGAAGACTGCCCTCCGTTTATCCTACAAAGGCATATCATGGTGCAATTTGGGAACCTTCAGAAGGTCACAGATCAGAGGGTTAAGTACCAACCCTGACTCTGATGTTCTGATACCCTAGAATCTGGAGACTCAGCACTTCTGTTCCTTTTTGTTCTCTTGCACCAATAGCATATGGTTCTGGCTGCTCAGGTGAATTCATCCTGGATATTTGTACTTAGTGACTGCATAAAAGTTTGAAGTTCAGACTTTTAAAAGAGAATAATTCATTTTAGCAGGAATCTGTGCCCAGGGAATCAGGGAATTGGTGAAATTACAGTTAAGGGAGATACGGCAGGCTGGTACAGTTTGAAGAAGTAGCCCTTTGATTTCCCACAGAAAATCTATACTGAAGCTGCCATTACTTAGGGAGCTGCCTGGGGACTGCTCTAAGGATTAGAAGGTGGCATTTCGAGTATAAGTTAAAAGTGTAGAGGACTTGGCTTTGAATGGCATAGTTTTCCTACCTTATGGTGGGATTTTGGGCCCCAACCACCAAATCCGAGGGAAGAATGTATTATGCTGTGCTCGGAGGCTCCTGACCTGAGTCCTCACTCAGTACTTGACTCACTGAGTGAATGGTTCTGGCAACAGAGAGTTCTCATCAATAGTTCTGACCATCAGAGAAGTCTTCATTGCAGATGAAGGAAGACATTGCTGCTCTGAAATCCAGCATACTTCCAAATCTAAAAACCCGAGAGAGGTGTTGAAGCAGCAAAAGAGAGGTGATCAAGGTTTTGGGGGTTGCCTAAATGGACACTCCAGCCATGCATTAGCAGGTTGGCCTATTTTCTCTTCAGGATAGGGCTGATGCATGAGGAATTTTCTTACGTATAAGCAGTAATCACTTCGTAGAGTTCCAATATGCAGTATTGGATACATTTCAGTTGGTATTGAAAACACAGTCATTTTACCTTAAATTTCTTATTTCCCTAATCTCATTGCTGCAGTTATATTTCTGATTATATGGTGAATTGAAAAGCTGAATTATGGGGCGCCTGGGTGGCGCAGTCTTTGGGCATCTGCCTTCGGCTCAGTGCGTGATCCCGGCGTTATGGGATCGAGCCCCACATCAGGCTCCTCCGCTGTGAGCCTGCTTCTTCCTCTCCCACTCCCCCTGCTTGTGTTCCCTCTCTCGCTGGCTGTCTCTCTCTGTCAAATAAATAAATAAAAACTTTAAAAAAAAAAAAAAGCTGAATTAAGTGATTACTTTTCATCTAGTGTATGATTCTTACAAGAATAAGGGCAAACATTGGAAGTCTCAGAACATCAGCGTGTTACGGTGATTACGTAAGCCCAAAGTTGGGTATATATTTGGAGATATTTAAAGATCATTCACTTCCAAACCCACCTGGGAAAAAAAGCGTTCTGCTTTTCTTGCTAAATGATTCAGCCTTAAGACTGACCTTTTACACTCTGTTTCCTCTTTCATATTTAAAAGAATATTAAGTATTTTGTCTTGTATGGTTTTTATGTAATGGTTTTATATATTGCTAAATTAATTTTAAAAAACATAGTAATAAGTAAATTAGAGGAGTAAAAAAATCTGCCAAGACGAGGCAGTAAAACAAAAAGCATTAAAGACTTGTCAAGTTTCTTTGCATTGAAAAGGCTAGAAACAACCGGGAAATAGCTGTGATTCCAGAGCAGTGGAACTGGTTTTAACCAGGCAGGGCCCTGCAGTAGAAAGTCTCTTTTGAGGGGCAAGATTGAACCCCCCCCCCCTCAGGCTCTTTGTCCAAGGATCCCCAGGTGGACAATAAGCAGAATCTTCCATTTGACAGGCACGGATTCCAGCAGCATTCTTGGCACATCATGATGCTCAAGAATAAATTTGCTGGAAAGATGGATGATGTCATAGGAGCACAGCTCCGGCCAGCACCACGCGTATGTGATGCCTGTGGGAGCGAGGCATGTGAGGTTCAGGCTGGAGCTCACGCTTAGCCCTAGCCTACCAAACACATGCAAACAAAGAGAGCCCACTCTTTTGGCATTCTTCAAAATCCTCCAGTTTGGAGATCTAGCTGTGTCCAGAACCTACTAATGGGGACTTTCCTAATAGACTCTGTGACAGCAGCCGGCTGTATAAGCTACCTACAAGGGAGATGAAATAAAGAAAATTTGCCTCAGTAGGAAAATAGAAGACTTGACTATAGTCAAGGAAATTTTGTCCCAACAGAAAATTATTAAATACTGGAATGAGTCCATTAATCTGTGAAACTTCCTTCCTACAAGCATCTAAAATGTTTGCTTTGCTTTATCTCCAATAGTTTAAGTACGGTATTGCCTAAAGCTTTCTAGCAAAATTGTTTATCAAAGGAAATGTTAAATAGCTCCCTAAAGCCTTACAAAGATATTTTAGATTCTAGAGGATAATCGTAATCTTTTCTAAGATACGTTGTGACTAGTAGCCTTCAAAAGCCTCCTGTGTTTTCGTAAAGGTGAATTGGAAGACTAGTTGTGTGTCTGGTACAGTGCTAAATCTGCAGTTACCTAACATATTGAGCTAGGTGATGGTTGTTAAACTTAATTAACATCAGGGCAATATATTAATGGAAGCTAAATGTAACTATCCCAGTCAAAAGTTATGTGTACCAAAAACTCTGTTTAAGGGGCACCTGGGTGGCTCAGGTGGTTAAGCATATACATTTCTTCTCAGGTTGTAATCTCCAGGTCCTAGGATTGAACCCCAAATTGGGCTTTCTGCTCAGGGATTCTGCTTCTCCCTCTCTCTCTCTCTAATGAATAAGATCTTTTTTTAAAAATTAAAAAAAATAAAACTCTGTTTAAGAATTTTTTTTGTTCAGGGATGCCTGGGTAGCTCAGTTGGTTAAGCATCTGACTCTTGATTTCAACTCAGGTCATGATCTCAGGGTCGTGAGATTGAGCCCCAAGTCAGGCTCCACGCCCAGTGTGGATAAATAAAATTCTCTCTCTCCCTCTGTCTCTCCCCCTTTTCTTAAAAAAGAAAAAAAAGAATTAATTTGTTCAGTTGCCAGCAATTCTGTTTAATTTTTATGTAACTCCTCCCTAGACATCCCTGAATTTTCCAGAAAGTTGAAACAGCATTAAACCATAGTTTTATTCATGAGGTATAACTCATTACTTTTCTCTGTACTCACTTGAATTTTGTTTTGTTTTAGTTCTGAGCAAGACAAAGAAGAATGGATCAAGGTAAGCCATATTTCTGTTTTTTATTTTTGTTTTTTGGTAACCTTTGTATGTGTACTCAAACGTGCACATAGAATAGATAGAATAAAATCTGTCATATAATATTTGTCATCAGAACAAGGTCATTTAATTTTTAAGATCATTCTTACGTCATAGATGTTGTTCGATAAAGCATTTTCATTAATCTGCATGTGATATTTTAATGTGTGCTTTGAATCTCGTTTATATTTTAGGCTCTTCAACAGACCATTGATGCTTTCCATCAGAGACATGAGACCTTCAGAAATGCAATTGCAAAGGATAACGACATGCACTCAGAGGTTTCTGTAAGTCGAAATAAAGTCTTCAAGTTCTTTTCTCTTTGCAGTTGCAGATCTGTCTAATCATTTTCTTATCTTGCCTTTTCTCTTTGCAATGTCAGAACTGGCTATTTAGACAGAATCTCATTCTTTCTTACATGAATACAATAGTGAGTGCCTTTTTATGCTGCTTAAACTTCTTTAAACTTTCTATTTCTTTTCCTAGGTCATGAGGTTCATAGGATGATATGAGCAGTGTTTTCAAAGTCCTTTTTAATAAATTAGTAAATAAGTAAATAAATAGATGGAAATGACAGCATTTTCTATTAAAATTGAATCCATTTTAGACTGCTGAACTAGGGAAAAGAGCTCCAAGATGGATCCGAGATAATGAAGTAACAATGTGTATGAAATGCAAAGAGTCTTTCAATGCACTAACAAGAAGAAGGCATCATTGTCGAGCATGTGGACATGTAAGTGAGATTTCTTAATGATCATGAAGGTTGTTAGTAACTAGGTAAGTGTAGTATAATCATCAAGTTTGAAAAGGAGGGGGAAAAATCATTCAGTAAATAAACCACCTAATTGATAAACTTATTTTGATGACAGCTATGTGTAAAACACTGTGCTGGGTCCTGGAAAAAATTTGATAAACGAAATGATACCCTTCTTCACCTAGCTTACATTCTACTGGAGAATATAACAAAAGTCAAGTAAATAGACAAATAAGCATTTCAAATTACTATAAAAACAATAAGGAGGCAATGAAGAAGTTAGAATGGAGAATAATGTTAATGGAGGAGGACTTGAAATCAATTTTACTTAGAAAAATGAAGACCTGGGGCGCCTGGGTGGCTCAGTTAGTTAAGCGTCCGACTCTTGATTTGGGGTCAGGTCATGATCTCGGGGTTGTGAGATGGAACCCCCCCGTCGGTCTCCCTCTGCCCCTCCCCCTTCCCTCTCCCCCTATTAAAAAAAAATTAAGAAGAAAGAAAAGAAAAATGAAGACCTATCTGAAGGGTCGATATTTAAGCTGATGCCTAAAGAGAGGTGGGAAAGGCATTCGGTGGCTCTGTATGTCAGAAGCCCTGAGATAGGAGAAAATTGGGTCTGCTCTTGAGATGCCAGAGGTCATGAGGCAGGAGCCCAATGAGTATGCAGAACTGTGGCGTAAGAAGTAGTTAGAGGTAAATAATAACCAAACGAGTTGATGTCCTTGGGAAAACAAGAGATGGAATTTAAGGCTTCTAATGGGAGAGGGAAACTTCCCTCCATTATAACAAAAAGGAAAAAGGAAATGATGGGTGCAAATGTGGGTGTGTTTTTTATTTTATGGTAGGAAATTTTCAGTATGATGATAACTATGTTGTCATTGAAGTATGAGGAAGAGTCATCAGCTGAAAGAAAAGGGGGAAGGGTTGGAGAGATGGGGGAAATTCAAGAAAGAGGGCTCAGTATGAAATAGTTGTCTCTGGGCAGGGGAGTGAGCCTCCCCAAGGAGCAGGTGTGGACTGCTCTGTGCCCATTAGAGGTTTACGATTATATATGCAAAGGGACACACAGTCCACTTACTGGCAAGGATTGTTCTCTCACAAAATTCAACACCTCCAGCCAGAGAAGGCAGGTGACAAGTTTTCAGTGATTTGAGTTGTTTCATATAGAAAAGGTGAGGAGGAACAAAGCACGAAATGAGGCAGGAGAGAGAGAACAGCAGGTTTTGGATGGCCTTATAAACCAAGTTGAAGGTGATATACTTTCTTCTAAAAAGCAACAAGTAAACAGAGAAGGGTAGGCTGTGCTTTAATATATTAGTAGTATGCTAACGTGCAAAACAATTCTTATTGATAGTTCTTCTAGATTATTCTCTTATTGCAGATTTATTCTTCCATTTTTATCGTGAGTTTTCTCTCAGTGAAGCAGTTTTGTGGTCAAATTCAATTTGATTGCAAACAACTATTTTTCTCCCTGAGGGTAAGACTTTTGATCTGTCATTGAGTTTGTTTGAAACGATTTTAGGTATTGACTGATAGACTCACCTTCAGTAAACAAACAAAACTGTGTTTGAACGTGGACTACCAAAATACTATAATATGATTTGAAAATAAATAAGATAGTAGCTGATATGAATGTACAAATGCAGGCATGTCTAATTCCAAATCCTACAGTAATTTCATTGTAATTATGAGAAAACAATGAGTAGTTCTTTATCATGAATTTATATGCTGTGAACCTAAACTAAAAGTTTTACTAATATTTGTGTGTTCATAAATGCTTTACTACAAATTGGGAAAAACATGCTTCTAGAAGCAAGTAGATAATTTTTTATTTATTTATTTATTTTATTTTGTACAGATTTTATTCAAATTCCAGTTAATGTACAGTGTCATATTAGTTTCAGGTGCACAATATAGTGATTCAGCACTTACATATAACACCCAGTACTCACTACAGCAAGTGCCCTCCTTGATCCCCATCACCTATTTAGTACCTCCCCCACCTCCCCACTGGTAACAATCAGTTTTTTCTTTATAGTTAAGAGTCTGTTTCTTGTTGTGGCCCTCTTTTTTTTTCCCCTATGCTCATTTGTTTTGTTTCTTAAATTTCACATATGAGTGAAATAATGGTATTTGTTTTTCTCTAACTGACTTATTTTGCTTAGAATAATATTCTCTAGCTCCATCCATGTCATTGCAAATGGCAAGATTTCATTCTTTTTGATGGCTGAGTAATATTCCGTGTGTGTGTGTGTGTGTGTGTGTGTGTGTGTGTGTGTACACGTGTGTACACACTACATCTTCTTTATCCATCCATCAGTCAGTGGATGTTTGGGCTCTTTCCATAGTTTGGCTATTGTAGATAATGCTGCTGTAAACACTGGGTGCATGTATCTGAATTAGCATTTTTGTTATCTTTGGGTAAATACCTAGTAGTGCAATTGCTGGGTCAGAGGGTACTTCTATTTTTAACTTTTTGAGGAACCTCCATACTGTTTTCCACAGTGGCTGCACCAGTTTGCATTCCCACCAATAGTGCTCCTTTTTCTGCATGCTCCCCAACACCGGGTGTTTCTTATATTGTTAATTTTAGCCATTCTGACAGGTGTGAGGTGGTATCTCATCATGGTTTTGATTTGTGTTTCCCTGATGATGAGTGACGTTGAGCACCTTTTCATGTGTCCGTTGGCCATCTGTATATCTTCTTTGGAGAAATGTCTGTTTATGTCTTCTGCCCATTTTTTAATTGGATTATTCGTTTTTTGGGGTGTTGAGTTTTAGAAGTTTTATACATTTTGGATACGAATCCTTTAACAGATATGTCATTTCCAAATATCTTCTCGCATTCAGTCGGTTGCCTTTAGTTTTTTTGTTTCCTTCACTGTGCAGAAGGTTTTTATTTTGATGAAGTCCCAATGGTTTATTTTTGCTTTTGTTTCCTTTGCCTCAGGAGACATCTAGTAAGAAGTTGCTATGGCCAAGAAGATAATTTTTTAAACTGGAAGGTTTTTTCCCTAACAGTTATCCTATAATAATCAGAAAACAAACTGCTAAGAAATAGCATGCATTTGCATTGTACTCATTCATTTACTGGCATTTTGTAAATGTTCATTGGGTGCCTTATGAGCAAAATAAATAAGGACAATTTCTCACAGAGCTTATAGCCTAGTGAGGGTTACAAACATAAACTCTGAATAATCACATGAGTATATGATTAAAAACTCATCAGTGCATCAAGAAATGTAAGGGAACTTCAGTAGCATAGGTGACAAGAGACAGTGCTCTATTCTGGAAGTTGGAGGAGTCTTCCTTGAGGAAGTGAGATTTGAGTCAACATCTGAAGGATGAACAAGAGTTAATTCACTGAAGCAGAAATGAGAGAGGAACGGAGTATAGCACCTCAGGGGCTCTAAGAAGCCAGTGTCATAGGGGACACAAAGAGGAAGAGGGGCAGATTGTATAGCATGTTGTAGGCCATGGGGAAGAATCTGTTCTTTATCCAAGAGCAAAGGGTAAACTGTAAGGATTTTAAATAGAGGAGAAACCTATCAGATTAGCATGTATAAAACAGCATCTGGTGCTGTTTGGAAAATAGCTTGGAGGGATGTAAAAATAGAGGCTAGAGAAGGCTCCAGTAAGAATTCCAGTAAGCATGCTACAAGGACCAGTCATGAGACTATAATAGTCCAAATTACAACATTGATAGCTTGGACTTGGAAGGAAGATGTAGAAAAATAGACAGATTGAAAAATATCTAGGAGATAAAATCATCAGGACTTTGTAATGTGGTGACTCTGTGGGGTGATGTAGAGGGAGGTTTTGAAGATGATGACTCCTAGGTTTCTGACTTGCCTTGACTGGTTAGATGGCTGTGCTATTTTCTGTAATAGGGAGCACTAGAAGGGAACAGGTTGGGAGGGGTGGGGTGAGTCAGGAGAGATCTGAGGGCAGGGAAAATCAAGATCATTAGTTCATTTGGGAGTATATTGATGAAACATCCAGAAGCATGAAGGGTAAACGTCTGGACCAAGCCTTTGAAATCTCCTGCCTTTAAGAGTGAGCAAGACAAGGGTGAACAAGGAGAACCCATACTCAACAGAATTATAATACCATGGTATATACTCCATTAGGATACAGGTATCCTAATGTTCCTAGGGTATTCTTAGTCTAGTTTAAATTTGTGTTGAATATTTAACTCCTTCTTATTTATTATTGCTCTGATTATTGCTCAAATCTTTATGATTATTCACTTTTTTTAAATTTAAGGTGGTTTGTTGGAAGTGTTCTGATTACAAAGCTCAACTTGAGTACGATGGTGGAAAATTAAACAAAGTTTGTAAAGACTGTTATCAAATAATAAGTGGATTCACAGACAGTGAAGAAAAAAAAAGAAAAGGAATTTTAGAGGTATGGAATACTAAATGTTTGATAACTTTTAAATTTTTATGCAAGGAATATAGAGTTGTCTTTTAACCCTGAAGAATACAAACAGCATATCTTGTTACTTCTCTTACTATTTAACAATTTGAAGAACAAACAAGATTCATGTCCTATCCTGCTAGATTTGGGGATCATATTCAGTTGTGTAGAAAGAAGAGGGACAAGTGCTGTATTTTAATCAACATGCATTTGAGAGTGAAATACGCTGGTTTTGTGAAGGTGACTATAGTCAAATATTAGAGTATTACTTGTTTGTTCTAATGCCCGACTTATATTTTTTAATACGAAAGCTTTTCTGTCAGTTTTATCATATTGGCTTCAAAAACCACTGCCTGAAATTATTAAAATTCATGTTGAAGTATTTATTACCTGAAAATGTCTACCAACTTCTTGCATTAAAATCATCATTTGATAGCCAGTGACAGTAATCTGGTAACTGCATTGAAATATCATTGAAATGTCTTGCAAATGAATTGGACTCATGTTTTTAGACTAAAGTCAGAACCTCCCAAGCCTGGGAACTATAATGCAGCTTGTATCTGAAATGAGTTTTACACTCAAAGACATTAACATAAGGAATAAATTATGTAATAAGGCCTTTGTGGCAGAAAGTTCGACATAACCTGGAAAGTCTGTGAAGAATAGGCTCATGATCAGAATTCTGTGTATCTAAAGCCAGAGACATACTTGGTTTATTAAGAATTTTCGTGGTTTATTAATAAATAAGCATTTATTGAGCATCTATACAGTGTAAGCATACCAAGGTCATTTCTGTTCACTGAAAAAGAACCCTAAACTTCAGCATCCATTGAAGTTTAAAGTGTAGGCTGAGAAGCTCAAAGTATAACTGAATTCTTCTGGGGTATAGATGTTGCTTGTAGGCAGATCAAAATGCACTTTCTCTGGCAGGGAAGGTGGAGACACATTTCATTGGCTCCCAGGAACACAGCCTCAAGACTTAAACGCAGCAACTGATGAAACTGGCATACTATAATGAGTCAAATAACTTGTGTTAAGGGATGAATTTCAGTCTGTATCTATGAAATAAAAAAAAAGCTCTAGGTAGTTTTCTTAAAAAACCTATACTTGGGGGACAAATTACCAGGGTAACACTTTTAATCAAGTAAATATATAATGTGAGGTCCAGCAATAGGAGATAGTACATATGTGCACACACACACACACACACACACATGCACACATATATATTTGAAACTGGCTGCATGCCAACGAGTTTGTTGTGTGCTCTAGACCAACGGTCAACAAACTTTTCCTGTAAAGGGTCAGAGAGAAACTATTTTAATCTTTGCAGGCAAAGAGGAAAAACTGAGACTATCACTTCTATACCAAGAAAGAAAATGTTCTCACAATGTTTTGACAAAATTCAGTAATAACTTAGTATAACTTTTTATAATATGGTAATAAGACTGGAATTCTGTGTGGGTAGGGGAGATAGCAATTTGTTTAATTGGAGTCCAGAGTTAGTGTTTGCTGACACCAAATTGATTTTAAATGTTCATCTATAAAAACTATTCTAATAGCTCATAGACCATACAAAAACAGGTGGTGGGCTGGTGGGCCCTAGCTTGCCAACCAGTGCTTCTTAAACCGTCTCTGATGAAGGGCCAGTTTTATTTCCAAACCACCACAGCTCAATATTTTTGTAAAATACATAATCATGTTGGTTGCATGTCATCACAAAGTCCAGTTGCTCTAAAAATTTCCAGGTGCTTACTCTTACTTTCTGTGCTTTATCTTGAATGGGTAGCAAAGCAGTCTGAACCAGTACTGTTCAGTGGATGGCATTGAGTAGCTCTACCCTAAGGATTAGAGTAATCGAAAATAGAAGCAAACCACTTGCTTCCCATAATGTGTATAATAATATCTATCATTTAGTCAAATGGTTTTGTTCCCTTTTTGACCAGAGATAGATAGATAGATAGATAGATAGATAGATAGATAGATAGATAGATGTCTCTATCAGGAGACAAAGCAGAAAACTGTAAAATCTACAAAGACTTGTTGCAGTTTTAAAAACTTTTAAATTATCTCAGGTTCCAGGACAAAGATTGCTGGTCAGTATTTGCCTTTTTGCTATTGCAGTTGAAGCTGGTATAGATTGTGGTTAAAAGCTCTGGATCCAGACCCAAATGCCTAGCATGCTGGTTCCTAAATGTGTGATCTGGGGAGAGGTACTTCATCTCTGAACCTCATAGATAATGAAAGTGGTATCTTCTTAGTGTCGGTATGAGGATAAAATAAAATAATACACATAGTGGGATAAGAAAAGCACCTGCCTAGCAAGCACTCAGTAAATGTTTAACTTTATTTAAATTTGAGGCCTTGTACTACAAAGAGTTAAAATTCAGTTAAATATTTTCCCTGGCTCATGAAAGATGTAAATGAGTATTTAAATAATCATTGCCGATGAACCCTTTCTGGACATTCCCAAGAGACATTTTATATGAATATATTGTACTTTATGAATATTCCCTTAAGGTGAGTTACTTCTCTACCTGGTTCATTTTGTGTTCTCTCTCTCTCACTCTTTTTCCATTATATTTTTCTAGATTGAATCAGCAGAAGTATCTGGAAACAGCATAGTGTGCAGCTTTCTTCAGTATATGGAGAAGTCAAAACCTTGGCAGAAAGCTTGGTGTGTGATCCCCAAACAGGACCCTCTTGTGCTGTATATGTACGGTGCCCCCCAGGTATCTAAACGGCATCTTTCTGAAGGGACAGAGGTCCTGGGGCGGTTGCGGGGGTGGGGGTGGCAAATAGACACTGAACTCAGAATCCTTCCATTACTCCTCTGCAGAACAAGAGAGCTCAGACAGTTGCATTGTCTTTCATTACAATTGAAAATAATTAGTAACTAAAATACAAATTTATTTAAACTGATTTTTATTTTTTTAAACTTTTTGTTTTTTTTTTTTTTTTTTTAAGATATAGCCTCTGGTTTCTTCACCCCGTGCATCACTTGCCCTCTTCTCCCCTCTCATTCCTGTTCAGTGATTGGAGAAAGGATGATTTGGATTGGGAAGGGGCATGGGAAGCAGGAGTGAAGCAGAGGGAGAAGCAAGGAGGAGAAGGAGGCTGTTTGAAGAGGGATATAATTATTATAGGTTGGGTTTTTTTTTTTTTTCCTGAATGGATAGATACCTTAAAGAAGAAAGGAATTTGAGAAGAAGGGGAATTTAAATCAACCCCGGGTTTTCATTGTCCAGTAACAAGTTTTTGAGAGCCATGTATGCATGGATCGGACCTCAGTCTGTGGGAGCAACAGACATGCAGGCGTCGCTTCTAACCAGAGCAGCACCAGGCACTGTGGATTGTGTGGTGCTTGAAAAACACCTGCGTTCACCGGGAAAAAGATAAAATCTTAAATGTACCTGTTGTATTTTAGCCTGTCTCTACATTAAGGGCTGGTGAAATTTTATTTTAGAAATAAACTTAGGGGCGCCTGAGTGGCTTAGTCCGTTAAGCCTCTGCCTTTGGCTCAGGTCATGATCCCAGGATCCTGGGATCAACTCCCGTATCTGCCTCCCTGCTCAGCGGGAAGCCTGCTTCTCTCTCTCCCTCTGATGCTCCCCCTGCTTGTGCTCTCTCACCATGTCAAATAAATAAATAAAATCTGAAAAAAAGAAAGAAAGAAACTTAAAATACCAAGGTATATATTGTTTTCTATTTCATTGTTTTTCCTCTTCCCTTTTCTTGTCCATAAATAAAATGATGCATGAATGAATGGATCACCAAGTAAAACTGTGTTTGGTAATCAAATCATCATTAACATTTGCTGGTTTTATACAGTAAGATAACTATTATTCTTTCCCCTTTTCATCTGAATGAAGAGCTAAATGGACTCCGTCACAGAGAGAGGGGGTGGGGTGTAGGGTCCGTGAATCCCAGCTGATTTAGGTGTCTGCTCTCATTCACTAATTCGTTCAGCCAGCACTGAATGTGTTGACCTCACGTCCAGGCAGTATGCTAAGCACTGGATCCCCATCTCTGTCCACAGAGAGCTCACAGCACGAGTCTGTGTCGAACATTGATAGGTAAAGAGTTTAGTGGGAGCCAGATCACAAAGGGCCATGGATAGCAGGCTAATACATCTCACACTCCTGTGTACCACGTTTTTTCCTTAGGACGTCCGAGCCCAGGCCACCATTCCACTCCTCGGCTATGTGGTGGACGATATGCCAAAGAGTGCAGACCTGCCCCACAGTTTCAAACTGACCCAGTCCAAGTCTGTGCACAGCTTTGCTGCAGACAGTGAGGAACTGAAACAGAAGTGGCTGAAAATCATCTTCTTAGCTGTCACAGGTGAGACACCAGATGGTCCCAACAAGCATCCAGCCACCTTGGATGATCATCCCGAACCTAGGAAGAAGTCAGAATGCTGAACTCCAGGACCATCCACGATGTGGAGGTCTCAAGATTTACAGCTCAAGACATTCCCAGCCCTCCTTACTCATCTCTTAGCACTTTATGTTGAAATATAGGCTCATAAATGCATCTTTTGGGGACTATTTTCCTATGTTTCTGTACTGTTAGTGAAACCGATGTGCAGAGCCATTCTACCGATAAAAGTTTGAAATAATGTGAAAATAGAGCATTTTTTAATGAGCTATTCCTTGCATATGTACTTTTGTCTTGAAGAAAACAGTATCAATGGGTTCTATCACTATCAGGTTAGAATAGGCCACTTCCATCTAAGGTCCTTTATGTCTTCTCCCTCACAGGTAGGACTTGTAACAGTTTGAAAAATATACCTCCATGTTGCCAAAATAGATCCATGGTTAAAAAAGAAAAAAAAAATTACAGGGACAGTTTAGGCTATTGTATTAACTTATTTAATTTAGTTTATAAAGCTCAAGCTGCATAAATAATGTATGTTCTTTTAAAACAAAAAGGACAACTTGTTGGTGTTCAAACTTTCAACTTATTAAGAAAAGATAATACTTGTTTTTGTAGAAATATTCCTAAGAAGAAAATATCTCAAGTATATAGCAATTATGTGTATATAGTATTAAATATGAATATAATTATATTATACATGCTTTTCTCTTCAGCTTTAGGTTCATATTTGTCTCTAATTTATTTTTTAAATATAAAGCATGTTTTATCTTGGAATTGAACAATGTTCTAAACTTCAGAAATGTTTTTGGTGATTTATGTTTAACTGATTGACATCTAAGGGTATTGATATTTTTATAATAAGAAAAAGCAGTAATTTATGTGGCATGGGATATATTAGTTCCAACAGTATTTTTAAAGTACTATTTTTTCGTTCTGTGCCTATTTAAAACAGTGCCTCTCTCTGAAGGTGCTAATAATACCTATTTAAATATATAATGAGGGTTTAATTAATGCTTCAGTCTTGATTATTCTGAGATAATACACTTTGGCCACTGGGATGGTGGAAGTCACGCAGGTTATTTTACCTTTCACAGTCCTGCAATTGTTGTAGCAGTTAATATCAGCATGTGCAAAACTGTTCACAGAAACCTGAACCGTACAAGATACCTGACTTTATACAGAGCTGGGACACATGGAAACTACATTTATTGTAATGTTTTTCTTTTCCGTAAGACTGTTAAGCATGGTCAAATGAGGACTATATATAGTTAACACTTAAGGTAACTGTGTGGGCCTATTCCTTTGTCAGATGGGAAAGGAAATTCACATGTGTTTGTGGGGTAGGTAGATATTAGAGGAAGTTTATGCTCAACTCTTCTAACCACCTTAGTGAAGAAGAGGAGAAGAAAACACAATAATCAAAAGCAATATTTTAATGGCAGATTGGGGAGGTACAAGATGTTTGAAGAGAGTCTGAGCATTTTTTTCAAACCCTGTCATCTGGGGAAGTTTTAATAGTCAAAACATGATTTCTTGTCACAAAGGCTGCTCTTCATTATATTATATTGTGGTTGTGATTAAAATCTCACATTAAGTTGGCTATTTAACTTAATCTTTTTCTCAAATTAGTTTTTTCCCCCCATTTATCCTGTTATGCCCCAGACATTATCACTTTCAAATGCCTAAGTCTGCTAGAAATCCACAAGAACGACCCCACTATCTTGGCCTTTGAGAATTATACCTTAAGTGTAGAATGGATTCACTCAGAATTTGAGACAGCCACACATTTATTCAGGCCTGTCATTTTAAGAAATATTTGAAGTCTCTCCTTTTTTCCCCCCACTCCAAAGGAGAAGGTAAACTAGTTATGGCTGACACAATTAGATTGCCTTTCTCTATAAAAGGAATGCCAGCCATGATCATTAATATTAAGCCAAATATTTGGAATCAGAAAGAGATAAAGAAAGGTGTAGCTTCTTAGGCCCTATCAAATCAGGGACAGACCGAAAGAAATGTTACATCACTTCTCTTTTCTAGTTGCCAATCGTGTGGGGGCTGGTGTGTGTGTATGTACAACATACGTATTCAGGGTGGCTTTTGAGATGCTTACACTAGAGCTGTAGATGATGCATTGGCGTTCTGAATCTCCAAAAAAGAGAAGCAATAAAGATGTAGAATGATTATCAGGAGAACATGACTTTTGTAAACTGTGACTAGAGCATTGGAAACGTAAGGGTCGGTTTAGAAGATTTATGGGCCAGATTATTTTTGAAACCTATTCTGAACAGTGAGGAGAGTACACTTTGCCGATCATAAATTGTTATCCTGCAATGGGAGTAACATGAATACACTCAAGTTTTGGCTCAGTAAATATCAATGTTATTTAATTTAGATTATCAAAAGAATATGTAAAAAGAATATAGTCATGTTCTTGACATGATCTTTAATTTCTCAAAAAAATTAGAAATAATTGTACTAGAAGAGAATTTTTGATTATCCAGTTACCATCTTTCATGGTCCACCCTGTGTTCTTTCGACAAGCACAAAGAGAAGCATCGAGGCAGCCTTACCTGTTTCTCATAAAGAATCACTAATGCTTTTACTTGGAGGAAGGCAAGGGACTACCCTTAGGCACGTAGTAAACACCCAGCTAAACCAAAAGACATCAAAGTGTGACTGGTTTCAAGAACCATCATATATGTCTTGGTTTCCGAGACACCTGAGCAGTCATGACAAATTGAACATAAAAAAACAATTGATTGCTTTCCTATTAAAACCAACATTCCATATAGGCTTTATTCTTTATTTTCCCTAATTTGGTGCTTTCCAAGTCATCTTTAAAGTGCCCTTTCTCCAAACTTAAAAAATACTTCTTGATAAAAACTATTCATTAAAACATTCCAATGTTTTAAACTTAAATTTTGCTTTTACTGAAAGTCTACCATTTGGTATATTAAGTATGAAATGTAGTGCAGACTTATCCAGGTTTTAAGTGGGACTCAATAATGAAAAATGCCACCAGCCACTTTTGTAATAATGGCATCTACAATGCCATCATGTATGCAAGCAATAAAATTCTTCAGGGTATGTTTTTATACTGAAATTTTAATATGAATGCCCCTAGCCACAAGGATATAGAGAATTAACTTTTAGAAATGATACTATAACTCAAATTACTGGGTATAGGGAAGGGAATGGGGGGCATTATTCCTTGGATTCAAGTAACTGTCAAAAGCATTTTTCCTTTTGCAAAGGGTATGGATGGTGAGAGAATTAAGCACATCTGCACTACTTTATCCAGCTACATTCATTTTCCATGAAGTTTAATACAACATACAGTTTGGTATACTTAACTGCATTGGGCGACCTACCCCAATTAAAAAAAAAAAATTCCAACCTAAAAAATTACCAAACTTTTTACAATAACGTTTTAAATGTGCCCTGTCCCCATATATAAATACACATTTGGATTTTTTAAAAGAGTACTTGTCGTAGTCATAAGTATATAAACCACAAACTTCATAGTACTGCAGGGTTGTTAAAGATTCATTGATGCCTTCCAAAAACCTTATATCAAAAATACTTCATGAGTTCACAATTCTGTTTTACTTTTTCTTGTCTACTTTGTGGAAACAGGGTAGATTTTTTTTTTCCTTTCAAAGTTTAGATCCCATTTCTGATTATATTTAAAGCCTTAAGTTCTTATTCTGAGAATATTGTCTGTAATAACTCTAATAATGATCTTTCTGGACTAGAGATACCCAGAGGAAAAGGCACCAACAGGAGCAAGTAAACTTCTGAGGAACAAAAGTCTTATTTTTTGCAGGTACCCTTGCTATAATGCAGAATAGAAGATTAATTAAAATTTCCTACATCATATGATGTGTTAGCGGGTCTGAGATTAAGCACATGGTATTTATAAGCTAAAATTAATTCAAAAGGCAAGAATGTCTTAATGTTTTCATTCTTCAATTTTGTATTCTTCAAGAATGTATAATATAAAAACTGTGGCTAACCAGTTCTTATTCTATAGAACTGTATTGACACCTGTAGTGGATCGTGTTACTTCTTCATTCTCATCCAATTTTAGTAGAATCAAATTGCTTTTTATTTTCATATTACTATCTACTATAGATTCTTCAGATTTAGAAAATGAGTATGATGTATAAAGACCACTAGATATGCTTTTAAAACCCTTTCTGTGAATTTATGCATATATGTATATATGTAAAAACATTGTTGATTTCCAATTCTGTTTTTCCATAGGAATGAAATTTTTATAGAAAATGTTCTTTTTAACTTAAATATTTTAACATAAATTATTTACATGGATTTTTAGTACAATTCATCCTTATGTGTGCCCCGTAATCGTGTTTTCATGAGATTACTTTCTTTACTGATATAGTAAAGAGGAATAAAAAAATTAGGAAATGAAATAAGCAAGAGTGAACAGAGAGGTAGACAGAGACTGCTGATCACCAGATTAGAGCGGTATATGTTCAGACAAGAGAAAAATACTTGAACTGCAGAAGGAATATGAACTATAAAATAGAAATCTTTATAATTGCATACTGATGGGATCTGTGGCACCCAGGCCTTTTCTCCATTAGTTACTTTTTCCTTTAAGCGTAAAATACTTTCATTCTATGGGCCATTTTCTGCACTGTTTACTGAGGTAAAAAATTCCTCTAAAGTCAAACATTATTTTTCCACTTTTTGGACTGAGCATTTGTCAGAATGCAATGTCTTTTCTGTGTTTTGAGATGGACTAGCATATGGCTTCTACAAGATAGTTTTTAGCTCATTGGGGTCACTGAGAGTTACATGATGGTATACTTCTTCCTAAAATTTGTTATGGTAGATTTAGTGAGAAATTAAATCAAGAAGTCTCATTGTAGCATATTTTAATAAGTGAATACCAAATACATAGAGTGAGATATATATACGTATATATATATCAGTTTGGAAAGAAACACAATAGTCTTGGGGACCATTATGATAACAGAATTGCATTATATATTACACATGATGTGGATGTTGGAATGTATCATTTGAGGGGGGTCTCCATTCATTAGCAATCATGCCTGTATATAAAACTTTTTTTTTTAACCAAACTAGCATTTTATTTTGTGAGTGACAGTTGACTGATATTTTTGAATAAGTGTTATCTGGGTTTTAGAATTGTTGACTGATCAGTTTGAAAAGGTATGTTACCAGAATTTTAGAGTTAACTCCAATGTGAAAAAGTGTACCCAAAAAGTAATTCTTTTCTAGCTATATGAATGTAATATACTTGCATATAGTGTATATATTGTGTAACATATGTATATTTGGTCATAAAGGCATAGAATTGGAAACATTGTAAAATTAAGCACTTTAATTCCTATTAAATATTAAGCATTTGTATCTTGTAAATAAATACATCCTTAAATGAATTATAAAGACTTAAATGTTATGTTAGGACTATAGGTGTTCACAATGATTTTGGTTGTCAGAAATTTTGGTTGTCTCAGAGAGAAGTTACTCCAGTAGAGTGCCGATGATCCTTCCCACCTCCAATCCCCACCAAAACCTGTGGAAGTCTTTCAAGAATAAACCAGTGACAGAAGCCAGGGTTCCCCAGGTGTAGAACTGGGGACTTCTCCCTGTGGTAACTCCAGGCTTAGATCTGCAGGACCCACAAAAACCATGCTGCTCTGTTCTCCAAGAAATGACTGCTTTGCTATGTAGTTTATGGTGTTTGCCTGCATTGTTCAGTCTTATGTGGTGAAACAGACATGGAAGTGGAAGTCAAAGGAATCACATTTTGAGTCTTAGTCCTGCTATTACTATTATGTGACCTTAGACAATTTACCTGAGTCCCAATAATAAACTCTTATAGTCATTCCAAGAAACATGAAAAACACACTTGGTGACGACAAAACACTATATTGGTAAGTAGTATTTCATGGAATACTTCACTGGGTTTCATACAGTTACTTATTGGCTTTTGATTTAAAACATAAAAGATATCCCAAAAAGGCATGTGTGAACATATGACTTAAGAGAGAAAATATTTCCAGAGATAATCCTTTTAGAAATTAATAGCCTTGTTCAGGTCTTAACGAATTAATTTATCAATTGGTTCTTAAAAGCAATTAGCAGGGTGCCTGGGTGGCTCAGTCGGTTAAGCATCTGCCTCCGGGGGCGCCTGGGTGGCTCAGTCGTTAAGTGTCTGCCTTCCGTTCAGGGCGTGATCCCAGAGACCTGGGATCGAGCCCCGCATCGGGCTCCCTGCTCCGCTGGGAGCCTGCTTCTTCCTCTCCCACTCCCCCTGCTTGTGTTCCTTCTCTCACTGGCTGTCTCTCTCTCTCTCTCTCTCTCTCTCTCTCTGTCAAATAAATAAATAAATAAAATCTTAAAAAAAAAAAAGCATCTGTATAATGATTCAACAATGATGTATATTACAAAATGTTCACCAGTTTAAGTGTAGTTACCATCTGTCACCATACAAAGATATTACAATATTATTTGCTACATTCCCTATGCTGTACTTTTCATCCCTGTGACTTATTTTTGTAACTGGAACTTTGTTGTTTTTTAATCCCCTTCACATATTGCTCACATCCCTCCTCACCTCTGGCAACCACTGGTTCTCGGAGATTTTTTTGTTCATTTGTTTTTTAGATTCCACATGAGTGAAATCATATAGTATTTGTGTTTGATTTACTTCACATAATACCCTCTAGGTCTATCCATGTTACAAATGGCAAGATTTATTTTGTTTTAAAGATTTATTATTTGAGAGAGAGTGCGTGGCAGGGGAGGGGCAGAGGGAGAGAGACAAGCAGACTCCTCACTGAGCGTGGAGCCAGATGCAGGGCTCCATCTCACGACCCTGAGATCATGACATGAGCTGAAATCAATAGGCAGACGCTTAACCAACTGAGCCACCCAGGCGCCCCAAGGATTATTCTTTTTTATGGCAGAATACATTCTATTGTATTTATAAATACCACATCTTTATCAGTGGGCACTTAGGTTGCTTCCATATTAGGTTGCTATTGTAAATAATGCTGCAATAAACAAAAACCACACATCTTTTTGAATTGCTGTTTTATTTTTCTTTGATAAGTACCCAAAAATGAAATTAATGGGTTGTATGGTATTTCTATTTTTAATTTTTTGAGGAAAGTCCATACTGTTTTCTAAAGTGGCTGCACCAATTTACATTCCCACCAACAGTGTGTGAGGGTTTCCCTTTCCCCATTCTTGCCAACACTTGTTATTTCTTGTCTTTTTGATAATAGTCATTCTGACTAAAGTGATACCTCATTGTGGTTTTGATTTGCATTTCCCTGATGATTAGTGATGTTGAGCACCTTTCCATGTGTCTGTTAGCCATATGTATGTCTTCTTTGGAAAAATACTTTTTTAGGTCCTCTGCCCATTTTATAATCATTATTTGGTGGGGTTTTTTTTGTTTTCTTTATATATTTTGGGTATTAACCCCTTATCAGATATATCCTTTGCAAATATCCTCTCTCATCTAGTAGGTTGCCTCTTTGTTTGTTCGTTGGTGGTTTTCTTCACTGTGCAAAAATTTATTAGTTTGATGTAGTGCCAATTATTTATATTTGCTTTTGTTTCCCTTGCCTGAGGAGACCTATCCAGAAAAATATTGCTAAGGCTAATGTCCTTGAGTTTACCGCCTATTCTTTTAGGGGGAGTCTTATGGTTTCACGTCTCACATTTGGGTCTCTAATCCATTTTGAGTTTATTTTTGTGCATCATATGAGTGGTCCAGTTTAATTGTTTTGTATGTGGCTGTCCAGTTTTCCCAGCACCATTTATTGAAGAGATTGTCTTTCCCCATTTTTGGTTCTGTTGTTGTAAATTTATTGACCATATACACATGGGTTTCTTTCTGGGTTCTCTATTCTCTTTCATTGATCTATGTGTTTGCTTTTATGCCGCTACCATACTGTTTTGTTTACCACAGCTTCGTAGTGTAGTTTAAAGTCTAGGATTATAATATATCCAGCTTTGTTCTTTCTCAAGATTGCTTTTCTATGTGGGTCTTTTGCAGTTCCATACAAGTTTTAGGATTATTTGTTCTAGTTCTGTAAAAAACACTCTTGGTATTTTGGTAGGGATTGCCTGTGTTCGGTAGGATTTTTATGGTTTCAAGTCTCACATTCAAGTCTTTCATCCATTTTGAATTTGTGTATGGTGTAAGAAAGTGGACCAGTTTATTCTTCTGCATGTTGCTGTCCAGTTTTCCCAACACCATTTGTTGAAAAGGCTGTCTTTTTCCCATTGTATATTCTTTCCTGCTTTTTTTTTTTTTAAGATTTTATTTATTTATTTGAGAGAGAGCTAGAGAGAGCACGAGTGGGGAAGACAGGGAGAAGCAGGCTCCCCACAAGCAGGGAGCCCAACACGATCCCAGGACCCTGGGATCATGACCTGAGCCAAAGGCAGATGCTTAACCGACTGAGCCACCCAGGGACCCCATCTTTCCTGCTTTGTTGAAGATTAATTGACCATATCATTGTGGGTTCATTTCTGGGTTTTCTATTGTCTTTGAATGATCTATGTGTTTATTTTTGTGTCAATACCATACTGTTTTGATCACTGCAGCTTTGTAATGTAGCTTGAAGTCCAGAATTATGATGCCTCCAGCTTTGCCTTTCTTTTTCAAGGTTGCTTTGGCTATTCTGGGTCTTTTGTGGCTCTGTACAAATTTTAGGATTGTTTATTCTAGTTCTTTGAAGAATGCTGGTGGTATTTTAATAGGGATTCCATTAAATGTGTAGATTGCTTTGGTTTATATAGACATTTTAACAGTATTTATTCTTCCAATCCATGAGCATGGAATATTTTTCCATTTCTTTGTGTCCTCTTCAATTTCTTTCATCAGTGTCTTATAGTTTTCAGAGTACAGATCTTTTACATCCTTGGTTAGGTTTATTCCTAGGTATCTTACTGCTTTTGGTGCAGTGGTAAAGAGGATCAATTCCTTAATTTCTTTTTCTGCTGTTTCATTGTTGGTATATAGAAATGTAACAGATTTCTGTATGGTGATTTTCTATTCTGCAACTTTACTGAATTTGTGTATTTGGTTCTAACAATTTTTGGTGGAGTCTTTTCTACATAGAGTATCATGTCATCTTTGAATAGTGAAAGTTTGACTCCCTCCTTGCTGATTAGAATGCTTTTTATTTCTTTTTGTGTCTGATTGCTGAGGCTAGGACTTCCAAAACAATGTTAAATAACAGTGGTGAAAGTGGGCATCCCTCTGTTTTTTCAGACCATAGAGGAAAAGCTCTCAGTATTTCCCCACTGAGGATGATACTAGCTGTGGGTTTTTCATATATGGCCTTTATGAAATTGAGGTATGTTCCATCCAACTCTACTTTTTTGAGCGTTTTTATCATGAAAGTGTGTTGTACTTTGTCAAGTGCTTTTTCTGCATCTGTTGAAATGATCATGTGGTTCTTACCCTTTCTCTTATTAATGTGGTGTATCACCTTGATTTTCAAATATTGAACCACACTTGCAGCCCAGGAATAAATCCCACTTGATTGGGGTGATTGATTCTTTTAATGTACTGTTGGATTCGATTTCCTAGTATTTTGTTGAGAATGTTTGCATCCATGTTCATTAGGGATATTGGGTTGTAGTTCTCTTTTTCAAGGAGTCTTTGTCTGGTTTTGGAATCGGGAATGCTGGCCCTGCAGAATAAGTTTAGAAGTTTTCATTCCATTTCTGTTTTTTGAAACAGTTTGAGAAGAATAGGTATTAACTCTTCTTTAAATGTTTGGTAGAATTCCCCTGGAAAGCCATCTGGCCCTGGACTTTTGTTTGTTGGGAGATTTTTTATTCTGATTCAATTTCTTTGCTGGTTTTTAATCTGTTCAAATTTTCCAATGCTGTTTCAGTTTTGGTAGTTTATATGTTTGTAGGAATTTATCCATTTTTTTCTAGGTTCAGTTTGTTGGCATACAGCTTTTGTAATATTCTCTTATTATTATTTGTATTTCCGTGGTGTTGGTTATTCTCTCTTTTTACTTATTTTTTTTTAAAGATTTTATTTATTAGAGAGTGAAAGAGAGCATGAGCAGGGGGAGGAGCAGAGGAAAGGAGAAGCAGGCTCCTGATGTGGGGCTCAATCCCAGGACCCTGGGATCATGACCTGAGCCGAAGGCAGACACTTAAATGACTGAGCCACCAGGCACACCCTATTTCTTCTCTCTCTTATTTTTGATTTTATTTATTTGGGTCCCTTCTCTTTTCTTTTTGATAAGTCTGGCTAGAGGTTTATTGATATTATTAATTTTTTCGAAGAACCAGCTTCTGGCTTCATTGATCTGTTCTATTGCTTTTTTTAAGTTTCTATATCATTTATTTCTGTTCTAATCTTTATTATTTCCTTCCTTCTGCTGGCTTTAGGCTTCATTTGTTGTTCTTTCTCTAGATCCTTTATGTGTAAAGTTAGGCTGTTTATTTGAGATTTTTCTTGCTTTTTGAGGTAGGCCTGTATTGCTATATACTTTCCTTTCCTTTTGCTGCATCCCAAGGGTTTTGGACTGTTGTGTTTTCATTTTCATTTGTTTCCATGTATGTTTTTAATTTCTTCTTTGATTTCCTGGCTGACCCATTTATTATTGTTTAGCCTCCATGTATTTGTGGTCTTTCCAAATTTTTTCTTATGATTGACTTCTCATTTCATAGTGTAATGATCAGAAAAGGTGCATGGTATGATCTCAGTCTTTTTGTATTTGTTGAGGCCTGATTTGTGACCCAATATGTACTTTATTCTGGAGAATGTCCTATGTGCACTTGAAAAGAATGTGTATTGTGCTGTTTTAGGATGGAATGTTCCAAATACATCTGTTAAGTCCATTTGGTCCACTGTGTCCTTCAAAGCCATTGTTTCCTTTTTGATTTTCTGTTTAGGTGATCTGTCCATTGATGTGAGTGGGGTGTTAAATACCCCTACAATTATTGTGTTATTATCAATTGGTTCCTTTATGTATGTTATTGTTTTATGTAATTGGGTGCTCCCATGTTGGGTACATAACTATTTATCATTGTTTTATCTTCTTGTTGGATTGTCCCCTTTATGATTATATAATGCCCTTCTTTATCTCCTCTTACAGTCTTTGTTTTAAAGTGTAGTTTGTCTGATATAGGTATTGCTATTCCGGCTTTCTTTTGACATCCATTTGTGTGATAAATGGGTCTTGGGGCACCTGGGTGGCTCAGTCAATTAAGCATCCGCCTTCAGTTCAAGTCATGATCCCAGAGTCCCAAGATCAAGCCCCCCATTGGGTTCCCTGCTCAACAGGGAGTCTGCTTCTCCCTCTAACCCTCCCCTGTCTCGTGCTCGCTCTCTCTCAAATAAATAAAATCTTTAAAATAAAAAAAGTCTCTTGTAGGCAGCATATAGATGGGTCTTGGTTTTTTATCCATTCTGACATCCTATCTCTTTTGTTTGGAGCATTTAGTCCATCTACATTCAAAATAACAATTTTTTAAAGGTTTTTAAGTAATCTTTATACCCAACATGGGGCTCAAACCTACAAACCTGATATCAAGAGTCACATGCTCCACCAACTGAGCCAGCCAGGTGCCCCTCAAAGTAATTGTTGATAGATATGTATTTACTGCCATTTTATTACTTGTTTTGTCATTTTTCTGAAGATTTTCTTTCATCCTTTCTCTGTCACTTTTGGTCTCTTTTTTGCACGTTGAGTCCCCTTTAATATTTCTTGCAGGGCTGGTTTAGTGGTCACAAACTCCTTTAGTTTTTTTAAGTAGATTCCATGCCCAGCATGAAGCCCAGTGTGGGGCTTGAACTCATGACTCTGAGATGAGGACCTGAGCTGAGGTCAAGAGTCGGATGCTCAACCAACTAAGCCACCCAGGCTCCCCAACTCCTTTAGTTTTTGTCTGGGAAACTCTTTATTTCTTCTTCTATTCTGAACGACAGTCTTGCTGGATAGAGTATTCTTGGCTGCAGATTTTTTCCCATTCAGCCCTTTGAATATATCATGCCACTCCCTTCTGTCTTGCCAAGTTTTGGTTGAAAAATCTGGAGCTAGACTTATAGGTCTTCCCATGTACTTCCCAAGTTAAGGATTTCTTTTGTCTTGCTGCTTCTAAGATTTTTTTCTTCCTCACTGTATTTTGCAAATTTAATTCCAATATGTCTTTGTGTTGGCCTGCTTTTGTTGATTTTAATGGGAGTTCTCTGTGCCTCCTGCATCTGGCTTTCTGTTTCCTTCCCCATGTTAGGGAAGTTTTCTGCTCTTTCTTGAAATAAATTTTCTGCCCCCTTTTCTCTCTCTTCTTCTGGGACTCCTATAATACAAATGTTATTATGTTTGATGGAGTCACTGATTTCTCTAAGGCTATTCTTGTGTCCCATAATTATTCTCTCTGTTGTTCAGCTTCATTATTTTCCACTGTTTTGTTTTCTATTTCATTTATTTGGTCCTCTGCTTCCTCCAGCCTGATATTTATTGCATCAAGTCTATTTTCCAATCTCATTTATTGTGTTCCTCATTTCTGACTCTTAACTCTTTTATCTCTGTGGTAAGGATCTCTTCTGATGTCTTCCATTATCTTAAGTCCAGTGAGTATCCTTATTGTTGCTTTAAATTCTCCATCAGGCATGTTACTTCTATCTGTTCGCTTAGATCTCTGGCCGTGGGCTCATCTTGTTCTTTCATTTGGGATAAATTCCTCCATCTTCGCATTTTGTCTAAGTCTCTGCCTTCTTCTCTGTGTTAGAAAAGCCAGTTATGTCTCCTGCTCCTGAAAGTAATGGCCTATGGAGAAGAGGTCATGAAGTACCCAAGGCCTGGTACTCCAGGCATTGTCTCTGGTGTGTGCTGCATGCACGCTGCTGTTCTGTTGCCGCTGTTTTATCCTTAAGGATGGTCATCTGCAGAGGTTCTTGCATGCTGTGGGCAGTTTTTGGTTCCTGGCCTGAATGTTCCAACTTTTAACTAGGTGTGCTCTGGTCTGCTTGTGAAATGAGACCTGACACCAACTCCACCAGAACTGAGGCCCTGAAGACATGGTGTGGGAAGGAGTTTGTGCTGGTCTTCTGGGGGAGGGTCCCTCCACGCTGGGACTGAGGCAGTTTGACTTAGAAGGGCAGTCCTCCCAGAGCGCAGGGGTGGGGCTTGCTGTAAGTAAGTTAGGCAGCTGAGCAAGTCAGGTAGGTGCTGAGCTGCATCCCTCAGGTGGCTCTGTATTTATGCTGAGGGGCCAGGGAGGGAAATGGCACTGGCCAGCTCCTTTGTTCCGAGAAGTATCTCCAGGAATGTTGCCTCTCAGGGAGGTGCTCTGGGAAGAATGAATAATCTCCTCTCCTCAATTACCCTGTGTGCCCCAGGCATTTTTCAGATAGCTGTTTCCATGCTGGTTCCCTCTGGGTTTTTTGCCTGCCTTCTCTCCAGGAGCAGTGCAGAGTCCTCCCGGCTATATCCCAGCCAAGCCTGCTGACCTTTAAAATTAAACTCCAGGTTTTAGGGGTGCTTGGTGGCTCAGTCAGTTAAGCAAGCATCCAACTCTTGATCTCAGTTCAGGTCTTGATCTCAGGGTAGTGAGTTCAAGCTCTGTGTTGGGCTCCTCACTAGGCATGGAGCCTACTTTAAACAACAACAACCCTCCAGGCATTAAAGACGTGGTATGGGCAGGGCCCTGCCTAGCTGGGACTGAGGCAGGCTTGATCAGAAGGGCAGTTGTGCCAGAGCACAGAGAGGTAGGGCCTGGTGTAAGCAAGTTAGGCAGCCAGTGTTGGTGCTGCACTGCCTCCCACTGGTTGCTCTGTTTATGCAGAGGGGTGGGGGAAGGAAATGACACCAGCCAGTGCCTCTGTTCCCAGAGTGGCATCTCCATGAATGCTGCCTCTCAGGGATGTGCTCCAAGAATAAATAATCTCCCTACAGTGTGCCCCAAGTGTCTTTCAGGTCACTATTTCCATGCTGTCTGCTTCTGGGTTGTTTGCCTGTCTTTTCCCCAGAAGCAAGGCAGTGCCCTCAGGTCTCTAACCCAGCTACACCTGCTGACCTTTATTTTATTTTATTTTTTTATTTAAAGTCAATTAATTAACATATAGTATATTATTAGTTTCAGAGGTAGAGTTCAGTGAATCATCGTCCTATATAACCCCCAGTGCTCATTACATCCCATGCCGTCCTCAATGCCCAATCCCCCACCCCTCCAGCAACCCTTTGTTTCCTGTGATTAAGAGTCTCTTATGGTTTGTCTCCCTCTCTGATTTCATCTTGTTTAATTTTTCCCTCCCTTTCCCTGTGCTCCTCTGTTTTGTTTCTTAAATTCTACATAGTGTAATCATATAATTGTCTTTCTCTACTTGACTTATTTCACTCAGTATAACAGACATTTCTTCAAACAAGACATACAAATAGCCAAAAGACACATGAAAAAAAATGCTCAACATCACTCAGCATCAGAGAAATACAAATCAAAACCACAACAAGATACCACCTCACATCAGTCATAATGGCTAAAACTAACAAGTCAGGAAATGAGAGATGGTGGTGAGGATGTGGAGAAGGGGGAACCAACCCTCTCACACTGTTGGTGAGAATGCAAGCTGGTAGAGCCACTCTGGAAAACAGCATGGAGTTTCCTCAAAAAATTTGAAAATAGAGCTACCCTATGACCCAGCAATTGCACTACTAGGTATTTACCCCAAAGATACAGATGTAGTGATCTGAAGGGGCACCTGCACCCCAGTGCTTATAGCAGCAATGTCCACAATAGCCAAACTACAGAAAGAGCCCAGATGTCAATCGACAGATGAATGGATAAAGATGTGGTGTGTGTGTGTGTGTGTGTGTGTATATATATATATACACACACACACACAATGGAATACTCAGCCATCAAAAGGAATGAAATTTTGCTATTTGCAATGATGTGGATGGAGCCTGCAGACCTTTAAAATTCCATGCTCTAAGTCCCAATGGTTTCAAGAACTCTTGAAATTCAGCACCTCTTGTTTTCCAAACCAATGGCTTTGGGGGAAATTCTCTCTTTGTACATTCCCCTGTCCACACCCCTTTCTCTCTCTCTCTCTCTCTCTCTCTCTCTCTCTCACACACACACACACACACACACACACACACACACACTTCTCCACAACCATGGCTCCCTCCCCTAAACCACATCTCTGTACTTCCTACCTTCTTTGATGTGGCCTCTTCTCTCCCATTAGTCGTGGAGTTTGTTCTGTCCACCTTCAGGTCAATTTCTGGGGTATTTAGAATGATTTGATAGTTACCTTGTTGTGTTTGTGGGATGAGACAAGCCTAGGGTCCTTCTCCTCAGCTGCCATGTTCTTCTCTCCAGCTGTAAGGGTCCTTTAAGGTTGAAAGGTTTTTTTTTCCTTTCAGCACTTTGACTATATCATGCCACTTTTTCTGTCTTGGCAAAGTCTCTGCTGAAACATTAGCTGTAGGCTTATGCAGTCTCCCTCATACATAATTGTGTGCTTTTCTCTTGAGCTTTAAAGATTCTGTCTGCATCTTTGATTTTTGCCATTTTAATTATCGTGCATCTTGGTATGGTCCTTCCTGGATTCATCTTCTTTGGGGCTCTCTGTGCTTCCTGGACCTGAATGTCTGTTTCTTTCCCCTGGTTAGGGAAGTTTTCAGCTATTATTTCTTCACATAGGTTTTCTGCCCCTTACTCTCTCCTCCACCTGGGATTCATATAATGTGATTATTAGTCCACTGGAGGTTGTCACAAAGGTCCCTTAGCCTATCCTCATTTTTAAAAATTATCTGGGTTTTTCTCCTGCTCTGCGGCATGGCTGCTTTCCACTAGCTGTCCTCCAGATCACTGAACTAGTCTGCATCCTCTAACGTGCTGCTGGCTCCCTCTAGTGTATCTTTCATCTCAGTTATTCTTCAGCTCTGACTGGTTCTTTTAAAGTTGTCTATCTCTTTGTCGACGTTCTCACTGAGTTCCTCCAGTCTTCTCTCAAGTCCAGTGAGCATCTTCATTGACACTACTTTGAACTCTTTCTGAACTAGGTTGCTTGTCTCCATTTTTATTTAGCTCTTTTCTGAGGTTCCATCTTGTTCTTTCCTTTGTAACCTATCTTCTGTCTCCTTTTGTCTGACTCTCTGTTTGTTTCTGCATCTGAGGTAGGTCAGAGACCTCTCCTGGTCTTGACAGCAGTGGGCCTGTGTAGAAGGTGTCCTTTTGTCCCACTAACACAATCCTCCCTGGTCACAAGAACCAGGTGCTCCAGGGCATCCCCTGTGTTGGGCCGCCTGTGCCCTTCTATTATGCCAGTCACGACTGCTAGAGGCATACTGGTGAGCAGGGCTGTCTGTCCTTCAGCCCATTTGTCAGCAATGACCGACCACGACTACAGTAGGTGCAGTGGTGGGCAGGGCTTGTTCCCACAGTGGCTGGCTGAGAGGCCCGGCTGTGGCTACTACAGGCATGCTGGTGGGTGGGACTAGCTACCCCATACCCAGGGCAGGAATTGCTCTGGAGGGGCATTAAGGCCCCACTGGGCATGACACAGTAGTGGTCACACTGGAAAGGATGCCAGTCCTGATGGAAGCTGTGTGCCAGCTCTGGTGGAGCAGGAGTCCCTTTGGGAGCGTGCCTGCTGGGGTAGATGGGTAGTTTGGGTGGGGCAGGTCTGCAGGGGAACACTGGAGCGCTAGCAAGATAGATGGACAGTGTCTGAACTTGGACCCACAAAAATGTTTAGGCTGAAGGAGGGCAAGAAAACTGGGGCCCACGAGCACTTGCATTTCCAGAGAAAGCTCCTACAGTTCTCTGTCCCTCCAGCACACATCCTAAAATTAGTCAATAAATCTTCTTCACATATAGGCACTTTTCAAACTGCTGGGTCTCAGACCAAGTGGCATAGTACATTGGCTCTTGAAGAGCAGGGACTCTGTTTTGTATTGCCTCCTGCTTTCCCAGTTAAGCCCTGCTCATTTCCAAAGCCAGGTGTTATGGAAACTTGTCTTCCTGGTGCTGGTCCCCAGGGCTGGGGATGCCCAGGGCTTGAGCCCCTTGTTCCCTTGTTCCTGGGTTCTTGTAACATAACCCCTTCTTGTGGATAGCCACACTGGGGGCTTTGTTTCCTACCATGTCCCTGCCCTTCCTACTCTTCTTTTAAAAATATATGTATGTTTATTTATTTTAGAGAGAGAGCTCATGCGTGGGTGAGGAAGAGAATCCTTAAGCAGACTCCCTGCTGAGTGCAGAGCCCCACTCAGTGCCCAATCCCAGGACCCCGAGATCATGACCTGAGCCAAAGCCAATAATCGGACACTGAACCAACTTAGCAAACCCAGGCACCCCGCTACTCTTTTTGATGTAGCCTTCTCTACGATTTCAGCTGTGGGAGATCTGTTTGCAAGTCTTCAGATTGTTTTCAGAGTGATTTGCAATGCATGTTGTTTTCCCTCAGAATCCTTCTCTGTCATATGCCCTCCAGTCCCTCTAACTACTAATATTAATAGACATTGTTTAGTTAATTCAGAAATTTGCAGCCCTGACTACACATTAGAATCACCTGAGAAATAAACAGTGATGACCTGGCCTCACCCTCAGAAATTCTATTTGCCTGGGTTGGGCTCTGGGCATTAATATTTTTAAAAATTCCCCAGGTGATCCTGATGGAAGCCTCGTCTGAGAAACACTGAATATTCATTCAGTGTTTGGTCCTTTAAGTGCTCTATATATACACTATCTCACATAAGCCTCAAACAGCACACAGATTTTCAGGTAAGAAACATGTTTAGTGGTGCCTGGGTAGCTCGGCTGAGTGTCAGACTCGGTTTTGGCTCAGGTCATGATCTCATGGGTGGTGGGATTGAGCCCTGAGACAGGCTCTCTGCACAGCAGGGAGTCTGCTTGTCCCTCTCCCTCTACTCTTACTCCTTGCTTGTGCTCTCTCTCTCTCAAATAAATAAAATCTTAAAAAAAAAAAAAACCAAAAAACTAAAACCTAATTTATTGAATTCTGTCTTCTCCATGCCAATGCCTATGCAACTGTCCAAAACAAACAACCACATGGATTGGTCTCACTTTTAATTTATTGTTAGATCACTATTTCACATCTCCTTTCCCTTCAAGACTCCAACACCTCTCCCTCATCCTGGGTCCCCACTGATGACCTTCCTTCCTACTTTACTGAGAAAGTTAATCACAGGGGACTTCCATAATCTCCCACAACCACATCAGATTCTTTCTCACCAATTTCACTGCTACCATTTTGGCCTAAACCACCATCATCTCTTGCCTACATGACTGCAGTAGCTTTCTAATTAGTCTCAAGACTTTCATTCCACCCCCGCCATTGTCAAATATTCATCTAGGGGAGTCAGTTAAAGCACAAGTCAGATCATGTTGCTTTTCCACTCTAATCCCTCCAGGAACTCCCCATTTCATTCAGAATAAAAGCCTAGGGCCTTGAGTGGCCTCCCACTACCACTATCCTGTACCATACATTTTCTTGCTTTTCCTTAAAGAAGCCAAGTACACTGCAACCTCGTAACACATACACTGGCTGTACCCTCTTCCTGCAATGTACCTTCCCCAGATACCTGCATGAGTAACACCCTTGCCAATTTAAAGTCTTTGTTCAAATCTCACCACCTCAGTCTCTCTTGAGCATGTTATTTTAGATTACAACTGCCTTCACTACCAAGGTAACGCCCATTCCTCCTTAATCTGATCTATTTTTCCCATAACACTTAGCATCTTGTAGCAAAATTATTAGCTATTTCTACATTTATTTTTCATGTCTGTCTCTACCCACTAGAAAAAAAGTTCCAAATAAGTTCCATTTATCTGTTTTGATTTCTGATGTCCCAAATCTACAATACAGTGCCTGGCACATTTTAAGAACTCAATAAGTACTTATTCAGTGCACAAGCTAGGTTATATAAAAGGGGAATAAAATGAACAGAACATTTCTTCCGAAGTATCAAATTGTTATGGATATAGACTTTTGGAAAAGAGGCTGAGAGGAAAGGAAATCAACATTTTATACGGCTAAACTGTTTTAATAACAAAACCAGATTTCTGATTAAGTGTTTAAAATATAGTCAAGGACTTCAAAATATGATGATGGAAATCTTAATTTTTTCATAATGGATTTTTGTTTCAAAATCAGTCTTGACCCACTATCCCCACCATAACCACAGCACCTGGACTGCGGAAATTAGAGGCAGCTGGTCACGGTTCCAAAAGGAGCCAGCGGCACTGAAAGACACATGTCCTGAGGAAGTGGGGCTGGCAGAGTGGACCTGGTCCAGGGTTTGGATAATGAGTGCCTACTCTGCAGTCACTTCATAGAGGAAGTGATTCATGGATTGTTTTGGTCCTGCATTTAAGGAAAAACAAAGCCAGGTTGCTTTGTCTTAGTAAAGGAAACTCTCTGCTTTTATACAGTAAGATTGGACCTTATAGTCCATTATGGTATTTTCACAAGAAATAATATTTTAAATCACTTAACTATATTGTTATCATATACTGTGAAAAAATGAAGACTGTTGTTCCTACAGAGAATCACGTCCAGTGGTGGAAGAAACATACGTCATCCTAAAGATCATCTTGAAGTTTTTCAATATCTTCTCCGTGGTATGTGCTTGTGTATCTGTGAACGTATGCTTGAAGAGTGGAGAGCAGGCAGGCAGGTATGGGACATAAGGAGAATGAATCAAAGGACCCAGGCTCAGTTATACATATAGGAGAAGGAACCTGGAATATAGAAAAATTATTTGCAGGGCACCTGGGTGGCTCAGTCGGTTAAGTGTCTGCCTTCAGCTCAGGTCATGATCTCAGGGTCCTGGGATTGAGCCCTGTGTCATCAGGCTCCCAGCTCAGCGTGGAGTCTGCTTCTCCCTCTCCCCACCTCCACCTGGTGCTAGCTCGTACTCTCTCTCATAAATAAAATCTTTAAGAAAAAAGAAAAAAGAAAAATTATTTGCTAAAGCAGTCATGATGCTTTATTAAATATACCTTTTTTGTTGAGTTTTAACTTTTGAACCATCTTAATGTTTTACATACACACACATAATAAAACTAAAATTGTGAAACAAAACCTAGAATGGAGTACAACTGCAAGCGAGTGAACCTATCTGTGTACCAAATAATAGCAAATCAATAACACAGCCAAACCGAAGATAAAAATTAGAAGAACTAGCTAATGCACACTTCTAAATACAGAATATTGACTCTTAAACTATTGATTCTTTTTTTTTTTTTAAGATTTTATTTATTTATTTGACAGAGACAGCCAGCGAGAGAGGGAACACAAGCAGGGGGAGTGGGAGAGGAAGAAGCAGGCTCCCAGCGGAGGAGCCTGACGCGGGGCTTGATCCCAGAACGCCGGGATCATGCCCTGAGCCGAAGGCAGACGCTTAATGACTGCGCCACCCAGGCGCCCCTAAAACTATTGATTCTTAAACTAAAGACAAATAGACTTACAAACAAATATTGAATTCTAGGTCTTTTTTCCCAATGGTATGGCTTCACATTTCTAACATTACTTTTGCTGAGTTTTAGAACTGAGCAAATAAGTAGTATGTTGAGGATAGTGGAAGCTAAATTTCTCACTGTCAGAAAAGTCAGTATGGAAAGGGTGAACATGAAAATAAATCCTGTTTTTTGGACTAGAATTGCAGGAATCAGTATGAATACATGGTTTTATAAAGTTAGCTAGCGAGGTGGGTATAGTTATATAGATATTGAGAATATAGATGTGTATAGATATAGATTGTGTGTGTTCATGTATTTCCTAGCTGTCTGCTGTGAGGGCCTAGAAGCAATAACACCCCAGTAATAATGAGCATATCTATGTTGGTTTCTAAATACCATTTTCCACTAAAAGATACCAGCGCTCCTTAGGAAACTAGCTGATTCCAGGGCTGGGGCAGAGAACATTCAAAATAAGGCTGGAATATTATATTGTGCCAGAGAGTGGAAAAGTGTTCAAAGAATGATGGGGACATGTCAGAAGATCCGGGAGTCAGCGAAAGAGACTCCCACTGGCAAAATCTGGGACAGTCAAACATGAAAATAAAAATGGCGGTAGTTATATGTTAACTTTTTTTTTTTTTTAAAGTAGTGGAGCCCAACATGGGGCTTGAACTCACTGATCCTAAGATAAAGACCTGAGCGGAGATCAGGAGTTGGACGCTCAACCGAGTAAGCCACCCAGGTGCCCCAGTGATATGTCAATTTTACCTCAGTAAGCCTGGGGGCCACGGGAAATTATGGTAATGGATTAAAGTCCATTCAATAAAATAGGAACACATAAATTCAAACTGATATTAATGAATGAATGAAGAGAAAGGGAAATTTCTTCCCTACAATAAAATGCAAACGAATTTAGACGGAATAATGAAGTTTAAAAAATAGCATTGGGGCACCTGGGTGGCTCAGTCGGTTGAACATCAGACTCTTGATCTCAGCTCAGGTCTTGATCTCAGGGTCGTGAGTTCAAGCCCAGCATTAGGCTCCATGTGGGACGTGGAGTCTACTTAAAAAAAAAAAAAAAGTATTTGACACAAAGCATAATAATAATTCAGGTAAGAATTATCCATGGACACTCTAATGGGTAAAAAATTATTGAGGACAAGTATATCTATACAGTCTCAAAGTTGTACCCACAAAATTCTTACTAATTACAAAAAAAAAAAAAATACCTTTACAATGGGAAAACCTGGAGACAACACCCTAACCAAATTAATATCACCAGTGAAGACAAACTGGTATCATGGGCCTATTGATCTGAAGCACTAAGAAGGGCACAATATCATTTCTATGGTAGTCCTACTAAGAATGCAGAACGTAATCTAATCATTAGGAAACATCAGACACATGAATTGAGGAATATTCTACAGAATGCCTGGTCTATATGTAAATGTTAAGGTCATAATATACAAAGACAGATTGAGGAACTTTTCCAGAATCAATGACTAAAGAGTTAGGACAACCAAATGCAAGGTGTATGTTATCCTGGATTGGACCTAGGCCAGAATATCTTTTTCCTACCATCAAGGGTATTACTGAGACAATTGGTGAGAAATTAACGTTTTTAGATTAGATCATCATATTGTATGTGCTAATTTTCCCATTTCAGTCATTGCAATGTGGTTATGTAAGAGAATAGCCTTGCTCTTCAAAATACACACTCAAGTATTTGAGAGGAAAGAGGCATCATGTATGCAACATAATGAGAAATGGCTCAGCGACGAGAAAGTCAAAGAGAGAGGGATTAAGCCAATGAAATAAAATGCTTCTAGAGAATCTGGATGAAGGATAAACTAGAGTTCCTGTAATTCGTTTCTAACTTTTCTGTAAGTCTACATGTATTTCAAAAAGATTTTTTTAACATTTTTATGGAGTTTAACCTAGTGCTTTATTTTCCAGAATTGTTTGTCAACCTACATATTGCAACCTTCTTTTTCTTTATCTCTCTTCATACAAATAAAAATAGTCTCATAGAGATATATAAAGATAAAACAACTTTAAGTTGTCCCAGGAAAAACAATAGTCTCAAGAAATAGTTTATCTTGAATCATTCATTCATTCAACACTTAAATATTAATTGAGTGCTTTCTACATGCTAGTTGGTTTTTGTATCAATATTAAAGTCTAGGATTACTCTGAATATACTGACAGGTTTCTTTTTAAATTTCTCCGAGCACACAGAGAACTATCCCCATATTTTGTCATTCCTCTAATCAGAAGATATGTTCCTTGTAAACAAAATGCCCTGAATTTTTAAAAATACATAAGCTGTAATGTCACAAAATGTGTATATGTCAACATTCGTAAGGAAAAGTTTTGACCCCACACGTGTCAGCTGTGGTTCAACCTAATGTAATATTTATAAAGTGAAATAAAAACAGGAGAAGCATCCTATTTTAAGCACAGTGGAAATATGTACCAACCAATATCTGGAATGTTATAAAATTATACATTTTTTCTCTCTCTCTCTCTCTTTTTTTTCTTCCAAGTAGGCTCCATGCTAGGCCCAACACAGGGCTTGAACTCATGACCTGAGATCAAGACCTGAGCAAGTTTAAGAGTCAGATTCCTAACCAACTGAGCCACCCTGGGGCCCCAAATTACACAATATTTCAAATAAAAAGAACTGGGATTGATACTAAAAGTATTGCTTTGCTATATATTAATGATTGGTTTACTTAAGGGACCCAAAAAATGCTAATAGATTTTTAGGAGGACAAACTGTGTGAGAGGGAAAGAGATAACAAGCTGAGTAAATCTGTGACCTTTCTACCTTCCTGTGTGCATTTGGGCCTCTCATGGAGACACCAAGAGGTTGCATAAATGACATCCGTGAACACATTTCATTTACTCTTAAAATGCCAAATTCCAGAGGCTCTGAGCTTCTATTGTCTTCAAACGACATTAGAAAAAGTGCAATAGGACAAGTCGTACATTTCAGGATTCAGAAACCAAAGCAAGAAAACCATCAAACCAATATGGAATTAGAGCACAAAGTCCAGACTTCAAGCAACCAAGGTAAAGAAAGATCAATGTAAGTTTAAAGCCATGGGATACTGGCTAATTTCATCTTAACTTTTCTTCACCGTATCTTTCATTTTTTGCTCAAGTCTAAAAATAGAGTCAGAAATTAAGAAGAAACATGCCATTATTAAGGATCTGCTGCCGTCCACCTAAGAATATACAACGACTAGTAGCAGTCACCTGTCAGTTTGCCGGCTGTGAGGGCAGCCAGGCAGATCCAAGCTTCCTCTCGCTTCAGGGTCTTATCCGGCAGTGACTTTGGCCCACACAGGAGAGAGAGTCCCCAGCTCCCACAGTTTGCAATAGTGTTTGTCACCTAAGCCCCAGTTACAGGGAACACGTTGCTCAGATCTTAGTATGCAACAGACTGCTTGGCCAACATAACAACCGAAATGCAACAAATAAAAATTCTTCAGCTTCTGCCAGTAATCATGCTCTTTACGAGCTCGGAAGAAGGCCAGAGGGGCTGGGCTGGGATCAGGGCCAGAAGGGACATGCAGTCTCCAGGGAAAGTAATATTTTTGTGCCTTTTAAAACTAATACTACTTAAATACTTGCTTAACATTTATTTAGAAAAAGGAGGAAGGGCAGAGAAGTAAGACTTCTGGGGGCAGCTGGCAACCTCTTCTATTGTATTCTGGGCTCTCTAGCTCTGGCAAGAGGGTTGCATATACTTAACTATTCACAAAATGAAAGACAGGAATCAGCTGGACCCAGTTTCACTAAAAGCAGTGTAAGGGCCATTTACTCACGAGCGCCGCCTAGGGGTTTCAAACAGTGACAAGTGACTTTAACCACGTCTGTACTCTGAGAGTTCTGGTAAAGGCAATTTTCTCCAAAACACTGTTTTCCACCACGGCTAGTGCTCACCGATACCTTAGCCTCCCTTGTACAATGGCGACATGGAGGGCTCACCTGCTTGCCCGGTCCTTAATCCAGCGCTCCTGGGAAGGACAGTCCCTAACACAGCCGCCCTGTGATCCTCCCAGTTAGCTGTCTTTGCCCCCTCCACTCTGTTCTCTTATTTCTCCTCAACATCAGAGGAAATTCTTCAAGTGTGTCTCCCCACCAGGCATAATGAAATCCAAGGGAGAGACTGTCACAGCTCAGTCTGGTTCCCCAAATTATAGGTATCTCTTTAAAAAATAAGGATCCACCATTTGTAGCCTGGGGTCTTGACTATTTTCATTCAGTATCATACCCTAAGCACTTCTCTACCTTCAAAAGCAGTTTTTCATAGTAATAGTCAACATTTGAGGGCTCACTATGTGCTAGGCTCTATTCTAGGAACTTCATATGAATTATTTCAGTTATACTCCACCACAACTTCTTTAGCAAATCTACTTCGTATTTTTCACTAGTTTAGATAATGCTTCAAGGAGCATCTTTATTTTTTGTTTAAGTTTATTGATTTATTTTAGTAATCTCTACACCCAAAGTGGGGCGGGAACTCACAATCCCAAGATCAAGCATTGAATGCTCTTCCAACTCAGGGACCCCAAGGAACATCTTTAACTTGTTATTGAGAGCCCACCTGTGACTGAGGTTCGACTTCATAGAAAACTTCTCAGGCAGGTGGTTCTTCTGGGAGGAGAGTGGGGGAAGAAGTAACACCTGAGAACGGCAGGGAATGCCTGTTGAAAACAGGCACGCCCATCCCACGGACACCCAGCCCGCGCATGCGCCTGCTGGGACTTTGAAGTGCCTGGGGCTACAGGCCTGTAGTCGGGCGAGGTTCTATAATTTTCTCCCAGATGATTCTGATTCATCCCCTTCCTCTACCTGCTCAATGCCATTTTTACCAACGAACCACAGTGATAGTCAAAATTGAGGTAAGAAGGTTAGTTTTCGGTGTTGCATTCAGACTCAATGCCACAAGCCCTGTCCCGATGCGACCTACGTTCCGACCTGCGCGCTGTGCCCTCCCGCTCTTCTCCCAGATGCCCCATGGCTTCACCAACGGTGTCTTGGGTAAGTCGCAACCTGTCGTGGGGTGACTAGGATGAAAACAGAGATAGCTCTCCAGATGAAAGAGATTCATAAAGGATCTTTTAAGGAATCCATAAAAAGCCTTTCTAAAAAGGCAAAATGTTTATAGAAGAGAAAGTTTTTTTTTGTTTTGTTTTAAGGAGGAAAGGGAGAGGCAGATGCCCAGGTTATATTCCTAGTCTTTGCTTCCTCACACCCAAGAACATCGTGTCTCGGCCTGGTCTTCCATCCCTGTTCTCCTCCCTCAGCAAGGACATTTGGCAGAGTGTGGAGAGCTTTTCGGTTTGTCACCACTGGGAGAGGGATGGTGCTACTGGCATCTGATGCTTAGAGGCTGGGACTAATCCTGCAGTGCACGAGACAGCACCCCACAACAAACAGTTCTCCAATCCAGAATGTCAGTGCCGAAGCGGAGAGGCTCTGCTCAACAGCCTTTACTTCCCTAAAACGCTCTCCTCTTTTCTTCTGTCCCCCTGTCCAATGCTCTATCACTTTGGGTCTAAATGGAAAGATAGGATCTAACCAGAATGCTTTGGTGGCCTTGAGGAGTTTCGTTATGTTCTCAGTCCATAGGTGGTATTCAGTAATAAGGTTCTTGGAGCAATCTCCTTACCTCATCTCTGAACACTGGGAACTCCCGGAGACACATGAATAGCCTAACTCCTAGTGGGCTGGGAACGTGACCTGTGACCTGCAGAATTTAAAAGTCACTGTCCTTAAGTGGCCTTGAACTATGATTGCTGAACTTGTCTTTCAGAGCTATCTCTAGTTCTCTAGCTTAACATCTTCTTAGGATGTTTCTCATCTTTGCATTCCTTTGGGCCCTGCTTCAGTCTCCCATACCCACTCCCCACCCCCACATGTCATTATAGTTTGTGTTTCTATTGAACTTGTAAATTCAACAGAGAAATAGAATTGGTGTTAGTTATTTGGTAACTTCAGAAATTAATATGCTGAGAAAATGTATGCCTTGAAAGAAGTCCTCTGTGCTTAAATGATTACATGATTAACATTCTGATTGAATACATTTTATCGCTATTCATTGCATCTCATTACACTTCCTGTGAACTGTTGGGTAAGATTGAGCCCATAGAGAGGACTTTAAGCATTTTAAAGGACTTTAACAATGACAAAAGGGCGCAACGGTTTTGACTTTAAAACTCATCTTCAGGGGCGCCTGGGTGGCACAGCAGTTGAGCGTCTGCCTTCGGCTCAGGGCGTGATCCCAGCATTATGGGATCAGGCCCCTCCGCTAGGAGCCTGCTTCCTCCTCTCCCACTCCCCCTGCTTGTGTTCCCTCTCTCGCTGGCTGTCTCTATCTCTGTCGAATAAATAAATAAAATCTTAAAAAAAAAAAAAAAAAAAAACAACTCATCTTCAACACAGCTACCCTGGAGTTTAAATATACTTCAGCTGGGGGTGCCTGGTTGGCTCAGTTCCTAGAGATGCAACTCAGTCTCACGGTTGTGAGTTCAAGCCCCATGTTGGGTGTGGAGCCTACTTCAAAACAAATAAATAAAATATAAATACACCTCATCTGTGCACGATGAGCTGGGAAGGACCCGGCATATGTGATCCCATTCAAAGACCGGAACACAGTGGTAAGTGCCTGTATGTACCATGTTTGGGGAATGACGCTAAGCATCGCATTTCATCCTCAGGATCCTATAAGGTAGGATGAGAAAAGTCAGGCTGAGAAACTTGAAGAGACCTGCTCAGGAACTTGGACCTAAGGAGGGCCGGAGGTGGATTTTAAGCCCAGATTTCTCTGGTTTCAGTGGTCACACTTGATAGTAATTGCCATTATTATTGAGCACGTTTAATGAAAAACACACTTTGTTAAGCCCTTTATATGCATTATTTTGTTTTGAATCACACAGTTATTTTTTCATGCATTTTAAAAGATTTTATTTGTTTGGGTGCCTAGGTGGCTCAGTCACTTAAGCGTCTGCCTTTGAATTGGGTCATAATATCCCAGCATCAGCAGGGAGCCTGCTTCTCCCTCTTCCCCTGCCCGTGCTCTTCTAGCTATCTCTTGCTCTCAAGTAAAAAAAATTTTTTTTGAGATTTTATTTATTTGACAGACACAGCCAGAGGGCAAATGGCAGAGGGAGGAGAAGCAGGCTCCCCACTGAGCAAGGAGCCCAACACCAGCTCAATCCCAGGACCCTGAGATCGTGACCTGAGCCAAAGGAGAACACTTAACCACCTGAGCCACCCGGGGTGCCCCTGTTTTCTCATGTATTTTGTAGATGAGCAAATAGGTTCAGAGAGAGTACATCACTCATTCCAGGTTAGAACTGGTAAACAGAACTTAGATTCAAACATGTTGTTTCTGCCTAAAAAACCCATGCTCTAAAGAATACAGTATACTGTCCCCCCAAACACCATTTCCACCTCACCAGGTAGCCCTAAATGCATTATCTCATCAATGCTACCATTATCCTCTTGGCAAAAAGTGCTGGTCCCTTTCTGCAGGTGGGAAAATTGAAGCTCAGAGGTATAGGTAACCTATCTAAGGCCACACATCTTTCCCCCAACATGGATTACGTTAGTCAAGGAACATTTACTGGTACTCATTCCACCAGTAGCTTTCAAGTTTTCTCAGTGTGGTGCCTTTGAGGCACCAGTGTAATTTAAAAAGCAAACCAAATCATAAATTGTGTTCTACATATATGCATACGTTTAAAGGTATTAAAAAGAATGAGATAATGCTACATACATTGATTTGGAAAGATGCCTACAAGATAGAAGTGAAAACGAAAACATTTCTTTAACTTAATTATATAACAGTATGATTCTACTCCCATATGTGTGGGAAATTTCTGAAAGCACACACCAGAAACCTTTATGGTAGTTCCCTCTAGAGCAAGGGATTGGATGAGGTGCCAGCAGAGTTCAGGTGACTTTTACCTTCCCTTTTATACACTTTATTATTTTCAAAATTATTACCACCCTTTCTTTGAGGTGAAAAAAAAATCTAGCTTGGGTGTGATTAAAGTAGTCTAAAAGTTATCAGCATGCTAGTGTTTTGATTTTTTTTTTTTTTTTAAGATTTTATTTATTTGACAGAGACACAGCGAGAGAGGAAACACAAGCAGGGGGAGAGGGAGAAGCAAAGCAGACTCCCCGCTGAGCAGGGAGCCCAATGCAGGGCTAGATCCCAGGATGCTGGGATCATGACCTGAGCTGAAAACAAACGCTTAACGACTAAGCCACCCAGGCGCCCCAGCATGCCAGTGTTTTATAATGGGATCTGGAGAGTGAGATGTGCAATCCCCAACACACAGTTGGCAAGGTGGGTGGGGGGAGGGCAGGAAAGGGGCTTTTGGAGAACGGATAGATTAGGTTCCAGGCCACGGTCAGCTCTGAGTGGCTGATCCCGGGACTTGATTATCTACGTGAATTTAATTCATGTCTGGGGGCAAAACTCAGGAATGCTACTTCCTGGGGCTTTGAGTTGGCTTCAGGGCTTGGGTTCACGATTGACCAAGCAGTGAAGCTGGGTGTTCGGGACATAAAATAGTTGTGAAAGCCTGATAAGAAAGCTTTCAAATTTTAATTCTGCAGAAAGACACATTTTAAAATGTATGATGTTTGTTGTTGTTGTTTGGTTTTAAATCCAGGATATAGGACCGCCTAAATTGAGAACTGAATTCTAATCCTGTCTTTGCTAGTGACTGGAGCCGATTCATCCGCGAGTTTTTTTAAATCCTCACAAGTCTTCTGCAACATTGACCATAATAAGAAATTTGAACTGATTTATCATTTGTCAAGAGAAAAACTTACTTATCACAATCTTTATGAGAGAATACTTTGCAGCTGTTTGAAAGAATATTTTGGGATTTTTATGTACCGATATGGGGATGAGATCTGTAATATAGCAGTAAGTGAAGAAAAATCGTAAGGAGATTTTCCACTATAAGTGAGAAAATAGCTATGGATGTAGTGTGATCTAATTTATGTTTGTGTCTGAACAGTAAAATGTTATGAAGAATAGAAAGAATCTATTCACTCTCCCATCTAGAGAGTAAGATCAGAGGTGAGGAGGGGCACCTGGGTGGCTCAATTAGTTAAGCGTCTGCCTTCAGGTCAGGTCATGGTCCCAGGGTCCTGGGATCGAGTCCCGAGTTGGGCTCCCTGCTCATCGGGGAGCCTGCTTCTCCATCTCCCTCTGCCTGCCTCTCCCCCTTGCTTGTGCTCTGTCAAATAAATTCAAAACAAATCTTAAAAAAAAGAGGTGAGGAGTTCTTCATATTTTATATTATTTATTCAATGATATTATTATAGACTGAATTGTGTCCCTACCTGCCCCAAATTCGTATGCTAAAGCCCTAACCCCCCCAATATGACTGTATTTGGAGATAGGGCCTGTAAAAGAAGTAACAAGGTTAAATGGTCATGTGGGTGGGTCCTAATCCTATAGGACTGGCATCCTTATGAGAAGGGAAGGGACACCAGACAGCTCTCTCTTTCTCCTTGGCACAGAGGAAAGGCTGTGCATGAACACAGTACGGTAGCCATCTCTAAACTGGGAATAGAGATCTACCAGAACCCAGTCTTGCTGGCGCCTTGATCTTGGACTTCTACCCTCCCGAACTGTGAGAACATAAATGTCTGCTGCTTACGCCACCCAATCTGTGGTATCCTGTTTTAGCAGCTTGAGCAGACTAATACAGATATGTAGAGATTTTTAGACTCTTATCCTTGGATATTCTTTGTTGAGAGAGGCGCCTGCCCCCTTCCCTTTTTTGCAGATGCTTTAAAAAGCCCATTTCAGGACATAAGCTGCACCCCAGGATAGAAACTTTTTCCCAATAGCGTGCCCATCAAGGTTAGGCTGCTTTTGTAATGAGGATAATTAACACCAACTACTGCGACAGACCTCTAAATATGAGGGTCTGTAAACCACGAGATTTATTTCTTGCTTACATTACATGTCTAATACGTTTTGGCAGAGGACTTGATTCTATGTAGACAGTCAGGGACCCAGGCTGACTAAGGGTTGACCGTTGTGGTAAATCACTCTTTCAACATTTGTCTTCAGACACTGCCAAGTCAGGAAAAGGGAGCTGGAAGGTTGAACCAGGCTTTGCACTGACCCCGCTCAGAAGAAACACACGCTACCTCTGCTCACAGCGATTTGGAGAAGTAGTCACAGGCCCCAAGCGTACCACAAAGGAGGCTGGGAAATACAAGAACTATTGAATATTAAATGAACACCAAATGTTCCTGTCATATTCCTTGTTGTGGATTGAATTGCATTCCACCAAAAAGATATGTTCAAGTCCTAATTTGAGTACCTCAGAATAAGATCTTATTTGGAAATAGGGTTTTTAATGGAGGTAATCAAATTAAAATTCCTTTGAGTTAAAATCCTTACGTCATCTCTTTTTTTTTTCTTTTTAAAGATTTTATTTTTAAGTAATCTCTACATCTCTACATCTCTACATCCAATGTAGGGGTCGAACCCACAACCCCCAAGATCAAGAGTCTCACATTCCACCAACTGAGCCAACCAGACACCTCTTAATATGAGGTCATTAGAGTGAGTCCTAATCCAGCAATGACTGGTGTCTTCATAAAAGGAGGACATTTGGACACAGAGACAGACATGCACAGAAGGAGGATGTTGTGAACATACATGGGAAGCAGGTTGCCATGTGAAGGTGGAGGCAGAGATTGGAGTAGTGTTGCCGTAAACACTTGGGGTCACCAAAAGCTAGAAAAGAGCATGGAACAGATTCTCCCTCAAGGCGTTTAAAAGAAACCAATCCTGTTGACAACTGGATTTTGAATTTCTAGCTTCTAGAATTGTGACACAATAAATTTATATTTTTCTTTCTTTTTTTAGTAACTCTACACCCAACATGGGGCTCAAACGTATGACTCTGAGATCAAGAGTCACGTGATCTACAACTGAGCCAGCCAGGGGCCCCAAATTTCTCTTTTCCTAAACCAATGAGTTGGTGGTACTTTGCTAAGGCAGCCCTAGGAAATGGATACACTGCTCTATCAAGTTTATGCAGAAGGAGATTTAATGCATGGAATTAGATGTTTATGAATCTGCTAGAATGACTTGAAAGTGAGCTCTAGGCTAGACATCCAGGAATTACTCCGAAAAACTGGGGCACCAAGAGTTACTGATACATTTACCACAATTAGGAGCTGGCTCTCAGGATCTCCTCACCTTAGCCACAATCTGAGAATCAGAAAACATCATCAGAACCATTAACTCTAGAACCATGTCATGCCTCCCATATCTGCATGAGCAAAATGGGTGCCTTGTGTAACTTGTCCATCTTCTCATAATTTAGATCAGAATTTAAGCCTTGAGTGAATGCACCTGTTTTATGGAACTAAAATTACATATAGAACACTGAGTTGTCAAGATATTGAGGAATGTAGTTTTTAGCTTCGGAAGCAAAGAAAGGCCTACAAGAAGGAGGTTAAAATACATTTTGAACAAGCCATTCTTTTTTATTTTTCCTTTTATGTTTTTTGGTCACTATTTTATGGTTTCTTGACATCCTTCTGGCTCCTCTTAGATGTTCCTATTGCCCATTCTGCCCTTGGCTGTTTTGTTTTCTTTATATTATCTGGACAAGTTCATCTATGCCAAATTTCTCCAGTTCCACCAACCCACCTCCATTATTCCCACCCTAGTATGCATTACCATCATCTCTGACTTGGATTACCGTAACACTCCCTATCTGGTTTCCCATTCTCACTTACCTCATCCCAGTCCAGTGGGATGTGGCTGACCTTTATAAAATTCATAACATAATGTGTCTCTTTGCTCAGTCTTCTGCTTTTCTCCCTTACCTTCAGGCTTCATCTCTAGCTCCTCACTCTCATGAGGTCATTTCTGACTGACGAACCATCAGTCTGGCCACTCAGCACTCTGGTAGAGACCCTCATGCCCTATATTTAGCCCCATGGAACTATTTAAAGCACTGAGAATGCATCATGTGCTTTCCTTCCTCTTCATTTTTGCACGAGTTGCTCCTTCTGCTTCTTTGGAAGTCCTTTCTCTTCCTCTTTGGTCAACTCCTATTCATCCTTCCATCCAGGAAGCCCGGGTGAGGTCTCTTTCCTATGTGCTGACTCAGATGAATTCTGGCCTCTTAAGGAGAGGGAAAGAGAAAAGGGGAGTTTTGAGGAATGCCAATGGATATGTTTTGCTCACTTTTGTATCTTTAGTACCTAAAATAATATTTAATAGCTGTTTTTTTTTGTTTTAATTTTTATTTTGTTTGCTTCTGTGTTTGCTACTGGTGTGAATAGTGGTACACATTTGAAACTGCTGTCTGGGTTTTGTATCTTTCCATTAACTTACTAGTACTGCTAATTCTGTTTAAAAACTCACTTTGTTTAGGTGGTAGGTCACATCCTTAGTAGTTATATTTATTACTGCTATGTCATAGGTCAGGGGTTGGGAGTAAGTAAAACTTTTTAAGAGGTCGATTAATTCAGAACTTCATCATTCTGTACTAGTTCTAAAATAACTTGTTAGGCTCTGACTAGCCCCGATGAAGTATTTTTAATATGCAAAACATCTATTCAATCATTCATTCATCCATTTCATCAAAATTCAGTAACTGAAGAAGAATTAGAATCAAATCCATCAGAAAGAAACATTAAGTCTAACTGTTGGATAAACCTTTATACATATTATACATAGTGTACTTAGTACTTTATGATATACTGTCTTATTCGCTGATTTTACTAATCATGTCACTGATGTTTTATCATCCAGCTCAATTGTGTGGCATATTTAGAAAATTGGATCTTATAAACTCAAATTGACTCATGCTACCCACTACTGGTCAGATGGACTGGTTGGGCAATTAGAAAGGAAAGATGTTCAAAGTCTATAGTACGCCTGGCTACTAATGGAAGAAATTCAGAGTAGAGGTCCCTTTTGTTTACCACAGTGTACTAGCGAGCCTCTGGGTTTGCAAAGGTAGCTAACCAAGGGCCGAAAAGCTAGATTTCTCTTCACCAAAAAAGTGTGAACTAAGATGTAGGAAGGACACAAAGGAAGCCCTAAAAACAGACGATAGAGGAGATTTACAGAGCTTCTAAGAATGCCAAACCACATTGTAGGATCCTGGATTGCAGTTGTAAAGAGAAGAGGCCAATGAGAAATTCCCATAGACAAAGTAAGAAAGATAGTTTAAGAGCAGGGATGTCTAATGTGTAATTTTCAGCTGTTGGCATTGCCGTGATGGAAAGTCACTCTATATCTCAAACGGTTAGTGAAATATACGTTTTGAGGGTGGGAGGATTAAAAAAAATGGCCAAGTTCCACTGGTGTATGGATGGAGAAAGAGAAGACAATCTGCTAAGGAGAGGAGTCGGCTCTATGACTCTTAATTATGTTGTCACACTGCCCTCTACTGGGCTGTCACAGCCTGGCTGTTGAACCACCTGACCGGCCCCACCATCTGTGGACAATTTCCTGCACCTGCTGATAAAGTATGTGTTAAGCTCTAGGCCTAGGGAGTAGTGCAAATTGATTAAAGCTGTCGTCTTTATCTTTGCAAAATACAGGCAGTTTCCAAACTATAACAAAGAGGCTTCTCCATCAGAGTTGTGTATTTTATGTTAACATTAGATCTGCGTGTTCCCCTGGGATTTGAAGGCATGGATAGTGGCAGCTTGGCTATGATTGAGGACCAAAATGTGGGCATAAAATGATACTGGACAATTATGTTATTAAAAAAGTCTGGATGATCTGCAAGAGCGGTTAAAATAATTTCTAGTTATTTAATTCAAAATAAACTTTCCCTCATTAGGGATATTAAGTTAGAACAAAGCTAGCCTACTCCCTAGCAAAATAATTTGGCAGCTATTCTGATGAGTCCTATGCCAGGCCAGCCTCATATGTTTTGGCTGGGTTTAACTGCAAATCCTAATTGCAATTCGACCAATTCAGACCTGCTTAAATCCTTGCTATTCCAGGCTTTCCAAGTAAAACAAAAGGAACGCCCCTCCCTTCACTAGCGTGATACAATGTAACAAGCATCATACTTGGTAGTGGAGATAACTAGCTACATAAGACACTTCTGCCCTCCTTGAGCTCACTGATGGCTGGCGGAAAGAGCACGCTATTGACACGTCCACAGTACCCCCTCCCTTTACCAAATACAGTGCTTGGCTAAGACCCATTATGTCTAATAGGTACGTGATAAATATGTGTTGAATAAGTGAGGGAATGAATGAAGGAACTACGCAGTATGCGTAAAGGTTAGGAGTCTCCCAAATGGCCTGTTTTGCTACATACTAGCTCTGTAAATGTATCACTTTATAAATAAAGCCCTGAAGCCTGGATTGCCACCTCTGTACACCAATCCCACAAAGCAACTGCAAAATGCTTAGCACACTGCTTCCCCCCAGCAAGCAGTCAATAAATGTTTAATAATATAATGTGAAAAGGGCAAGGAGGAAAAGGAGTGATTAAATATGGGGATTCGAATTCCTAGATTATGTCTATATACGTACGTTTAGAAGTATGGGGCAATGTTGGATTTGGGGAATTTTTTTATGGTGAATAAGGGATCTATTTTCCAAAACCAATTTATTCCATGTGGTAGGAAACATGATCTCTGGAGACAGTGACTCACATCCTTAAAATTCCATAACCAGTGAGAGAAAATCCTTGGGTTAACTCAAGTTAAAAAATTCTGAGGGGGGTGGTGGGTGGGAACCTGGGTGGCTCAGTCGGTTAACCGTCTGCCTTTGGCTTAGGTCACGATCCCGGGGTCCTGGAATCGAGCCCCGTATTGGGCTCCCTGCTCAGTGGGGAGTCTGCTTCTTCCTTTCCCTCTGCCCCTCCCCCTGCTCATGCTGTCTCCCTCACTCTGCTCTCGCTACCTGAAATGGTAGGCAGAATAATAGCCCCTAGAACCCGTGAATTTTACATGGCAAAAGGAACTTTGTGGATATGACTAAAGGTATGGAGTTTGTGCTGGGAGATTGTCCCGGGTGAGTCAGGAGAGCCAATCTAATCATGGGTTCTTAAAAGCAGAGAAACTTTCTTGGCTGTAGTCAGAGATGTGATGGCAGAAGAAGGGTCAAAGACATGTGACATTGCTAGTTTCGAAGATGCTGGAAGGGGAACAAGAGCTGGGACATGAGCATTCTCAATCGGCAAAAGGCAAGGAGATGGACTTTTCTGTAGAAGCTCCAGAAGGGAGTGCAGCCCTGATGACATCTTCATTTTAGCCGGGTAAGACTCATGTTGGACCTCTGACCTCAGAGTTGTCAGATAACAGACTTTTGTCGTTTGAAGCCACTATGTTTGTGGCAATTTGTTAAACAGCAATAGGGAACTCATACACTAGGGAAACGGTAGAAACCTAGTGTCCGCTCAACGTCATCTGCCCTGAGGCGACGTGCTCAGTGTGCTCCCTCTAGCTTCCACCAGTGCCTGCTCCTCGGTCCCCAGGGATACCCTGATGGGACAATGAAGTAGATAATGCAGAGAGAAGAGGCAGCGGGAATTCTGATGCTACCTGAGCCCCCAGTTCCAGTTATTTTTGAGGCCATAGTCATGCTAGCCCTTTGGTTATACAAGCTAATCTATTCTATTTGAGCTAGTTGGTTTGAGTTAAATGTCTGTGACTTGCAACCAAGCAATCCCGCCCAAATCATAAACCTATGGTAAGTGAGGGATGGCCAAAGGAGAAGAATTGTTTGCTTGTTTTTGTTCTTTTTTTGTTTTTTATTTTTTTAAATTCTTTTTTTTTTTTAATTTTTAATTTATTCCTTCGACAGAGAGAGAGAGACAGCCAGCGAGAGAGGGAACACAAGCAGGGGGAGTGGGAGAGGAAGAAGCAGGCTTCCAGCGGAAGAGCCTGAGGTGGGGCTTGATCCCAGAACACCAGGATCATGCCCTGAGCCGAAGGCAGACGCTTAACGACTGAGCCACCCAGGCACCCCTATTCTTGTTTTTTAAAAGCCTTTGGGACAGTAGCTGATAATGGCTTAATGTGATTTCATAGCAACCCACTGAGAAACACAGTATCCTACTTTAGATGAGGAAAGTCATATTTATTGGCTAAGTGGCTCTCCTACAAGCAAGAATATTCTGAATTTAAAATGTTAAAACCCATATTGGTTTGCTTTGTTTGTCTCTGGTGAAACACATTGCACATAGAGTATCCTGCCTTGCGTTTTATTGCTGTTGTTATTGTTATCAAAACAGAGCCACACTTCTTCAAGGCCTCACCGCTTCCTGTTTCTGCAGTCCCAAACACTTTTCTTTTCCTCTGCACCCAATAAACTCAATGCTCTAGAGTCTAGACAAGTACTGGACAAAGCTGCTTAAACCTAACTGGTGGTGGTGGTAATAGGAGGACTTTTAAGCACTGGTCACGTGGTCATTTCTCCTAGAAAAAAGATAGAATTAAAAAGCAGGCACTGTTATTCCTGAAGCACCTTATAAGGCTCTGGATGTTCCCTCCCAAGAGATATTTTATAATTTAAATGAAAATATATAATGCCACACAAAATCCCTGACGTTTGTCTTCCTGGAATACATATCTGTTTGTTCTTTTAATTTTGCTGATAGGCAAGGACTATGTCTATTGGTGCCACAAATAAGGTAAAAAGAGTTGTAGCTGCATCATTTTTGCCCCCGGGCACATTGCCCCTCTGAAGCAGTTACTGATTATGCCCACGGAGCTTCTCCATGAGGCTCGTTGTCTGCTTTTTCTTCTTGGAAGGAATACGGACTGCTCAGAGAAAAAGAGATGAAAATCTCTATCATTAGAGGACTGAAAAGCAAAGGGGGTAAAATCTGACTATTATATTGTCTTTGGTAGAAAATAAGGGGATTTGGAATAAACGTCTTGTCTGCTCTTTGTTTTCTGGGTTCTGAAATTTTTGTCTGGCTTTGTTTCTGAAATTTTTGTTTTTTAAAACAAAGAGAAGGGAATGTTCATAAAACTTGGTAAGATGCCAAAACACTACTAGTGGGCCTTCAGGTCTTAGCTTACATGATATTTTATTCGTTTGTCCCCAAACATTCAGTAATTATCGTGGGTCCTGCTGAACAAATCGAGCATGTTCCTCAGCGCTTCGGTGCAGGGCTGTGCAGGTGAACGGTACCCAGTGCAGTTGTGTAGTGCACAACTTCCTCTGTGGCAGGTGGTCCTCACCCTCCCGGAGAATAAGTCTGGTGATTTCTAGAAAGTCTTGCTGGAATTTTCACTCTTTTCCCTCAGAGTAGAAAAAGTGCTCCTATTATGTGTTCTATGATACCCAGTCATAACACTTTACCCATTTATAAAGGTGTCATCCTGTTACATTGTAAACTCAGATGGGGCTGTGATTGTACCTATCTTGTCACTTTCTAGGGGCTAAGAATGCATCAGTAAATTAAACAGTCAATAATCCCTGGCTTTCTAGGAGCTGATAATCTAGCAAGAGGAGAGAGTAAACAAGTTCATTATGTAGCCTACAAGGAGGACATAAATACCATGGAGAAAAATAAAGAAAGTGAAAGGGGCTTTCTCCTCACACACTTTATTTTTAAAAATGTTTTAAAAATATTTTTTATTTATTAGAGCGCGCGAGCAGGATCTGGGGAGAGGGGCAGAGGGAGAGGAGGAAGCAGACTCCCCACTGAGCAGGAAACCCACTTGGGTCTCCATCCCAGGATTTGGGGATCATGACCTCAGCCCAAGGCACACGCTTAACCGACTGAGCCACCCAGGCACGCCTCTCCTCACCTACATTAGATCTTTGCTCAAATGTCACCTTTTTTTTACTTCGAGATAAGAAACATTTGGAGGTTTAGAGTAGAGGAGAGGTACGATCTATCTAAAAAGGAAAACATTTAGGAATAGTACAGTAGCCACACTTAGCAAAATCAAGTAAGGCACTTATCAGATCTCCACTTTGCCAGGAATCAGGCCACAGCTAATAAAGTTTAATACAGAATATAGAGAACAAGGGCTCAGCCTTTCCCCTCCAAAACTCTTGACATAAGATTCTTTCTTAACACTTTTGTTGTTGTTGTTGTTGAACACGTTTTTACAAAAATCTTGGAGAACCCGCGTCTTCTAACCGGGGCTGGTGTATCTTTGCAAAATAGCACCCCACGCCTTCTGCAGTATCACCCTACAGATCCTGTGCACCTGATTGGGGTGCCTGAGGCTATAAGCTATCCTTTCAAGCCTCTCCAACCCGCCCTTGTTAAGCAAGCGTCCTTATAAGGAAATGACATCTTGGATACTCCTCTCTACTTAACACACATTCATATCCGGCATTTTCACACCCGCTACGCCCGTGTACAGGCATACATGGATGTCTTCCCTCCTACTCTCCGGGGTCTCACTCCCTAGTCTTTACACAAGAGCCCACGAAGCACGCCGGCGTTCCTGGCTCTCCGCCCGCCCAGCGCCGCGCAGCCTTCTGGAAGCCGTAGGCCAGGGCGTTCCTCCGCCCCAGAACTACAACTCCCGGCAGACTTTGTTCCTCTCCACCTTCCTCTTAGCGCGTGGCCTGCCGGGAGGGGGCAGGTAGCGGGCGGGCGGGGTCCAATGGGTGCCGGCTCCCGAGGAGAGGGCGGAGGAGAGGAGGAAGGAGGCGGACTCTGGGCCCCGGCCCCATTCATTGCCGCGGCCGGCCGGGCAAGGGTCCCGTGTTTTCGGAGTCATGGAGGCGCTAATTCCTGTTATCAACAAGCTCCAGGATGTCTTCAACACGGTGGGCGCCGACATCATCCAGCTGCCTCAGATCGTCGTGGTGGGAACGCAGGTAAGAGACGAGGGCGGCGTCCACCCAGGCCAGAGTCCGGGGTGCGGGCTTGGTGGGGGGCTGCGGCAGCGCCCGCTCCCAGCTGGCCTTTGCGGCCTGTAGGGGGAGGGCGCTGCTGGGGGCGCCGGGGCTCCCCGGGCTCTGCGGCGCCTTCCCGCCTGGTGCTGCGTTGCTTCGGGCCTGGGAATCCGGGCCCGGTCGGGAGGCGAGGGGCGGAGCCGGCGCGGCGGGCCCCGCGGGTCCCGGGGGCGGGCGAGGGGAGGGACCGGCCGGCGGGCTCAACTGGAGTCCGCGGGGACCGGGCGCGGCTTGCCCGGCGGGCCGCTGCTTGCAAGGGCACCTGGGGGACGCGCGGGGCACGCGGGGCCACGCTGGGCTTGTGCTGGGCCAGCCAGCCCTTCCTCGGTTGGTTTTAGGGCGGCAAGGTTTTTTTTATTCCCCTCCTTGCCTTGCTCAGGGGCTGCGGAGTCAGTTTTGGAACCGCGGGGTCCGGGCTGAGAAGGCCGCGGCTGTGTGGCACCTGAATGTTTTCCTGCAGTGCAATCCCTTCAGGTTTCGGGAACGCCGAAGCAGTTAAAAACAAAAACAACCCAAAAGCAAAAAAAAAAAAAAAAAAAAAAACCCACCGGTACCTGGTTTGAGGAAGGAATAACCAGTTTTTCTGAGTAGGCTGTGGTTTTTGTCTTCCATCCAAATTGGGCATTAAGGTTCTCTGGTCTTTTCATTTTGGGTCTCATTAATAGTGTAATTTTTTATATGCAGAAATGTTGAAGAAACAAATTTCTAGAGTGACAGAGAAGTATAAGTTTCATTTTCTCTGCCTGCTGCTTTTCTTGGTTTAAGAAGAATCCAAGGACTTTTACCAGAGTTCAGAGAAACGCATTTTAGAGATTACTTGGTAAATTGATTTTAAGTGTTTTTATTTCTTAATGATCTTAGTTCTGTTTTACTCATTTTCTGTTGCTACATCTTGCTACAGTATTTTAGTGTAGAGTATAAATATTAGGAGAGAATACTATAGAATATATTCAAACACTGGAAACCTTGAAAACCATAGGCATCCTGCACTTTTTCTTTCTTTTAAATATAGTAATAGAAATTATTTCAGAAACACATTGGCTTGGTCTGCTGTAGGATTGGTATAGATTCTGGTCTCTCCTGCCTACATATATTGTAGTATTTGAAACTCAATATTTGTAATGATTGGACACTGAATCATCAATATAATATTGTGAACAGTATTTTTATTTAGCATGTTTTGTTCACTGCTGTGTTCCTGTTCCTAGCTCTGGAACAGTCTGGGGTATGTGGTGAGTGTTCTATAAATACTTTGAATGAATGAATATTGCTCACTGTAACTAGATAATATTTTAAAACACTGGGACTTCTAGCATCAAAACAGATCTGTTTTTGAAAATAGAATTAAAGGAGATGAAATAAATCTTCTTTGGTAGTAATTTGGAAGTCTTTCCTGTCTGTGGACCAGAAACTTTCCATATACTTGTAAGAGATTCTCCATGCTTTTTAAGCTTGAAGCAGTAAAAGAATCAGGGCTATTGTGTATCAGCATAAATAGTTTAAAATCAAGAAGGAATTTTCTTACACAAAATTGAGTTTTATTTCCGTGAATAAACCTGTTGGCAGAATTGGGAGGGTCAGAGTAGAAAAGTAAGGATCTCACTGTTAGGAAAGTCATTAATGTGTGCTAGCAAGAACCATCCTAGTAGTGACAGGTGTATGCCGTGTTTGTATTTTGATGTTTGAAATTAGAAGGGAAATTAGTTGTTGTTTTAAGTACACTCTGCATTGGGTTTGAGCTTAACCCTGAGATCAAGAGTCACATACACGCTCTACTGACTGAGCCAGCCAGGCGCCCCGGGGAAATTAGTTCTTAAAGACTTGATTTAATGAAGTTTATCTCCGTTTAGGTCTTTATTATACATATTGAAATTCAATTCTTTATTATTCAGGTACAGCAGAAATAAATAAGATTAAAAACAATGTCTTTTTTCCCCGTACTTTCCTCAGTATGTTGAAGAAAATCTTGTGCTTGACTTGAATACAAGTACACCACTACTTTGTCATCTATGCCATTTAATGTTTTGTACATTTATACAGCACATGCATTACATTCATATTTAATGGAGTAGTGTACAGTGAGTTCCAGACATAGTGTTCTGACAGGTAAACTTCTCAGTAGCAGTGATGATGTCTTCATAACACAGGTATAGTCTCTCTTACACATTACCTATACCTTAAGTGGCTGTAGGTCCCATTTTATTGAACTTTTTAGAACAGTGATTTGCAAACTTAGTGTGTATGTAAGAATCATTTTGAAAATAAGTTCCTGGGTTCCATCCCCAGAGATTTTGATTTTCTAAGTCTAGGTTGGGCCAGGCATCACAGGTGATTCTGATGCGGTTGGTTCATTGATCCTAACTGAAAAGAATTTTAGTGTGTCTTTGACTTTAAAGTGCACGAAACGGAAAAGACAGGAAAGCTGAGCTAAGGGCATACTACCATCCAGTAGCATGTTGATCGTGGTGGCATTCTGATTCTTGATTTCTTAAATTGCCCAAGTAATACTTACTTCAAGCCTAGTGAGTTGGAGGAGCTGAGAGGGAATCAGTTTATAGCTGTAGATCATTCACAGCTTTTATGGTTTAGCTAAGTAGTTTTCTTTTTTCTCTAGCTGAGAACATCTGTGTGGAAAGCACTGAAGAGGGGAGAGAAAAGGTTGATACTTTTAGAGCATGGTGTACTTTGCAGGTGGAGAAGGAGATAAGAGTTAACTTTTGTGACTCAACTTGGGAAATTTAATCAGTGTTTTTTAAGTTGAGAATTAGAAGGGGGAGCCCACCCAGGTATGTAATCCAAACCACCACCCAGTATAGGAATCCCAGTGCTGATGACATTAACTGAGATGCTGGCTCAGAGTTGCTAGGAAGGAACTTTTCACTTTACCTTTTCAGTGATTTCAGCACTCCACCTTTAGTAATTCAAAAAGGAACCTTGGGTTTTAAATGACCAGTTTGCAAACCAACCTTTCTTTTTAATTTAACATTTAAAAAATTAAAATATTCCTATAACATAAAATTCACCCGTGTAAAGTTCAGTGGTTTTTAGTATACTCACCAGGTTATGCCACCATCACCACTAATTCTCGAATTTTTTTTTTTAAAGAACCTTTTTATTATGCAGGAAAGAAACTCTGTACCCGTTAGCAGTCATTCCTGATTTCATCCTCCCCCGGTCCCATCCGCTGGCAACCACTAATCTATTTTCTGTCTGTGGATTTGCCTATTCTGGACATTTCAGTATAAACGGAATCCTACAATATGTGGCCCTTTGTGTTTGGCTTCTATTGTTCAGCATGTTTTTTAGGTTCATCCATGTATTTTTTATGGCTAAGTAATATTCCGTTGTGTAGGTATGCCACAGTTTGCTTATCCATTCATTAGTCGATGAATATTGGGTTGTTTCCAGTTTTTGGCTATGATGAATAATGCTATGAACATTGTTTACAAGTTGTTGTGAGGACATGTTTTCAGTTCTCTTGGGTATATACTTAGTAGAATTGCAGGGTCATTTGGTAACTCCTTTAACTTTGAGGAACTGCCACATTGTTTTTTTATTGTGGCTATCCCATTTTACATTCCCTCCATCAGTGTATGAGGGTTTCAGTTTCTGCACATGGTCACCAACTCTTGTTACTGTCTTTTTTAAAAAAGTGCTAAATTGGGGTGACTCAGTTAAGTGTCTGCCAAGGTCCTGGTTTGGAGCCCCGTGCCGGGCTCCCCGTTCAGTGGAGAGGCTGCTCCCCCCACCCATGTCTCTCTGTCTCACATAAATGAAATCTTTTTAAAAAGTGCTAAATTAGTCTGGAATTCTTTATTTTAAAAAAGGACCCCCTCCCACATTGCTATCTACATGTGAGTTCCTGAAATCTTGCCCTCTCCTGCTGGATATATCTTCGTTTGTTTTGGGTTCGTAGAGGTGATGATTTCATTAAGTTTAGTAATTTCATGCCAAATATTGATCATAGTTTTCATTCCTATATTGATTTCTTGTGAATATTCTTAGGTAAACTTACATTTTTCTTTTTTTCCTAGTTTCTTTATATATAGCTCATGTGCTGCTCCTTTTTTAAATTTAAAAATGAGGTGAAATTTATATAACATAAAACTTGCCATCCAGAGTGTACAGTTCATTGGCATTCAGTACATCCATGGTGTTGTGCAATCGCCACCTCTTTCTAGGTCCAAAACATTTTTATCACCCAAAAAGAAAACTCCATACCCATTAAGCAATCACTTCCTATTTTTCATTGTCTCTCCAGTCCCTGGCAACCACCAGTCTTCTTTCTGTCTCTGTGGATTTACCTATTCTGGATAGTTCATAGAAATGGAATTGTAAAATATGTGGTATTTATGTCTGGCTTCTTTCACTACATAGAAAAAGTTAAAAAATTAAGAAAAATACATTTTTATCTGTTATATTAATATCAAAGAATTAAGAGGCCTGTCTTATACAATGAAAAATAAAAACTTAGTTAAAAACTGAATCAGTTCTGGGTAATGTGACATGAATGAATATTTACCACTTCCATTTTCCAATTGATGGTAGTTATCAGAGAGAAGAAGCTAAAAATATGACAAAGCCTTTTCAGTGAAAGTCTCAGTCTCAATCCAGAGCACTATAAATTTCAATACAGTACAATTTGGGAGAAACTAAAAGATGACACTAAGACCAGGCACACAAATCTCTAACGCTTAAATATATAGATAGTAAATCAATTTGGGGAAAATGTGGAGATGAAAAAAGCAGAAGGCATTGCGGTACCAAGTGAGCCCTATTTTCAGAGCAAGCTGCCTGTGACTTGCCATACTGAAATTTCTGTAGCCACTCACCTTCCTGGAAAGAGTGTGGATATTGGGTGTTTAAATCCCTGGGGAAAACAAGCACTGTTCTAACCAGTTGTTGAGGAAGCCAACATTATTCGTAATAGGTAAAAATGAGAACCTATAAACATGTTTTGTTTGGTCTGTATGTGAATCTGTTGCAATTGAGATATACTTGACATAATACAGCATTACATTATTTTCATGAGTACAACATAATGATTTGATGTACAGATGTAGTGAAATGATCACCATAATAAGTCTAGTTAATATTCATCACACATAGTTGAATTTTTTTCCTTACGAAAATTTAAAATTTGGGGGAGCCTAGGTGGCTCAGTCGTTAAGCGTCTGCCTTTGGCTCAGGGCGTGATCCCAGGGTCCTGGGCTCGAGCCCCACATCAGGCTCCTCCGCTGGGAGCCTGCTTCTTCCTCTCCCACTCCCCCTGCTTGTGTTCCCTCTCTCGCTGGCTGTCTCTTTCTCTCTCTCTGTCAAATAAATAAATAAAATCTTAAAAAAAGAAAAGAAAAGAAAAAATTTACTGTCTTAACAACTTTCAAATAGAAAGTACAGTGATATTATCTATAGTCACCATACTATTTGTTACATTCCCGGGACTTACCTTATTGGGAGTTTGTACCTTTGACTACCTTCATCCATTTCACTACCCCCTGCTTCTGATAGGCATTTGCTTTTTTTTAGATTCCACATGTAAATAAGATCATGTGGTATTTGTCTTTCTCTGACTTAGTGTAATGCTGTCAAGATCCATCTGTGTTGTTGCAAATAGCAGGCTTTCTTTCCCTTTTTATGGCCGAATAGTATTCCATTGTGCATGCATGTGTGTATCAGTAGTCTTTTAAGATCTTTTGTATTGCTGTGATAATAGTTGTAACATCTCTTCTATTTCTGATTTTGAGTCCTCATTTTTTTTGGCAAGCCTAGCTAAAGATTTGTGTATTTTTTATTTTTTTCAAAACAACGGCTCTTTGTTTCATTGATTTTTTTTTTTCTGTTCTCTTTTTAGTTTCTATTTCACTTATATATGCTTTAATCTTTGATATATTTAATTCCTTTACTACTAATTTGGGCTAAATTTAGTCTTCCTTTTCTAGTTCCTTGAGGTGTAGATTTAGGTTGTTTATTTGAGATCTTTTTTGTTTGTTAATATAGGCATTTATCATTATGAGATCCTCTGTTAGAACTGCTTGTGCTGCATCCTGTAAGTTTTGGTATGTTTTATTTTCATTTGTTTAAAGCAGTTTTTAAATTTTTTTTCATCCATTTGTTCAATAGCATGTGGAGATTAGTCTCCCCATATTTACAGATTTTTCGGTCTTGTAATTGATTCCTGGTTTCATACTATTGTGGTTGGAAAAGATGCTTGATATCATTTCAGTATTCTTAAACTTACTAAGATTTGTTTTGTTTTCTTGCCTTTTTTTTTTTTTAAAGATTTTATTTATTTATTTGACAGAGACAGCAAGAGAGGGAACACAAGCAAGGGGAGTGTGAGAGGGAGAAGCAGGCTTCCCACCAAGCAGGGAGCCCAATACAGGGCTCGATCCCAGGACCCTGGGATCATGACCTGCTGAGCCAAAGGCAGACGCTTAACAGCTGAGCCACCCAGGCACCCCTAAAATTTGTTTTGTGGCCTGATATATGATCTATGCTGGAGAGTGTTCTGTGTGTGCTTGAGAATAATGTGTATTCTGTTAGTTTTGGATGGAATGTTCTATGTATATCTCTTAAGTCCATCTGGTCTAATGTGTTTTTTTCCTTAAATTTTAAATCCAGTTCACTTAACATACAGTGTTATATTAATTTCAGATGTACAATATATTGATTACACAATTCTGTACATTATTCAGTGCTCATGATAAGTGTACTCTTAAACCCCTTCACTTATTTCACACCCCCCCCCCCCCCGCCAATCTGGTAACCATCAGTTCTCTATAGTTAAGAGTCTACATAAGAGTAAAATCATACGGTATTTGTCTTTTTCTGACTTATTTCACTTAGCATTATACTTTTTAGATCGATCCATGTTATTATGAATGGCATGATTTCATTTTTTATGGCTGAGTAATATTCCACAGTGTGTGTGTATGTATGTATCTATCCATCTCTCTGTCCATCTATCCTATCTATACACACCACACCTTCTTTATCCATTTATCTATCAATGGAAACTTAGGCTGCTTCCATAATTTGGCTGTTGTAACTAATCCTGCAAAAACTGAAAGGGTGCATATGTCTTTTCAAATAGCATTTTTTAATTTTTTGGGTAAATACCCAGTAGTGGAATTATTGGGTCATATGGTAATTCTATTTTCAGTTTTTTTGAGGACCCACCATACTGTTTTCCAAAGTGGCTGCGCTGGTTCGCATTCCCACCAATAGTGCATGAGGGTTCCTTTTTCTCCACATTCTTGTCAACACTAGTTTCTTATGTTTTTGATTTTAGCTATTCTGGCAGGTGTGAGGTGGTATCTCATTGTGGTTTTGATCTGCATTTCCCTAATGAGTAGTGATGTTGAGCATCTTTTCATGTGTCTGTTGGTCATCCCTATGTCTTTTTTGGAGAAATGTCTGTTCATGTCTTTTGCCCATTTTTAATTGGATTATTTGTGTTTTTGGTGTTGTTGTGTAAGTTCTTTTATGTTTTGGATAATAACCCTTTATTGGGTAGGTGATTTGCAACTGTCTTCTCCCATTCAGTAGACCAGCTTTTAGTTTTGTCAATTGTTTCATTTGCTGTCCAGATCTTTTTATTTTGATATAGTCCCAGTAGTTCATTTTTGTTTCCCTTGCCTTAGGAGACATGTCTAGAAAAATATTGCTCTGACACATGTCAAAGAAATTACTGCCTGTGCTCTCTTCCAGGATTTGTGTGGCTTCAGGTCTCACATTTAGGTCTTTAATCCATTTTGAGTTTATTTTTGTGTATGGTGTAAGAAAGTGGTCCACTTTCATACTTTTGCATGTAAGCTGTCCAGTTTTCCTAGCACTATTTGTTAAAGAGACTTTTTCCCATTTGCATATTCTTGCCTGCTTTGCCATAGATTAATTGACCATTGTGTATTTATTTCTAGGCTCTCTTCTGTTCTGTTGATCTATGTGTCTGTTTTTGTGCCAGTACTATACTGTTTGGATTAATCTAGTTTTGTAGTTTATCTTGAAATCTGGGATTGTGATAATCTCCAGTTTTGTTTTTCTTTTTTCAGATTACTTTGGCTATTTGGGGTCTTTTGTGGTTCCATACAACTTTTAGGATTATTTATTCTAGTTGTGTGAAAAGTATTTTGATAGGGATTGCATTAAATCTGTAGATTGCTTTGGGTAATATGGACATTTTAAAAATTTTGTTCTCCCAATCCATGACCATGGAATATCTTTCTATTTTGTTTGTGTCATCTTTATTTTCTTTCATCAGTATTTTATGGTTTTTAGAATATAGGTCTCTCACCTCCTTGGTTACGTTTATTCTTTGGTATTTTATTACTTTTGGTACAATTGTAATGGGACTGTTTTCTTCTTTTCTTTCTGCTGTTTCATTATTAGCGTATAGAAATACAACAGATACCTGTCTGTTGACTTTGTATTCTGCAACTTTCCTGAATTCATTTATCAGGCCTAGTAGTTTTTTGGTGGAGTCTTTAGGGTTTTCTATGTATAGTATCATGTAGTCTGCCAATAATGAAAGTTTTACTTTTTCCTTGTCAATTTGAATGCTTTTTATTTCTTTTCTTGTCTGATTACTGTGGCTAGGACTTTGAGTACTGTGTTGAATAAAAGTGGGGAGAGTGGACATCCTTATCTTGTTTCTGATCTTAGAAAAGCTCACAGTTTTTCCCCATTCAGGATGATGTTAGCTTTGGATTTTTCACATATGGGCTTTATTATGTTGAGGTGTGTCTCCTCTAAACCTACTTTGTTGAATGGATTTTTTTTTTTTAAGGTTTTATTTATTTTAGAGAGTGTGAGCTAGGGGAGCAGCAGAGTGAGAAGCTGAGGGAGAGAGAGAATCTCAAGCACACTCCCCACTGAGCGTGGAGCCCGGTGTGGTGGTCGATCTCACGACCCTGAAATCATGACCTGAGCTGAAATCAAGAGTTGGTCGATTAACCAATTGAGCCACCCAGGCGCCCTGGTGAATGGATTTTTTTACTTTGTCACATGTTCTTTCTGCATCTATTGAAATGATCATATGGTTCTTATCCTGTATTTTGTTGATGTGATGTAGCACATTGAATGATTTGTGGATATTGAACCACCCTTGCATCCCAGGAATAAATCCCAGTTGATTGTAGTGGATGATTTTTTTTCCTCAGGATTTTATTTATTTATTTATCAGAGAGAGAGAGCACAAGTAGGGGGAGTAACAGGTAGAGGGAGAAGCAGGCTCCTCATTGACAAGGAGCCTGATATGGGACTCGATCCCAGGATCCTGGGGTCATGACCTGAGCCGAAGGCAGATGCTTAACTGACTGAGCCACCCAGGCGTCCTGTGAATGATTTTTTTTAAATGTATTGTTGGCTTCAATTTGCTAATATTTTATTGGGGATTTTTGCATCTATGTTCATCAAAGATATTGGCCTGTAGTTTTCTTTTTTTGTAGTGTCTTTATCTGGTTTTGATATCAGGGTAATGCTGGCCTCATAGGATGAATTCAGAAGTTTTCCTTCCTTTTCTATTTTTTGGAATAGTTTGAGAAGACTAGGTACATGTTTGGGAGAATTTGCCTGTGAAGCCATCTGGTCTTGGGGAGTTTTTGTTTTTGTTTTTGCTTTTTTTTTTTTTTACCAATTCAATTTTGTTATGAGTAATTGGTCTATTCAGATTTTCTATTTCTTCCTGACTTAGTTTTGGAAGATTGTTTTCTAGGAATTTATCCATTTCTTCTAGATTGTCAATTTGCTGGCATATGAATTTTTTTTTTTTTGGTAGTATTCTCTCAATCCTTGTATTTCTGTGGTGTTGGTTGTTCTCTTTCATTTCTGATTTTGTATCCTCTACCTTGATGATTCTGGCTAAAAGCTTATCAGTTTTGTTTTATTTTCACAGAACCAGCTCTTGGTTTCAATTTTTTTTTTTTTTTGTACTGCTTTATCATTCTCTATTTCGTTTGTGTTCTCATCTTTATTATTTCTTTTCTTCTGTTCACTCTGGGCTTTGTTCTTGTTCTAGTTACTTTAGGTGTAAGATTATTTGCGATTTTTCTTATTTCTTGATGAGGCATGTATCACTGTAAATTTTCCTTTAAGAATTGTTTTTTGCTGCATTTAAAGATTTGGATCGTTATGTTCATATTCTCATTTGTCTCCATGTATGTTTTGATTTCCTATTTGATTTCTTCATTGACCAGTTGGGTGCTTTTTACTATGTTGTTTAGCATCTATGTATTTGTGATTTTTCCCAGTTTTTTCCTTGTAATTCATTTTTAGTTTCATACTGTTGTAGTCAGAAAAGATGCATGATATGATTTCAGTCTTAACTTTATTGAGACTTGTTTTTGTAGCCTAACATGTGATCTGCCCTGGTGAATGTTCCAACAAAAGGATGTGTATTCTGTTTTTGGATGGAATGTGCTGTATATATTTAAGTCTGTCTAGTCTAATGTGTCATTCAAAGACACTGTTCCTTGGGGTGCCTGGGTGGTTCAGTTGGTTAAGTGTCCAACTCTTGATCTTGGCTCAGGTCTTGATCTCAGCCAGCTCAGGTCTTGATCTTGGCTGGCTCAGGTCTTGATCTCAGAGTTGTGAATTCAAGCCCCAAACATAGACACTGTTCCTTTATTGAATTTCTGCCTGGATGATCTGCCCATTGATGTAAGTGGGGTGTTAAAGTCCTCTGCTACTGTTGTGTTACTATTAATTTTTCCTTTTGTGTTTTAATATTTGCTTTATGTATTTAGGTGCTCCAATTTTGGGTGTGTAGATACTTAAAATTGTTATATGCTCCTGTGGGATTGACCTGTTTATCCTTATGTAATGTCCTTCTTTGTCTCTTGTTACAGTCTTTGTTTTAAAGTCCATTTGTGTCTGATAAAAGTATTGCTACTCCAGCATTTTTTTCATTTGTTTTGGCATGGTATGTCATTTTCCATACTTTCACTTTTAGTTTGAATGTATCTTTAGGTCTGATGTGAGTTTCCTGCAGGCATTTTATAAATGCGTCTTTTTTTTTTTTTTTTTTTAATCCAGTTCACCACACTATGTCTTTTGATTGGTGGAGCATTTAGTCTGTTTACATTTAAAATAACTATTGATAGGTGTGTACTTTTTGCCATTTTGTTAATAGTTTTCGGTTGTTTTTGTAGTTCTTCTCTGTTCCTTTTCTCTTGCTCTCTTTCCTTGTTATTGATGACTTTCTGTAGTGTTATGCTTGATTTTCTTTATTTTTTTGTGTGTCTATTGTAGGTTTTGGGTTTGTAGTTACCATGAGATTCATATGTAGGGTCCCAAGTATACAGCTTTCTATATTAAGTTGGTGGGCATTTACATTTGAACACATTCAAAAAAACTTTTTTACTCCCTCCTCCATGTTTTAATTATATGTTGTTAGATTTTGCATCATTTTTTCATAGATTTCTTATTTCTAATTATAGCTTTCTCCCCCTTACTTACAGAAGTCGTTTTATCATTTTTTGTAAGGCTGGTTTAGTGGTAATGAACTTCTTTAATTTTTGTTTGAGAAACTCCTTATCTCTCCTTCAATTCTGAGTGATAAGCTTGCTGGGTATAATATTTTTGGTTGTAGATTTTTTTTTCCTTTTAGCCCTTTGAATATATCATGCAAAGTTTCTCCTGAAAAATCTGCTTATAGTCTTATGAGGTTTTCCTTCTATGTTCTTTTTTTTCTTCTCTCCTACTGCTTTTTAAATTCCTTCTTTAACTTTTGCCATTTAAATTACGTTGTCTTGGTGTGGGCCTCCAGGGTTCATCTTGTTTGTAACTTTTTGTGCTTCCCGAACTTGGATGTCTGTTTCCTTCCCTTGGTCAGGGAAGTTTTCAGCTATTATTTCTTCATATCATTTTCTGCCCCCTTTTTCCCTCTCTTCTTCTGGGACCCCTATAATGTGAATGGTAATTCACTTGATGTTGTCTGAGAGATCCTTTAGCCTAGTTGTCATTTTAAAAAATTCTTTTTTTCTTTTTGCTCTTCAGCTTGGATGCTTTCCATTACCCTGTTTTCCAGATTGCTTATCTAGTCTTTTCTATCCTCTGATGCTCTGTTGATTCTCTCTAGTGTATTTTCTATTTTAGTTAATGTTTTCTTCAAGTTTGATTACAGCTTTTTAGTATTTGCTACCTCTTTATTGAAGGTGTCACTGAGTTCTCCCACTCTTCTCTACAGTCTTGTGAACATTTTTATGATCATTACTTTAAACTGTGTCAGGTACATTGCTTATCTCTGTTTCAGTTAGTTTTTTTTTTTTTTTTTTTAGGTTTTGTTCTATTTTGTTTGGAGCATATTCTTTGGTCTTCCATTTTGCTTGACTTTGTTTGTTTCTATAAATTGGGTTGGACAGCTACTTTTCCTAAACTTGAAGGTATGGTCTTGTGTGTAATCATCCCCTGTGTAGACTGTGTGTGTTTGGTGACTTTGGCTGGCTGGGCCTGAGTCTGGAGTGGGGCCCTGGGGCACTCTGTGTTGTGGCTGCCCTGGTGGAATGGCCAGTGAGGAAGTGGGCATGTGCCTGGGTGGTCCAGGGGCTTTCCATTCAGAGGGTACACTGGCAGCACAGTTGAAGTGAGTGCAAGCTTGGGGGTCCTAGGTCCCTCCCTACAGAGGGCACCCTGGTAGGGCAGCTAAAGCTGAAATGGATAGGAGCTGGTCCTTGGGTTCTCCACACAGAGGGTGCCCTGGCAGGATTGCCGAAGCTGAAGTGGGTGCAGGCTGGTATGTCTGGGGTTACTCAGTTCAGGGGGTGCCCTGGTAGGGTGACTAGAGCCAAGACTTGTGTGGACCAGGGTGACCTGGAGCACCCTGTGAAGGGGATGCCCTGTTAGGGTGACTGCAGACAAGATGTGGTGCAGGCCAGGGGATCTGGAGTGCTCTACTTAGGGGATTCCTTGGTGGGGTGGGTGGAACTGAGGCAGCATGGGGCAGGGGTTCCTGGGGTGCTCCATGCAGGGGGTCCCTTGGCAGAGTGGCTGGATCCAGGCAGGTGTGATCCAGGTAGTCCTGGAGTGCTCTGTGCTGGGGTATGTCGTTGCAAGCTGTCTTGAGTCAAAGTGGTATGGGCCTGTGGTGTTCTGGGGTACTTTGTTCCTGTGTCACCTTGACATGACAGCTGGAGCTGTAATGAGTGCTGACCAAGGATGTCTTGATGTGTGCCGCACTGGTGGTGCCTTGATGGGATGGCTATGGCTGATGTAGGCTAGGGACCCAGTACTCTCTGAGGTGGTAGGTTGGCTTTGGCACCTGGAACCCTGCTCACCATCTGCACTATCGAGGTGGAAGGTGAATGTAAACTACCTGGAGAGAGTCCCAGCAGCTCTCCCACTATTTGGTGGAGTTGTATGGCTGGATCTTTTTTATACTAATTGCTTTTTTAAACCACAATTGTTTTTTTTTTTTTTTTTTCCTGAGCCCCAGGGCAGATGAATCTGCCCATAGTCCCTTTGTACTATCCCTCCCTATTGCAGCTCACAGCGTTGGGCGTAGAGGTTCTCTTCCTTATGGTGTCTGGTTTCTCTTTCTTTCCATTTTCTCTGTGGCCTCTCTGTGTTCTGTGGTATAGAAGCTATTCAGGCAGCCCTCAGTTCTTTGGAGGAAGTGCTGTATAATTAGGTGTAGATTTGGTGTGTCTGGAGGAGGTGAGTTCAACATCTTAAGTTGCCATGTTGGACAGGACTCTTGTTTATTGTCACGTTTTAAATTTATGGTATTTAATTGTAGTTTTTATTATATCTCCCTGATTATTAACAAGTTTGAGCATCTTAACTTTTGTCCTTTTGTCGTTCTGTTTTTGTAAGTTTCTGTTCCTATCTCATTATTTTCTATTTGATTATTCATCTTTTTCTAACTAATTTGTAGAAGTTATTTTTGCATTTTGCTTACTAGTTCTTTGTCAGTTATAGGGATCACAAATATTTTCCTCTTAACTTTTTGTATGAGTAAAAGAAATTTCAATTTTACTGTAGTTGAATTATCAAATTTTTTCCTCTAGTTTGTACATTTATGTATTAGGGAGTCAGGAAGGTATACTTTAATATTCTCTAATACTTTTTAAAATTTGTAATTCATTTGAAACTTTCTTCTTCTTTATTTTGTTTTTTCACAGCTTTATTGAGATGTTTTTATATACCATAAAGTTCACCTACTTGAAATGTATAACCAGTAGTTTTTAACAAGTCTGTAGAGTTGTGCAACCATCACCGTAATCTAGTTTTAGGTATTTCATCATCCTAAAAGGAAACCTTGTATCCGTTAGCAGTCCCTCCCCACTTCCCTCTATCCTCAGTGCTTGGCAGCCACTTAATCTACTTTCTTGCCTCTTCTGGACATTTCATATAAACAGGATCAAATAAATATGTGGCCTTTTGTGACCGACTTCTTTCACTTAGTGTAATGTTTTTGAGGTTCATCCATGTTGTAGCATGTATCAGTACTTTATTTCTTTTCATGACTGAATAATGTAAAAAAAAAATGTATAATATTAAGCACTAGTCTCAGTTTTTCCAAGTGGACTAAATTTCCATATTATGGTTTCTGAGATGACAACAGTGATAGAATAGTTTCCTAATCTCTGTATGACTTTCCCATAAAAATGGGACAAATAGAATAGGAAACCCAAAACCCATGATCATTTACAACATTTTCAAATATTTATGTATTTATTTTAGAGAGTGAGAGAGCAGTTTGCATGAGTGGGAGAGAGAGGGAGAAAGCATCTCAAGCAGACTCTGCGCTGAGTGCAGAGCCTGATGTGGGGCTCAATCCTAGGACGCTGAGATCATGACCTGAGCTGAAACCAGGAGTTGGACACTTAACTGACTGTGCCACCCAGGTGCTCCTACAACATTTACAAGAAAATGAGTTGACCATGTTTCTCTGTAAACCGTCCAGTACCAGTAGGTTGGGGATGAACCACAAACAGCTCCAAGACCTGTGTATTATTATCTATGTAGGAAGAAGAGGGAAGCAGTGGATCATCCGATGAATCTGGGAATCAAAAAATAGAAAGTAATCACTGGAAATTTTGCATGGCCAGTTTAAGAATACCAGCTGAAACTGGGTGGGGTTTTGCACCACAGATAATGGGTGTGTGAGAGAGGTCTGTGGTCAAGTCTTAAGGGACTAGAGCACCTTTGTGAAACTGAAAACTAACCAACCAAAGCTCCTTTCCAGGACCAAGTCTCAGAGTGCAAAAGAACTGAGAATATAACAGCATTGCCTGAAGAATACAGCAAAGGAAAGAGAAGATCCTGATAAAAGTGGTGGCGAGAGAGACAAGATATCAGAAAACAACTATATTTTTGAACATTGAATGTAAATGAGGGAGTTTTAGAGTGTGAAGTTAGAAGAGCTATTCTAGATCAAGCTTTTTTTCTAAAGTTTAGAAAATGTTGTCAAATCTCACAAAGTTTTTAAAGAAAAATGAGACTCAGAATAGCAGCCCTGTAGACAAGAAAGCACACCAGAAAGACAAATCCACAAAACAAATGAAAACAATTAGATATTAAGACAAAAGGCAAGACAAGACATAATCACAAGGCATTAAAAAAACAAGTTTGCAAGAGAAAAAATAAAAACTAGGTGATAAAACTTAGTAAAATATTAGAAATGAACGAACAGTTATTTTATAAATGAAGGGAATGGAAGGAATACAAGAGCAAAGAAACATAACAGTACCTTGAGAGAGAAAGATGAAAAGGAAAAACATTAAAAATAAGGGTAAGAAAGAGTTGTAAAAAGAATTTGACAGCAGTTAACATATTGAAAACAGTCAAAGAAGATCCAACATATGTATAATGGGAGCCCCTTCCCCCCCCCATTAGTGAGGGAACAGAACAGATGCTAAAAATTTAACTGAATTAAAAACAGATTTGAAATTCCATTTTGAGAAAGTACAGCACATACCTGAGAACATTGACACAGAAAGACCAACTCTGAGATGCAACATAGTCTAGTAAAATTATTGAACTTTAAAAGAAAAATAAAAAGCCCTCAGACCTGCAGGCAAGAATTCACAAAGTCCCTTAGAAGGAAAATCAGATTATTGTCATATTTTTCGACAGTAACCATTCACGAGAGAAGACATATTTATGAAAAGACTTATGAGAGAAGACACAATTTATTGTGGAAATTTTATATCTAAGATAAGAGTGTATGATCCCAAGATTTTATATATAATCAAGCTGATTTTCAGGTATAAAAGTCACAAACTTATATGTATGCTAGAATTTGAAGAATATTGTTTCCATTACCCCTTCCTGAGGAATTTACTAAATAACAAGCTTCAGAGAATCAAAATGACTAGAGAGACATTAATATAAGGACTGATGTTAGCATGACACTTGCAGAATCATATGATGGCTAAAAGGGGGAAAGTGTGACTGTAAAGAGGTGGGAAAGAGAATGGAGGGATCAAATGCAAAACATTTAAAAAACTATTTTCAGTTATCTTACTGGTGGTGGTAGCATTGATAGTATTTGGAGACTTTGTAATGTGAGATAAAAGCAAATGAGTAATTGTGTATTATTCTAATTCTGTCATGAACTGTGTCCTTGAGAACCATGATTCTTGGTGTAGAGGAAAAGATAGACACAACTGAGTTTGAGAAATGTATGCATGTGTATGGGATGGGTGGGGCAAGTGTTGGTAGCTGAGATAGAGAAATAAGCCAAATGTTTAACTCCAGGAGTTTTTAAAAAGAAGAAAAGATAACCCCTCTTTTTCAGGGGGGGGAGAGAAGGGAAGAAGTAGAAATTAACAGTATTAGAAAAATAACTAAAAAATGAAATCAGTGAAAGATTTGACCAGTAAAATCAATTTAATAATCAACTGGAAAATCTGGTCAGAAGAAACAACATAAAGACAAAATATTAGAAGAAAAATGAACAATTTCTAAGAATATTATGAGCAGTTATGCCTGTAAATTTGAAAATTCAGAGAGTTAGATGGTTTCCTTTTTTATGGACATGTTTTATCAAATGCATAAAGAACAGGAAATTTCCATGTCATTTAAATATTTTTAGAATACAGAAAAGAAATGATAAAAATCACTTTTTTTTTTTTTTTTTTTTTTTTTAGTGAGAGGCATTAACTGAGACACTTAACACCTGGCAATACCAGGTGTGTCACATAATCTTCGATTTGACTATTCCAGTCAACATTCTTGTTCTTTATCAGAGGGGACCTTTCTGGACAATGTCAATGGGTCCCTATGTCCTCTGGCATCTGATATGATTTGGAAATGGGGAGCCCTGGCAGGAATTGGAGAAAAGAGGAGATTAAAGTTCGGATATTTATTTCTGTGGCTCATTCTCCGTATGTAGATGCCTTGGGCTGGCTTTCCCTCTTTTGAAGTCCTAGTCTTTTCTTCAGGGCCTATGGGTGGTAAGAACTTCTCTATTGTTACTAGCCTGGGTTATTGTGCTATTCCTTGTGATTTCTGTGAGCCTTAGCCTCAGCTTTGTAGACAGTCTGCTTGTAAATAAATTCTCCTTAAATTAACCTAACTCGAGTGGGCCATCTGCTTTCTGTAGACTCTTTTTGATACAATAGATGAATTTAGGATTTTTGCCTTTCTAGAAAATATGAAAGTAAAAGTTGTACTAGTTTTGACTAAGAAGTATAGCACAGAAAAAATATTCTGTACAGAAAATATTACCTATAAAGTTAAGAAAATTGTAAACATTAAAAATGTATAGATTAGGGTTTTATATATTATTTGATAATCTACTGTTTTAAAACATATTGTTATGGGGCTCCTGGGTGGCTCAGCCATTAAGCGTCTGCATTCGGCTCAGGTCATGATCCCAGGGTCCTGGGATCGAGCCCCACATCGGGCTCCCTGCTCAGCGGGAAGCCTACTTCTCCCTCTCCCACTTCCCCTGCTGGTGTTCCTTCTCTCGCTGTGTCTCTGTCAAATAAATAAAATCTTAAAAATAAATAAATAAATAAATAAAACGTATTGTTATTGTTAAGTTTCCTGTGTGTGACCATTGGATGTGGTTATATAAAAGAATGCCCTTGTGAGTGTTCTTAGAACTAGATATGCTATAATATTTAGAGATGAAGTGTCATGATATATATAATTAACTTAAATAGAACAGAAGAAAAAGAAGTGTGTGTGTGTTTAAGAACAGACATAAAGCTAAAAGCATGCGTCAAAATGTTAATTGGTGCATCTTAAGATGTGACCATCCACTGTTAATATTTTCAAAATTCTTGTGGCTTTGAAATTTTCATAATAAAAAGTTGGGAAACATTCAGAACAAAAAATGAAATACATGGATAAAGGGCTTTATAAGCTAATAATAATAAAATGCCAGCATTTGAACAGTCACTGAAAAATACAGAAAGCCTTTAAACAAAATGATCCTTGCCTTTAGTAGTAAAGGAATGTAAATTTAAATGAGTTGTCAGTGTTCATCTATCAAAGTAGCAAAGATTCAAAAATGTGATAATGCCCAATGCTGATGGGAGTGCAGCAGATTACGTGGGAAGGATAGCTTGGTTCCTGCCATCTTGTGTGCAGTCTGACAGTATCTGTGAATGCTTAAAATCTCTGTGCTCTTTAATCACAGCCATTTCATTTAATAAAACTAATAAGGTAATATGTGAGTAAGGTTATATGTAAAGCATGTGCACTGCAGTGTTGTTAATAGCAAAAACCATTTAAATGTCCAAGTCAGTGTTCGGCTTTACAAACAGTAGAATACTACTAAACTATTAAATGCAGAAGTTAGTCTATTGATATGGAATATTATCCGTGATTGCAACATTAAAAATAAAAGGGTATAGAACTACCCCATTTAAAGTAATATATTTTCATAGGCATAATGTTACATACCAGTATTATACGGGTTTTGAAAACCTGGTTGGGAGAGTATCAGAAAAGGTGGGAAAATTATGGGGGTGGGGTGGGACTTTATTTTTTATTTTTTAAATTTTGGGGGGAGAGTGGGACTTTATTCTCTCTTTATTATAAAGGAATAAAGATCATTTAATAGAAAATGTGACTAAACTTTCTTTTTAAACATCTTTGCGATAATTTTTCCTTTCATTTCTTTGTATGGTGCTTTGTTAGTATAGTTTTATTGAGTTATTAAAAAACCTGTGGGGGGGGCACCTGGGTTGCTCAGTTGGTTAAGCATCTGCCTTGGCTTGGGTCATGATCCCAAGGTCCTGGGATCGAGCCCTGTGTCGGGCTGTCTGCTTAACGGGGAGCCTGCTTCTCCCTCTCCCTCTGCCTTCCCCTCCGTCTGTTTGTGCGCGCGCTCTCTCTCTCTCTCTCTCTCTCTCAAATGAATAAATATTTAAAAAAAGATCTGTGGAGAAACTAATTTTGCTCTTGTGTATTCTGTTTTCAGAGCAGTGGAAAGAGCTCAGTGCTAGAAAGCCTAGTGGGGAGGGACCTGCTTCCCAGAGGCACTGGTATTGTCACCCGGAGACCTCTCATTCTGCAGCTAGTCCATGTTTCACCCGAAGATAAGCGAAAAACAACAGGAGAGGAAAATGGTAAATTTTAGAATTGGAATAGAAATCGTTTAAAAATTCATTTTTGCTTGAAAAATTTGCTTAAAAATACATGAATTGATTAGACAACTCAGTGGCTGTAACAGAAGCAGGAGTCCTGTGAAGAGAAATGGAATGCATCATTGCTCTTATGAAAAAAGAGTAAGTTTTGTTGCTTTGAGGACCATGAGTAGACTTGGAATAGTACCTTTTTGGTAACTCAGCTTATTAGTAAACTGTCATTAATGCTTAGGGAGGATTTAGTGAGGTACTGGATAAATAGAAATCAGTTATTTGAAAGAAAAAGTTTTTGTGTCTTTTGGTGTGTTTTAATAAGGTTTTTTCCCAGTTTTTATTTTTTAACTTTGATTTAGAAATTTAAATAATTTAGATTTTAGTTTAAAGATTTTAAATACAATTAAAATGACTGCTTTTCAATACAGCAGTGTTATCTCACCTTCCCTTTTCTGGTCTCACCATGTACCTGCTACTTTTGAATCTTTTGCTGTTTAAGCTAATAAAATATTATTTTTAGAAAGAGTTTTGGTTCTTTTATTTTTTTACTATCTTTCTCTGGCTAAGGCTTACGTACATAGCACCTACTATTCTGATTTTTAAGATCCACCCACTCCTGCAATAGTAAATGTGGAATAATAAGATAAGAAAATAAGCACTGTCCTTTATAGCAGTCCTTCTTTGGTTAAACTGAAAATATTTTGAGAAATGTTATGTCTATAAACGGATATAAAATTGTTTATTAAGTATGTGTCCTATTTATATTAGTGAGGTTGGAATGCTTGATGAAAGTAATATATTTAATCTTTGTTCAGTGTTTGGCTCAGACTGTCTTTTTTATAAAATGCTGTAAAATGCTGTAATTACTACATTTGCAGCAGAGTACCATGTTTGTTACTTACCTGCTGAGATCTGTTTTCAGTACACTTTCATTCTACTTCTTAGATTCTGACCTAAGAAGTGATGATAGTATTGATGAAATTGAAGTTACTTTAATTTGTATCTTATTTTTCCATTATTATAGGAGCATTGGTGGTGAAAGCCTAATTTTGTTAAGGAAGTAAAAAAAAACCCCTATCATGATGTAGAAAGTTAATCACTGAAGCAGTTTAATGAAGTTGTAGATGTTAACAAGTAATATTTTTGGATAAACTGCCAGAGGATATGCAGGAGCCTCTTAATTATATTAGGTAGCGTCTGGGCATATTATTCATCACTTTGCATTTCTGTAATATTTCTTTATTATTGAAATTCTGAGCCTTGAATTTAATCATTTTGGACTAACCTGTGGTTCAGCTTCATATATATATATATAGAATAACACTTAAAACTTCGTTCGCACTAACTTTCGTCAAATCTACCAAATACTTTAAACTAATAAGACTTTAAGAAACCATATGGCATTAGTTAGGTCTGTTTCTTTTAACTTTTTATTGTCTTCAGTCACCATGAAAAGGGCAGATGATAGATATCCTGCCTCTCAGAAAATATTTGCAGAGCTGGGCAGTGTTTTTAGAAAAGGGTGTACATTTCAGCTACAGAAGTGTCAGTTCCTCAGTATCTCTGCTTGTATGTTCACTATGTTTTGTTGATGTGTCTCTTCTTGGTGGTGGTCAGCAAATCTGCATATTTTAACCTATATATATATTTTTTTCAAAGCTTAGTGCTTATATTTTATATAAAAAAACATAAAACGTCACTTAAAATGACAGCTTAGCTACCCGGAACACAAAATAGATTAAGTTTTGAGTATTAAATTTCATATGTCTTATTAATAACTGTCATAATTCCTTAGTTTCTCACCAGAGCCTCTTTATCCTCAGGATAAACAGTCTACCTTCCTCATAAATCTTTGTAACACAGAGAAAATCAGAAACTATGAAGCAGATAAACATTGAGTTAGCCACAAGAGTATGAACTACCTGACAGTCTGACAACCACAGAGGAGAAAGGGAGGAAAACATAACCAGATGGAACTTTCAAAAAAGAAAAAAATCAGTCTCTAACCATTTTGTATAAGGATTTATACGTCACAGGGCTTTGTTATGTAAGAAAGGCCCAAGTTATCAATAATAGTTTAGGAGCAGAGTGTTTTAGGATGACATGGAGTAGTATAATCCATTTTAGATATAGGTCCATCAAAACTGACTAAAATAAACATTTTAATGTTTAATAGGCATAATTTAATTATCAGGAAATTTTATTCAATGTGGAATCTTTCATTCTGCAAACCAGCTATGATAATTGAGGTGTCAAATGTGTAGAATTTCTCAGCTTGCATCCCCTTTTGCCAGTGTAAAAGAATTTTCTGATAAAATCTTACCAAAAACGTATTCACACTGTTTTTTAGAGTAAGATAGTGGTTTAGTTTGAACTTTGGACTGCATGATTATCTGTCATATATTTTAAGAAATAAGTCAAGCTTTCCTCAGATTTCTTTTTAGGCAAAATCCAAAAGCAGCATGCTGATTAAAGACCAAAGTCGTTTGTGTTCTTTTAAATTCAGTATATTTCAAAGAACATAATAATCGCTTATAAAGCTCAATCTTTGTGAATAGGGTAAATACTTGTATATATTTACTTTTGAGGTGTTGAAAGATGTTTTTGGTATGCTTTGTAGATTTTTCTGTACCAGGCAATTTATCTTTTCCCATAGTCATAGATATCAAATATATCAAGTATTTAATCCAGTTGTGTTAGAATAGAAACCAGAGGTAACACACTTAGTTGTCATGGAAAATAACAGTGAATTATGACACAGAGTATGCTTCATTTATATCACTTACAATCTCTACATCCCTTTAATTATAATTAATTATAGTGGGAGTTACAGTTGTAAATTTTGAATAATTGAATGCTCTGTGCATTTGAAATGTGTTCAGGTTTCTGCACATTTGATTTTTTTAAAAAGGTTTAAAATATTAGGGATAAGCACTAAACTTACAATTCTGTGCTGTTTCTCTTTAACTACAGACCCTGCTACATGGAAAAACTCAAGACACCTTTCTAAAGGTTTCCTTTATCCATTTGTTTTTGGCCCTTCTTTTTCTAGTATGCCTGCATGTGTGCTTATGTACTCTTACAGGCTGTGTGCGTTATTTCTCTTCCATTTTTATTTGCCTGTCCACATTGATTGATTGCAGGTGGTTCTCGTTCCCTCTTGGCATTGCATCAGAATGCAGGCTTTTTTTGGTGGTGAATGTAATTTATTTTATTTTTATTTTTAAAAACATGCTTGTTAAGCCAGGCCTCTCATATATGATAAGGTAAATTAAAAACACCCCTTTGGTCTGTAGTACTTGCCTCTGTGAGTTCTGTTCACCTAGAATACTCCAGTCCTCCATTGAGACTCCTTGGAAGAAGGTACTAAGCTTCAAGTAGGTGAGCATTTTACTTGCAAAAAGGATCCAGTTTTGTTTACCTTATTTCCACCAAAGAATCGAATCACTTTTTCTTCAATATTTATTTGAATATCTTTTAGTCATTTTTATTTTGATTTCAGTGGCTGATGTTCATTATTCATAAACTCAGTCATGAAGATATTTAAAACTCTAAATTTGGCGAAAACAATAGCTGTGCTTAGGCAGTTAGGTTACCTTTGTACAATTAAACATATCTAGTTTCTCTGAAAAAACTAGAACAAAACTTGCTTGCCAAGATTTAGACCACTTGAAACAGTGCCTACAGTGAATATATTTTCCTTTTTCTCAGCAAGTGCAGGAAGAACAGACCTTATTGGAAACTTCATGGAGAGTAGCGACTCCGTACAATAGTTATGCTAGGGTCTATCTGTCCCACCCTCATCCCCAACACACTCATTTCATTTCTTTCCAACCTTCACTTCCAAGGGGGGGAAATCACCTTGAAAGTGCATATAAATCACAGAATGCACTACTGAGGGGGCTTTTTAAAGGAACAACAAATTGTGACTTACACGTAGCCAGTAGGAAACGAAATTTTAAAAAAATGGATTTAATAGCTGTTTCATTTACACATTGCAAATTTTTACCTTGAGTTATGTATGTAAATCTATTTTATGTGCTTTTTGCATTACTCAGTAGGATTCTTAGTTTTTCTTCTTTTAGCCATTTGGTTGAGTTACTTTCGTTATATAAACTGCTTTATGTGTAAGATATTTAAAAACAAATCATACTTTTACTATGATATAATTACATACAAAATACAAAGAGAAGTGAATAGTTTTATTTGTAGAATCAATATTCAAATCTAGATTTCAAAAGGAAGACCTGTGAATAACTGAAAATAGTCACTTCTTGAAATATAGGATACAATTTTTAAAATATGAAAGTATAATTTAATAGATCTTAAAATACTGCTTGTCAGTGGCAAAACAGAAACAAATGATACTGTGTTGCCTTTTTGAATTCCTAAGATGAAAAGGTAATTCCCGTAGTTTCCAATAAATGGAGTTTTTCTTTTTCAGGGGTTGAAGCAGAAGAATGGGGTAAATTTCTTCACACCAAAAATAAGGTAATCAATCACACAATATTATGAAGAAATAACATGTTGAAAATTTTTTTTGTGCAAGTATTTGATAACTTAGTTTCTTATCATTGGTGTGGTATGTTACCTTGAAGCAACTGTTCCTTGTAAAATAAATCTAATCTTAGTAACATTTCTAACCATAGCAGTTTATTTGGAAAACATATTAAGTTGAGCTTTATCGTAATTTGGAAATTAACTGTTGTGGGATCAGGCAGCTTTGAGAAACTCATATAAAACTCTGGCTCAGAAAATACGTGTATATGTTAGAATTTACTAATTCTGTGAAGCAGATCATAGACCTCTTTGAAATTTATGAACCCCTCACTTAAAAACTTGATCTTACTATGAGTGTTGTGCTTTTTGTTTCAATGATTTTTAGCTTTACACGGATTTTGATGAAATTCGACAAGAAATTGAAAATGAAACAGAAAGGATTTCAGGAAATAATAAGGTGGGCATCTTTTAGAGCTGGAGCATACAAGCACAGTAAATATATACTGAGAGTATTCTGTGTGTAATGTATGATGGGCATTGCAAATTCATAGTCCTGCTGTTTGAAACTAATGGGGATTTTCACAAATATATAAAAACTACTTAAAATCCCATTTGTTTCTTAGAGCTTTATTATACTACCAGATATTTCATTTAGATATTTATTCTTGATCTGGTGATGTACGTAGCACTTGTATAATTTTTCTGTTTGGTACTGCTACAATAAGTTAGCTTTTTCTGATGAATTGACTGTACTCTAACATGAGGCATTTTGTAACTTCTGAGATTTTGAAGCACTCTCTTACCTGAGTAAGGCTAGATTTACTATGAAAGTAGAGAGGTTTTTTTTTCAGTGAAAATAACAACTAATGTTAACTACTTGTTTTCCTGTTTTCTAATATTGTGAGAATTTAAAGTAAATTAGGTGTCCGAGATGCCATTAATCTTGGCACCAGGCACTGTTACTGCCTCCCATAAATGCTTGTTTTCTTTCCTTTGTTTATTCTTGCTACCTTTCTCTCTGTTCCCTTCCTTTAAAAAAAAATTTTTTTTTAAGCCTCCATTCTTGTATTATCCAGAGGCTATTTAATCCCACAAGTGGGCCCTAGCCCAGCATTAATATTCAGCAAGTATTCATTGAACCCTTTTGTCTGCCAGGTGCTGTGCTGGAGTGGCTGTCCTGACAAAAAGGCATTTTGGGAGCCATATCAGTTCTTTATGTCTAGTCAGGATATTTATCTCTCTGACATCTGGTAACCTTTGAGTTGCTGCTGCTACCATACTTCCTTGAATTTCTCATAATGGTGTTGTACAGAAGAGGTAGAAAAGTGGCAAGGAAATAGATTAGCTTGTCTCAGTCCTGTAATTGTACCAGGGGTAATTTTGATTTGGGGGATGTTATTAATCATAATACCAGTCTGAATTCGCTCCTGCATCGCCACGGATTTACTGAATTTAGGAATTGGTGGTAATTTTACATAGGGCTAGACTTTAGAGTGGATGTGACTAGTGCTTCAGAAAGGAAAGTTTTAGTTACACTAAACTGAATGTCATGAAATGTCTGTATACCAACAAGATGTGTAATTTATCGTGGGGATAGGATATACTTACCTAGCAGGTTTTCTTACCCACAGTGTCCAAAGAATGAGAAGTCCCCTACCCCCAATCTGTGAAAAGTCTCTCCTAAGTCATGTTTGTAATGAAGTAAATGATACTTTGATCTTATGTAAGTAATTTTATATGTGTAAATATCTAGATGATTTCATATGCCTAACATAAAGCCCTGAAAGATTTAAAATACCTGTGGGATTGGAATTGTAAAGGCATTTGAGCAAAGCTTTGTAGTGGACATGATAAGGGAATCCTGAGAAGTACACAGCCTAGGTAGGTATGCTGAATATCAGCATATGACTTTGGAACATTGGTGTATTTGAGATAGAAAAGTAGTTCGGAGTAATTTAATATAACTCAGAGTATGAAGGATGTTCCAAAAAAGCTTTCTGGGAAATTAGAATTTTCATTGGGTTAATGAAAGAAGATATAAGGTAGGTAAGATGAGAGGACGTTTCCAAAGATAAAGAAGGGCACGTGCAAAGACAAGTTATGCACATTTTCGTTGTGCCTTTTTACTGGCTCAGCTTTAGAACTTGTAGAGGACCAGTGGTGAAGAGAAGGCAATCTGGATAATAATCTCAGTCCAGGGGAGAGGAAATAGAGGTATCTCTCACTATCCAGATTCTCACTAATTGAATTCAGGGATCTGAAGATACAGATAAATTTTCCGAGGGATCTCTTACAATATACACTTCTGCTACTTGATATTCAAAGATTGGGAGCCAAGTTGATTTGGATAACTTGTTGCCCTGTGCCTCACTGTCTACTCAAGAACCTCATACATTTGGATAGTGATACAGTTTTCTTTTGTTCAGCACTAAGTCTGTTAAACATATTTAAGAAGTTTTGTCTGTTCAGAATCAAGAGACAAGAATGGGAAGTAATGCAGGGAAAATAAATTTTGTATATTAATGTTAGAGGATTTGATAAGATTATCACCTGCTATATGGCTGTCTGTCTTACTTGCCATGTGTTTCATCAGGTTTTGATCATTCAAATGTTCATGGTTTAATTCATATTTAAAAGCATCTAATGTTATCTACTTGAAATGAGGTGTACTTTAGCATTTTATATTTCACTGAAATTTTAATATGATATTTTTAAACTTATTTTTAGGGAGTAAGCCCTGAGCCAATTCATCTTAAGATTTTTTCACCCAATGTTGTCAATCTGACACTTGTGGATTTGCCAGGAATGACCAAGGTAAAGATTAGTTGTTACTCATTGTGGATTTGGTCATGTTTGTTTTCGACTGTGGTGGTTTTTGCTTGACCTCATATGAGAATAATCAGTTTTTGGTCCCCCTCCCCCCCCAATCAACTTGGCCTATTAGCAGCATTGATATAGTTGAGCCCTCCCTTCTCCTTGAAACACTTTCTTTACTTGACTTCGAGGATACCATACTCTGCAGGTTTCTCTCCAGTCTTACCACTCCTCTGTCTGTTTTGCTGGTTTATTATCTTCCCACTGTCTCCACAGTGAGTGCCTCAGACCTGTTTTTAGACTAACTCTCGTCAGTTGGGTACACCTACCCGCCCCCTTGATGATCTCATCCAAACTATGACTTTAAATACATGAGTGTCTGTATGCTGGCAGCATGTAAACATCTCCAGACTTGTACATCCAACTGTCTATTTGATATGTGCGCTGAAGTGTCGAATAGGCATTTCAAACTTGATGTGTATTATGCTAGATTTCTGACCTCTCCGTCAACCTTATTCGATCCTTCTGTAGTCTCCCCCACCTCAATAAATGGCAGCTGTCTTCTATCAGTTGCTTAGCCAAAAAGTTTGTAGTCATCGTTGACACTCTTTATGCCACACCCTACTTCCTCAGAAGATCCTTTTGGCTCTCCTTACATTTAAAATATATCCAGAACTCCATTATATCTTACAAATTGATAGCTACCATCCTGGTCTAGTCACTCTCCTGTCAGCTGGATTATTGCAATAACCTCCTAATAGGTCTTCCTCATAATCTGTTCTTAAGCAAGCAGCCAAAGTGATGCTATTAAGGTGAAAATTAGTTGTGTCATTCCTTGGTTCAGAATCTCTCCAATGGCTTTTCATTTCATTCACAGTCAAAGCTCAAGTTCTTAAAAGAGGAAATTATCCCTGTTATTCTTCTAACTCCATCTGCTCCAGTTTTCTGCCCTTACTGTTCATTCTGCTGGAATATTCTTCCCCAGATATCTACATGTACCTCTCCCTTGTCTCCTTCCGTTTCTGCTCATTCTCTCTTTTAAAAAAATTTTTTTTGTTTTTTATTTTTTTAAAAAATATTTATTTTTCAGAGAGAGAGTGAGCGACCACAAATGGGGGAGCAGCAGGCAGAGGGAGAAGAAACAGGTTCCCCACTGTCTGCTTATTCTCTTAAATGTCATTATCTGAGTGACTTCTTCCCTCGTTACTCTATTTAAAAGCATAATCCTATTTAAAATGATAATTTAAAAGTATAACCTTCTCTAATCATTCCCTAGCTTTGTGTTCTGCTTAATTTTTTTCCATAGCTCTACCACCAGCTAGATACTACATTTGTATTTGCTTATTATCTACTTCTCATCACTAAAATATAAACTCTATGAAGACAGGAATTTCAGTCTTTTTAAATCAGTACTGTGACGTATCTGATGTAGAACAGCGCCTGAAATAGAGTAGGCTGCCAGGAAATACTTGCTAATTGAATGAACGAAGAATTTGTCTCTAGGCAGTTACCATTGACCAATCCTTTACATGGTAAACTTTTGATATTTGTAAGAGGTACGTTTTGAGACTTTCACATACTACTACTAGTAGTAGTATATACTTTCTTCATTTTAACGACCTGTGTATGGAGTAATACCTATATTCTGTAGATTAAATGGGGGTGGGGGAAGCTGAGTTGATTTTTATTAGTTCCTTGCTTGTCTCTGTTCGGTTCAGGTGCCTGTAGGTGATCAACCTAAGGATATTGAGCTTCAAATCAGAGAGCTCATTCTTCGGTTCATCAGTAACCCAAATTCCATCATCCTTGCCGTCACTGCTGCTAATACAGATATGGCAACGTCAGAGGCACTTAAGATTTCAAGAGAGGTAGATCCAGATGGTAAGGACAGATGTTAATATTGAATGAGATGCTTGGTTAACAGTGGTAAATCTGCCCTCGAGGGGAATATCTAATTTTAAAAGTAATTTTTCTAGCTGTTAATGCAGATTTAAAAAATAATACATTCCTACTTTGCTTATAATTACAAATGAAAATTCTGATGGAAAATAAAGTTTTAATGGGTTAGTTGCTATATAGTCAAGGCAAAAACACTTTACATGATGTCCATATTTGTAATGAATGGTTGCCTGATGATTTTAAAATTATAAGATGGGCTATGCAAAGAGGGTTTGTATTGTATAAATAAAATAATTTAGATTTTTGAATGGCTGACTTCTTAGAATAACTATCATAATAGGTAATCATTGTAGATTATTATGGTATAGTAGAAAATTGTGGTATCTGCATTCTGCGGAGGTAGAAAAACATTTAGACAAGGCAGAAGAAATTCTTAGAAATAAAGGTAAAATCCTTTTATGAAGCATTCATAGCCCTAAGGATTATGTTCGTAAATCCTAATTTAGTTCATACTGTGGGTCAGTGTATCGTATTTGACTAATGCTGTGATGTGCATCTCTTAATATATATAAAATGGCACCTTGTAGGCGAGTAGTTACTATTGCTGCTAATAAATATAGCTTTGCGCTCCATATAGGAGCTAATTTTTTTTTAACCTGAGTATTTGGAGGTTCTGTGAGCTGTGTCATGTTTCTTTTTTCCTGCTTCGAAGAAGAATTTGAAATAAAAATTTGTTAGGAAAAGTTAATGTGAAAACTGCTAATGAAAATTACCATAAACAGTAATTTTTAATTTTTTAATTTCAAATTTTTAAGAAGCTTTTAACCACTTGTCATTTTAGATTAAAAGGTAAGCTCTAGGGGTACCTGGCTGGCTCAGTCAGTATAGCATGTGGCTTTTTAAAAAAGATTTTATTTATTTATTTGAAAGAGAAAGAGGGAGCACTAGCTGGGGAGGGACAGAGGGAGAGGGACAAGTAGACTGCTGAGGCTGGGGCCCTGACAAGGGGCTTGATCTTATGACCCTGAGATCATGACCTGATTGAGCCACCCATGTGTCCCTAAAATTAGTTTTTAAAAACAGTATTTGTAAGCAAAGGTTAGAAAATGATGACAGAGGTAATGTTAAGGAGGGATTATAGATGAGGATTTTTCTTTGTTAATACCTAATAGCTTTATTTAATGGATCATTTTCCTTCTTGCATTTACCAGGTCGCAGAACCTTAGCTGTAATCACTAAACTTGACCTCATGGATGCGGGTACTGATGCCATGGATGTATTGATGGGAAGGGTTATACCAGTCAAACTTGGAATAATTGGAGTAGTTAACAGGTTAGCAGTCAAGAATGGGATAAGAATTGCAGCATTCCCATTTCAAAGCAAATCTGAATTTTTAAAAGCAGTCTAAAATGTGATATTATCCCTCTTTTCCCCTTTTACTATAATCTTGGTATTGCTAGGAATTCATTGCTCTAGAGGAAGAGGTTCACTAAAGCCTCCTGTGGGCATTTGTAATGGAAGGTGTTTTTAAAGTAAGCAGTCCATAAAATGGAAGAAAATTTAATAGCCAGGCTTGAAAATTTTCTGCCTATTATGTTATGTATGAGGAGTGCACTGGATAAGAAAAAAAAAGTATTATTTAATTTGCACGTAATCAAGAAAAAGTTTGCGAATAAGGTGGTAGGATTTTAATAAATTGGTTTAACACCTCTGGCATTAGTGATCCTTCATAATTGCCAGGATGTGACTTGGAGAAATTTTATTAAAGATATTCTAATTATAAATAGCTGGTATTAAAAATTGTAGAAAGGAAACTAGTATTGAGTGTCTGTGTTTTAGACCCTCCCCTGTGAGCAGTTTGCAAATGATATCTCTTTAAACCCTTATAACATCTCTGTGAGGTAGGGGTTGATGTTTATTTTATAATCAGAAGACTTAAGTTATACATCTACCAAAGTCACATGGTGAAAGATTGCAAATGAAGATCTCTCTTCATTCAGAAAGCCTTTATAAAGTAGGAAGCATTGAAATTAACAGGAGATCTGGGTTCTACTCCTAGTTTGTTCATAAAGTAGATACATAATGTGGATTTAAATGACACCTAACATCTTTGGGTCTCAGGCCTTTTCTAAATGAAACTGTTTTTACTAAGTGATACCGAAGATCCTTTACAGTTGTCTGCTTTATTCATATGTCCTACCTCGCCCATCCTTCAGCTTTTTTTTTTAATCCCTCCTTCTCTTTTCATGGTACAAAACTGTTGCATTTGTGAATGACTGCTCTTCAAGTTAATTATTTTTGGTAGAAATTAGTTGTCTGTATATAGATAAAATATACAGCTGGTTATCATATTTATACTTTTTTTCACCTGAGTATCCCTGTTACTTCAGAGTACTGCTTTTGACAGAAGTTAATGGTAGCGGTGAGGCCTAAACTATTCAGGTATCACAAGTCACAGATTGAGTCTTGGCGGAAGTGCTTAACATGTGACCTTGGGTAGGTTAATGTCCCTGAGCCTCGGTTCCTTTGCTGTAAAATGGGATAACACCTGCTGCATAGAATTATGACAAGAATTCGATAACACAGCCCATGTCAGGCATTACAAACAACGTGTGGCACTACCATCATCATCTGAGGTATGTAGAGGACACAATTGACTTTTAATTAAACAGTTTGTTATTTTTCAACCTTAGGAGCCAGCTAGACATTAACAATAAGAAGAGTGTAACTGATTCAATCCGTGATGAATATGCTTTCCTTCAAAAGAAATACCCATCTCTGGCTAATAGAAATGGAACAAAGTATCTTGCTAGGACTCTAAACAGGTAACATTTTTACTCTTGGAAAGTGAGGTCCTTTTGGTTTGCCAATAGGTGTCTGAGAGCTCTCATTTTTAGTTCCTTATATTTTCATAACATTCTCGTGTGTACAGTTTCAGGTTTTGTTTCTTATACAGTAGGTTCTTATAAAGTAGATGTCTTTTTTAATTCGGGTGGTTGGCATTAAATTATGTAGTCTAGGAATGCTCAAAGGAATTATTTTTTTTTAAAGATTTTATTTATTTATTTGACAGAGATAGAGGCAGCCAGCGAGAGAGGGAACACAAGCAGGGGGAGTGGGAGAGGAAGAAGCAGGCTCATAGCAGAGGAGCCTGATGTGGGGCTCGATCCCATAACGCCGGGATCACGCCCTGAGCCGAAGGCAGACGCTTAACGACTGAGCCACCCAGGCGCTCCTCAAAGGAATTTTTAAAATGTCTTAATTATGAAGTTCTTGACAGTCAATTTACTTTGGTAATAGAACTAGATAGCGGGTGACTTAATTTCCACTTGGGATTTCAGGAACTAAATTAAAATGTAAAATTTTCACATAATCGATTCTTATTTTAGGATGTCTTCTATTATTCATAAAAAGAATTTGAAGTATATACCTCGAATCCTTAATATCCATTGATAGTAGAGGGACTGGAAAACCTTTCTAGATAATTTATAAATGACTGAAATAAAAACTGTTTTCTCTTACCTTTGTCTTATTTCCTAAATAAATTAAAGCCTAATGGACTTGGATTGATTTTCACTGTGCTAAGTACTCATTGTAAAAAATAAGAAATCAAAAATTTTTTCAATTTATATGTGGTTCTCTAGCAAATACTACAGTTTGATGGGTTGAAGGCAAATTTAAAAAGTGTTGACCAAGTTGTCTTTGTTCATATCATTATTTTCAGTAAATAAGTATTTGCATCTAGCCTAAGATTGCATTATTTCCTGCCACGACAAATTTGACAGCTTTTACCATTATTGGCATTTAAAAAATTTGACCTGTTTGGGTCTTCAAAATATATTTTTCTTTAAAATCATTTCTTTCTAACCTTTATTAGGTTATTGATGCACCATATAAGAGATTGCTTACCGGAGCTGAAAACAAGGATAAATGTTCTGGCTGCTCAGTATCAGTCTCTCCTCAACAGCTACGGTGAACCTGTGGACGATAAAAGTGCTACTTTACTTCAGCTTATTACCAAGTTTGCCACAGAATATTGTAACACTATTGAGGGAACTGCAAAATATATTGAAACCTCAGAGCTGTAAGTAAAAAAATTTCTCTCTGAATTTGGTTATCTGAATTGCTGGGTTACTTTAGCTTTTGTAGCAGTGACTTTAACTCTGAGATTTTCTGATTGTGATTTATAATCTGCAGAATAGTATTTTGCAGAAATAATAGGATGATATCTGATGTATGTGTAAAAATGCTTTGTAAACTTAGGTAAAGCAGAGTAAAAATTTCGTTTTTTTTTAAACAAGACTTTGATAAGCATTTAAAAATATTTGGTAATTTCTTTTTAAATGTTTCTTTAATAGACACACTCTAATTTTTCATGAAACAAAAAGAAAATGCAGATAAAAAGAACAGAAGGACAAAATTACTTAATTCCACTACCCAGAAATAGTCCTTGCTAATTTTGGCATGAACCTAGACATTTTTCTAAGCATCTGTAAAATATTATAAATGTCTGTATTTCAGATCACAATACTATCATGCTATTTTGGAATCATTTCTTTCAATCAACGTGTCACAGACAACTAATATAAATTACACATTTCTGTAATCTTAAAAGTTTACATGGCATGTTACAGATCAAAATACGATCATGCTATTTTGGAATCATTTCTTTCAATCAACGTGTCACAAACAACTAATATTAATTATACATTTCTATAATCTTAAAAATTTACATGGCATGTTACATTTTAGATACACTCTCTTTTCTTGAACCAGTACTCTACTACTGATAGATCGTTTTTATTCATACACATATATAAACAGTGTTGTGATAGACTACTTGGGGGGCATGTTTCAGAGTAAACCTGTAGGCTAAATTCCTAGAATGGAATTACTGTGTTAAAGGGTAGGAACATCCTAAAAGTCTCTTACTGTTGCCATACTGTTAGTAGATTGTATTGTTTTACTACTAGCAATAGAAGAGTGTTCGTTTCTCTGAACTGTCACTTAAAAAAAATCTTTTAATTTTGAAGTAATTATAGACTTCCAGGAAGTTGCAAATAAAGGTACCTTCTTAGGTCCTGTTAATCCTTCACCCCATCTTCCCCAGTGTTGACATTTTGCGTAACTATAGGACAGTAACAAAATGAGAAGTGGACATTGGTACAACTCACAGAGCTTATTCAGATTGCACCACCTGGGAAATTATACACACACTTGTGTATTCTGTGTACTTTTGTGTGACCCAGGTGGCCTTTTACGTTAGTTAATTCCATAAAGACAGTATTGAATTGGTGAATGGCTGGTTATTTTATATATATCTATATCTATAGATATAGATATATATGGCATATTGAGGGAAATAAAGATTATAAGATGAACCTTGGAAAAGCTTAGTGGGTAAGGTAGAACAAGGTAACACGAGGGACGATTATGTGGCAAACAGGAGTATAATCAAGTATTTTTATTTAAATAGTTATTAAATATAAGCACATTTCTGAATACGTATTATAACATATATGGGGAGTTTTATAAGTAGTAAATAAAGCAAATATCTGTGTAATCATTTACGCCTTTAAAACATTGAAGAGAGAACATTTACATTTCTCTCAGGGACTGGGAGAGTGCCATAGTTAAGAATGTGTTCAGGTTGGGCTCTGAATAGAATTTGGGGAGGCAATAAGTAGAAGGGTGTTTAGGCTTTGGGACAGCAAAGAGTAACGCAGGGTGTATTTGGAGAATTGCATGTACAGTGACGGGGTAGAACAGGAGGTTAGGCAGCAAAGGCATCGAAGAACAAGATTATGGAAAGTCAGATATCTTCAGAATTCGGAAAACTTCCTGCTATAAAAATAAAACACTTTCAGTCATCCCATTCTAGAAGGATAATTATAGTCGTTATGGAAGATTATTTGGGAAGGGAAAGGTTGGAGGCAGACTGGTAATTTAACCATTTTTAAGTATAATTTAATGGCATTCAATTAAAGTCACAGTATTGTCCAATCATCAAATGGCATCTATTTCTAAAAATTTTTATCACCCCAACAGAAACTCCGTATCCATTAAGCAGTATCTCTGTTTCCTCCTCCTCCAGTCTCTGGTAATCTCTAATTTACTTTCTGTCTCTGAATTGGCTAATTCTAGATATTTTATATGAGGGGAAACATACAATATCTGTCCTTTTGTGTTCGGCTTATTTCACTTAGCGTAATGTTAGGCTTGTACCTTCTGCTTAGACAACTATAAGAGAGTAGTGCGTAATAGAGATTTAATTTGTTTAAAGCAGGAGCAAACTGAGCCCATTGGCTAAAAAGGATTTTTATATTTTTAAATGGTTGAAAAAAATTCAAAGAATATTTCATGACGTGAAAATTATGTAGAATCCAGATTTTAGTGTGCATAAGTTTTACTGGAACACAGCTATGCTTATTTGTTTCTATTTTGTCTGTAGCTGCTTTTTTGCTCAGTGGTAGAACAGAGTTATTGTGGCAGAGACTGTGTGGCCTGAAAAGCCGAAACGGTTTACTCTCTGGTCTTTTACAGGAAAAGTTTGTCTCTCTCTCCTGTAAATTGTGAATAAACAGAAATAAATAAGACACTGTTTCTTGTAAAAAGCTCATAGTTGAAGAAAACTGGGGCAAAGATGTTTAGTAGTTCTTAGTGAACTGATGTTTTTGACAGAACAGTTATTGTGTGTGTGTGTACACACACATATACACGTGATGAATGCTTTTGTGGGGTGACTCTTCTTCATTAAAAGAAAAATTAGAGAAACTGGTTCTTAATGGGAGTTGCGAACACATGGAAATGATCTAAATGTAATTATTTGAGACTTTCTCGGGAAATAAGACCTTAAAAGCTCATAGGAAGACTTCTAACTTGTAGCTTCCTTTCCTTTCAGTAATAATGGAAACCATATACTTCATTGCCTTTCAGATGCGGTGGTGCTAGGATATGTTATATTTTCCATGAGACTTTTGGGCGAACTTTAGAATCTGTTGACCCACTAGGTGGCCTTAACACTATTGACATTTTGACTGCCATTAGAAATGCTACTGTGAGTATGCTCAACTTTTAGAATTTTTTAAAAAGAGGTTAAAGGTTTATTATAATTTTTAACCCATCAGCTATATCTTTTTAAATGAATTTTATTTTTGCTCTTGTACTTGGTATTTAGGAAGCACTTCTCACGAAAAATACCAAAAAACATGATTTATTTTAACCTAGGGAAGAATTAAAATTTTGTGTAGGTGTAATAAGAGCTCAAAAACTTTTTTAGGGTCCTCGTCCTGCTTTGTTTGTGCCTGAAGTTTCATTTGAGTTACTGGTCAAGCGGCAAATCAAGCGTCTGGAAGAACCCAGTCTGCGTTGTGTGGAGCTGGTCCATGAGGAGATGCAGAGGATCATTCAGCACTGTAGCAATTACAGCACACAGGTAGCTGCGAGCTGGCCCGTGTGGTGGAGCCGGACAAGACCCGGAGTGCAGGTTTCATGGGTGGGAGGAAACACGGAAGATGGGCTGAAAGTAACTTAAAACCTGCATTTTCCTGACCGGAAAGTGATTTGAAGTAATATATTTAAGTGTCGCTTAAAAGCTAATTCAGTATTTTGGTGATTATTTAATTTTCCTTTAAACAAAGAAGATTGTTCTGTTTTTCTTTCTTCCATCATATGTAGGAGTTGTTGCGGTTTCCTAAGCTTCATGATGCCATAGTGGAAGTAGTGACTTGTCTTCTTCGTAAACGGTTGCCTGTTACAAATGAAATGGTGAGCTGTTACTTTCCCAAATCATCATTGTACCCGCTGTTCAAGAAGTTCTCTTGTACAGCAGTAGGAGTCCTTTAGAGTGTAGGCACGTTTCCCAGTGTATTGGGAAGAAAACGAAGTGAACCTCACTCTTACTTCAAAGGACGCTTCAGTAATTCTGGCATAAAGTAGGTTTTTCTTCATATTTGAATTATTGGTAGCTTGCAGCCACAGGTTTTCATGAGAAAGGAGTTGCGGATTGTGAATAGCTTTGCTCTACTACTTAGCACCACTGATCCAATGGAAAATTAGTTTTATCTTCAGTCCCAGGAAACTGAGCTTTATAATAAAGCAAGCTGTTTTTAACTCTGGTACATAGGGGTCATTTGGCCACCTCTAGTTTGCTTGTAATACCATTGTTGCTTGCTATTTTGTGGGTTGCTGCTATCCTTAAAAATGCTCAAATTGGCAAAAATATGGGATAAGCATTTGAGATTGCCTTTATGTCTCTATTTGTTGGAGGAGTGTTTTTCCTGTCTGGTCACTAAAAGTGCATTTGGGTCCTTGGCTCAGGATGGTGGTGAGCCCCAGTGGAGGTTTACTAAGACTCCAGAACCATCCCTAAGTGTAGAATGTGAGCGCTGCTGCTTGGGTGTTGCCCTAGTGAGCGTAACCCCCAGGCTGAGAGGAGCGGGGATATAGTTCGCCTGATCTCAGAGTTACTGATAGCACAGAATCATTGGAATTTCATTTGAATAGATGCTTTTCACCTTGGTTCTTGACGTTTTCGTGCTCTCCTAATACCTGCGATTATTTAGGGCAGTGCAAATGAAGGAGTCGAATCTCTGCAATGCTGGAGAAAGTAATTTCAGCTTTCCTTTTGGATTATTGTACCATTAGGATTTCAAACCATGTATAATATTTAAACTGTGTGTGTCTAATTAAGGCTGATCAATCATTATCTCAGGTCTTTAAATGTCCTTTACTCAAAGTTAACATCTTTTATATCTGATTATGAAATGTTTTCTTGTTGAAACTGAACTGAAACTTTTAACACGGAATAGCAGATGATCTGAGATTTTAATAGCAAAATTACATAAAGCCTTGGAACTTAGATTTGCATCTGGGAATTTTTTTTTCCCCTAACAAAGTACTTTTGACTACCTTAAGTTACTTCCTCCCCTGCCCCTTTAGAAGTGCAATCTTAGCTCCTGAGATATAAAAAATTCAAAAGATAGAGCAAATTATTACATGGCATAACATATGCATCAGTTGGAATGTAATTATTTATTGATTTAGGCATCAGTGTCCCCTACTGTCTTTTTTAGAACTGTTCACTAAGCTTTATGTTTCCTAAAGTAGAATTAGGTCGACATATTTTTGCATATAGCCTAATTTTTTTTCTTCTAGGTCCATAACTTAGTGGCAATTGAATTGGCTTATATCAACACAAAACATCCAGACTTTGCTGATGCTTGTGGGCTAATGAACAATAACATAGAGGTAAATACCATTTGAATTATTGTTTTTGAGAGAAAAAAATGTAAATCAGTTGTATCAAATTTACCTGAGCATGGGATAACTATAAAACACACATGGACCATATTATTGTCTGGTTACAATCCCAGGAAGTATGCTGAGGGCATTACATTGTTATGTTAAATCTAGTTCTCAACACCACCTGGCAACATTATTCTAATTTTCTGTTTACACCACTGCGATTCAGAGGGGATCTGGGATTCACTGATTTAGTGCTGAAGAACTGCCAGCTCCCTTTCAGGAACAGTTGTAGTTTATTCAGGTTGAAGAGTGGAAACCTGAGTGTTTAACGTTTTCATATGGCTCTGAAAGCTGGGAAGGAAACATTCCAAGATTTACCTAAATTAATAGTAAATTTTCACCAGTACTGGGGTAGCTGCATTTCATGGCTTTTTTTTTTTTCCATTTGAGGTGAATGTTATCAGTTGTGTAAGAACTCATATGGAGCCAAGGCTGGTGGATAAAGCCAATTTATCCAAATGCTATTTTTGTTCTCAGCTACTTTTATCCAAGAACAGTAAATTTTTCTGCTACTCTTTAATCCAGTAAGACCTTAGAGTCCCCTTCTTTATAAAATTTCCTTTTATGCATATGGGTGGAGGCAAAATTGTAAACATGGAATTTGGGAACTGGAAGGGACCCTGGGTCGGCAGCTTTAGTCCTTTGGTTAAACAGATGAGGAATCTGAGGCCCAAAGATGGTAACAGTGTTATTTTAGTGCTTATTTTGCCAGATACTGTTGGAGGAAACAAGCAAACGTCTTTTTAACAGGTTTAGGGAACCATTTTTTAGCTCCTTAGCTGAGGTGACTCAAGTGTCAGAAAAACATTTCAAAACAGACATGAGTAAGGCACTTTAAAGCACTTGGAAAGTGCACTAGAAAAGAGTTATATTAAAAATTAGCATGTAGACACTGTCTTAGAATAAGGGATTAGTTCTTGTAACACAAACCACCTTCAATGGAAAACTGATGTATGTAAGTTTTTGTAATACTGACAAGGTCATTTATGATACGATTTCAGCTAAGTTTTGTTTTTTAAACACATGAGTATGTCTGTTTTTAACAATTCCGTGACAAAGAACTTTATCTGGATATTCTCATCAAATCTTTACAACCACCTTCTGAGGGTAGGTAATGTTAACAGACTACAAAACTGAGGGCTCAGAAAGAGCTGGTAACTTGTCCAGCTGACAAAGCTACGTTAGCCTGGACTGTTGTCCAGGGCCGGCCAAGGTCATGGTTGGTAACAGACTACGATGAGAATTTCTGGGCTCCACATTCTCCTCCTGCCTTTTGCTTTATGTCCCTCTTCAAAATGTAAATTATTCTGAAGATTGTTAAATCCACATATTTTTATCATATGCAAATTTTTTTTATCACCGGATTCCCTCATGAAAAAGATGAAAATCAGCCAAGTACCTGTCAAAAGAAAGTCTTACCCATAAAAGATCACTGTGGAAGCTTTGTTGACATCTCTTTTGCAGGTTTGAGAGTGCTGATGAAATGGTTTCTCCTTAGGAGCAATTTTGACTTTAACCTAAATGCTTTCCTGTGTCTGTCGCTGCCTGCGAGCGAGCCGGAACACCATCTTTCTCTAGTTTCACTCTTGCACCGGCCGTGGTGTGGTGCTTCCCATACGGCAGGTGTTCACGGCCTGTTGATTTGAATTTAACACTTTCTTAAGCTTTGGACCAGAGTTACCTGGTAATACTGGCAAATTAGAAGAGTGGGCGGTCAGTCTGTTAAATTAGGTTACAGACTGTTTTCACCACTACATTTATTTCTGGGAGATAGGTTCAGGATAAAGTTTAGGAACATCCTTGAAGGATAACCTCCAGCACAGGTATGTAGGGTTTTGTGTATGGGAGTTGTGTGAATTTAACACACAGGTGTGCAGGTTAGAGTGATTTTTAAAGGCTTAAGTTTTTTGTCATCTGTGCACTTAAGCTTCCACAGGGTGTGCTGAAGGATTGTGCACACGTTTATGTGGGGACAGTTTAAATCAGTGACTCCTAGTGGGAAAGAGAGATGTCGGCCCATCACCCCTCAACTGAGAATCCCTGGTACAGGGAGCCACTGTTACTGACGTTGTATTGTATCCTTCAGGTGTGTTGGGCAGAAAAAAAAGATTGAGAAGCATTGGGTTAAATGATTTCTTGTTTGTTTTAAAATAAAATTGTGGCATGAGTCCCAACAGTGAGAGGATATACTGTAAGTTATTCCACACTTTTCAATTCAGCTGAACATTTTTTAGTAGGCTTCTCTCTCAATGCTCTGATACTCACTTCGGTTTTGTTTGGTTGTGTTTTATAGGAACAAAGGAGAAACAGGCTAGCAAGAGAATTACCTTCAGCTGTATCACGAGACAAGGTAAAAAAAAAGTACTTTTAAATCATATTCTCAAAGTGTGAAAGATTGGTAAGCCTTAATACTATTCAGTTCCAGTCTTTTCTTCTTCTCCCTTTACTATTCCATTGGAACTATTTTCATTGTTTGAGTAAAGGTATGCAAGTTTAAAAAGAGGTTAAGTTAAAGATAATGGTATCTTGAATACATTAGAAAAAAATGCTTAAAGGTGGATCTTAAATATCAAGCTTTTATTTTTTTTAAAAGATTTATTTTAAGGGGGGGGGGGAACATATCTCAAGCAGACTCCATGCTGAGCACAGAGACGCACACCAGGCTCCATCTTAAGATCCTGAGATCAAGACCTGACCTAAAACTGAGTCAGAGGCTTAATCAACTGAGCCACCTTAAGGATCAAGCTTTTAAAACAAAGTTTACGGTAACCTTATCAACTTTGTAAAAATTAGTTGAAATGACCAATGACTTTAAAGAAGGTAGTTTGGAGAGGGTAGATAAGATGTACATAATAGGTTTTAATTTTCTACAACAGTTGCATAGATTAAAATGTGTGTATACAAATCTGTTACCTTGAATTCTTTACCAGAGAAGATCTTACCAGAAATAAAAATGAAGTTTTTGAATTTTGGTTTTCCTTAGTTATTCATCTGAAGACTTTTAACAAAGGTGACAATAGTACAAGAAGTAAGAATAAACAATAACTTTATATCCCATGGTTGCTTTTGTTTCATGTTACTTTACTATTTTGATACAGAGAAGAAAAATTTACACTTACAGAATGTTTCTGAATGCATTTTTGGCATCCTTGATTTTCTTTCCCTGCATTTTTTGCCTTTAGTCTTTTAAAGTTCCAAGTGCTTTGGCACCTGCCTCCCAGGAGCCCTCCCCTGCTGCTTCTGCTGAGGCTGATGGCAAGGTCTGTTCTGATTCTTAATCTAAGCTGCATGCCTAGTTGTTTGGTGCAACATAATCATCTGGAAACAACACACTGTACACTGAACATTAATGTGGGATGTCGTGCTAAGGTCGGACCATTTTAGCCTAATGGGAATTTTAAATTATATAACAACGTATAAATTGTTGACATGCCTTTCTTTTGCTTGCAATATGGAAGATGCACACAGAAAAATAATTTAAAGAGGAAATTATCCTGCACTTTTGAAACTCAAGCTATTGGTATTTAAATTTTGATTGTTAAACTGCATGTTTTAACGTATCTTTTAACAGTTAATTCAGGACAGCAGAAGAGAAACTAAACATGTGAGTCTCTTGCTTCAGAATGGAAATGTACCTTTGGTTCTCACTGACACACTGTCTTCGAAACCCCTGAAGCAGCTGTTTGCGCAGTAGCATCTAGCTCTTGTGTCTGTGTTCCATTTTTTAATGTTTCTCTTACCTAACTAATCCTTCTAAGATGGCATTAGTTCTAGTTTTAACTTTTTTTAAAATAACAATAGGCTTTCCTCCGAGTTTTGATTTTAATATTGTGGTAGGGAATTAAGATTCCAGAGCTGGAAGTTAGTACTTTTGGACATTTCCTCTTTAAAGGTTCTGAGATCTGTCCGGTACTCATGCATCACCCTCTCTTGCTGCTTGCCTGCGTGGCCACGCAGTTCGCCTTGTCACCGAAACGCGGGGCTTGGCATGTGCCTCAGCAGCTTAAGCGAATTTGGAACAGGGACTGGGAGAGTTTGAGACTGTCAATTCTTGATAACCTTTTTTTGGGGGGAAATGAGATAATCATTAAATTATTCAGACCCATCCTTATTTCTGGTTTTTGTGTATTTAGCTGCTTTCCTCACTAATTGTCCAGGTCTAAGGTTCTAAACCTCAAAAGTTTATTAATGTCTTATCCTCTCTTAGCCCACTTTGTTTTACAGAGGGCCATCTAAATCATTGCTTAAAGTTTATTTCACTCGTGGCATCACCCTGAATTTGCTTACCTTTCTTTTTATCATTCATGCTATAGTTAACAGGCATTTAAAAATATAATTACTCATTTTAAGATTAGTATATAAATATACTGCAAATATTTGGATATGGCATATCTTAACTGATGTATTAGAGGCAAATCTGGGCCAGTGTTTTGATTCAGAATGATACCCCAAACTGACTTTTTAAAAATACGTGTTTCAGGTGTGCAGTATTATAATTTGATGTATGTATACACTACAAAGTGATCACCCCCAAAAGTCTGGTTGAGCAACCATCACCTTACAATTGACCCCCCAGTTTGTTCTCATGTTTTTTAACAATCGCCATAACATGCTTCGGTTTAAAGTTTGGATGCCCTCTGAACTCCATTTTAGACTGTAAGATCTTTTTAAAGAACATCTAAAAACATTCTTAAATGTTGATGAGTTACTGTTTTTCCCAAACATTTTTTCTTTTACAAATGAAAAGAAGGTGCAGAAGTGCTGGTGATTACTAGATCTCTTTCAGTAGACCCTTAAGAGTATAGACATTGACGAAACTTACTTTGAGTTTATGTCGCATTCCACATTTTAGGCAGCTTAAAGTCACTATTAGCCCAAGAATTGTGAATGTATTCTTGTCTTATTACAGAGTTTGTAGTTTTATCCTCTAGTATTTTGTTGGAAAATAGATAAAATTCCGAAGTTTTTGAGACATGAGTTCATAAACTTTTGGAGAGATCATAGTTCAACAGTGTATAAGGCAGTTCTGTTTTTCCTTGTGCTTTTAATACGCACTCTTGTTTTTAAGGGCAGTTTATACTTTTCCCACAATCTATTAAAGGGGTTAGAGAAGAGGAAGAATTTTAAAGTTAGCAAACGATAAAGAAAAATCTGTTGGCTAAGGCCTTGCAAAGCACTGACAACAGAACCTCTCTCTTATTTACACTGGCTCAGGGTTCCAGTTACACATGCCACCACCATCTTTTTCTGACCCTGTAATCTGGCAGAATAGATGAAATTCCAGATGGTACTGGATGTGCGTTCTCCTTGACTGCTGTCAAAGAAAATGAACTTTTGTTCAGTTAATGTCAGATAGGATATACAGTTGGAATAGGTTTTGGAACATGTTTTTTTCAGGCTGCAGCTGGAGGTGGTGGGGTTGGAGACGGTGTTCAGGAACCAACCACAGGCAACTGGAGAGGAATGCTGAAAACTTCAAAAGCTGAAGAGTTATTAGCTGAGGAAAAATCAAAACCAATTCCAATTATGCCAGCCAGTCCACAGAAAGGCCATGCTGTGAACCTGCTGGATGTGGTAAGCCACGCGCATGGGGTTAGCACTAATAAGATAACCAGATGACTAGGAAAACACTTTAGAAGACCAAAGGAACTAAAAGTCACGAAAACTTACTGACCTTTAACTGTTAAAGCTTGCTGTTTCAAAATGGCACAGAAGTAAAATTTTTTTCTTCCCTTCACTCCATTTAGCCTGTTCCTGTTGCACGAAAACTGTCTGCCCGTGAACAGCGAGACTGTGAGGTCATTGAACGGCTCATCAAATCATATTTTCTTATTGTCAGAAAGAATATTCAAGACAGGTTAGTACTATAGTACTAAATCAGACTTCAGTACTGCTCAATGATTCCATCATCTGTTTTAAAAGTACATGTGTTTGAAAAATTTTAGGCTTTTATTCGAAATGAGTGGATCATCTGCTGGTTTTGTTTTGCAGTGTGCCAAAGGCAGTAATGCATTTTTTGGTTAATCATGTGAAGGATACTCTTCAGAGTGAGTTAGTAGGACAGCTGTATAAATCGTCCTTACTGGATGATCTTCTGACGGAATCCGAGGACATGGCGCAGCGCAGGAAGGAAGCAGCTGACATGCTAAAGGTACGGTCAGTGGTTTTGAGTTTTCACACTTGGGTCGTCGATATAAACACTACATTGTTCAAAACACATTCTGATCCGTGGAGATACATAGTCTTCATATGATGGCTAATCTTTTTTTGGGTTGGTACTTGACTAGATTTTTAGATTCAAAATCAGAGAAGATACTGGTTAAGAGAAATCTACCCCCTATAAAGTGGACGACCCCACATAAAGATATTTTGATATCCTGACTTACTAAGCATCTATAATTGTTTTTTTTAATATAGGCATTACAAGGTGCCAGTCAAATAATTGCTGAAATCCGAGAGACTCATCTTTGGTGAAGAGAACTATACAATACTGAGACTTTGGTGACTCGAAAGTTGCTAGTTACTGCCTACTTGAGTAGAATTTTATTTATGAACTCCTGTGTATTGCAATGGTATGAATCTGCTCATGTGAAGAGACTGGCTACAAATTGAAAATTTTACTCTGTATTGCAGAACAAATCATACATTTAATCCAAATAATAAATGGCTGTTTCTAAGTTGCCCAGTACATATAAAATATATCAAGTCTTTCTTGTGACTGTTTCATTTGAACTTAAAAAGAAGAGCTGTTTATGTTCTAGTTGTACGAGCAGTGTGCCTGTGGATAAGATGACCTGTGTAATCTGTTAGTAGTCGTAAAGCTGCTGCCCTAGTCCTTCAAGAAGAGTGCACCCCGACACCACTTCCTGCAACTGGATGCATGCACAGTGTAAACTGGTCTGGCTTTGAAGGAGCGGACAGGTTACTCACAGTCACTGTATTCCACCTGTCCTTCGATTTATAGTTTTATTGAGCTTCTCTGCAACCTTTGATGTGGTAGTAAGAAAGCTGAAGGCACAAGAAGATCTGGAACGATGACTGATGCAGTGTGGAGCTATGCAGCCCTGCCGCTTCTGGGCCCACACTGCCCTAGTGCGTTAAAAACCAAAATACCTTTGATTCTTTCTTAAACCTGGAAGTATGAATTATATTTCCCTGCATTAAAAACAATCATCTAGACTTGATTTTCAAATATAATCCAGATCCATCTTTAAATTAGGTCATTTACACCATGCTCCAAGATTCACTTCTGCTGATCATTGAAGTGTATCTTCTCAGTTGGTAAAAAAGTTAGTTTTGCTTTCCATCAACAAAATACATTAGAAAATACTGGTGGAACTCTCTACTAATCTAAAAAGAAAAATACCCGGACACAGCCACACAGCTGAAGGCTTAGAATACTACAATGCATTCAGAGGGTGGGGGTGAGGTTTAGAACATACTCACATTTTATTAAAAGTCCCCAGGTGATTCCTGATATGAATTACATTATAAATTTTAAGATACAGGTCAAAATCCTTAAGGCATCTAGCTCCATCTTTAACAGATACTATATCTGTGATACATAGTTTATTGAACATGTTAACATTTCTCTTCTTAAGTTATGACATTTATGAAGGACTCCTGGCAGGGACAAGATGTCTGTTAACTTGAACTTACGGCACCCATTTACTAGCAAACAACAGGTCAGCAACTGATCTCAAACATAAAAACAGATTCAATCTTCTATGATACGGTACTACTTTGAATCTGTGGACAGTACCAATCTTGATGATAGAATGCTCACTACCTAAATGTCTGTTAGCACACACTTAAAAGCCACTTTGCCATTAGTCAACATCAGTATAGCCATCCATGATTTACTTACTTCGGACACATCAGATGACTACCATTTCAGCCTTTTTAAGGGGGGGAAAAACTTACAGTGCACCATTCTCCACCATGTCAGACACATCTCAAATTGAAAATGTCACCTTTAAGGACAGGCTATGGTAATGTACTTGCTGCCACTAGACACCTTGTGCAGGAAAAGCAGAGGCAAGAAAGGTATGGAAAGTTAGAAAACCTTCCTTTATTGGCTCTCAAACTGAGTGAAGCTCTGGTATGTTGAGACGATCTCTGGCATTTACAGTGGACACCTGTTATGTTCTTGCTATGTAAATAAAATTGCTGGTATGAAATGACATTAAAGTTTTGTCAATAAATGAATTCTTCCTAACTTTGCTCCCAGAGAAAGGTTTAAACAATAGCTTTTTAATGTATAAATCTAAATGGAACATAATATAGCTTATACTGTATAAAAGTTTTACAAATTTTTTCCTATTAAATTCCCACAATTCACAGAGATATTATTACATCTCTAGTTTTACACGTAAAGACAGTGATTTGTTCCACATAATCCAGGTAGTAAATGGCTAGAATTTCAACACCAAAGCCATGCTTTGCTGCCTGTAAGGTTTTCTAGGACTCAGATTGTGAACCATTTTGTATTTGTGTTTCACTTGGTCCTCAAAGAAATACGGTGATACTACCGTGATTTTTCAGACGACGTGGAAATAGTTCTGAGAATTGACTTGCCTAATGTTTGTAGAGCTTAATTAGGTCTTAATTCTAAATCCTGAAAATTTCCCTTACCTGAATACCTTTTCCTATTCTCCTATGATTGGATATTTGGTATAATATTTGCCTCTGTTTTCACTCTAGTTGCTTTTCAGTTTATCTCAAGTTGCAATCTGCCTGGGGACAGAAGCAGAAACTTAAAACTAATTTAACCCCCCATACAAAAGTATCTACGAGTCCTTACTCTGCCCTCTTCTTCACTGCTCTTCCTCATCTCTAAAAAGGGAGCAAGAAAGGCTAGTTCTTTCAAGAAAGAGAATTTTTAAGAGATTATCCCTGGCAATCATGGTTTTCTGTGGTAGTCCTTATTCCTGCGGCTCAGGAGATAAAATACCCCATTACACAAGCACCTTGTCTTAACCACGCTGGGGAAATAAAATTACTCACACTCTTAGGCCTAGAGTGTACTCCGTTCTCTGTGGTTTGACTTGCATGAGCGAAAGTATAAGTTCTGGAGCCAACCTTTGGTACATCTTGAGAATGAGATGGGTAAGTTTGTTTGAACGACCTGAAGGATTTTTCATCATAGCTGCAGCCATTTTATAATGTAGAAATTCCTCTTTCCTATTTTAAGTAATGAAAGTCCATTCTTAAGAATATGTTGTCCAACGACCAAAACACTCTCAGGATTTGTTACTTGTTTGTGATTTATACTGACTCCACCTTCTGTTATCATCCGATACCTAAAAATAGAAAATAGTTAGAATCATTTCACTTAACATTTCAGAGGCTCTCCAAACTCAAACCCCTTGGCACTGAATTGTTACATGTTCACCTTACTAGATTCTGCCTCCCTCAGACGCTCTTCTAAAAGGAGATTTAAGGCATAATAAGTGTCTTGTTTAGTGGAGAAGGCTATTTCACAGCTCTACATAGAACTATTCAGTTGGTAGTGGTTTAAAAACGAATCGCAGAATCACCTAGAGAGTGATTCCCCAATCACAGAAAAGCCTCCAAAAAGAGGACAACGCTGCTTTTCATGAGCTCCCGTGAGATACAAGCCACGATTACGTAGTGCTATTACAGAAATCTTTAGCAAACTTGCTTATGAAACTGGAAAATCCTTGGAAATTATATTCTGAGGCTACACCAATAACAGCAAATTTTGTTAAAATTTTAAGAATTTTTTAAAAAGTGAAATCGGCAGATTTTAGAGTTTGGAAAATCAGTAGCTCATCTAATTCCAGTTTAGGAACAATTTTTTTTTTTTTAATTATATTATGTTAGTCACCATACAGTACATCCCTGTTTTCTGATGCAAAGTTCGATGATTCATTAGTTGCGTATAACACCCAGTGCATCATGCAATAGGTGCCCTCCTTACTACCCATCACCAGCCTATCCCATTCCCCCACCCCCCTCCCCTCTGAGGCCCTCAGTTTGTTTCTCATAGTCCATAGTCTCTCATGTTTCATTCCCCCTTCTGATTACCCCCCCCTTTCTTCCCTACCGATCATCCTAGTTCTTATGAGGAACAATTTTTTGATGGCGTATGTAAATAGGTTTTACTCATGTTATTTATTGCCCAATTCATTCAACATTTACAAAGCCTTTGCGCTAAATATGAGAGTACTGCCAACTAGTGGAGAGAGCCAGACAAATAAACAATTCCACAGTGATTAAATGCTATCAAGTGCCAGGAAAGACTGCTCTGGGCGCACACTGGGTGGGTGAGGGGTTGGAAATTGTCCTGAAAGAAGAGACATGGAAACTGGGAGGGTGAGTAGCAGTTACTTCCACAAACAGGGCAAGGAAACATGGGGAGTAGCTAGAAAGAAGCAAACTGAGAGAAGAAAAGGTCTAGAGTATGAAAGGCCTTACAGGCCCTTAGGAAAGGCAAATGTTCATTTTCTGTTATCTGAACACTACCAGATGACCAAGAACGGCTACTACACATGGTCTCATAAAACTCGACAGTTTTCTATTTAGGGACAAATTTATTTCTTTTAGGAATTGTTATTTTGGGCTACTTGCTAGAGCTTCCAGATCACGTTCTACATTTTGTTTAAATGCACAAGCCAATCTTGTTTAGCTTATACAATCTAAAAAATGTCAGTATTAAGAACTGTCTAAATCAGATATGGTGTCATCTTAAGTCGTAGTAGAATTTCCAGTATCAGTAAATAAACCACTAGAAGAGTTCAGAAGAAAATCAAAAATGCTTCCACAGTAAGGAAAATTCTTAGAACCAGTGACTCACTCTGGGGAGTATATGGTACCACCCCCAATTCAGTGTACATTAAATAATGAGCATATTAGGGAATCAATAAGGGAGAATGGCAAGTGATACAAAGACGATGGATATTTTCTCTATATAATATAGAATAATCTAGGGCTCTTCAGGATAAAGGCAAATAATCCAAAACAACTGAAAGAAAATAGCAACTATAACAAATGTCATTTATAATCATGACTATGGGCTGGTAAGTATCTGACTTATGCTCAAACTCCAGGAGACGAGGCATTTAGGGTCTTCTGGCTAACTAATGCTTTTCCTTCTACATCACTGTTTCATTCTGCATAAGCCTCAAGTATGTGCTGGATTACTTTTTTGTGGAACACTTTATTCCCTCAAAACACCACACAACTGAGGAAAAAACATTCTACATGCTTCTTGAATAAGAAAAATGGAATTCTCAAGAGGAATAGTATAATTTATACTACTAGTTTTAGGAAGTAACATCATATGCTTACTTCATTTTCAGAAATTCAACTAATATTTTTTAAATTTTATTTATTTGTCAGAGAGAGAGAGGGAGTGCACAAGCAGGGGAGCAGCAGAGGGAGAGGGAGAAGCAGGCTCCCGATGAGCAGGGAGCCTGATGTGGGACTCGATCCCAGGACCCGGGATCAGGACCTGAGCTGGAGGCCAACGCCCAACCAATTCACCCATCCAAGTGTCCCTCAACAAATATTTTAAATAGGTTGGGCAAGCCCTCTACTCCCTCAAATAAAGACAATATAGACTGAATATGAGAGGGGTCATGTGAATCTGTTCACTTTTGATCTCAAATTGTGACCATCCCTGAGCTGACTAATCCCAGTGCTTCTGCTGGCCATAGTGGTCCCCTCAACGTAGGCCTTTCCAGCGCTGGAGGAAAACCGGAGTTAGACTTATTGAGAGATAGTATAGTAGTTCCAGACTTTATAGAGAATTTAGAGTATTTTCAACGGTAAGTACTCAGTTTTCACTTTATTCTTGGACTAACCTAACTTCTGCCAGGAATGAGACACCATTATGGCACTATCAGGAAAACACCCTCTGGAAACATGCTGTGAACTGTAACATTTAATGTTGAATTAACTGTGACTAAAAGTTAAATCATCTTACCCTCGGGGTCCATCTGGTATGGCATTTGCTTTGCGGCATGTATCTAGGACACTTGTTCCTGGGTCAAGAACTAATTCAGAAAATGAAGCTTCTTTAAACAGCTCTCTTAACTCTTGATCAGACATGACCTCCAGTGCATCGATGCTGCTATGATAGAGAGCCTGTGTACACCTGGAAACCACATCGAGAACCACATCATGTCAGTGCTTATCCACATGCATGTTCTAACAGCCAGTTTCGAAACAACGTCTATCCTGTATAATTCATACTTAAGATGACCTTTCTTCCCAACAGAGGCTATTCTAAAGCACTGAAGTCAGACACTGACAATCCTTGTAGTGGTAAATGACAAGATAACTCTAATGAATTTTCTCAAGTCTTTAACTACATAACTTTATCCAGCATTAGTTATTCCTAAAGGCCACCTTTTAGCGGAATCCAGCCCTTCTTGTCCATGAACAAGCTTCGTAACTTCTGCAGCAAGTCGTTTCTGAGGACCCCGCTTTTCTGGCTCTTTGTCATGTAGCTGCATGACGTGGTCAATCTCTGGAAGGGGCAGGAAAGTGAAGAGCCTCAGGTACCTGTGGGACAAAAATACAGCGCTGGTATATATAACGCACCTAACTTTGTCTCCAACTCCCTTTCCCTTTAAAAAACATTGTCTACTTATAAATTTATATTTTTTAAAATTTATTTATTTTAGAGACCGAGAGTGTGTGCATGAGCATGAGTGGGGGGGGAGGGGGAGAGAATCCCAAGCAGACTCCCTGCTGAAAACAGAGCCTGATGTGGGGCTCACTCTCATGACCCTAAGATCATGACCTGCGCCAAAACCAAGAGTCGGCTGCTTAACCAACTGATTCACCCAGGCGCCCCTACATTATGAAAAATAAACATGCAGAAATGTCCCCCAAATTAGATACCCATGCACATACTACCCAGATTGAAGATGTTACTATTTTGCCATCTTCGCTTCAATCTTTCCTTTTGAAAAAGCATAAAATAATATAGCTCTAGATGCTAGCACCTCAGAGTCCCCTCCTTGCCCAGAGATAAGCTAATCTAAATTTGTACATATCCTTCCTAAGCATGTTTTAATACTTTTATGTATATATACCCATAAATAAAAAATATGTATAACTTAAAAACAGATATTTTATATGTAGCCTTTAAACAAATCTTTTCTTGGTGAAAAACACATAGAAAGGTATACAAATCACAAACATACAGTTTAAGGAGTCAGAAAGCAAGCATCTATGTAACCATCCCGTCTAGAAATACGTCGTTGCTTCTACTCAAGAAAACCCGGACATACCACATCCGCTTCTCCCGCTCCAAATGAACCACTCTTCTGCCTTTCAAGGTAATCTCTTCCTCGTCTCTCTCTATACCTCTATTCTGGTAGCCCTGGGTAAAGAGCATCGCTGCGTTCGCCGGTTCTTAGGCTTTACAAATCAACGGGATCATACAGACTACATCTTTGCGTTTAGCTACTCGGCACATCACTGTGTTTAGGAGATCGGTGCTGCTGCTGCGTGTACCGCTGTCAGGACGGCCCTCCGTGCTGCGCCTGCTTCCCACGAGCCATCTAGTCTACCGTGGCATCTGTGCTGCTGCTGCTCTCGCGCAGCGGCTGCTAATAATGCTGCTGTCCACACTCCCGTGTATTTCTCGTGGTGCCCGTGCGCGCTCGTTTCTTCTGGGGACGTACCCAGGAGGGGAACTGCTGGGTCGCAGGTTCATGTGCGTATTCAGGTGTAGTACGCACAGACACACACTTCCCAAGTGGTTCTGTAAGCGTAGCATCTGTGCCTGACGTTAAGCTTTTGCTGCCAAGGCCTCCCTCACCTAAATATGCCACAGTTGGCGGCACATCGCGGCAAAGCAGCAGGCCACGGCCACGCAGCAAGTTCCCCCTTTAGGAAGCTCCGGATAACGCAGATTACCGACCGCTCGAGTGACCCCGTGTCTCCCTTCCCACTTCCTGACGTCCGCGCTTATGTTTTAAATTTGCCAATAAAGAAGGACCTCACAAAGCCCCAGGCACTTCACCCTGCACCCCAATACGGGCGGAGCCCCAGGGCCGCGCTCTCTCCCTCTCTGCCTACCCAGACGTCACAGTGCCCACCCCCTCCAGAACTTGGAGGTAGGAAGATACCGTTTTTCGAAGCTCCCTGACCCTTGCCGCCCAGGTGCGTCCTGCAGTCGTCGGCACCGCGAAGGCCGGTCGGGCCGCAGACTCCGCTCAGGCGAATGTCTGTAGGGGACACAGTCCCACCACGACCCACCACTCGGGGGTCACTAGGGGAGTTCTCCCTCCTCCTCACCCACCGGAATAGCCTTTCCTCAGTAATCTGCCCAGGGGTAACAGCCCTGGGATCCAGTGTGCCTTCACTAGCTCTCCTGGAGGACCCTCGTTGACATTAGTCACGAAGAGCCTTTGTAACTAGTGGTCTCATCATCTGTGCGGCCTCGATCACGTGGCTCTGGAGAGACCGAATTACGACGCAGCAGCGACACTTCAGCTGAGACACCGCAGGCAACACGCAGCGGAGGCGACACTGCCAGAGCGCCGCGACCCAGCCGGTTAGCCAGCCGGCGTTGGTGCGACAGCGGACGGACGGCAGCGCCCGCGGACAAGTGCAGGGGCACCATGCAGGCCGCTGAGCACACCGTGCGCGAGGGTCTCAGACTCAGCCTCCTGACAGCGACGCTGGCGGTCAGGAATGCCTCGTGGCGAGCCCCTGCAGGCATGACCACAGCGACCCAGATGACCCCCCTCTTTATTTCTAAACCGGAAGAGGCCCCACGTGACCCGAGTCCAGAGACTTTTTTTCGTAAGGCTCTCCCCCTAATTACAGGGCAGCCCTACTACATTTTAATGGGACCGCTGAAGCCATTTAAGGCACTGGGGGGCCCTGACAGGGTTGCTGGACATAGAGGAGATTACTATCCGGGCACCCAGATACTTCAGACCTATGCCCTTCCACACCCACTGCCCCAGAGGGCGTTTCCCCTTGAGGAAATTTCCCTCAACAAAAAGGGCTCCCCACACCCTCCCTAATAAACCAACATAATCTTGCCCCTGATGAAAATACACAAGTTAACCTCTCCTGGGAGTTACAAAATCTCAGTGCTCTGGTCACTTAGTATCTGGACAGCCAGTCTCTAAACTCCAGAGCCCAATACTAGCATTCTCCCAGCCACAGCCCCCTTCTGCCATCCATCCTCCTGCCACACAGCTGCCACCTAAGCATCTACCCTAGGAAATGGGTAGCTCCCTAGGACTGAACCCACCTCCCAGAGGCAGTGGCCCCTATACCGCTCTGATAGTCCAGTGGGACAATAAAAATGCAGGGTCTTTTTTTGTCCTATTAGGCATCAGGGCCCAAGTCACTGTTATTCCAGACAATCCCTCTAAATTCTCGAAAGGGAAGCCCTTCTACCTACAGGGCATTCCCAGTAAAACAATCAAAGGTGTACAAATCCATTCGGATGTAACTTAACTACAGGGACCATTTACTTCAAACGGCTCCTTATAGGGGTGGCTTCTTTGGCCCTTTCTTCCCCTATTACAGCATGGATGCACTGACACATACCATGCCACACAGAACCAGCCCAAGTTCTTGGCCTTCTTGGTAGGATTTACCAAATGGATGCCAGTGACTCTTCCTCCTGGGGGCAAGATGGTAAACACCCCCCAATACCAATTTAAACGGGGCACTAAAGGCCTACGCCCTGTCATTAAAGATGTTGAGATGGAGTCATTAAGCCCACAGCCTCCCCTTTCAATGGCCCCATGTGGTCGGTACATAAGTCAGCCACTATGAATGGTACCTCACCATTTCCCTTCCAAACCTTTAATACTGAGGTTCCCCCAATTAAGTTACAATTCCTAGTGTCATAGAATTAATTAAGGACACCTATCTCTGGGACAAGCAGCATACTAGCATTCACATCACATGGGTCCCAAAAGGAAAACAGAGAGAATAAGGGGCAGAAAACTTAATCAAAGAAATAACAGCTGAAAACTTCCCTAACCTGTGGAAGGAAAAGACATCCGGGTCCAGGAAGTACAGAGAGCCCCAAATAGGAACCCAAAGAAGTCCACACCAAGACACATGATAATTAAAATGGCAAAAATTCAAGAGAGCATCATAACAGTGGGGAGAGAAAAGCAAACAGTGATGTATGAGGTAACCCCCATAAGGCTATCAGCTGATCTTTCAGCAGGCCAGAGGGAGCAGTACAGTGTGTTCAGAATGATGAAAGGAAAAAAACTACAACCGATACTGTCCCCAGCAAGACTGTCACTCAGAATAGAAGGAGAGATAAAGAGGTTCCCAGACAAACAAAAGTTAAAGGTGTCCATCACCACTAAACTGGCCTTACAAGAAACGTACAAGGGACTTTTTTAAACGAGAAAGAAGAGGCTGTAACTAGGACTTAGAAAATTATGAAAGAATTTCAATGGTGAAAGCAAACAAATAGTAAAGGTACCAGATCAATCCCAAAGCCAGTACGAAGGTTAGAAGACAAAAATAGGACAATCACTTACAGCTACAATAATTAGTTAACCAATACAAAAGATAAAAAGGTGTAAAAGAGGACATCAAATACATAAAACATGGAGTGGGGAATAGAAACACAGCAAACGTGCTTTCTGAATGTGTTGAAACTTAAGTGACCATTAACCTAAAATAGATGGCTATATGCAGAGGCTGCTGCATGAACCTCGTGGTAACCACAAACCAAAACTGTATAATAGATACACACAAAGACTAAAAGAATCCAAGTGTTACACTAAGGAAAGTTTTATCAAGTCACAAGGGAAGAGACCAAGAAAGGGAGAAAGAACTATAAAAACAATCAAACAATTAACACAATAGCAAAAAGAACCTAACTATCAATCATTACTTTGAATGTAAATAGACTAGGGGTGCCTGGGTGGCTCAGTTAAGTGGCCAGCTCTTGATTTCGGCTCAGGTTATGATCTCAGGGTCCGGGGATGGAGCCCCATGTCAGGTTCCATGTTCAGTGGGGAGTCTGCTTGAAGATTCTCTCTCTCCTTCTGCCCCTCCCCCCCTTATGTGCTCGCTATTTATCTGAAGTAAATAAATCTTTAAATGTAAATGGACTAAATGCTCCAATCAAAAAACACAGGCTGACTGAATGGATAAAAATACCCCAAGACCCATCTATATTCTGCCTCCAAGAGCCTCCTTCAGACCTAAAGACACAAACTGAAAGTGAACAGATGAAAAAAGGCATTCCATGAAAATGGAAAAAAAGCTGACGTAGCAATATTTACATCAGACTAAATACACTTTAAAACAAAGACTGTAACAAGAAACAAAGAGCATTAACATAATGATAAACGGCTCAATCCAATGAAGATATAACAATCACAATTACCTCTGAACCCAACATGGAAGCACCTAAGTACATAAGACAAATATTAACAGACATAAAGGGAGAAATCAGTGGGCACCTGGGTGGCTCAGTCAGTTAAGCATCTGCCTTCAGCTGAGGCCATGATCCTGGAGTCCCAGGATCAAGCCCCACGTCAGGCTCCCTGCTCAGCGGGGAGTCTATTTCTCCCTCTCCCTTTGGCCCTCCCTCCAACTAGTGTGCACGCACGCTCTCTTTCTCTCAAATAAATAAAATCTTTTAAAAAAAAATAGAAATCAACAATAATACAACAGAAGCCGACTTTAACATCCCACTTACAGCAACAGATAGGTCATCTTGGCAGAAAAATCAAGGAAGCAGTGGCTCTGAAGAACATGTTGGACCAGATGGACTTAACAGATATATATTGAACATTCCATCCCCAAACACAGAATACACATTCTAAGTGCACATGGAACATTTTCCACAATAGATTGCATGTTAAGCCACAAAACAAGTCTCAATTAATTTATGAAAACTGAAATCATATCAACCCTCTTTCTGGTATGAAACTAGAAATCAATTACAAGAAAAAAACTGGAAAAAACACAGACATGTGGAGGTGAAACAACATGCTACTAAACAACTAATGGGTCAAAGAAATCAGAGAGTAAATTAAGAACTATCTAAAGACAAATGAAAATGGAAACATGATGTTCCAAAATCTCTGGGACACAGAAAAAGGAGTTCTAAGAGGGAAATTTATAGCAATGAAGGCCTGCCTCAAGAAACAAAAATCTAAAATAGACAATCTAACCTTACAACTTAAGGAATTAGAAAAAAGAACAAAGCCCAAAGCTAGCAGGAGCAAAGAAATAATAAAGATCGGAGCAAATAAATACAGAAACTTAAAAAAAAAAAAAGATAAATGAAACTACAAGTTGGTTCTTTGAAAAGATAAACAAAATTGATAAACCTTTCACCAGATTCATCAAGAAAAAGAGAGGACTCAAATACATAAAATCAGAAATTAGAGAAGGTACGACTGACACTACATAAATAAAAAGGATTAGAAAACATTACCAAGCTTCGGGGCACCTGGCTGGTTCAGTTGATAGACCATGTGACTCTTGATCTCAGGGTTGTGGGCTTGAGCCCCACGTTGGGTGTTGGGTGTTGAGATTACTTAAATAAATAAATAAAATCTTAAAAAAAAAAAAAAAAAAAGACTACCATGCTTAACCAAGAAGATATAAGATCTGTAACGTGAAACTATAAAACACTGACGAAAGAAACTGAAGATGACAAACTGGAAAGACATTCCATGATCATGGATTGGAAGAATTAATAATGATAAAATGTTTGTACTACCCAAAGCAAACTACAGATTCAATGCAATCCCTATCAAAATACTAACAGCATTTTTTTACAGAACTAGAACAAATAATCCTAAAATTTGTATGAACCATGAAAGACCCAGAAGAGCCAAGGTAATCATGAGAAAGAATACAAAGCTGGAAGTAACCCATTTCCACATTTCAAGATACACTACAAAGCCACAGTAATCAAACAGATTGGTACTGGCACAAAAACACACCCACATCAGTGGAACAGAACGGAGAGAACAGATATAACTCTGTACTTCCATGATCAATTAATCTGTGCCAAAGGAGGCAAGAAAATACAATGGGCAGAATCCCTTTAACAAATGGTGCTTATGTATCTGTTTCACGCAAAAGCATGAAACTGGACCACTTTCTTACACCATATATAAAAATAAACTCAAAATGGATTAAAGACCTAAATATTGAGACCTGAAACCATAAAATAAAAATAAACTGTTGGGACTACACCAAAATAAAAAGTCTTCACACAGCAAAGGAAACCATCAACAAAAGAGAAAGAAGACCTACTGAGTGGGAGAAGATATTTGCAAATGATATATCCAACAAAGGATTAATATCCAAGATATATAAAGAACTCACAGAAGTCAACACCAGTAACAGTAAGAATCCAATTAAAAATGGGCAGAGGACCTGAATAGACATTTTTCCAAAGAAGACACACGCACAGTCGACACGTTGAACAAGACGCGCCACATCACTAACCATCAGAGAAATGGAAATCAAGACCACGATGAGATATCGCTTTCCATCTGTCACGGTGACTAGTATCAAAAAGATAAGAAATAATGTATTGGTGAGGATACAGAGGAAAAAGGAACCCTTGTGCACTGTTGGTGGGAATGTAAATTGATGCAGCCACTATAGAAAACAGTATGGAGATTCTTCAAAAAATTAAAAATAGATATACCACAAGGATCCAGTAATTCCACTGATGGGTATTCGCTCCAAGTAAGTGAAAACACTGATTCAAAAAGATATGCATCCCTTTGTTCACTGCAGCGTCATTTACAATAGCTAAGATACGGAAGCAACTCAAGGGTCCGCTAATAGATGAATGGATAAAGAAGCGGCATATATACACTGGAAAATTACTCAGGACTTAAAAAGATGGATATCTTGCCATTTGTGACAACTTCAATGGTCTAGAAGGTATTATGTTAAGTGAAATAATTTGGGCAGAGACAGACGAATTCCATATGATTTCACTTATATGTGGAACCTAAAAAACAAATAATAAAAAAAAAACCCCAAAATAGAAACAACCCACAAATACAGAGGACAAACTAATGGTTGCAAGAGGGGATGGAGTGTGGGGGATGGGAAAAATGGATGATGGGGAATAGGAGATACAGGCTTCCAGTTAAGGAATGAATAATCATGGGATGAAAGGTACAACATAGAAAATATAGTCAATGGTTTAAAAAAAAAAAAAAGGACTACTACGGAAAATTATTATATGTCTAATATATTGGACAACTTAGAAGGAATGAAAAATTCTTAGAAACATAAAATCTTCCAAGACAGGAAGAAATAGAAAATCTGAACAGATCAATTACTTGGAATGAAACTGAAGCAGTAATCAAAACCTCCCAAGAAACAAAAGTCCAGGACTAGACAGTTTCACAAGTGAATTCTACCAAACATTTAAAGAACTAATACCTATTCTTCTCAAACTATTAAAAAACTGAAAAGGAAGGAATGCTTCCAAATACATTGTAGAAGGCCAGCACTACCCTGACACTAGAACCAGACAAAGACACCTCAAAACTAGAGTATTGCAGGCTACATCCTGGATGAACACAGATGCAAAACTCCTCACATACATTATCAAGCTGAATTCCGCAATACATTGAAAGGATCATTCCCCACGATCAAGTGGAGTTTATTCCAAGGATGCAAGGATGGTACAATTTATGCAAATCAACAAACATGATACACAACATTAACAAAAGATAAAAACTATATGATTATCTCAACAGAGGTAGAAAAAGCATTTGACAAAATCCAGAATCCATTTATGATAAAAACTCTCAACAGAGTGGGTTTACAGGGAACATACCCCCAAACCCAAATATGAAAACCCCACAACTAACATCATACTCATTGGTGAAAATCTCAAAGCTTTTTCTCTAAGATCAGGAACAAGGCAGTGATGTCCATTTGCCACTTTAATTCAACATAGTATTGGAAGTCCTACTACGGCCAACAGACAGAAATAAAAGGCATCCAAACTGGTAAAGAAGAATTAAAATTGTCACTATTTGCAAATGACTTGATACTATATACAGAAACCCTGAAGACTCCACCAAAAAACTATTGGAAGTAATAAATAAATTCTGTCAAGTTGCAGAATACCAAATTAATACACAGAAAACTGTTCCATTTTTATACACTAATAACAAACTAGCAGACCAGGAAATTAAGAAAAGAATCCCATTTACAACTGCATCAAAAAGAGTAAAATAGAGACCTGTACTCTGAAAACTACAGAACGCTGATGAAAGAAAGTGAAGATGACACAAATACATGGAAAAATATACCATGCTCATAGGTTGGAATGATATTGTTAAAATGTCCATACTACCCAAAGCAAAGTACAGATTTAATGCAATCCCTATCAAAACACCAACAGCATTTTTCATGGAACTAGGAATAAACAGTCCTAAAATCTGTGTGAAACCATGAAAGACCTCAAATAACCAAAGCGATCCTGAGAAATAACAAAGCTGGAGGTATCACCCTGTTGCAGAAAAATAAGAATCAGACCGGCAAAAGACGACTGACACTTGGAGAAGTAGGAGAACTCAGATTTATTTTATGCCGGCGGACCCAGATGGGCAGACCCAGATGAGCTCGTGCTCAAAATTCTGGGCCCCAGGCAACGGAGTTATAGGGCTTTTATAGGGGACTGCAGGCAGGCAGGTTCTAAGGGCTGTGCTGACTGCTGGTAGGTGGGTTTAAATGGTGGGGAGTCAGGGGGGGAAGTGGGGGCTGCTTTAGGTGGGAACAGTAGTGCACGGAGCCTGTGCTGGGAAGCCTGTCTACAGAAGCAGAAAGGGCTGGTTATCTCTTGCTCCCAGTAGGGCTTCTGGTTATCTCTAGCTTACTGTTAGTAATTTTCAATCTTCTGGGACCTCCTGGCCTGGGGCCTGCTCTGGGCAATATTCCTCTTCAATACGCTCAGATTTCAAGACATACTACAAAGCAGTAATAATCAAACCAGCATGGAGCTGGCACAAAAATATATACATAGACCAATGGAACAGAACAGCGAGCTTAGAAATAAACCTACGCCTATATGTTCAATTAATCTATGACAAAAGAAGAATATGCAATAGGGAAAAGACCGTCTCTTTAATAAATGGTGCTGGGAAAAGCTACATGCAAAAGAATAAAATTTGACCACTTTCTCACACGACACACAAAAATAAACTCAAAATGGATTAAAGACCAAAATGTGAGACCTGAACCCATAAAACTCCTAAAAGGAAACAGGCAGGAACTCCCGGACATCCAGCTTAGCAATACTTTTGTGATTTTTCTCCTCAGGCAGGAGCAACAACAGCAAAAAAAACCTATTAGGAATAGACCAAACTAAAAAGCTTTTGTGCAACAAAGGAAAGTATTAACAAAACAAAAAAGCAACTTGCTGACTGGGAGAAGATATATGCAAATGATATATCTGATAAGGGCTTAACATCCAAAACATATAAAGAACTTACACGACTCAACACCAGAAAACAATGTGATTAAAAAATAGGCAGAAGACCTGAATAGACATTTTTCCAAAGAGGACAGATGGCCAACAGACACATGGAAAAAATGCTCAACATCACTCAGCATCAGGGACATGCAAATCAAAACCACAATGAGATGTTACCTCACACCTGTCAGAATGGCTAAGACAGGAAATAAGTTCTGGCAAGAATGTGGAGAAAGGGAACCCTCATGCACTGTTGGGGGTGGGGAATGTAAACTGGTACAGCCACTATGAAAAAGAGTAGGGAGGTCTTAAAAAAAATTAAAAATAGAAATCTGATACCATCCAGCAATTCTACTTCCAGGTATTTACCTGTGGAAAACAGGAACACTAATTCAAAAAGATACGTGCACACCTATTTTCACTGTAGTATTATTTACAGTAGCCAAGATATGGAAGCAACCTGAGTGTCCACTGATAGACTAATGGCTAAAGAAGAATGGAATATTACTCAGCCATAAAAAAGAAAGAAATGTCATTTGCAACAACATGGATGGACGCTGAGGTATGCTAAGTGAAATAAGTCACTCAGAAAAAGACAAATACCGTGATTTCACTTACACGTGGAATTTAAGAAACAAAACAAAGGAACAGACAAAACAGAAACAGACTTATAATGCAGAGAAGTAGTGGTTGCCAGAGGAGAGGGGTGGGGTGAACAGATGAAGGGGATTAAGATATACCAATGTCCAGTTAAAGTCACAGAGATGAAAAGTACAGCACAGGCAACACAGTCAATAATACTGTAATAATTTGGTAAGGGGGCAGCCAGTGACTACGATTATTGTGGTGGGCACATCATAATTCATATAAAATGTCAAATCACTATGTTGCACACTGGAAACTAATATAATACAGTATGTTGACTATACTTCAATTAGAAAAAAAGGACAAAAAAAATCTGATGCCTCTAAGTGCCTGACACTTAGCTTTTAACTGCCAAATAATCCATTTTAAAGACATTCATTTTGAATAAACATACTGCTAGCTGTTATGATACAGCTAGTAGCAAACCACCTCGATAAGTTATCAGGCCAGCCTTACTCATGAAGTTCCTCTTTTAGAAAGCCCTGGGTGACTTAGATAACTGACCATTTGAGTGACCCCGTTTCTCCCTTTCCTGTTCTCTAATTACTGCTTTCATGTTTTAAATTTCCCAATAAATGGTGAACCTGCAAAACCCAACTCCCCCTCCCCCGTCTCCAATAAGGCCGTGCCCCAGGTCCATGCGCCCTCCCTCTCTCTACCCAGGACCTTCTGGGTAGCCCCCCAGGACCTGGGAGTAAAAAATCATGTTTTTCAAATTTCCCTGATGGCTGCTGCTGAGGTGCCTCCTGCAATCATAGGAACCACTAAGGCCAGTCCAGCCACAGCACTGGTTCTGGTTGGGGAAATGTCTGCGGGCCTTGCCACAAGTGGTATGTGCCCAGGTGAGTTCCTCAAGCATTTCTAGCTAACAGCATCACCAGCAATTGGCTGAGACTGATAGCACAGTAAGTTCACTCTCCCACCACCCTGGAACATTCTCACCAACACTTGGTATAGCCAAGTCTATGTTTATCCATTCTGGAAGGTACAGAACAGTATTTAATTTTGCCTTTATCTTGCATTTTCTCCTCATTACTAAGGCGGAGCAACCTTTTCATAGGTTTTTGGCCTTCTGGATAGAATCTTTCTGAAGTGCATGTTCAAGCCTCTACTCGTGTTTTTACTGGATCGTCTTTTTCTTATTGGTTTACGGAATCTGAGTATAAGCTCTTTACACTTTTAGTACATGTAACTGATATTCTTCTACTCTTAATGGAGACTTTTGATGAACAGATCTTAGTTGTAATTTAGACTACTCTACCAATCTTTATCTTTGTATCTCATTTAAGAATCTTTCCCTATCCCAGTTACAAAGATATTTTCCTATTTATTTTCTGAACACATGATTTATCTTTTGTTATAGAGTTAGGCTGATAATCTACCTGGAACTGATTGCTGCATACCGTGTAAGATTAAGTTTCATTACTTCCCCCACATAAGACATCTAATTATCTAAATGCAATTTATTGAAAAGATTGTTTTATCCCACTGCTCTGCAGTGCCACAGAAATCAAGTAACCATAGATACTGAAGACTGTCCGGATTCTCTAATCTTCTCCAGTAGTCTCTTTACTTAATCTTACATTTAAGCTTGTGCTTTAAAGTCTAAGATTATTAGAATTAATAAGATTTTAGAAGAGTTGCCAGATACACAATCACAGAAATTGATTTTTATACATTAGAGCCAAATAAAAAATGAAATTTTCAAAAAGATGTCAGTTCTTGATACATCAAAACCCTAAACTGTATCATCAAATATGTTTGAAATAAATCTAAAGGAAAAAAAACCCTTAATTATTGTAGTTTTATAAGGCATACTTTCCACTCTGGAAAAATTATTTTTGGGGAAATTCACCTTTTCTTTGTTGCAGGTGTATTTTTCTCATTAATTTATATTCTTTGAAGAGTTTAAGATAATGTGAATTCATGAGAAAATCATTCTTAAAAAAGGATTTTCAAAAGATGTTATAAAGAAAAACTTTAGAGACAAAGGTAAAATCAGGTTAAGTCAAGTTGATGATAAAAGGAGTGAAAAAACTAGACTACACAAGTGATAACGTCTTAAGTACTTGCTAGATGTAGATCACAAACTAGCAACCACAGTGGTTTTCTGCTCCAACCAACAAAAAACCGTTTAGAACAGTTCAAACTACAATGTCTGTGTCTTAAACAAAATCTAAATGAAAACAAAAACATAAAGAACTATAAGGGGTACATAGAGATTCAATGGCTAAAATTGTATCATGAGCTTATAAACTTAATTTTTTTCAGCATACTATTAAGAACTCACCTTTCTACCATATCATCCCGCTGCCTGACAAAGAATTGATACAATTCAAACGGAGAGGTCTTATCTCTGTTTAGCCAAACAGCATTACCAGCCGACTTTCCCAGTTTTGCTCCAGTTGTACTTGTAATTAGAGGAACAGTGATTCCAAATACATCTTCTCCAGTCAACCTAAGCATAAAGAAAGACTTCATTATGTGCTTCAAGCACAAGTGGTAGCAGGTTCTGCTAATCCTTCTTCAGATTTCATTCTGGTCTCTTGCTCTACGAAAACTTCCTTTACCTTCTAAATCCGAATTTTTGTTCCTCTTGTTTTCATAGCACTCACTCCGTTTTGGCATTGGTCTTTCTAAACTGCAATGGAACCAGTGACTCTGGGGTAGTTTCTGCATAACTAGGGCCTAGAAAATTTTAAAGTCCGAGGAAGAAAAGGAAAGAAAACTGGGTAAGGGGCAATCAGAGAGACACTTAAGGATGTTTTAAAGGATTTAAAAATGAGTACCACATGGGCTAGCCCTATAGTTGCTCTCCCTCAAGAAAATGCGACTAAAATCTATGTTTGCCAAATATTCAGAGTTGGAAAAAAAATTGAGATGCCAACCAAAAACTAACACTATCTTCATGCAACCTGCAGAGCTAAAGCAGAAACTACTCCAGGAGACACAGTCGCATTCAAGCATAAACAACGAAAAGCAGTTTCTCAAGTCAGAAACACAAAGTTACTAAGGGGAAGCAAAAGACACAATCTGAATCCTGCCTAGTGGTCTATTTCCTGCAAAGCTCTAGGAATACGTTCCGTGCCTTGTACCATTAATTCAGCCCTTTAGTTCTCACTAGCTAGTCACATTAACACCATTACAGACTTAGTGGGGTAAAACCAACAAGGACTCGGAAAGGGCGTTATTGCCCAATCCTAATAATGTATCACAGGCTATTCGTGTGTAAATTATTTGGTCACAAGCTTTCTGGATCTAAAGGAGCTTACTTGTGGATAAACTCGTATCCAGACATGATATTGCCCAGCTGATCAGATCCACCCAGCTGGACCCGGCATCCATAATGCTGGAACAGATAGTAGAAGTCGTAAGCCTGGAGCACCTGGTACAAAAACTCGGCCAAGCTCATGCCCTCGGGACTCTTGAGCCGGGTTTGGACGCTCTGACGGCTCAGGAGCGTGCCCATGCGGAACTGCCCGCCCACGGCCGCTAGGAAGTCCACCAGGTGCTGCTTGTGGTACCAGGCCGAATTGTCCAGTACTGTGAAACTTCCCCAGGTCTGCCCATTAGCGAAGAGCTGCTGGTGATTAGCCACCATGGCCTCGAGCCCTTGGCGTAGGGCGCGCGCATTGTTTCGCACGCGCTCCGGTTCCAGCGCCTCGCGCTCCTTGGTCCGGCCGCTGGGGTCTCCCAGGCGCGCGGTGGCACCTCCCACCAGTGCGATCACATTGTGGCCCGCTCGCTGGAAGTGAAACAGGCCCAGCAGCGATAGCAGATGCCCCACATGAAGCGAGTCGGCCGTGGGGTCAAAACCGCAGTAGATGGTCTGGGGAAAGTTGCCTGTGCCACGGTCGAAGAGCTCTGGGAGCTCTATCTTCGTACCTCTCTCGGGGAAGAACTCCTTGAACAAACCTCGAGCCTTCTGCACCGCCAGTAACCCCTGAGCGCCCGAATGGGCCTCACGTAGTGCCAGGAGCAAGACTTCTGTTGGGCCTGGCGTCCCAAACCACCGGCCCCGGGAAAAGCAGCGCAACGTGGGGGCCGCCATCTTGGCGTCGGCTCGATGGGAATGCTGGGATTTTGGAGCCCTCGCCACACCCCTCAGTGCCAGCCTCCTACAATTTCTACGAAAATTGCTTCCGTGTTTTTCTGCGCATGTCCGGGTGGGGCGAGGCGGTCACTTAGCTACGGAGCTTGAGTTCTCAGCAGTCATTGGAGTTCTGACGACCTACGTGGAGTTTCTGCTTACCTTTGCAGTCACCTTAAGTTCGCAAAAACTGTTCACTCATTCGTAGCGTAGGTGTGTCTGTGATAATAGTTCCTACCTCATAGGGCTCTTGTGAGGACTAAGAATGGCACCTACTAAGCTCTCTACAGATGTTAGATTTTGTTTAAATTTTCACGTGAAAAAAATTGTGATGCACAAGTTCCTTTGAATTCTTGGCTCGATGCAAAAACTTGTTCACAGAGTTTGGGATGGGTTAGAAATTGCTTTAACTTAATGGAGAGATACAGAATTGGCGTTGGGATCCAAACTCCAAGCGGATGAGAGCGCCTCAGTCACCAGTATACATTAGCTTCTCCAGGAGGTGGCAGTCTTGCCCAAGCTATAGCGAGAGCCGACTCTACATTAAATTAAACGCAGAAAACCCTGTTTTATTTATCTATTTAACAATCACAGGTAACCAGGTGGGACACAGCTTTAGTGTAAGTGGATTCCAATTAGTAATCACATTGCCACAGCATGGCAGGTGCTATCAGTACTCCACTCACCAGGGATGGGGTTCCATTGCCAGGTGGCTGGCACGGAATCCAGCTCCAAAACCCTATTTTAGAGTCTCATTTCTGAGACCACTTTCAATACAAACTGTGTAAGGTCGAGTTGGAGATTTGTGTGCAGAAGGATTATTGGGGACTCTTGGAATAACCTCTGTAATGGAGTGATGGAGGCAGGGTTGAGCTGAGGGAGAAGTTGAACTGTGAACAGTTGGCAATAGGGGCCTCCAACAATCCCATGGGTGCTCTGGAGCTGGGCTTTCCTTTCAAATTCATTCTAAGTTGAAACAAGGGACAGGCCTTGTTTATTGGGCAGCCACTAAATGGGATGCCCCTGGAGAGGAGGCAAAACCTGGGGCGAGACTTTGGCAAATGGACTCAGCTGTGAGCTAACAGCAACCGATAAGCTCAACAGCTGGGGGATTGAACGCCTGGGTCCTGAAGCAGGCATCTGGGCCATGGGCCAAATTACTCCCTACAGGACCTTTCCATTTCATAACATTGGAAAGCCGTTTAACAAAATGAAATATTTAAAAAATTAGTTTCTTTGCATGTATAATTATCAGTGAAGTAAGATTTTCATTGCCAAATGCTAACTGTGATAGGATTTGAGATACTTATTCAACAGGCTATGCAATACAATCCTGAATGCTGAAGAACATAAACAGGGTGTGTTCTCCCATGCTGCTATTCAAAAAATCTTAAAATTTGCAGTTGTAACCTGTTTACCTGCAATCTTATATCCCACCACTTTAATCAGAGAAATATTTAAGTATGTGTAGCACACAGCAGATAGTGTTTTCTATTTAGTACCTAATACACAGGAATATTTGAACATTTTTAAAGGCTTTCATTCCTGAAGTTTCTGGTTAATATGACAGGTAACTATCTGTGGTTTTTACAGGTATGTTAGTAATCTTATACCCGAAAGTGTGACTTCATATTGTGGTATAATTACTTAGTCACGTCAGGAAGTTATACTTCTCCAAAAGATAGGAGCAATAGAAGAAGGTGGGACATTTAAACCTTTGGAATTATATACATGGCAAAAATTTTATGGGCTTGGACCTATGACTTGAGCTTGGCTTGAGAAAATGTGCATAAGTTGATTCTTGCTGTTTTTATTGGCTTAAAAAGGAAATAAATAATGTTAAAAAGTATTTTAGAAAGCATGACTTATCTCAACTGCGATAACTCGAAGTTAGCTGACCTTGAATGAGGGTCACATCAATTTCACAATTACTCTTTCCTGCAACAGAATGCCACATAAATATTCACTCTGAAAGCACCCCTATATTATATGGTTTGGTTTCAAAATGTAAAAAAAAAAATTGTAATAGCATTCAAAAGGCACAGAAAGAGTAAAGATTAATACTGTTTTAATTGGTTTCTCACAGGTTATGCCCAACAGTTTAAAGTTAGGCAGTCCTACTGAATTCTGAAGTGTTTCTCTATCTGTAGTATGGAACACATTCAAATTAGAGCAGAGATGCGTCTGGGGCTAAAATATAAGCTGTCTAAAGGTCACAGCACAATCACAGCAACAAGGAGTCTAAGGAATTCTGATCATTATAATCACTATAAAATATTATTCCTACTTGTATTTCCTTTTTTCTCTTGAAGACAGGTGGCATAGCTTTCTACTGGCACATAAATGGTGGCATAGGATGCAAAACGGTGGAACAAGAAATAGAAATGCTAAGTCACTTCAGGGATTTAGCAATGGCCTTCGAAATACTTCCAGATGAAGTATTTCTGTAATATTCCTATTTCCTATTACTTGAGCAAAGATCAAGAATCACTTCTAAACGCCGGTTTCAAGCCTTTGTTATCTATGTATAGTAATGAATAAATCTGCCTCATAGTTTCATCCTGTTTCATGACTTCATAGTTGCCAATATTCTTGAAATCGACAACCACAAATCATAAAGAATCATCCCACTCTGCCCGTCCCTTCTGCAAGACGATTACTTCCCCTTCTTTCCAAATGAATTTCCTCCAGGGAGTTTCTTCTGCACTAGGTGGGATAGGAGAAAAATGCTTTTATAATCCAAGTTCATCATACCCCTAAAGTATATTAAAATGTGAAATTAATGATGTTCATCCTCCTCACAAGAAAAGAAAGCCCATTAAATTTGATTCAAAGTATAAATTTATGTCAGCCAGCTGTCTTGAGACCTAATCTATGTCCTTTTATTGAAGTGTCCCTGATGCTTTTTGAGCTGGTGGTCATCTTAACATCCAAACAATTTTTAGAAGAAATTAGTTTCTTCAAAGCTGTTGGTTATAAGAGGATATTAGACCAAAAAACAAAACAAAGCCAAACAAAAAAACTGTTACTAAATGTTCCTTTCTACATTGGGAGTATCAAAGAAGGATACACACAACTGTTCTTTCTTTTAACTGCTTTTGTAGTCAGTGGAATAACCTGGAGGGCTCACAGTTGCCATAACTATATGCACCTGGTCCCGTACCCATATGGCTAGATAATATTTTGAGATATTTATGGGTTGTTGTTTTGTTTTTCCCATCCTTCATTTTTCCCTTTCCATTCTACCATTTAAGTTGGTAGTAAGCTTTGTGTGTCAGGGAAGAATGCAGGGTAAGTCCAGAAATTTTATTGGCCGTCGTTTCCAAAAGTCAAAAACCTAGAGAAAGAATAAAGCCTGAGAAAATAAGCTTGGAGAAGCAGAAGAGAAAGAGACATGATTCTCCTTATTAGTGAGAGCTCCAACCTAGAGAACCTAGGCTGTTGGCCTCACTTGCGAGAGGAGCTGTGCATTGCTCCCTGGCCTCAAAGAGCTGGTCTCCTGATGCACTTCAGGCCTGCGGTTCCTGGCCTTGCAGGAGGTTCCTCTGCTCCATTTGAGGCAGCACAGTGCCTAAGTGCCAACTGGAGGCCTCAGAGAACCACTGTTGGCTTGGCCACTGAGGATGGCTAGAGTGACCAGAATAGATTGGAGATTGTTATTTCCTGGACATCATGTAAGATGATCAAATTTTAGAAATCCTGGGGCTCTTCTGTGGGGCTCAATAATGCTGCAAAAGTAGTTTGCCACCATTACAGTGGGTTAAGGACTCAGAAGTTTGTTCATTTAAAAATTTATTTAACATATATTTATTAAAAGCAACCAATAAGTCAAACACTGTTCTGATGGCTTAGACACATTCATGAACCAAAAGAAGATCCCTGCCCTCATGGAGATGAAATTACTTTCTGAAGTCATATTTATGTGAGCAGTCCTGTTCTTCACTGATTTCCTCCTTCTGACCCAGGGCCCTTTGCCACCCCCAGCCTTGGGGCAGAGAGAGGAAAACAGTCCAAGGTGACTGTTAGGGACCCGCAGGTTGGGACGGGGCAGAGGGAGAGAAACACTGTGGACACTATGATGAGGGAAGCCCCCGCCCCCCCCGAGGAAGAGTGCTGACAGGGGCATACAGCTCACAGGATCCTGGGCCGCAGAATTCACACAATTCTTCTTCTTTGGATCCGCAATTTTGTCTTCCTTCACCTATTGCTGCACTGACTTTTTCCCCTCAGGTGACGCTTTCCCCAACCCCCTCCCTTTCCGCTCCAGCTTTGGTGATAGCTGGTGCAGTCCACACCGGTATTTTGTCTCACAGGCTCTTTGCCAGGATTACTTCACAAGCTGCTTGTCTGTGTGCTAATGTGATGAGAACAAGCAGGCTTGTCTCCTAGAAACAGATTCTTGGTGACACCAGTTGTGATTGTCTTTTGAAAAGCTTAGTTCAAAAGGATAATGTCTTCAGACCAGATAATTTCTGAATTTGCCTGTTTCACAAGTCACCTTAGTATTTTTCTGGTCTCTCTGACATGGTGCACAAGTGGAACAATCAATCATCATTTTCCTTCCATCAAGGGCAACTGAACTTATGTCTCCATTGGAGAAGAAGTAAAACAATAAGCAATCAGTCTACATTTTGTAGAGTATTTCCACTTCAATTCAATTTATTTTTGTCCTTTGCTTTTCAGTGTGTCCCATATAGGCTTTATGTGGTCCTGTTGTAAGCACTGTACTGTCAATGATTTAGTGAGAAGCAAGTCCAGAAATATCTTAACTACTCTTCTATAACACTATCATGGGAGTAAATACCTTCCATTTATTTGCCCCACACAGAAAAATCAGACTTCCTTCATCTTCATAACAGCAACAAAATGTGGTTCGGAATTGTGATACAGGAGCACTGGAGTAGGAGTCATACACCTGTTAGTTGTCTCAGCTCAACCCCACGAGCTGTACTCCTTAGATAACTCACTTAACACTCTTGGCCTTGGTGTCCTCATTTTACAGACAAAGGGGTTAGGGTGACTGGCTGGTTCAGAAGAGCATGTGACTCTTGGTCTTGAGATTGTGAGTTCAAGCCCCCCAGTGGGTATACAGATTGCTTAAATAAACATTTTTTTTAAAAGGGGGGGCTAGATTAGGTTATCTCTAGAACCCCATCCAGCTCTAAAATTCTGACACCTATCTTTATTATTTAAGCTGCCACACTAGAAAAGAGGTTTAAAAGCATGTTCATCTATTTCCTCCTCTACTTGGTTCATTTAAGTAGTAGAAGCCATTTTAAATAGTGTCTACATGGCTGACAAGTTTAAAAAGCGAAGATTTACAGGGTCCTGTCTGGGTCAGTTGGTAGAGTTTGTGATTCTTGATCTCAGATTTGTGAGTTCGAGCCCCATGTTTGGGGGTAAGAGTTTTACTTAAAAAAAAAAAAAAAGATTTGGAAAGTGACCACTAACCAATGAAACATAGATCCTATTTACAGAAATGTTTGATCGGGACCCAAGTAGCTGTGTTCAAATTCAAGCCGTTTGTTCCCCACTAATCTTATTAACAGTTGTCCATGGGTGAAGACCAAACTGGAAGGGTCTCACTAACAGAAAACAAATGAGAACAATTCCTCTGCTCATAGCTATTTTCCCAGAAACCAGAAAAAATCTTACATACCTGTGCCCCTCTTTCCACTAAGCGTCACACATAACTCTTCTTCAAGCACGGAGTTTAAGGAAAATCTAGGGGAGCAGAAATCATGGACACTCTAGTTGATGTCAGACTATGACCAAATACATAGCACACATCGTCAACTGAGACACCTTCCCTATGGACTGCTAATATTATTTCACACTACACATTTGAGAACGCACCCTGTTAGTAGGTGACCATGAGCCCTGGTTTAGTTGCCTCTTGTCTCAGCCTAATTCTTAATATGACCCTTTTTACTCCCCAAAGTGTCCTGTTTTGACAATAAATTATATGGTCATTCTACCTAAAATTTCTACCCTGGAAAACCAGTTAGTCAAAACCTTTTTCTGAGTTAAGAGTTTTTAAATATGTTTTGTGGAGGATTCTTAGATATGAATTGATTCTCCTTAGTAATATGAGTTTTCAATAGTCAAAATGGTAGGGTGAATGGGCTTACAGAGCTGGGACATTGAAATTAGTAAGACAGTATTGAAATAGCAACATGTATGAAGAACAATGAAATGTTTAAATATTTGGTCCTGATCATATGAAATGTGGGAAAAGACAGGCAAAAGGATGCATACCAGGTTATTATGGGGAAAATTAAATATCCAAATAATGAGAACTGATTAAATATAATATGGTAAAACCTGTACTGGCATAGTTTTTATCCATTAACATTGTGTTTTTAAATAGTAAAATCAGAAACAAAAGTGTACAGATTTCACATTGAGGTGGAATAGAATTCTCTAAAATAAAAGAAAGTAGGATCATGATATAGAGGTTAAGAATTTCTGTTTGAAAAAAAATAGGATGATCACAATAAAAATATTTATAATGTATGTGGGAAACAACTACTTATTAAACAGACCTCGAATTTATTTTTTTAATATTTTAAAAAGATTTTATTTATTTATTTGACAGAGAGAGAGACAGGCAGCTAGAAAGGGAACACAGGCAGGGGGAGTGGGAGAGGGAGAAGCAGGCTCCCAGCGGAGGAGCCTGATGTGGGGCTCGATGCCAGGACTGTGGTGGGATCACGCCTTGAGCTGAAGGCAGACGCTTAACGACTCAGACCTCGAATTTAATGAAAAGAAGCCTGATATTCCAATAGGTAAATGCATAAACAAATCACACACAAACATATACAGAAAGTCCAATGGCCAGTAAGACATTTTAGAAAATGTTCAGGCTCACCAGTAATTAATAACCAGCTATATAATTTAAAGCCAGATTTTCCTCATATAAAATGATTTGCTGTTTGAAGTGACTGGCTTCTAATGCAGAAATTGATCTTATAAAACTACAGATATTCAAAGATCTAAAGCATATATCTATACAAATAGGCCAATGGTACTACTCAAATGAAGACTTGGGCAGGCTTGGAAGCACAGAAAAGATCCACGAGGAGACCCTTGGTAATCCTCGCCCACCCACTGTGCAGGGAAGAGATGGAGACGAAGGTTTCTGACTTGGAATATATCTGTGGTGACAACTGGCAGGTTGAACCCTAATGTCAAGTTAGATACAAGGGTCAGGAATAATAATAATAATAATGAATATTATTGAATGCTGTGTGCTAGGCATTGTGGTAAGTGCTTTACACGAATTATGTAATTCTCACCAAAACTCTTAAGAGAAATTTTATTATTTTTATCTAGTTCACAGATGAGGAAACATCAGTACCTGAATCCAGATTTTTCTGACAACAATGAACATCTTCTTAGCCATTCTGTATAAGACTTTTAAGTAGTTTTTCATTCAAGAGATATGTACTAGACCTGTATTAAGTTCTGAAAATTTAACTGATAGGAAGACAGAGGTCTCTTGTCCTTATAGAGTTTAGAGTGTAGCAGGACCTTATGGTCTGATGGTGCTGCTGACAAGCTCAGGCTTGCCGTGAGATGAACACATTAGGCTCTCTTAGCCTGATGCCATTGACGCTAATTCTTTTGGACTGACGTTTATGTCTAATTCCTTCCATATGCCTTTCTGTGCAGCAGGGGCTGGAAAACTGAAAGCTATCTTTCCCAGAATTGCTTGCAGCTAGGGTTCTAAGTGAAAGTTGGATTCCTCCAATCAGATATACTCATGAGCCATATGGAGTCAGCTGTCAGGTGGAGGCCATCAGTCTTCCTTCCTTCCTTGCTTCCTCCCTGCCTGTATCCCTCCATTTCTTTCTTTTTTCTTTTCTTTCTTTCTTTCTTTCTTTTGTGAGAATATTGAAGTTCTACTCTTTTAGCAGTTTCAAGTAGACGTTACAGTGTTATTATCGACTATAGTCATCATGTTATATATTAGTTCCTTAGAATTTATTCATCTTTTTTTTTTTTAAGATTTTATTTATTTATTCGACAGAGATAGAGACAGCCAGCGAGAGAGGGAACACAAGCAGGAGGAGTGGGAGAGGAAGAAGCAGGCTCATAGTGGAGGAGCCTGATGCGGGGCTCGATCCCATAACGCCGGGATCACGCCCTGAGCCGAAGGCAGACGCTTAACCGCTGTGCCACCCAGGCGCCCCAGAATTTATTCATCTTTTAACCAAACGTTTGTACCCTTTTACCAAGCTCTTCTTATTTCCCCCACTTGTGAGCTGCGGCAACCACTTTTCTACTCTTTCTACGAGGTTCACTTTTTTGGAGTGATTCCATATATGGGGCACCTGAGTGGCTCACTTGGTTAAGCGTCTGCCTTCGGCTCAGCCCATGAGCCCAGGGTCCTGAGGTCCAGCTCCCTGCTCAGCGGGGAGCCTGCTTCTCCCTCTCCCTCTGCTGCTCCCCCTGCTTGTGCTTTCTCTCTCTGTCTCAAATAAATAAATAAATCTTTTAAAAAATCTTCTTCTACCTTCAGTCAGTAATCCTTGACACCAATAAAGCAAGATTCTTCCCATCCAGTTTCTCTTGTTCTTAGCCTGGAGCAGTGGTCCAGTGGCCTCCAAGTCTTTTTGGTCATACACCCCTAACTAAGAAAGTTTGAGCAAGCAATGTCTCGGTGTGTGTGTGTGTGTGTGTGTGTGTACATGTGTGAAATGTACCACCGAAATATTATGTACATCATAAAACATCCACAAATTGAATTAAAATATAAAAATCAAAATTCTGGTTTTTTTATCTTGCATGCCATTGTGTGAATTTGCACCCTCCACGGGCTACACACACTACATTTTAAGATTAATACCCTGAAGTTCAGAGCAAAGTTCAAAGGAGCCAACCTTCTGCAGTGATAAATCTTCTTTGGCTCCTCCCACAGGAATATTTTTTTTTTAAAGATTTTATTTATTTATTTGACAGAGACAGCCAGCGAGAGAGGGAACACAAGCAGGGGGAGTGGGAGAGGAAGAAGCAGGCCCCCAGCGGAAGAGCCTGACGTGGGGCTCGATCCCAGAACGCCGGGATCACGCCCTGAGCCGAAGGCAGACGCCTAACCACTGTGCCACCCAGGCGCCCCCACAGGAATATTTTAAAACTAGTTTTTGATGGCTTTTTAGTTTCTTAGTGCCCACGAATAGTCCTTACATTAAGCCAGAACTAACTTAATCCTTGATTTTTCTTGTTCTTTTCTGACTTATCATATTTCTTTTCCTTCTCTTACTCTCTGTATTTGCAATCTTGTTTTCACTCAAGCAATCTATTTCCAACATATTTTAACATTTAAACCATATGCATTTACATTGACTTTACAAAATATTGTTTCCAGCAATATTGACAGGATACACACACAAACAAGGAGGGAGGGGATTTCCTTTAGATTCTGCTTGGATTCTGCCCAAGATGGAAAGGACCTGGAAGCCTTTCGGAGACTGGATAAACTGCCAATTGGATGAAAAATTGTAAAGTACATTGGGATTTTCCACATGTAAAAATATATAAAAGAAACATGCATAGAAATAAAACCTGTACTACATTTCACTAGAAATAGCTCTTTATCTAATACATAATAAGAGCTGTGATCTCAGCGATTTGGCCATCATATCCTCGATCGATGTCAAAAGCCTACAGGCTGGCCAATAAAAAAAAAAGCAGTATATTGTTAAAAAGAAACCCTTATGGGTCAAATTTGAGGCGTTTAAAGATACATTCACTTTTCTTTCAGAAGACAACCACTGTTACCAGTTCTTTTGCATCTTTTCAAATATATCATATATAACATTAGTAATAATGTACTATATAGACCATTCTGCATCTTTCTTGTTTTAAAATTATAGCTTAGCAAAGGTTCTAGTCAGTAAAGGAAGAGGACCCTCATTCTTTTTTATAGTTTCATGAAAAGCTGTAAGATAATTTGTTTACTCAATTATTTATTTAACCAATATTGATGGTCAATAGCACCAGTCTTTAGTTATTACAAATATTGCTGCATGAATAATCTTACACATGCCATTTTACGTATGTCCTAATGCGTCTGTAGTATGAATTCTTAGAATTCAATTGCTGGTCAAAGAATGGTTTTAACTTTTATAGGTATTGGCAATTATTGCCAGCAATAAATGAAAGCGAGTAATGTGTTCTTTACGATGCTAACGACAGTGCTGTCTAGTTTAGTAAGCACTCACATATTCATTCGGTGATCCAATTATGGTTGTAAAATCAAAGCACAATATGGGACAGAAATGGGAGAAACACAATCTTCAAGACTAAAACATGATGATTATTCTCCATGATGAATTCAAAATCAGCTCATGTTAGACAAAGGAGTTTCTGAGTTTATTGTTCCCTTGTCCTGGGCGGGGAACCGAGAGAGAACTCAGAGGTAAACTTATGATCTAAACTTTACTCTAAGCCTACAAGCTTGCATCACTTAGCTGCCATGGATGGCCCTGACTTAAAAAAAAAACAACAAAAAAACCCTTCGTTTTAAGAAAGAAGGGTAATGTCATGCTTTCTAAATAAAAAAGCAAGAACAAATCACTTTCACAGAACTGTTTAGAGGAGGAAAAAAGCTTGCTTTGTCTTCCAGGTGTGCTCTTTAAGAAATGCCTGTTAATGCCTCAATTGAAGTCAACCTACTGAGCAGAGAATACTGCTCAGCATTATCTCCAGTTGAAAGCATTCAAGCTATAAATGAAATCCTACTGGCAGGGAGGACGGCATCAAGATGTCCATACCTCTGAGTTGAAAATAGACAAAGACTAAGGAGTGAACAGCAGATGTGACTGTTGGGCAAGATGGTCGGTGCTCTGGCACTTGGGTTTCCATTGAGATATGTCACTTGGCACCATTTATATCTTTACCTCCAATGGTGCAGATTATAAGTGTCACTGCCTTTGTGGTTACATCAGCTCTGTTAGAAATGCAAAAGCTCTGCAAGAGGACCAAGCCTTCTGCTCTTAACGACACACACGGAACTTTGCCCTGCTTTGTGAGCTAAACACATGGACTCGGCTGTATTCGCTGATACATAAATTCGCTGATATACATTCGCAGAGGACAGACAGGCCCTGTCCTGGGATAATGAGTCAGTCGGGCCCAGTGTTGCTGCTCTGTGATTCTGTGATGCTGACCCAATTCAAACAGGTCTAAACTCAGTTCTACTCCTGTTTTTTCACGCATGGCTTAAGCCTTGAATCAACCTAGACCGTTCACTCCACAGTGCTTAGCTCAGGCCACTGCACGCTGACCTCTTATTCATGATCTTAGTGCTAGGGGCTTTAATCTTCACTCTGATCTGCTTGCCCACAATTTGAATTTTGCAGGGACCTCAAGCAAGGGGTAGCTCAACACTTGCATCTTCATCTGCTTTGCTGTTACAATCAAGATAGCCACGTGCTTCCTCTCTCTGAGAGCTGGTGCTGATCCCCAGAGCCTTTGTCCCCCTCTAGCAGCTTTACTGGCCTTCTGGGGTCCTGATTAGAGTCTCTCCAAATCAGGGGAGCCACAGAGTGCAGTCAAAATACAGGCTTTGGAGCAAGACAAATACAATCTTGAAGCACAGCTTGATTCTTTCCGGCTGTCACTCTGAGCAAGTCCCTTAGCCACTTTGCTCCAGCATTCTCACCTGTAACATGGCGACAGCGGTGTTAACATCACGAGGCTTTATTGATAGGAGTGGAAGCAATAATGTGCATAACATTTTTGGCAAAGGCTGACAGGATCTAGGCACTTTATTTTTATTGCTCTATCTTGCAGCCACCTTTAACCAGAGCCTTTTCCCCTCCAATCTATGAGGGCTGTGGCGGTCCTGATGACTTGTATATTAAAGAGATGAGGGGGAAACAATTTTTCTTCTCTTCCAATACGACAGATTTGTGGATTCTTCCTCTTCACGATCCTGAGTAAAAGACAGAAGTGTTCTTAGGTGTGCTGTTGGGGTATGGCCCAGGTAACCTTCTCCTCAGTTGAGAGGGAGGGTCTCCTATGGAAGGTCCCAGCTTGAACTCTTCTTTTAGTGCTAGAAATGGTTTTTCACAGGGGTCCTGCTGGCTGTGAAAATGCAGACTTTCAGCACAGAGCTTACACAACCACGATCTCCATTATTATCTTTGGATTTAATAATAGTGTGGGAAGAAAGCGCATTAGAAATTACTCTTTCATCACGCATATCCTTACCTTGAGAAGGCCAATAAATGTTAGTTAATGTACAGACCAATAAAACTACAGATAAGTAAATCAGACTACTTTGTGCACAAGGTCATGAGGAAAAGTAACAGGTGCGATTGTTGACACCAAGCACTCAAAAGGGGAGTTTTCTTGCTCTGCGCTGAAGAGAGATGCAAAATTGTTAGTTACTATTCTTTTGCAAAAACCTTCCAAGTCTGATGACCATTACTGAGTTTGTCTTCTGGCACTTCTTACCAAGTTAAAAAGCTCTAATTTTTAAAAAGGCTTTTAGATATTCTGTTTTTCAATTGCTTGATTCGACTTTAAATTCTTCTTAAATATCTCCATATTTTTAAGTAAAAATTGTGGTGATCACAGTTTTCCAATGAGATTTAAACCACTGCTGATTATAGTTGCAGTTATCTTGTCCGATGCTTTATCACCTGGAAGATTAGAAACCCATGTTTCTGATGTACCAAAAACAATCTGCAATCTAAACTTGGATCCAGGAACCCCCGCCCAAGAGAACGAAGTTTAGCTGCTTTGAGAGTTGTTGGAAGCCTGTAACTAGTTCTTTCGTATGTGCCTGTGGGGATTTGGAGTTTGGGAAGACAGGGAAATGTCAATCAGTGGCAAACCTAAAAGGCTGGCAATAAACAATGATAGGTAGCTCCTTTTCTCTTGTAAACCTACGGAAGGAACCAAGAGAAGAAATACAGAAACATGTGAGGCAACAAAATCACAGGATAGTTTAGACTTGGAAGGAACTTGCTGTTCTTCTGGTTTAAACGCTTTACTCAACAGGTGATGCTCCAAGACTGTGATGCTAGAAATTGGCAGGTACAACTCTGACATAAGTTTAATTTTAATACCAATTTCATGGATGATGAAATTGAGGTAACTCAGACAGTAAGTGTAGAGCTGGAATTTGGACCTGCGTTTGGTTGTGTTTGGGCCTAAGTTTTAGCCTCTGTGCTCCTCATACACATACATCTACGAGGTGTTTTCTTGCACTGATTCACTTGCATTTGTTCATCATGAATGACTGTATCTGCCCCATTGTGTTTTGCTTATATTCCCTAAAGGAGTTAGGTGGTTTTAGTGTAAGGAAAAGACATTCTCTTATGTTTAAGAGACTTGGACTAACACTTGTTTCTTTCCCCTCTCGAGAATTTATAACCTACAAGGTTTCCCAGGAGATCAAATTGGCAGAGGAAAAGGGCCAGGAAGTCAGGCAAGGGCACAGAAAGGCCAAGCCGAGGATCCTACAAAAAAATAAACAAACAAACAAACAAAAAACTGGGGGTAAGATGTGGGGAGTAATTACCGAAGGACACACCTAGTAAACTAAAATACTGAACATAATACTGGTCATGCTTCAAAATTGGAAAATAATGTTGATAAAGTCAAACTGAGAGGCTGAGTCAAAAGGATGCCCCTATGGGGGGTGGGGGAAGGACTCACTGTTTTCCCACAGGCTGGCTTGAAGTTTTAAACATTTCATATATCCTTACATGATAAGTAGACAGGAGGAGAAAAGAAAAGTAGCAGGTCCCTACATAAGACACATAGCAAAAGACATATTTATTTCAAAATATAAGTATTAAATCTCTACCACTTCACCCATTCAATAATTAAAGTTTATTGAGCACCGATTCTGTGCCAAGCCTTGCATGAGATGCTACATATCCGTATATAAGACCCCACTCCTGACCTCAATCAATTTATGGCCCAGCAGGGGAGACAGTAAGCAGATGTCTGCAATACAATGGGCAGGCAATAAGACCATAGAATTTTACAACGATTTAAACAAGCAACTCAGCTTGGGGTATCTGGGCTATAATCACAACAATTCCTTTTGAGTTGTGGGATCTTTTGAAGGATGAGTGGAAGTTTATCAGATGAAAACAAAGGGGAGAAGATATTTCAGGTGAATGGCACTGCATGAACAAAGACACAGAATTATGAAAACACAGGGATGGAGGGTCTGGAGAACTGTGCGAAGTTAGCATGGCTCTAGCTAGAGGACCGAGGGTGGCGGCTATTACAGTTGACCCCTGAACAACATCGGGGTGAGGGGTGCTGTCTCCCTATGTAGTTGAAAACCCGCATCTAAATTTTGGCTCCTTAAAACTTAACTACTAATAGCCCACTGTTGACCAGAATCCTTACCAATCACATAAACAGTCGATTAACACATATTTTATACATTGTATGGATTATATATCTGTTCTCACAATCAAGCTAGGCAAAAGAAAACGTTAAGAAAGTCACAAGGGAGAGAAAATACAGTTACAGTACTATACTGTACATATTGAAAAAAATCTACATTGAGAGGGACCTGCAGTTCAAACCCATATTGTTCAAGGGTCAGCTGTATTATACTAGCTAGTTATAATGAAAGTGTTAATAGTTATTATAACAAGTTAGTTCCACATATGCTAATGCCAGACTGGAGTGCAGGTTGAGCAAGGCTGGGTCTATGAGAGTGAAAGTTTCTGTATATGATAGATTATTAAAGATAAGATAAAAAGCAGCTTCATATCAGAACGGTGGACAATATAACCAAGCCTATCATTTCCGGAGTTTAAGGAAGTCTTGACAACAAAGAGAGACAGCGAAGCGGACCACTTCCCCGAGACAGCGGTGGTAAGTGCTTTCTTGAAGACCAGATGAAACTGAGCAAAACACTGTAGAACAAACAGAATGAATAAACAGACGAATCTGTGCAATCCTCTTGGATTTCCTTTTAAAGAACATGTCTAGAGAAAAGAGTATGGCATTTGGAGTCTCAAAGTCTGAGGTTTGCATTCTGGCTCCGCCATTTGCTAGCTACGTGGCCGGAAACAATGTAACCTCCAAGAGTCTCAACCCCCTCCTGTGGAAAACGGAGGCGCGGACAGTGCCTTGCGGAGACGCTGCAGTGAAAGGCCCAGCACAAGGCCTGGCACGCAGTGTGAACCCCCAACATGAGAGTTACCCTTGCTGTGATCTCAGCGGGCTTGCTTCGAACATGTAATTGAACTTGCTGCCTTCTTCAGAACAACTCTAGAATAAGTCCTTTGAAATAAGCTATGTTCCACGAACCATGGGTGTGGGAGGGTTGTATGTGGTTGGCGGTATGGCTACGGATAGGTGAGCAGTTTTTGAAATAGTTTTAGAACAAAGAAAAAAAATCCCACTTTATACAGCAGGTGAAAGATAACTATGTAAAGCTTTTTACCAGTCTATGTTATACAGAGATCGTCAACTCTCAATGAAGCCACAGACCTTACAAAACCTAAGTTCCACAAGTCAGGGTCATCTTTATGTTGTTCAGTATTATCCCTGGTGCTGAGCGCTTACCTGGCACATAGCAGGCACCAAATAGCCATCTGTTAAATGAAGGAAGAAAGAAAGGAACGGCATTGAAAGGGTTTGGCATGCTCAAAAATGGCATAACCTTAACATAATCTAAGGGCAAGTTGATAAGCATTTTGGGGATATATTGCCTTCTTTATATTGACACTGAGATAATCGAGGTCATATTTTCCCACTAAATATTCCTTAGTACAGTGGCGCCTGGGTGGCTCAGTTAATTGACCATCTGACTCTTGGTTTCCGCTTGGGTTCTGACATCAGGGTTGTGAGATCGAGCCCTGCGTTGGCTCCATGCTCACTGGGGAATCTGCTTGAGATTTCCCCCCTCCCTCTCTTTCCTCCTCTGCTTGTGTGTGCTCTCTCTCTCAAAATAAATAAATAAATAAATAAATCAATAAATCAATAAATCAATAAAATCTTTTAAAAATTTTCCTTAGCACCATTTTCAGAGAGAAATATTCACAGGTAAAGTTCTTAGAAATTCCCGGTGGGTAGGTTTATAGAGTTCACATCTGAATGGCCATTGTTATGTAAAAAGATTGAAGGAACCCAAATGATAGTGCAGTTTTACATTCCTCCTGTAACAGAAACCCAGGAGCCCTCAGATGATTTCTGTTCTCTTCTCTATTTTCAGCCAAAATAGGTCCTTTCTGCCTCTCTCAAACTTTCCCACTATTGCATAATCCAGGAGGTCCCCGCGGACCTTCCCTTGTTGTTAAGCAGAACTGACAGAAGAGTGATATTTTCTATTTAAGGAAGAGCTTGGAAGTTACCAGCGGATTCTCAAATAGCACTGAAAAACAAATGCTGGTACCATGCGCAAGATGTTTTGTCCCTTTGACTTTTACTTTCTTGCCTCTAAATGTCAGCTCTTAAACCGCAGCCTGGTGACCACTGACGTGGGGTCACTTGCTATCAGTTCTTTAGAAGGCAAAATTTAGGCTTTTATTTTTTGTTTTCAATACATTTAAGAAAGAATGCCTCACATCTGCATAAACGATCCTGGAAATTCCATCTTGAAGTTTCATATTCAAAATGGTATAGTACCCTTGTTCCTTTAAGAGGGCCCTGATTAAAAAAAAATGCCTCTAAACAAACAAACAACAAACAAAACACAACCCACACCTCACAAGGTGAAGAGGTTCTGGACAGTATGCAGTTTTGATAATATGCCATTTGGAGAGTGATCTCTCTTTTCAGTACCTAACTGGCATTTTTTCTCAATTAACCTAAATTATTGCTAATATTTTTCATAATTATTTAAAACATGTTCATGTCATCACATTTAAATCCTATGAAGGGCAGAGGGACTAGACCTTTATATAAGCAAACCTCCAAGACACTCCAGGTTTAGTTCCAGACCACCACAGTTAAGTGAATATTGCAATGAATTTTTTGGTTTCCCAACACAAACAAAAGTTAGGTTTACACCATATGGTAATCTATTAAGCGTGCAATAGCATTATGTCTGAAAAACCAATGTACATACCTTAATTTAAAAATACTTCATTGCTAAAAAGTGCTAACCATCATCTGAGAATTCAGTGAATGGTCATCTTTTTCCTGGTGGAGGGTCTTGCCTCAATATTCATGGCTGCTGACTTATCCGGGTGGTGGTGGCTAAAGGCTGGGGTGTCTATGGCAATTTCTTAAAATAAGACAACAATGAAGTCTGCCCCATCAATTGACAAATTCCTTTCACATATGATTTCTTTGCAGCATATGATGCTGATTTGATAGCATTTTACCCCTAGCAGAACTTCTTTCAAAATTGAAATCATTCCTCTCAAAACCTTCTGCTGCTTTATCAGCTAAGTTGATGTAATATTCTAAATCCTTTGTTGTCATTTCAACAATCCTCACGGCATCTTCACCAGGAGGAGATTCCATCTCAAGAAACCACTTTCTTTGCTCATCCATATGAAGCATCTCCTCATCCATTAAAGTTTTATCATGAGATTGGAGCAGTTCAGTCTTATCTTCAGGCTCCACTTCTAATTCTAGTTCTCTGGCTATTTCCACTACATCTGCAGTTCCTTCCTCTCCTGAAGTCCTGAACCCCTCACAGTCATCCGTGAAGGTTGGAATCAACGTCTTCCAAACTCTTGTTCATGTTGATATTCTGATCTCTTCCCATGAGTCATGAATGGTCTTAATGGCATCTAGAATGATGAATCCTTTCCCCAAGGTTTTCAGTTTACTTTGCCCAGATCGCTCAGAGGAATCACTACCTATGGCAGCTGTACCCTTACACAATATCATTTTTAAATAATAAGACTTGAAAGTCAAAATTCCTCCTTGGTCCATGGGTTGCAGAATGAATGTTGTGTTAGCAGGTGTGAGAACAATATTAATCTTGTATGTCTCCATCAGTTCTGTTGGGCGATCGGGTGCACTGTCAATGAACAGTAATATTTTGAAAGGAATCTTTTTTTTTCTGAGGAGATCTCAAGGGTGAGCTTAAAATATTCAGTAATCCATGTTGCAATTAAACCATGCTGCTACTATCCAAGGTTTGTTGTTCCGTTGATAGAGTACAGGCAAAGTAGATTGAGCATAATTCTTAAGGGCCCCAGGATTTTGGAGATGGTCAATGAGAACGGGTTTCAATTTAGTCACCAGCTACATTAGGCCCTAACAAGAGTTAGCCTGTGTTTTGAAGCCAGGCATTGGCTTCTGTTCTCTAGCTGTGAAAGTCCTAGATGGCATCTTCTTCTAATATAAAGCTGCTTTGTCTACATTGAAAATCTGTTGTTTAGTGTGGCTACTTTTATTAATTTGCTAGATCTTTTTTTTTTTTTAAGATTTTATTTATTTGAGAGAGTGAGAGCATGAGCAGGGGCAGGGGGAGAGGAAGAAGCAGGCTCCCTGCTGAGTAGGGAGCTGTACCCCAGGACTCTGGGATCGTGACTTGAGCCGAAGGCAGATGCTTAACCAACTGATCTGCTCAGGCACCCCTTTTTTTAAAGATTTTATTTATTTATTTGAAAGAGAGAGAGCACAAGCAGGGAAGAGAGGCAGAGGGAGAGGGAGAAGCTGACTCCCCACTGAGCAGGGAGCCTGACACAGGGCTCAATCCCAGGGCCCCGAGAACATGACTAGAGCCAAAGTCAGACACTTAACCAACTGAGCCGCCCAGGTGGCCCTTAGGTCGACCTTGATGACTTGCTGCTTCACCTTACACTGTTATGTTATGGAGACGGCTGCTTTCCTTAAACGTCATGAATGAAACTCTAATAACTTCCAACTTTTCTTCTGCAGGTTCCGCCCCCGCCCAGCCTCCACAGAACTGAAGAGAGTCAGGGACTTCCTGTGGATTAGGCTTTGGCTTAAGGGAAAGTTGTGTGTGGCTGGTTTGATCTTCTATCCAGACCACTGAAACTTTCTCCATATCAGCAATAAGGCTGTTTTTCTTTCTCTTTCTTTCTTTCTTTCTTTCTTTCTTTCTTTCTTTCTTTTCTTCTTTCTTTCTTTCTTTCTTTCTTTCTTTCTTTCTTTCTTTCTTTTTTCAGATTTTATTTATTTATTCGACAGAGATAGAGACAGCCAGCGAGAGAGGGAACACAAGCAGGGGGAGTGGGAGAGGAAGAAGCAGGCTCATAGCGGAGGAGCCCGATGTGGGGCTCGATCCCACAACGCCAGGATCACACCCTGAGCCGAAGGCAGACGCCCAACCGCTGTGCCACCCAGGCGCCCCTGTTTTTCTTTCTTATCATTTGTGTTTCACTGGAGTGAACTTTCAGTTTCCTTCAAGACCTTTTCCTTTGCGTTCACGACTTGGCTAACTTGTGCAAGAGGTCTGGCTTTCAGCCTTTCTTGGCTTTCAACATGCCTTCCTCACTGAGCTTAATAATTTCTAGCTTTTGATTTAAAGTGAGAGACGTGTGACTCTTCCTTTCACTTGAACACTTAGAGGCCATCGTAGGGTTATTAACTGGCCTAATTTCACTGTGTCTCAGGAAATAGAGAGGCCCCGAGGGGAGGGAGAGAGATGGGGGAATAGCCAATTGGTAGAGCAGTCAGAACACAAACATTTATCAATTCAGTTTGCTGTCTTAGGTGGGTGTGGTTCACAGTGCCCTAAAACAGTGACAATAGTAACATCAAAGATCACTGATCACAGATCACCATAACAAGTATAATAAAAACTCTGAAATATTGTGAGACTTATCAAAATATGGCAAGAGGTATGAAGTGAACAGAATGCTATTGAAAAAATGATGCCGATTGACTTGTTTGATTCAGGGATGCCAAAACCTTCAATTTGTAAAAAGAAAAAAAACAGTATCTGGAAAGTGCACTAAAGCAAAGTGCAAAAAAGGAGGCGTTCCTGTAATTCCAATTTAACCAGTCCGTGGATATGGGCTTTTCCGGGGGGGGGGTATTATCTTGGGTTTATGGCTGTCTTCAGCCAAAGGCAAGTCCCAGAGAGGGACTCAGCTCAGAGAAAGTGATTGCTAACACTCCCAGAAGCTGGAAGGGTGCGCTCCAAACCCGAGGCAGGGGATCCTGCTGGTACACCTTGGCCTTTAAGCAGAGATGGAAGTGGGACAAGGGTGTGTGACTCTGCTCAGAGCTCTGGCTGTGTTCATTTTTAAATCATGGCAGCTCATCTTTAATTTTTAAATTAGTTTTAAACTTTTAAATCATGACATATATCACACTAGAGAACTCACAATATAGGTATACCAAATAGACCATTTCCAATACCTTGGAAGCCCCCACATAAGTCTCCTTAATTGTATCCTCTCCAGAGGAAGCTGCTGAGCTAACTTGTGTATTAATCATTTACTGTCTACTCTTTATAGCTCCCCCCCTTTTTTAAAATTAAAGACACGAGACAGATTGGGTTAGAGGAAACCATTCAACCTACAACATGATTTTTTCCCCTTACAATCATCTTATTTCAAGCGTGCTTAAACACATCTCTACACGCATTACACAATGGTTGTCCCATCCATTCACCGATACAGCACTGCCCTCGACATGCCAAGCAGGGAACACCCCTGCCAATATCTTCTTTACATGTATTCTTAAACACTTCTCTCATGCATTCTTTTTATGGCTTTTTAAAGACACATAAGTATCTATTCCTAATCAATAATTTTTAGTTTAGTTTAAATGGAATCATCCTACTTTAGTCTCCTCATGCTTAACGTGATCTAATTTAGTTTTCTTTTTTATGATCATAGCTGCAGCTTGTTCTTTTTTCTTTTCTTTTTTTTTTTTTTTTAAGATTTTGTTCATTCATTTGACAGGGAGAGACCAAGAGAACACAAGCAAGGGGAGCAGCACGAGAGGGAGAAGCAGACTCCCCGCTGAGCAGAGACCCCGATGTGGGGCTCAATCCCAGGACCCTGGGATCATGACCTGAGCCGAAGGCAGACGCCTAACCGACGGAGCCACCCGGGCACCACAACTTGTTCTTTTTCTTTACTGTATATTATTACATTGTATGATGAGTTACTATGCAATGTGATTGATTTCTTTTATATTGTCTGATGTTGTTGGTTGGAACTTTAGGTGCTAACTTGTCTATGAGAGTTTGTTTTTTAAAAGAGGTTTTATATTTAACCAAAGCCTTAATCTCTAGTTGTTGACTTCCAGACAGGGGCACAAAACATATATAAATATCCTTTTCAAATAGGAACTTTTTGTTTTGATAGAAATGTCTTCCACTTAATCATTAGAGTCTGTTGACCTGTGATGGTTAGTTTTAGTTAAAGCATAACTAACATCATAAAAATTTTTCAAAAATAAAATCAATGTTTTATATTGATAAACTGTGATTCTACAGTAGAAAGACTACATGAAGAAATATGGTAAAAATAATGAGGTTCAAAGAATAAGCAAAATCAATACTAATTGTGGTACACAAAAACAAATTTTGTGTACGAGCATCCCATGAATAACTCTGATCATTTGAGTTTTATTGCTGTGATTATCAAACATGGGGCCTCAGCCCCGAACACACCTATTCAAGATGATGAATCATGGGCAGTGTATTAAGAAACGTTGAACTTCAGCCTACAACTCTAAGGAATTTGGCTAATTGCTTGGGTTTTTACCATACAGTAATGTGAACAGTTTTTCAAAAAAGATTAATTTGCTAAGTATACATTGCTGGAAATGACCTTTCTCTAATGGTTTTCCTGATGAAGAAGAAATTCCTACAAGACTCTTTGGCCCTCAGTATAATTTCAAGTAGCTAACGACAGAACAAATCAATGGCTTTAATTATCTGCTGGCCAAAACTAAACTAAAACTCTTGAAAGCAAAAGCCCCAGCAGGGGTTTGTTCAAAAATCATTTTAAAACATCTAAAATGGCTAAATATTCTTGATTCAGAAAATTTTCTTTGAAGGAGGATATAAATTCAAGATCTGGAAGTGCCTTTCCTTTCCCATGAGTTCAGATTCATTAAACTCTCAGGTGCAATGGTTTTTCCCCAGGAGGGAAAAAGGAAGAAGGTGTGTGTGTGTGTGTGTGTGTGTGTGTGTTGCGTGTGTGTGCTTCCCCCCAAAGGAATGCTGTTCTCTAATTTTTAATTATTGTAGACTTTTTGTATCAGGGCCAAAATTCAGCACTGTCCTTACGATGTTTACAAAATGATGGCTCTATAGGTAATAAAGTAACGCATGAGAACATTCATTACTCTGTGTGTGCTTGCAGGACTCTGCTAACTCTACTCAGGCAGGAGAGATTTGCTGCCATCATGTTTAGTGTGCGAGCTTGTGTGTGTGTTTGAGTAAGTAGTTCACCCCACCCAAGTAAGACAATAAAATGTTGTTAGAGATTCGGGAAGGGGACCAGGTAGCAGAAAACACATGTGCTTCCAAAGTCCATTACTCTAAGAAGGATAATCTGTGAGAAAGAGCAGAGGGAGGTCATCTGTGGTTTGGGTGGCTTGGGTAGAACCGAACGGAACCATCATCTAGACCCCTTATCCACGTCTGGAATCTCTGACTAATCGCACCTGAGACAGCATGCTGGTCCTGGATTTCATACCAATGAAATTAGCCATTCTGAGCTGGTAGTCTGCTTTCTTTCCTTTTATTTATTTATATAACTTAAAGATTTTACTTATTTGAGAGAGAGAGCAAGAGAGTGTGTGAGCATGAGCAGGGGGAGGGGCAGAGGGAGAAGCAGACTCCCCGCTCAATCCCAGGACCCCAGGATCATGACCTGAGCTGAAGGCAGAGGCTTAACCAACTGAGCCGCCCAGGCGCTCCTATTTAACTTACTTTATTATTTCTTAAAATTCCAGTACTGTTTAATACAGTGTTATATTAGTTTCAGGTGTATTGCTTTCTTTAGTTATACAGGTAACTTTGTAGCCTTGCAAAGACTCTAGACATCATAGAAATGATGACATAAATCAAAATAATAATTTTAATACTTCTCCGTACACCTAGAGGTAAGTTTTAAAATCACCATTATAATCTGCCTCTATTTGTTACTTAACACATTTAATACAATCAAGGAGATCTGGCATTTTGTACTTGTGATTTTATTTATTTTTTTAAGTATTATTTATTTTTTTTAGTAATCTCTACACTCAAGTTGGGTTCGAACTCATGACCCCGAGATCAAAAATCCCATGCTCTTCCAACTGGGCCAGCCAGATGACCCTGTACTTGTGATTTTAATTTGAAATATTTAATTAATATTAGTCATGTGATTTTTATGAGGAAGGTATTAGATATAGTTTGAAAATAGTATTTGCCTAAAGGAATTGGATATTTCAAGTCTTTATGCTCAGGTTTCTTAGCACAATTTAACTTAGGAAAGTTTAATTAAATATTTGGATCTAACATGTTGGGTGTATGAAGGCCTTGAGATACATTGAATTTCTATGATTATTGTTTAACATGCTTAACTGAAATATAATTAATTGAGGTATTAATTATTTGGAGTAAATTACTCTGTTGAACTTATTATTTATTGGAATATTAATCGAAGATCAAGTAAAAATTTTATAGAAAAATTATGTGTATTGAAAACAACCAAATATTTAAGTTGAACTCCATGTTTAAGAAACACAAATCTTTATGATATACCAAAGATCCCTTTTTAACATTAAGGAACTCAGCAAATGATTAGGTTTTTCTGGGAAACTAATTTCCCCAATTCCTGGCAAGTATGAGTGACTGGAATACTCTCTCAGGGTTTGGTACAGAGAACAGAATTCACTCGAACACAGTAGAATTTCTATTCATACAACAGTGTACGAGTAGAAAGACTTTGGGGGTTCACACACTTGTGCAAGAGCTGGGAGAGCAGAAGTCAGGAGGCCAGCTGCTGCTGGTCTTACCATCACACCTGTTGGTATCCTGGCTGCCAATACGCATGGAGCTGGTGACTGGACATGGGTACACTTACATCTATTGGGACTTGCTTGCCAAAAGCTATAGCAGCTGGAACGTGGCCTCCGTCTTCCTCCCCACCTGCATCGTACTGGCAGAACCTAAGCTGTATCCCAAACTCTAGCAGTGAGAGAGTGAAAAAGGTAGCTTCTTGCCTCCTAGCCCCTAGGACACAGGAGGGAATTTGGAAGAGGTGGGACTGGGTGTCGAGATCCCAAAGACAAGATCCGTGAAGCAAAAAGGCCACCAATCCATACAGGCCTATTTATTATGACATGACATTATTTCCTAACACCACAGCATGCAGGTCAGAAATTGGATGCCTTTCATCAGATAGAGCTCCTGGGGGATACAGAGTATTAGTCAACCATAGGTGGTTTTCCAGTAGAAGTTTTAAAAATGTTTGTGACCTAAATTAGACTACTTAATGGCTCTTTTCATTTTGTAGAAACTATTTCCTCTTGACATTTGTCAGCAAATACATTGTAGAAAACAGGCTTCCCTAGTCACATAGTTTTACAAGGATTACATTTCAGGCACTACATTCCCTCCCCCCCAGGCAATATGTCCCAGAGTCTGCTTCCCAGAGGAAATAGGACACCCTTAAGGTCAAACCTGGGCCTTCCAGTTCCCTCTTGGAAACGTATGTATTTTCCTATTAAGTAGAATTAATTTCACAATGTGGCTGAAGACTGCTTTGTAAAGAGCCTTATCAACAGAATAAATGGATCTGAAGTCCAAAATTAACTCACCAAATTTACTTCTCTTTTTTTTATGTTCTTGCTAGCAGTTTAATCTTCTAGTTGGCGTTTTGATCTAGGACAGAAGCACTGTATCTTCTGGATTGGAAATTTTCTTAATTTGATTTCTCTCTATATAATAGTGTCAAGAAGTGATAGTTACAATTAAGTTTGATTGCGAGATATAAAAACTAAAATAATAATTGCTTACACCCAATAAAATTTTATTTCTCTCTCATGTGTGCAGTGTCTGAAGGAAAGTGCCCCAAACTGGTATGACCAGGTTCCACTGAGATCCTATCCTACCACACCAGAGTGTGGCCTTTATCCTTGTGGTCCAGGCAGGTAATACCAGCATTCCAGGCAGAATGGAGAAAGGGGGAAAATGAGGGCAAAGGGCATGTGCCCACTGTGTTAAGGAAGGTTTTGAGAGGCAGGGGGGATCATACATTACTTCCATGCTGCTGGCTAGCATTTACTCGCATGCCTTCAACTCGGCTGCCATGTGAGTCAGGGAAATACGGTCTTTACACTGGGCAGCGCGTGTCTTGTCAAAAATTCTATTGTTGGGACAAGGCGAGAAAGGATGTAGTGGGGGCAATGAGCGGTCTCTGCCACACACATACTTTCATACACACAAAAACACCTACTTCGGAAAAGTATCAGGATACTCTAAAAAAAAAAATCGCTTTTTTTTTTAGAAAAGGAAATTAAGCTCTATTGTTTGACCCGATGCATTATTTACCCAAAGTAGCACAAATGCCTTTCTTGAATAGAAAAACTTATTCAATATTTCCTCCTGGGTTAGCAAGAACACATTATCTGCCACTGCAACTCTGGCAACCAAGGGAGTCCTTTCACTCTGTGCTCCTAGGTTTCTCTGACTTGGGTTCTTCAGGAGGACAGAGTTTGGTGTGGATTACAGATCAGCAGAAGAAAAGTGAGAAGGAGGAGGCATGAGGAGGGGCTGGAGGGGACAAGGAGATTCAGCAGGGAAGTCTTCTCTCTCTCTCTTCATTTCCTAACTACATTACTTGGAGTTCCCTGGTTTGAGGGTTCTTTGCTTTTCTTTTCCACTTTCCCACTTTTCTTGCCCACTACGGAATTTGCTTTCTGCTCTAAGATGGTTCCTGGGCCACTGTGAAAAGCAGGGAAATGAAACTGGAGGCAGAAGTTGAAGGCTGGGGACGCCTGGGTGGCAGCCCCATCTGCAGGAGGTCGTCAAGGCTACCTTGTATTAGTGCCCAGGCACCAAGCATAATGAAAACATCACCTCATTTTATTCCCTGAACAGTCCTACGAAGCGGTAATTGTCAACTCCATTTTACCAGTGACTCAGAAAGTTAAGGTAACTCCCCAGAGTCACACAGCCAGGGAGAGATAAAGTCAGAATTCCAGTCCATGTTGTGTCTACTGGCCAAACTGACGTCTCACTGAGGAAATCAGATTATCCAGGCACCTCAGGCTCCGCCCCAAGTTTCTTCTAAGATGATGTGGTCCATGAAGGTATAACTTGGGTTCCATAATCACTAAAGGTGAGGAGTGATAGATGTCAAGAAAAGGAGAATGAAAAAGAGGCACAGTACTTCTGAAATGATTTTATTCCATCCCTACCGTTCAGCTGAGCACCAGTTTTATCGTCTTTCATTATTCTCCTTGAAGTCATGATTATTGGTTTAACTGCAGTTCCCAGCTCTTCCATCATTCTTTGTCCACAAGCCCTCACGGACTTTGTCCTAAATGCAACAGCCATGCAGTCAAACTCGTTCTTTCCCCTGTGGCATTTGAGACAACACTTCTCTTACAGGCCAAATGAAGTCAGGTTGCTAAAATAATGTTTAATTCTTAAAAAAAAAAAGTTGAATTCTTTCTTCTTCAAATATCCTTACAGATGGCAGACGATGTTGGTTGACTACTCTGCTGCCCCTTTTGTCCTTGCTCAATAAAACCCCGACTGTGTCCAAGTATTTCCCATCCATGTGTCTCAGGGGAGGTAGGCCCAGCCTTGGGTGAAACGTGGTCGGTTTGAGAAAGGAACAGTAGTTTCATTTTCCTCACCAGGAATTGATTTAGGAATGGACAGGTGATAGAATGCCGGGCCATATGAAATGAGGGATATCTGATGGAGGCTTCTGGGAAATTTTTATTAAAAAAAGGATGCAAGAAAGGATTGCTTGCTCTTCTGGGCTTTAGACACGGCCCTGTAAAGGTGGCATATTTGGAGCTGCTGCAACCATTTTGTCAACGTGGAGAAATCAACCAGGGGACAAATGCAAAAATGCTGAGGATGGCAGAGCAAAAAGATTGAAGGAATCTAGATATTTAAAAAAAATATTTTATTTGAGAGAGTGAGTGAGAGAAAGCATAAGCGGGAGGGAGGGAGGTAGGGAGGCAGAGGGAGAAACAGGCTCCCTCCTGAGCAAGAAGCCTGATGCAGGGCTGGATCCCAGGACCCTGGGATCATGACCTGAGCCGAAGGCAGATGCTTAACTGACTGAGCCACCCAGGCGTCCCAGGAATCTAGATTCTTGATGACTTCAGTGAGCTGCTGAAATAACCAAGCCTGAGCCTCAACCTGGTCTTCCTGTTACACAAAGTAAATACATTTATTGTTTAAGCCTCTTGAGTTGAACTTCTTTGTTACTCAAATGCAAACGAAGTCTCTTAAGCGATAAACTAAAGCAGGAGAAATAGAACTATGAGATGAGGAAGAGGGTCACTTTAGGTATGAGCCACCAGAAGTGCGAATGTGCTACTTAGTATGTTCACACATAATTCTTATAAAAAGCTGTTCAGGCAATACCACAAAAATAGATCACTTCTATTTTTAAAATTAGGAACTGCAAAAATCTCTAATTAGAGCAAGAGGTAAAACAAATTCCCAAGAAAAAAATTGTCAATTTTCTAAATATTAAAATTTTCACACACTCTTATTAAAGGATCTCAATTCTGACAAATCCTTCTGGCTAAAAATGCAGGTATCTTCTTAATAATCCTCTGCCTCTCAGGCTAACCATTTCTTGTTTTATGAGAGACCTATTCCAGAAGGTCTGTATGGGTCTAGAGTTCCCCGACTGTCACCCTATGGATGATGACGTTCATTCCCCAGTTCCCAGATAACACGAAGGATACTGTAAACTGTACGAGTGTCCATCACAGAGACGTCTGTTTCACTCAGATGCACGAGCACTTTCTCATAAAGGTGCATCTCACTGGTCCTCAGCTCCAGGAGTAAATGTTCAATACATGGATGTTGAAAGATAATTAAAACAAAACTCCCAAAGGATTACTTGTTACTGGGAAGAACATCGTATTACAGTTGTGGGAAAATCTGCAAATTTGAACTTGTTTTTTATTCCTTGCCAGATGGACTGTATGTTAGTAGCTTACGGTGAAATTCAGGCCTGTGAGAGATTTACCTGCTTCTTGATGTGAGATTTATGATGAGGTTTGATCAGCTGCGTGTAGGAACGTCTGTAGCTGCCTCGACCTGCTCCTCGGGGCTAAGAACTGCCTTCCGAGCTGCCTTCCTGCCTGTAGATGACCAGACTCCGGGTGGGGATGAAACAAAACATTCAGGAAGTAATCCTTAATCTATTGAATCCTTGGTTTTCAGATTTCACTAAATCATGGCTAAACCCAGGTTTGGTTACTGAGTAATCCGGGCCTCAGATGAACCAGACTGGCCTGCGAAGCAGAGAAATCCCTCCTGTCCTCCTGCCTCTGGCCCAGATCACAACACCTACAACAGAAGAATAGCTTCAAGAGTCATCTGAGAGACAAGGGTGTATTGATTCAAACAAAAATCTCCCATTCTTGGGAGATTTCATAATGCACATTGCATGTTAGGGACTCTGAGAAGTCTTGCAATCAGTCTTTGTATAACTCAGCCCTTCTCAAACTTATTTGATTTGGGGCTATTTCTTCTCATATAGCACTTATAAATACCTCCCAAAAGACTTGTTTCCTGAGGAACAGACATTCAGAATCACTTGACTGGGCCATATTTGTTTTCCCCATTTTTACCTGGCCTTCTAAGGGATGGGTGTGTGTGTGTTGTGTGTGTGTGTGTGAAATGGGCAGCTGGAGGGAAGGGGTTGGGCTTTTAACTGAACCAACCATATTTGAAAAGAGAAACTCAAGAGAGAAAAAAAAGCAAAGAACCCTCAAACCAGGGAACTCCAAGTAATGTAGTTAGCATTTATTGGGTACAGACTGTCAGGCAATGTTTTAAGTGCTTTACAATTAAGAAAACATTTAATCCTCAAAACAACCCAATGAAGTAACTACTACTATCATTCCCACCTAACAGATAAAGAAGGCCGAGATTCAGAGTAACTAAGAAACTCACCCCAGCTATTAAATGGAGAAGTCACACTTGGAGCTCAGACTGGCTGGTTCTAGAATCAGTCTTCTTCACTCTCCAAAGAGAGATAAGCCAAAGAGATCCTCACATCTTCCCACTTGGCTTCCTATGGCCTCCCTGCACTTTCTAGCTGTATTCCTTTGGAACATGACCTCTCTTGGCTTCACGTTATTTTCATGTGTAAAATGTAAAAAAAGAAAGAAAAAGGAAAAAGTATATCCTTCATGAAGAGACTGTGAGGAGTGCTCAATATATGTCCACTATTGTTCAGTCAAAGCTAGTCTCACAAGTCTCTACCTATCGGCCCTGGCCTGTCCTCTACTCAGAATAAGACTGTCATCTTTTATACCATATATGTATTGTATAAAAAATATATATCTTTTTTTTTTTTAAAGATTTTATGTATTTATTTGACAGAGCACAGGCAGGGGGAGCAGCAGGCAGAGGGAGGCGGAGAGGCAGACTCCCTGCTGGGCAGAGAGCCCGATGCGGGCTCGATCCCCAGGACCCTGGGATCATGACCTGAGCCGCAGGCAGACGCTTAACCAACTGAGCCTCCCAGGTGCCCCAAGTCCTTCAGGATTTAAAGACAGGTAACACGGCACCTTTCTTCCAGGCTAACTATTACTGGATTCTTTACGTGTGTCTCCCAGACCCTGGCTTCAGAATGCTTTCCCTTCCACTCATACTTTAAATAGCTCTTTTACCAACGTATAGCATTTTGATATCTTTTTCCTGATTATATCATAAAAAGAGAGTTTTCCTTTCTCTTACGGTCCTTAAAAGGTTAAAGTTTATTTCCTAAGAGATGAAATTGTCAGTACCACTATAAACTAAAACATTAAATCTAAAGCAGGATTTTATTTTGAAAAGTTTGTTTCCTTTTTTATTTATTTTCTCTTCCACAACAAATACTTTAGTGCAACAGTTACTGACTCTTAAAATGGGTGAATTACAGGATCGTGCTGAGCGTTAGCTGAACGACTGACTGCATATTTTTCTCCTCTGTTACTTTAATAAGAACTGCATCTTTTCTGATGCAAGACGATACTTTAAGGAGGATTTGACCAGATGTCCTCTAAATTCCCACCTAATCCTTAGATCCTGTGATTTGAGGCTTCTGCAATTTTGTTGAAAGTACAAACATACTGAAGTCGTCCTCATTCCAAAGCATAATAAGTTCATGACACATTTTATTTAGAGGAAATTTCATTTATAACTCTAATACAAATAAATTATATGTATATAAAGATATATTTAAATATATTTATTTTCTATTTCCTTTTTTTATTCTAAGAAATTGCTTCTTCAGAGGGTGATTAAATTCATTTTAAAATGGTTTATCTACTCATGCTGCTTATTTTCCCATTTGACATGTTAATCCCCTATCTTGCCAGATAACCCTTTGGTTATTTCCATCAGGTATAAACAAATGTTTCCAGTGACAGAAAGCCAGGGCAGCGACCTCCCATATGCCAGAACACCATTAAGAATCCTTAACAAGGCAGGAGCCCTTTGGAACTCTTAGCACAAATACACAAAAAGGCCCCGTTCAGCCTGTCAATTCCCCTGATGACATGGGAAGGTTGGGACACATATTTAAAAAAAAAAGAGCTTTTTGTGTGGACCTGTGATCAAAACTGATATTCAACCACACAAGGACCTCCCTCAAAGGTATCCACAGATAGTAAAGTAGTGAGGTTTTTGATAAGCAGAGTGAACAAAGCAGGACATGGGGATCAAACACAGCCCATCTTGTCAGGGTCACAGACCCACTCAATTTACTAAAATCTACCACATTTGTATGTCTCTCCATTGTTACATGTTTTAGTCATTAGCTAATTCCAGTTTTCTTACAGGAAGTGTTTCTTGGTAAAGAATTTAGGGCTTTAAGTAGGGAAGAAATAGAAATAATTACAAAATATTAAAACTTTAGCAATGGAAGTTTATAAGGTCAAATCTTCAAATGTCATGTCAGTCATACCACATATACCATGATACACAAATAAATCAGATATATACAGATACCAACGCAGACAACATTATTTTGGCCTCCTTTCGTGTTTTATATCGAAAGCTCTACTAATACCTTAAAAAACACAGAAACTTCTTGAACATCCATCAGTTACCTAGAGGAATAAAAATGTTCCAAATGTTATTCATCAAAACTCTATAAAAAGAGATGATTTCTCTCTTCAGTATTTAAAAATTGGTATCTAACTAATTTCATTTTGAACTAGGTTAGTAATGAAAGTCTTCTCCATCAAGCTCTTAAAATTCAAAGAATTTTATCTTCTAAATATAATAAAGACTTAAATACACATTCAGATTGAATATGGGAATTTATTTTTCTATTATACTTCTCTGGCCAAAAGGAGCTGAAGGATTTTTTCCTTCTTACTTTTTTATAGCAAACATTGTCAGGTGTTTTTTTTTTTTTTTTTTTTTTTTAAAGCAAAATATAACAATTGTAGTTGAGAAGACTAATTTTATGTAAATGGTATTAATCACAGCTCAGTTAAAAGAACACTTGATACAGATTCGCTTCAACAGATGATGTCAACCTTTCAACACTAGTATTTCTCGTATCATTTCTGGGTGGCCTTGACATATTTTTCCTCAACATGATGTCTTCATATTTTTGCTCTAGAATTCCCTTGACTTAAAATATTGGCTTGAGGAAGATCCCAGGAGATTGAGAGGCTTTCTGCTATTTTTTAAACGTTGGGCAAAGTTGGGTTGATTGATAACGTAATTCATTAAAATGAGCTGTGTTTTCAAGTGCCCTGGGTTCACCCAGCAGTTTGAGAGGTTTTGGTTCCTTTTGTAGCTGAAGAGTATAGAGTCCATTTTTCTACCAGCCCACTGAAGTTGCTGAAAAAGTCCAGGCAATAGATCATACTGAATCCTACTATTTAGGAGAGATCTGCATTTCATAGTGTTGTCATAGGGTAGGTATTTCCTTGAGCGAGACTCATATTTACACAGTGTCAGAGGGGACACTGAATTTCATAACCACAGTTGCCTTTCTCTGTGAAAAGATTTTTAAATTTGCTATGATCACTTTATTTCAATTTCGTTTTCTTAGAGTCATGCAAGCTCTGTGATCTAAATTTCTTAAGTTCATTTCAAATCAGAGAAAAAAATTCAAGAGGATAAAAACAAGCACAAAGTAAACAAACGTATAATTTTGCCATTAAATTTTCTCCTGGATAACTCTGCAAATTTTTCTTGTCGCTTCCATTCTGTTTCAACACTGCAGAACAATACACTCGTGCCTCAATGGCGAAGCAATGTGCATATGAGTGACAAAACGTGGAAATCAGAAAAGGAATATACACGTAAATCAAACTTTTAAAATGCTAGTAATACCACTGCCTCCTTCCTTACTCGTTGTTAACGTTCATTCCACATGGATTCACATTTTGGTTCCGGAAGGTCCTGCACCATAAGCCCAGATCACAAGGACCACAATCTGTGGAGGGTAAAAGCGAGCCTGTGGCCAGTATCTACTGGTAGCAAACTTTCAGAAGTTTTCTGGAAGACTAATAAAATTATATTCTGCTTATTTGTTTTTTTGGATTCTGGGGACCTTGGAAATAGAAAAGGCTAAGAAACAGGGCATGCTTTTTTGAGATTTCTTGGGCTGGAAAGTAGAAAAATAGGTGTTTTCCTTTGGGGCTTTTTTGTGGCTGAGAATGGTGAGGCTGAGATTTCTGAGAGCACTTTTTCGTTTTCCTCAGTCTTTAAGGGAGTGGTAGGCTTTGGCAGTCCGGCTGTTGACAAAATCTGTCTTCTTAAACTGAGCCTTTGGAATAAGCAAACAGAAACGTGAAAGGTAACAACATTTTCACACAAGAAAATGGAGTTTTTAGTGATGTCTCGCCAGGGGCAGACACACGGGCTATTACGATCTGGCTGTTAACTGCAGCCTACACCTTTTTAGTGTTCTTACCTTCTTGTAGGCATTATGGAGCTCCGTGTGTGTCCACAGAGAATAGAGGAGAACAGAAGCAGCTTTACTTGCTTTGTTGGAGGCATAACTGAAAAGAGGAAAAAGGCATTCCAAGATCAGTGAGAATGTGTGGGGCTTCTGGATGCTGTCTTTGGACGTTCCGTAAATCTTCTTTAACTGCTGTTTCTTGGTGGCCGTCCATTAAGTGAAGCCACTCACCATGACAAGAGATTTAGATGGTGAGCTTTGGAGGCCAGGGGCCACATTGAGTTTTATTTTTTTAATTATTAAAAAAATCTTTTAAAACACTAGCACAGGCCAACAAATAGTTTACAGAGCATATTCCTTTTTCTTTTTTTAATGATTTTATTTATTTGAGAGACAGCGAGCAAGAGTGAGAAAGCACAAGCAGGGGGAGTGGCGGAGGGAGAAGCAGGCTCCCCCTGAGCAGGGAGCCTGATGTGGGGCTCGATCCCAGGACCCTGGGATCATGACCTGAGCTGAAGGCAGATGCTTAACAAACTGAGCCGCCCAGGTGTCCCGACAGAGCATATTCCTCATATTTATAAGGACCATATCCTTAGATTTCATAAGTTCTTGATTTATAGAATACAATTTGTATATTTATATACACCATTTACATTTATTTTGTATTACATTAATAAATAAAATTAAATATATTTATATTAAATATTATATATTATTATATAATATTACATATACACTATAGAATAGAAATATATTTGTACATTTATAATACATATATGTAGAATATGAATTCGGGAAAGCATGGCTGAAAAATATATCTACCTCCTAGAATTAGTGACTCAAAGAAAAAAATGCATTTATAGCCATTTATACGCAACTAATCTCCAGCCTAGCCCCTAAATAACAGGTCAGCTATACGACACTCTGGCAAGGAAGGAACAGCAGCCACAACTGGTAGAAGCCCCTTGTTGATAGTTTCTTTTTTGTTTTTTTTAAAGATTTTACTTATTTATTTGACAGAGAGAGAGAGCACAAGCAGGGGGATTGGCAGGCAGAGGGAGAGGGAGAAGCAGGCTCCCCACTGACCAGGGAGCCCAATTCGGGGGCTCGATCCCAGGACTGTAGGATTATGACCTGAGCCAAAGGCGGACACTTAACCGACTGGGCCACCTAGGCACCCTGATTTTTTTTTTTTTCTTTTTTTCCTTCCCTCTCTTTTTTTTTTTTTTTTTGAGACAGGGCAAATGGACACTGAGGGCAAGAAAGAAGTAACAGAGTAGCACATTCCCATCTGTTGCTAAGGTATCAGAAGTTTCCAAAAGTGAGGGCATATATTCTCACACAGTTCCTATGCCTGAATACTCAAATAATTAAAACCATATGGTCCCATGGAGATTTGCTTATAAGCACGGATGACTACTTGAAATAATCATTTCTGTTTTACAGCAATCATTCAATCCTTCCAAAAAGATTGAGCAACTGCTCTCTGCCAGACTCTGGGGACAGGTGAATATTCTGATGAGGGGAACTGACATTCTAACCAGTGCTCCTTTTAATCCTGACTCTGCATATGGTATTCCTTCCCCCTGAGGTCTGCCAGAGTGGGGCTGCAGAGCACAAGGACCTGCCTGCACAGCGCTTGGGAAGGAGACGTGTGTTCACTCCAGGACACCACAAAGCCCCATGCTTGCCTGGGGGGCGAGGCGCACATTTGTCTACCGAGGGTAGAGTCTGTTTGCTTTACAACTCGTTGGAACTGGGGTATAACATTTCGTCTCTTTCTTAGTTATTTACAAATTAACTTGTATTTAACAAGTCAAACAATTCAGAATTGTATAAAGAGAAGAAGATGCCCCCTTTGGGTTCCACGCCTCTAAATTAGCTAATAGTAATAATTTCGTTACACAAGGTTTTCATTCTCTTTATCAATTTTTTTTTTTTAAATGGGGAAAATTGAAAGACACAGAAACAGGGATGTGGGATGACTTCTATACATTAGACCTTCTATTCTCAAAAGGGAATAAGAGATGGAAGAGATTTGATAGAGAAAACCGAGAAAGCAAGAGTTTCTGATTATGTGGCCTCCTACTTCTTGTGTTATTGCTGTTTCTTCTAAGCCACCTGGGGTGACACTGGCTCCATATCAAATTGAGGAAAGGGGCAGTCCCTGTCCATAGGACTCCCACTTTGCCTATGTTTTGCTTGTCTTAAATCATAGCTGTGGCTCTGGGAAACAAATTAATTCATTAGGTCAATAAAAGACTGGAATGTACTACCCAGGGAAACTACGGAGTTCGACTATCTGGATATTTTAGAAGAGAATGGGCAACTATTTGGGAGAATTCAGTTTTTCACTTGCTTGGTTATCAAGGATCTTGAACCCGATGATGGGGCCCAACTTTACAATCTCGTTTTTTGGCCATAATGCCCACGGTACTTGATGTGTGGACATTCAAAACTAGATTTACATATGAGAGTGGTGGTGAGGAATGGGGAGAGAGCCAACAGGCAGATACTATAGGACTTACGCATCGCCTGAGCTGATGGTCATGATTTTCTGCAGGCCTCCAGTGTTTAGAAGATCCCGTGCATTCTGGTAACTATTTTGGGTTATATTGTTCAGAGTGTAGCAGGCAGAGGCTGTAGTCTCAATGAGAAGGTCAGTACTTGGGACTGTGTCAGGAATTATGGAAACCAAATCAGGTAGGGTTTCTTTGGCTACAAAGTGAAAAAAAACAACACTTGATTAGAAGGATTGTTCCTTAATCTCAAGATCCGAATACATTTTGGGTAAAGAACATTTTAAAAAGAAACACAACTGGTTAATGAGCATCTGGAAAGATGTAATCTCTAATACTCAAATTTAAGAAAGATTCTTAAAAAGATTTTTTTTAAAGATTTATTTGAGAGAGAGAGAGACCACATGTACGTACGTGTGACTGTGAGTGGGGGAAGGGGCAGAGGGGGAGGGAGAATCTCCAGCAGACTCTCCGCTCAGCTTGGAGTCCAATGTGGGGCTCGATCCCATGACCCTGAGAGAATGACCTGAGCTGAAATCAAGAGTTGGATGCTCAACCAACTTAGCTACCCAGGCACCCCCAGAAAGATGATATTCTGTGCTCAGCACATTGGAAATCTTTTGACAGAAATGACAACAACAATTTGACAGAAGTGTCAAGAATTAAACATTTTTTCACATTCTTTGATTCAGTAATTCCACTTCTGGAAATTCATCTTAAAGACATTACTTTAAAGACAGAAAAAGCTTTATGCAGAAGTTTTTATTATAGTATTATATATAAGTGAAAAATTATAAAAAGCCTAAATAACTCAATAATAGGAATATGATTATCTCTAACATGTCTGCAAAGATTATGTATCCCAAAAATATTTATGAAACATGTATAACAAGAAAATATTTATGTTAGTATTCTGTGTGAAAAATCAGTACAGTTATTTATAAAGAATATATAACATTTGGAAAGAAAATATTCCAAAGAAACCTGACAAGAAATACATTAAAATATTAATAGGACTTGTTTTTCTACAATACTATATTGATGGTGACCTAAAATTTTAAAAAATTATCTGTACTGCTTAGATTCTTCAATGCAAAAATAATATTATTATTTAAAAAAGAAAAAAAACCCCACTATTTTAAATTTATGTTTTCACTCTATATGTAAGTTCTTGGTTGTAGGGTTTTAATTTGGCTTTTTTTGTGGTAACAAAAGAGGTATTAATATTTGATGATTTGATTATAACTTGTCAAATATATTGGTATAGATTTTAGGTAATATGAATTTATACTTGATTTTTTGCAAGAATTCTTTTCATGTATGTTTTCTTCATTTTCTCTTACTACTTCGGACTCTTCTCAAATGATGGAGAGCATGCTCCCATGGCTCCTCACAACTCTTTATTACGGTGCTGTGTTGATCATGGTTGTATGACAAATACTTCTGCTTAATTTTGTTGTTTCTTCATCTGAGTTGATGTGTCCCGATGACCTGCACTCCTCTCTCTAGGGCACTGCATTGTAACTAGACATGTGTCTGTCTGAATTCCAAAGGGGGCTACGGGTCCCTGAAGACAATGATCACATTCACTTCCGGATTTCCAGCATCAATCGCCATGTCTAAAATGGAGAGGGATGCAATGAAAGGAACTGAGTGACTGTCGTCCTTTGATAATAAGTGGACCTGATTGACAGGAAAGATACACCTTCTGCTCAGACACCTGAACTCTGGTTTTCACTGTCCCTGAAGTATCACGGCACAGTGTTCAGAGATCAGAGCTCAGCCTCTGAAGTCACACTTCTTCAGTTTCAGTCCTGTCTCTGCCACTCAGTGGCTGTGTGGTCTGGGCAAGCTACTTAACCTCTCAGTGCTGCATTTTTCCCAATCTGTAAAATGGGGGAATAATAGTGTCTACTTCACAGGGTTGGTAATATACATACATACATAACTGCATACAAGTAATTAGGAAAGAAAATATGCAAGAGAAACCTGAGAAGAAAGAGCATTAGGTATTATATGCATATGTACATACACACATAACTGGGCCTGGATAAATATATTTATTTTGGGACAATTAAAATGGGATCTTTAATAGTGAAATATAAAATTAAAGGCCTTATCATGATATTGGAGGGTTACAGCTCAATGTCATATTGTTGAGGGAGATTTTACTTAATCCTTAAACTCAATGCCTTAGAAAGCCAAGACATTAGTTGGATGTCTGAAAACATCTGTAACTATAAGTAAATGGGAACTGAGAATCTCAAGATGTGTCCAAATATTTCCTTATAAATATATTATTTTATCTGATCCTTGTAAAAACACCGTGAGGTAGTGATTATTAATCTCATTCTGTTCAGACAGCTAAATCACTAGCCGAGGTGGTGTGTGTGACGAAGTGGCATTGTAGGACGTAGATCCGTGTCATCTGCATGAGATCTATTATTCTGTCACCATACCCAGTGTGCCTATCTTTAAATCTGTAAGAAAATATAAGTTTTTTAGAAAGATTTTATTTATTTATCTGATAGAGAGAGAGTGTGCGCGCACAAGCTGGGGGTGGAGGGGCAGAAGGAGAGGGAGCAGCAGACTCCCCGCTGAGCAGGAAGCCCGACCCAGGCCTCAATCCCAGGACCCCGGGAGCCTGACCTAAGCTGAAGGCAGACACTGAACCAACTGAGCCACCCAGTTGCCCCAAGAAGATATAAGTTTTAAGTTTATTTCTGTAAATCTAAGTAATATGTGAGGATTTCATTCCAGGTCAGCACATGGAAAGTTTTAGTCTAGAAGTCTCTCATGAGAAACAGGATTCATGTATTTCAAACTGATTTTCATTTATTCCTGGCTATGAATACTCTGAATCAAGATGGGTCCTGTCACTCAAATTATATATTTGACATAAAGCTGACTTGGAATTTAAAAAATGCGTTTATCTTGCGCAAGTCTCTTCTCTATACTGTCCTTGAAATGAGAGGACCTTTATCAGTGCATCATCTTATGAAAGCATGGGCTACACAGAAAACCCACAATCATATGGTCAATTACTCTTCGACAAAGGAGGCAAGAATATGCAATGGGAAAGTACCAGTCTCTTCAACAAATGGTGTGAGGACAACCGGACAGCAGCATGCAAAAGAATGAAACTGGACCACTTTCATACACAAAAATAAAATCGATTAAGGACCTCAGTGTGAGACCTGAAGCCATAAAATTCCTAGAAGAGAGCACAGGCAGTAATTTCTCCGACATCAACTGTAGCAACATTTTTCTACATCGCTCTCCTGAGGCAAGGGAAACACAGCAAAAGTAAACTATTGGGACCACATCAAGTGAAAAAGCTTCTGTTCAGCAAAAAACAACCAGCAAAACTAAGACACAACCTACTGAATGGAAGGAGATAGTTGCAAATGACATATCTGATAAAGGGTTATTATCCAAAATGCATCAAGAACTTATACAACCCAACACCCAAAAAACAAATAATCCAATTTAAAAAATGGGCAGAAGATATGAACAGATGTTTCTCCAAAGAAGACAGATGGCCAACAGACACATGAAAAATGCTCATTATCACTTATCATCAAGAAAATGCAAATCAAAACCACAATGAGATATCATCTCACACCTGTCAGTTTGGCTAAAATAAAAAAAAGAAAAAAAACCTCAAGAAACAACAAGTTATTGACAAGAATATGGAGAAAAAGGAACCCTCTTACACTGTTGGTGGGAACGCAAATTGGTGCAGCCACTGTGGAAGACATTCCTCAAAAAATTCCTCAAAAAATTAAAAATAGGACTACCCTACCATCCAGTAATTGCATACTGGGTATTTACCCAAAGAATACAAAAACACTAACTCAAAGGGATACATGCACCCCTATGTTTATAGCAGCATTATTTACAATAGCCAAATTATGGAAGCAGCCCAAGTGCCCATGGATAGATGAGTAGATAAAGAAAATGTGGTGTGCGTGTGCACGCATGTGTATATTATATGGAATATTATTCAGCCATAAAAAAGAATGAAATCTTGTCATTTGCAACAACATGGTTGGAGCTAGAGAGTATAACACTAAGTGAAATAAGTCACTCAAGGAAAGACGAATACCATATGATTTCACTCATATGTAGATTTTTTTAAAAAAAGATTTTATTTATTTGAGAGAGAGAACAAGCAGGGGGAGCAGCAGAGGGAGAGGAAGAAGCAGTCTTCCTGCTGAACAGGGAGCCCGATATGGGGCTTAATCCCAGAACCCCAGGATTATGACCTAAGAAGACACTTAACTGAGCCTCCCAGATGCCCTCATATGTAGAATTTAAGAAACAAAACAAAACCAACAAAGGGGAGAAAAAGGCAATCTGAAAAACAGACTCTTAACTGTAGAGAACAAACTAATGGTTCCCAGAGGGGAGGTTGGTGGGGGAATGTATGATATAGGTGAAGGGGATTAAGAGGACACTGATCTTGATGAGCACTGAGTAATGTACAGAATTGCTGAATCACTACATTGTACACCTGAAATGAATATAACACTGTACGTTAACTATACTAGAATTAAAATTTTTTAAATTGCAAAGAACCCAATAAAGATGATCTCATTAGAATTTTACAGATAAAAGCCTCACTACAATAACAGGCTACAGAACATAAATCAAACAAAACTAGACTTTTGGAGCAAAGTACTTCATTAGTGAGAGGATTTGGATCAGGTTGGTCATAATAAACTCTGCTGTGACTGTCCATAATGGTCCTTTGGCCCTATTCATTAATAAAGGAGGCAGCCAGACCTATTGAACATAACACTGGTTCTCCCTAGAATGCTCAGTGAGCATTACCTACAAGTTACATGCCACTTTAATTAAGAGGACTACTAAAATGACAAACTAGAATATAGACATTGGAACAGAAACTTGCCTCTCTCTCTCCCTCTCTCCCTTCCTTCCCTTTCTTCTTTCCTTTCTTTCTTTCCATTTTATGGTTTTACAAACTAGTGACAAAAATATTATACATGTTAACATGCATGTCACACGCATGTTACAAAAGAGATGGAAGAGACTAATATTGCGGTGGGTGCAACCAAGATATTCCTCTAGGTTTGGCCAAAAGTTAGAAATCAGAAACAAACTTGGGTACACATTACCAGTCTCTAAAACATGCCTAAAATGTAATGAAAAATTTATCCAAAGTTCAATGATTCTGTATCATTCAGTTTGCTTTTGTTAAAATTAACTCTAATAATTTATTAGCTACTAGATGTTGTATGATCCAAATTTAATTATCATTTATTTATCTTTCTGTTCATCTAAACTTTAATCTGTCTACAGGCACAGAGAGATGTCTGGAATAATGTTCACCTAAGATTAACAATGATTGTTTTCTGAGTGGTGAGAGGAAGTATTTTTCCTTTATTTGTGGTGCTTTTCTGAATTGCTTGAATTTTTGAAAATGAACATATATCTTAAAAAAAATTAAAGTTATTGTTCTTTAATACAACCATCTGAAACAACAATTTCCCATTTATCTAGCTTCTGGTTAAAAGTGACAAGTACAGGAATGAGAAGTCACATTGTTAAGCCATTAAATTTTTTTTTTTAAAGATTTTATTTATTTATTTGACAGAGAGGGAACACAAGCAGGGGGAGTGGGAGAGAAAGAAGCAGGCTCCCAGTGGAGGAGCCTGATGTGGGGCTCGATTTAAGTCATTAAATATTAAGAGAAAAAAAGTGTAAATATTATAATTACTCAGGTGAGCCAACAAAATTTAAGATGCAATGTGTCAAAGCCAGAACTCACTCAAAGTAGGCAAACAAAGAAAATAAATAAACATTAAGTATAGTGAAATGCAAAAAAACCCTTTCTCTGCTAAGGCCATCTCCTGCTCAACTGAAGAATTAAATAAAGTGTTTATTTATTAAAAAAAAAAAAAAGTAAAGTGTGGGGCTACATTTGTATCCTCCCCACAGTTAGAGGATGGTAGGACATGGGAGCAACAGCACTTCTACCCTGAAGGCACGAGCATAATTCGGGGAGTGCAGTTACCCTCCATCAGCACCGTTTTAAAGATGGAGTCAACATTTCCTTTGGGAAAAGAAAAAAAAAAAAAGTCAAAGGATGATATACCTGATTAAAGTGCAGCACGGAAGTCCACAAAGGACAATGAGGAGAACACTTTCATAATTTTCAGAGTGCCTAGGGCAAGGTTTCTTTTAGATTCATGAAAAATTTCCAGGCTCTCTCCGGATTTATAATGGGCAGGAAACCATTGTATGAAACCGCCTGTCCAATATTGTGCTGCCGGCTGGCTTTGGAAATGATGTTATTAAAACATAAGCACAGACCTCAGTCTCTCTGGTGCTGCGTGTCTGTGTGTATTCCAAATTAATCCAATGCACTAAAACCAAACAAGAACCTGTTTATAATTTTGGTGGAATTTTGTGGAAAACCGAATTTGAGTTGTCAGGAATGACTAATTTATGGAGCGTTAGGAGGCATGACTGATTTTGGCGTTATCTTCCTATTATCTCATTTTATACTTTTTGACTTGATTCGCAACATTTCTCAGACATTTCTGTGTATAAGGCAAATGAACAAAACATTATATTTGATAGTTTAACAAGTTATCTTTGTCAATAATATAGACTCAAAAAAAGGAGCAAATACTTCATTGTACTCATTTTAAAATTGTCTATGCCAATTTTTTTTAATTTTTAGAATTTTTATTTAAATTAAATTTATTTAACATATAGTGTATTCTTAGTTCCAGGGGTAGAATTTAGTGATTTATTGCGTATAACACCCAGTACTCATCCCATCAAGTGCTCTCCTTAATGCCCATCACCCAGTTACCCCATCCCCCCCACCTCCCCTCCAGCAACCCTCAGTTTGTTTTCTATAGTTAAGAGTCTCTCATGGTTTGCTTCCCTCTGTTTTTTTATCTTATTTTTCCTTTCCTTCCCCTATGTTCATGTGTTCTGTTTCTTAAATTCCACATGAGTGAGATCATATGATAATTGTCTTTCTCTGAGGGATTTATTTCGCTTAGCATAATCCCCTCTAGTTCCATCACATTGTTGCAAATGTATGCCGAATTCAGTATACACTCAGTGACTCCTCCTTTTTGTCTTTTTTGCATGTCCATCCATTTTTTTCTAGTGCAACAGGGACCAAGCTTCTCAAGTGAGGACCACCATGTGTATATTTTCAATGTTTTAGAAGAGCAGTGCTTAAGCAAGCTAAACTAACTGAGTGGGTTAAAAAGACTCCCCCTGATTGCACAGCCGAAGGCTTTTGAAAAACATCAGACATGTTACCTACCTTGTTAATTATAGTTAGTTCTAAAATTTCTCTTCTATAGTAATTAAAACAACAACAACAAAATGCTGGATATTAAGAAAAATCCTATTTGAGGCCCGGGGAGAAAGCCTACCTTGATGCCTGGGTGCGAAGGCCAGGTCTATCACACTTCACCCCTCATATTTTCAGTTCATCATTGTAGAAAATGTGATACATTTTCAATATGTATTCACAACATCGAGACAATTTGTTGACTCACCAATTTCATTCTGCAGAGAAAGATTCCGAGACAAATTTCTCAGCAGGGAGACCGCCGTCTTTTTCACACTTGGGTCACCGACATGCAGCATCTTGCGGGTGTGCTGAAGGCCATTTTCTTTCTGGACGACTGTCTGAGCTACTGACGACGGCATCTGTGGTATGAGACGTGTCTTATCGATACTATTGCATTTGACTTCACACTAATACTGAATTTCTGTAGCCTACTAGAGACTGAGCAAGATGTTTTGAAAACTAGGGCTGTGGTGAAACAGTTGAAGGTATTTCCTTTAAATTCTTATTACATTTTTGGGGGTACTGGGTGGCTAAGTCTGATCAACGGGGGGGAGTCTGCTTCTCCCTCTCCTCCTGCCCCTCTCCCTCCTCATGCTCTCTCTCTCAAATAATAAATAAATAAGATTTAAAAAAATAAATTCTTATGTTCTCAATTTAATTATAGGATAAAAACAGCTATCTAGTATTTTTAGATAGAATATTGGATTTGGGAATCATGGAACACTACATCAAAAACTAATGATGTACTGTATGGTGACTAACATAATATAATAAAAAAAAGAATATTGGATTTGGTTAGTTGCTATTTTTGCATGTTTAGAAATAAAATGGGCCGTCTTTTCCTATCCTTCTTTATTCACATTTTCAGCTCAGCATTATGAAAAGGATATAAGGACAATGTTTTAGAATCAAACACCAGTGTCATGAAATTAGTTGCATAATGTTTTTTTTCCCTTTTCTATTTTCTTGAACTATTTGTTTAATTAATATTTCAGCATATTTGCTGGTTGTTCCTTTGGTCACCTTCTTGCTCACATTTTGGCATTTTATGTATTTTAATGAACTTACTCATTTCTAAGAAGCCTGCTTATTCTGAAGGAGATATTGGGGTTTTAAAGAAAAGACGTACGGCTAGTTAGATTACTCTAATTTTACGTTCTCAATCAGAGGCTGTATGTGCAAATCTTATTTGGAATCAGGCTGGCCACCTACTTTCAGGGGGTCTGAGTACTGACCAGAACATTCCTGGCATCCATAAACCTCTAATACTGGGGTTTGTGTCTATCACTTTATAGATTTGTATTTGAAGCTAACTTGAGGCCACCTGCCAAAAAGTCCTGTAATTCTTGACTATTCTTCAGGGTGACTATCTTCTCTGTCTATCTTTCCGAAACACTGCTTATTTCCTCCTTCCTCCCGCAGACTGTTCTCCTTACATTCTCCACTATACTTTTTAGAACAGGGGGTCTTAATATAGGGCCCTGGATTGGTTTCAGGGAGAGG